>NC_142714.1:28568773-29193773 GCF_055471065.1 Atractosteus spatula
AAACACGTTTTGACAACTTTGCTCACTGGGGTTAAGGGCTGACTCAGTGGGCTCTTCTGAGCCAGGCATTTACACTGCGATTCCAAGGGCTGAGAAAATGCGTTTATTTCGGGCTGAAAAACACGTTTTGAAAAGTGTGCTGTTCCTGCCCCATAAGTTAGATAGGGGTGACCAAAGTTGCCAAAACGTGTTTATTTCTGCTGAAAAACACGTTTTGACAACTTCTGCACACTGGGGTTAAGGGCTGACTCAGTGGGCTCTTCTGAGCCAGGCAGTTACACTGCGATTCCAAGGGCTGAGAAAACTCGTTTATTTCGGGCTGAAAAACACGGTTTGAAAAGTGTGCTGTTCCTGCCCCATAAGTTATATGGGGGTTACCAAAATTGCCAAAACGTGTTTATTTCTGCTGAAAAACACGTTTTGACAACTTTGCTCACTGGGGTTAAGGGCTGACTCAGTGGGCTCTTCTGAGCCAGGCATTTACACTGCGATTCCAAGGGCTGAGAAAATGCGTTTATTTCGGGCTGAAAAACACGTTTTGAAAAGTGTGCTGTTCCTGCCCCATAAGTTAGATAGGGGTGACCAAAGTTGCCAAAACGTGTTTATTTCTGCTGAAAAACACGTTTTGACAACTTCTGCACACTGGGGTTAAGGGCTGACTCAGTGGGCTCTTCTGAGCCAGGCAGTTACACTGGGATTCCAAAGGCTGAGAAAACGCGTTTCTTTCGGGCTGAAAAACACGTTTTGAAAATTGTGCTGTTCCTGCCCCATAAGTTACATGGGGGTGACCAAAGTTGCCAAAACGTGTTTATTTCTGCTGAAAAACACATTTTGAAAAGTGTGCTGTTGCTGCCCCATAAGTTATATGGGGGTGACCAAAGTTGCCAAAACGTGTTTATTTCTGCTTAAAAACACGTTTTGAAAAGTGTGCTGTTCCTGCCCCATGAGTTACATGGGGGTGACCAAAGTTTGCAAAAATGCGTTTATTTCGGCTGAAAAACACATTTTGACTACTTCTGTATAGTGGGGCTAAGGGTTGACTCAGTGTGCTCTTCTGAACCCAGTAGTTTCATTGGGATTCCAAAGTTTGCAAAAACGCGTTTATTTCAGCTGAAAAACACCTTTTGAAAATTGTGCTGTTCCTGCCCCATAACTTACATTGGGATGCCAAAGTTTGCAAAAATGCGTTTATTTCAGCTGAAAAACATATTTTGACAAATTCTGTATAGTGGGGCTAAGAGTTGACACAGTGTGATCTTCTGAGCCCAGTAGTTACATTGGGATTCCAAAGTTTGCAAAAACACATTTATTTCGGCTGAAAAACACGTTTTGTCAACTTTTGTGTAGTGAGGCATAGAGTTGACACAGTGTGCTCTTCTGAGCCCAGTAGTTACATTGGGATTCCAAAGTTTGCAAAAACGCGTTTATTTCGGCTAAAAAACACGTTTTGAAGATTGTGTTTTTCCAGCCCTGTAAGTTACACTGGGATTCCAAAGTTTGCAAAAACACGTTGATTTCGGCTGAAAAACACGTTTTGAAAAGTGTGCTGTTCCTTCCCCATAAGTTACATTGGGGTGCCCAAAGTTGCAAAAAGGTGTTTATCTAGGCTGAAAAACACGTTTTGACAACTTCTGCACAGTGGGGATAAGAGCTGACTGAGTATCCTCTTCTGAGCCCAGTAGTTACTTTGGGATTCCAAAGTTTGCAAAAATGCATTTATTTCGGCTGAAAGACACGTTTTGAAAAGTGTGCTGGTCTGGCCCAAGCAGTTATATTGGGGTGCCCAAAGTTGCAAAAAGGTGTTTATCTAGGCTGAAAAACACCTTTTGACATCTTCTGCACAGTGGGGCTAAGAGCTGACTCAGTGTGCTCTTCTGAGCCCAGTAGTTACATTGGGATTCCAAAGCTTGCAAAAACACGTTGATTTCGGCTGAAAAACACGTTTTGAAAAGTGTGCTGTTCCTGCCCCATAAGTTACACTGGGATGCCAAAGTTTGCAAGAACGCGTTTATTTCGGCTGAAAAACACGTTTTGACAACTTCTGTATAGTAGGGCTAAGAGCTGACTCAGTGTGCTCTTCTATGCCCAGTAGTTACATTGGGATTCCAAAGTTTACAATAACGCGTTTATTTCGGCTGAAAAACACGTTTTGAAAAGTATGCTTTTCCTGCTGAAATAAACGCGTTTTTGCAACCTTTGGCATCCCACTGTAACTGCTGTTGCCAGAAGTACATGTTGAGTCAGATCTTAGGAACAGTTTTCATAATTTGTGAAAACGTCGATTTCAGCTGAAATAAATGAGTTTTTGCAACCTTTGTCATCCCACTGTAACTGCTGTGGCCAGAAGTACATACAAAGACAGATATTAGCAACATTGTTCAGAATTTGTCAAAATGTCATTTTCAGTTGAAATAAATGCCCTTTTGCAATCTTGGGCATCCCACTGTAACTATTGTGACTAGAAGTGCATACTGTGTTAGATATTATTAACAGTGTTCAGAATTTGTCAAAACATCGCTTTCAGCCTGAAATAAACGCGTTTGTGAAACGTTTTGCATCCCACTGTAACTGCTGTGGCCAGAAGTGTGTACAAAGACAGATATTAGGAACAGTGTTCAGAATTTGTCAAAACGTCGTTTTCAGCTGAAATAAATGAGTTTTTGCAAACTTTGTCATCCCACTGTAACTGCTGTGGCCAGTAGTGCATACAAAGACAGATATTAGCAACAGTGTTTAGAATTTGTCAAAATGTTATTTTCAGCTGAAATAAACGCCTTTTTGCTACCTTGGGCATCCCACTGTAACTGTTGTGACTAGAAGTGTGTACAAAGACAGATATTAGCAACAGTGTTCAGAATTTGTCAAAACGTCGCTTTAAGCTGATATGAACGCGTTTTTGCAACCTTTGGCATCCCACTGTAACTGCTGTGGCCAGAAGTGTGTACAAAGACAGATATGAGCAACAGTGTTTAGAATTTGTCAAAATGTCATTTTCAGCTGAAATAAACGCCTTTTTGCTACCTTGGGCATCCCACTGTAACTGTTGTGACTAGAAGTGCATACTGTGTTAGATCTTATTAACAGGTTCAGAATTTGTCAAAACGTCGCTTTCAGCTGAAATAAATGAGTTTTTGCATCCTTTGTCATCCCACTGTAACTGCTGTGGCCAGAAGTGCATACAATGACAGATATTAGCAACAGTGTTCAGAATTTGACAAAATGTCATTTTTAGCTGAAATAAACGGCTTTTTGCAACCTTGGGCATCCCACTGTAACTGTTGTGACTAGAAGTGCATACTGTGTTAGATAGATCTTATTAACAGTGTTCAGAATTTGTCGAAATGTCGCTTTCAACTGATATGAACGAGTTTTTGCAATCTTTGGCATCCCACTGTAACTGCTGTGGCCTGAAGGGCATACTTAGTCAGATTTTAGCAATAGTTTTCAGAATTTGTGAAAACGTTGTTTGCAGCAGAAATTAAATGCCTTTTTGCTACCTTGGGCATCCCACTGTAACTGTTGTGACTAGAAGTGCATACTGTGTTAGATCTTATTAACAGTGTTCAGAATTTGTCAAAACGTCGCTTTCAACTGATATGAACGAGTTTTTGCAATCTTTGGCATCCCACTGTAATTGTTGTGGACAGAAGTGCGTTTTGAGTCTAATCATAACAGTTTTCAGAATTTGTGAAAATGTCATTTTCAGCTGAAATAAACGCGTTTTTGCAGCCTTTGGCATCCCACTGTAACTGCTCAGGCCAAAAGTGCCTTCTGAATCAGCTCTTAGCAGCAGTTTTAGAATTTGTGAAAATGTCATTTTCAGTTGAAATAAACGTCATTTTTGCAACCTTTGGCATCCCACTGTAACTACTGAGGCCAATAGTGCATTCTGAATCAGCTCTTAGTACCAGTTTTAAGAATTTGTGAAAATGTTGTTTTCAGCTGAAATAAACGCTTTTGTGCAATCTTTGGCATATCACTGTAACTGTTGTGACCAGTGTAGTGTGCTCTCACGAGGCACCAGTTCTGTAGGGGTGGGTTTGGGCATTTACTGGGACAATTATTAATTGTAGCAGTAAATCACAAAATTAATTCTTTTAATGGCCTTAGAATCCAACCATGTGATATAACTCAAACAACGCACACACACAGGTACTAATACACGAGGATACATTTGTTAATACATAGAATATGCATGTAAACCTAACAGATCTTATCGTAAGGGTTATCAGAATACAAAAGATATATATTCATTCAGTTACGAAGAGTTACACATACCAAGAGGACATACGTTCGGTATATCATTCATTTAGACTGTTTCGTAATTGAACTTGGATTACAACTTCTACACTAGATACTCAAAACAAGTACATAACTCTTAGGAATGAAATTGATATTATCTGGTTAGGATAACGATTGAATTCTTGAGCTGTAATGCAGTGAAGTTGAATACTCATCTATTCTTTGGGGATTCAGATCTCCTGCGGGCACAAAGAAGCAGTTGCAGGCTTGTTGCTGTCCAATCCGCGCTCCCTGGATCCGTGCCAAGCTGTGCTGTGCGATTGCGACGGTGTGCTGCTCTCTGAATACTCACTAGTTACTGTTGGCTTTAACTAGCAAAGTTTGTGCACAGGAGAAAAGATGACTGTGGGTCCCAGCAGGTCAGGAAGAAGACCGGTTCGTTCCTGATGAAGCGCTAGTTCTGAATAGTGATTCAGCTGTCCACAGTTCCGACCTGTTCACGAGGCTTGCTGCTAATGCTAACCTCGGGTGGATCCTTTGGTTACTCGTGGCAACCTCCGCTCTCGACTCTTAGAACAAAGCAAAGTTCTGGCACTCGGACACACTGGCCGTTACGTGGTTGTCCGGGCTGAGTCTCAGGATGGTCAGGAGGCGCACTGCGAGAATGTCCAGCCCTTGGGAGCCTTTCTGCTCCTGGGCCATCCTGTCCTGGAATTGTTCTCCCCTGGAATTTTCCTTCAGGCTCTCTGTGTTGCCTGTTTTTACCTGGAGGAACTTCAGCTCGTTCATTGGCTGAAAGTTTCATGGGCATCAGAGACCCACATGGGTTACTCAGCCCTACCAGTTCCTGATTGGCTGATGATGAGTAACCATGCCCTCTGACCTTGGGGTTGTAAACCACTTAGATGAGGCTCTTTCTTGGAATCTTCCAGACTTTTAGGCGCCAATGGATGACCATTGATCATGATAGCCAGGCTTAGCTAAGTGCATCCCCATTTGGGAGCTGTCCCTTATCAAAGAAACCTTTAATCAGCCTGCATGAATAGCTTCTCTGTGGATGCACCACAGAGATGAAGAGAGAGATGGGGCCTCACTGGCAAGGGAGCAGAAAACTTAATTCCTGTATTTTAATAAGCCTTGCCGCTACACCAGAAGTGCATACTTTTCAGATCTTAGCAGCAGTTTTAAGAATTTGTGAAAATGTTGTTTTCAGCTGAAATAAACGCATTTTTTCAACCTTTGGCACCCCACTGTAACTACTGAGGCCAAAAGTGCATTCTGAATCAGCTCTTAGCATCAGTTTTAAGAATTTGTGAAAATGTTGTTTTCAGCTGAAATAAACGCAATTTTGCAACCTTTGGCATCGCACTGTATCAGATCTTAACAACAATGATCGGAATTTGTCAAAATGTCGTTTTCAGATTAAATAAACGTGTTTTTGCTACCTTTGGCATCCCACTGTAAGTACTAAGGCCAAAAGTGCATACAAAGACAGATATTAGCAACATGGTTCAGAATTTGTGAAAATGTTGTTTTCAGCTGAAATAAACACGTCTTTGCAACCTTTGGCAACCCACTGTATCTGCTGTGGCCAAATGTGGATTCTGAGTCCACTCTTAGCAGTAGTTTTAAGAATTTTTGTGAAAACGTCGTTTTCAGCTGAAATAAACGCATTTTTGCAACCTTTGGCATCCCACAGTAACTACTTTGGTCAGAAGTGCATTTTGAGTCAGATCTTAGCAGCAGTATTCAGAGTATGTCAAAACGTCATTTTCAGATGAAATAAACGCGTTTTGGCAACCTTTGGCATCCCACTGTTACTGCTGTGGCCAGAAGGGCATACTTAGTCAGATCTTAGCAACAGTTTTCAGAATTTGTGAAAACGTCATTTGCAGCTGAAATTAAACGCGTTTTTGAAACCTTTGGCATCCCAATGTAAGTGTTGTGACCAGTAGTGCATACTTAGATCTTAGCAAAAATAATCAGAATTTGTCAGAATGTTGTTTTAAGCAGAAATAAACACATTTTTGCAATTTTTGGCATAACACTGTAACTGCTTTGGTCAGAAGTGCATTTTGAATCAGATCTTAGCAGAAGTATTCAGAGTATGTCAAAACGTCATTTTCAGCTGAAATAAACGCGTTTTTGCACTCTTTGGCATCCCACTGTAACTGCTGAGACCAAAAGTACATACAAAGACAGATATTAGCAGCACTGTTCAGAATTTGTCAAAACGTCGTTCTCAGCTGAAATAAACGTGTTTTTGCAGCCTTTGGCATTCCCCTGTAACTGCTGTGGCCAGAAGTGTAATCTGAGTCAGACCTTAGTAAGAGTTTTCAGAATTTGTGAAAATGTTGTTTTCAGCTGAAATAAACACGTCTTTGCAACCTTTGGCAACCCACTGTATCTGCTGTGGCCAAATGTGCATTCTGAGTCCACTCTTAGCAGCAGTTTTAAGAATTTTTGTGAAAACGTTGTTTTCAGCTAAAATAAACGCATTTGTGCAATGTTTGGTATCCCACTGTACCTGCAGTGGCCAGAAGAACATTTTGAGTCAGATCTTAGCAACAGTTTTCAGAATTTGTGAAAATGTCATTTTCAGCTGAATCAACGCATTTTTGCAACCTTTGGCATCTCACTGTTTCTGCTGTGGCCAGATGTGCATTCTGAGTCAAGTCTTAGCAGCAGTATTCAGAGAATGTCAAAACGTCATTTTCAGCTGAAATAAACGTGTTTGTGCAACCTTTGGCAACCTACTGTAACTGTGTCCAGAAGTGCATACTGTTTCAGATATTAGCAATAGTGTTCAGAATTTGTCAAAACGTTGTTTTCAGTTCAGATAAACATGTTTTTACATCCTTTGGCATCCCACTGTAACTTCTGTGGCCAGAAGTGCATACTGAGTCAGATATTGGCAACAATGTTCAGAATTTTTTAAAACGTAATTTTCAGCTCAAATAAACGTGTTTTTGCAACCTTTGGCAACCTACTGTAACTGCTGTTGCCAGAAGTGCATACCGAGTCAGATATTAGCATCAGTATTCATAATTTAGCAAAACGTCATTTTCAGTTTAAATATAAACGTTTTTACAACCTTTGGCATCCAGCTGTAACTGCTGAGGCCAGAAGTGGATAAATAGTCAAATATTTGCAATAGTGTTCAGAATTAGTCAAAACATAATTTTCAGCTCAAATAAACGTGTTTGTGCAATTTTGGCATCCCACCGTAACTGCTGTGGCCAGAAGTGCATACTGTGTCAGATATTAGCAACAGTGTTAAGAATTTATCAAAACGTCATTTTCAGCTGAAATAAACATGTTTTTGCAACTTTGGCATCTCACTGTAACTATTGTGACCAGAACTGGTCAGTATCTAAAAGCATGTAGCTAAAAGTTGATGGACCATTGATAAAGGTTAACAGCATACTTATGTGGCATGTATGCAGTAGGTACTTCATTATTTTTGGTGTTGCTCATTCAGAAAACATGCTCACTTAATCACTGTCTCTAATTTATTTAGGGGGAAAGGGTTGTGATTCTACAATGTGAGAGGAGCCTGAAACCCTTTGCCCAGTTGGAGGCAACCGCGAAAGCTTGTTCCCAGCGGGGAAGCTCCAGGTCCTCCAGTCGTCTGGACAGAGACGTTTCCTCGCAGTGCTCTTCGAGGATCTGCAGTGTGGTGTGGAGCCAATTTTTGGCATTGCTTACCAGCAAATATTTAAATATGTGAGTTCGGTTGGGTTGTCAGGTTTTATGAGGTGCTTGAGTTTCTCTGTCTTCCGTCGTAGGCTGGCGGGTGCCTGGTTCTCCCCTCCGGAAACTTCTATGTTTTGCAGATGGTGGACTTTTTGGATCATTTTGTAGATTATCCTGGTTCCTTGTTGGAAGGTATCCTGTCCGTTTGACATGTTTAATGTGGTGTAATAAGAACACCAACTTATTAACACCAACTGCGTGTAAGAAGACGCAGACTCCACACAAACAGACACCACTACCAGTGATCTACAGTAGGAACTAATTAAGGGGGTTCATACAGAGACACTGAGAGACTGGATCATTCAGTATGTTAACACTGTAACAAAAAAAGGAATTCATACAAGCAAAACACTTAACAATGATCTAATTTCCACATATGAAATCTTAATTATCAATAATTCTGTGCATTATCTTGACCATTACACAGAATAAAAGAATTTTAAATTATAGGTATATACAGATTATTAGTAAGAAATTGCCTCCTAACCCCAAGTTCTTAATATATACCCAGATATATATAATATATACAGAAAATAGTTTTTCTCCACAGAACCCATTTAATATCTGAGGACATAGATAAAGTACGCAAGAGATGGCCGGGAAAGCTGGTTTTTGCCTCGTGTAACTCTTTGGCAAGAGGAGTCATTACTCTTATACACATATCAATTGCTCTACAAGTAAAAGATACAATATGTGACCATTTAGGGAGGCATGTCATTATCCAGTGTGAACTTCTTTCTTTTAAACTTAATCTAGTAAATGTTTATGGAACAAATGATGATAATCCCAATTTTTACAGGGAGATTTTAACTGTACCCTCTGCCCTGAAAAAGATAGGTCGACTGGTATCAACACTTCTCATTAGCAAACAAGGAAAGAGCTACATCACTGTATCGAAGATTTTAACCTATTGGACATTTGGAGATGTAGAAACCCTGAACTCAAAGCTTTCTCTTGTTATTCAGACACTTATCAAACTTTTTCTAGAATAGACTATTTCTTGATATCCACAGAATTATTACCTAAAATTTCTTTTACAGATACACCTCAGAAAGCACACTGACAGGTTGCATCACAGCGTGGTATGGCAACTGCAGTATTGTTAACCGCAAAGCGCTACTGCGGGTGGTGAAAACTTCCCAGTCCATTACTGGGGCTGCCCTCCTATCTATACAGGACATTTTTGACAGACGGTGCTTGAGGAAAGCTCTAAGCATCATCAAAGACCAACCACACCCCAGCTACAGACTGTTTGACCCTCTACCATCTGGAAGACGGTACCGGATCATTCGGGACTGAACTACCAGACTCAGAGACAGTTTTTACCCCCGCACTATAAAACTATTAAACTCCCAGCCTCTCTCACTCTCACCTCACCTCTCACCTATGATCTGAACTTCACAATGCCTTCTTTCTTACCAAAAACTCAAACACACATTGAAATCTATCTCTACCTTACATGTCAAAAATCTCACTCCCCATAATTTCCATCCTTTTATTTCATTCTGTTGATGCATGTTTTTGCACATTTGATGTTTTTTTGCACATTACTGTTACCTTTTTGTTGTTTTTGCACACTGCCTGTTGTCTCTGTCTTTCTTTTATTATACAATTGTATTGTTGTTTTTTTGTACTACTTATTGTCTGAGAGCTAGCTATATAGCATTTCGATATACCATATACCTATATATGAGTATAATGACAATAAACTTGAGCTTGAACTTGAACTTGAAAATGCTGGTATGGCAGCATAATTATCTCAGACCATGCATTTGTTTCATTTAACTATCTATGTCCAAACTCTCTCAGAGGACCTTCTAGGTGGCGTATTCAAACAGCGTGGTTGAAAGATCTGGAATTTTTCAAATTTCTAAATTTTTAACATTGGGCATTTTTCCTCTTTAGACACAAAATAATACAACTAAAACTCATCAGCTCACAAACTACCGGTACATATTAAAATATGAAAAGCTGCAGTTTGATAAGTTTGATTGCCTTTATGTATTCATTCAGGTGGGTAGCTGCGTCAGCATGCGTAGGCTGCAAAGGAACAAGTAATAGGTTTATTCCATGCTGAAAAAAAGAAGAAAGAAAACGCAACGTTTCGGCCATAGGGTCTTCTTCAGGTGTGAGAAAGACAAGGCAGTAAGCAAAGGTAATGTAGCCGGAGAACAAAGGCTGGGAGAGAGAAGGAGTGAGAAGCGGGAGCAGGGGACAGAAAAATAGGCCAATCAAGAGGTATGAAGTCAGAATAGGTGTGAAATGAAACTTCCAATGAATTGAGAAAATTTAGAAGAAGAGTAGTCTGTCGTTAAGAGAAGGGGGAAGGTGTGATCATAGCTGCAGGATAATTTTGGTTTCGGTAGTCTTTCTGACGTACGAGTTCGGAAAACCGTCTTTGGGAACACAGACGGAGAGATTAGAGTGGTCATGGCCATCAGAGGTGAAATGAGAAACAATGGGCTTGGAGAGATTATTAATCTTCACAGCCCTGACGTGTTCTCTGAAGCGGTCTCCGAGTCTCCTTCCTGTTTCTCCAATGTAGATGGCTGGGCATTTACTGCAAGAGATACAGTAAATAAGGTTGCTGGAGGTACAAGATGCCATCTGGGTGATCCGGAATTGTCCTTGAATGAGTGGTGTTAGATTGCAGGTGATACAGCGAGCTCTGTTGCAAGGGAAAGTGCCTGGTGTGGATGGCTGCTGAGGGTGGTCAAGGGCGCTGTGAACAAGAAGGCTTGGGGTTGGGGTTAATGTCAGTATAAGCGTTAGGGTTAGGGCTGAGGTTAGGGTCAGAGCTAGAGTCCTGGGAGAGGTGTACCCTGGTGGTGCTGTTTGGGATACAGATTGCAGTTAGGGTGTTTCTCTTGGTTCCGTCTTTCCGTTGGCTTATACACGAGTTCATCATCGACATGTTTATGTTTTACATGGTGGAGTAACACAACTGAACGTGGCAGTCCGTGGTGGAATACACGTGATGCTCAGCTGTCCCACATGCTTTGGTTCGGAAGTGCTAATTGGGAGGTGCTCCTTAATTCTCATGCTATTGTCACTAAATCTTCTGCATTGCTGTAAATATGAGTGGATAAGGTGACAAGAATGTGTCTAAGAGGTGTGCTGGTGATAACATTTCAGGTGGTGAACTTTTTTTCAAAGGTAAAGTTCTAAATTTACTGTAGTATTTATTTATTATTGTAGCGCCCTAGCCTGGTGTCCTGGTGGAAGCACACCCGGATAATTATTATACGTCTTGGCGGAGGCTGGGAACCACTGTTGGGGGATGGTCAGGGCCCGCAGGCTGACCACTATCTAACCTTAGCTATGTAAATAGTGTTTGTTTTAGGAAATTGTACTGGACTTGGTCGGTTGATGTTTACCCCTGTTTTCTTCCAAAGACTGTATCCACCCTAATTTGTGTACACGCTCCCTTTGCTGTCCTAGTGTGTTTAAAGTTCGATTGAAGGGTTTATGGTTTTTGTTGCCTTATAATAGGGTGATGGAGGCCTGTAATAAAAAGTGCATAACTATCTACTGTAAATGTCTCATTGTTGCCCATGTGAAACGTTGTATAAATGTTACACTATAAATTTAACCTCTTTAAACTGTGTAAATATTTTTATTAGGATAACTGATTAACTTGGTAAAGCTTTAGCTAGGCATTTTAGTTAGGTTTTGAGTGGTCTGTCCCTCACTCTGAAAAGAACAACAGAAAGATCACAAACTCCCAGGGGCTTCTTAGTTAGCCCAAGATCTTAACAAGAAGCCAGGATATCAACTCCAGCAACAGGCCTTGGCAGACTGCTCCATACCTCGACTACTCTCGGTGTATATAAGTATAAGGAAATATTATTGTGCTGCCTTGCCCCAGATCTGCCCCTGTCCTCTGCCTCTGCCCCTCTTACCCAGCTCTTCCAAACCCTGGCTGTCTCTGGCCAGCTACCCCAGCTTGACCAGCGTGTCGAAGTAGTCCTTGGTGATGGCGGTGACCCCTGTGGGAGAGAGGGGTGAGGTTAAATTGGTGAGTCGGCTCTGGGCACGGCGCTGGTGAGGTACCTTCTCATACTGCTTCCCCATACATACGGAGTTCTTCAGGCTGGGATTGAACTGCTCCAGGATCACCTGGCTGGGAAAACAGACACAGGGAGGACCAGGTCTGGACAAGAAAAACTGACACAGCCCAGTCAAAGGGCTCTAGAGTCTTCTAGTCCCGTTGGACACTGACAGAGCCCAGTCACAGGACAGTAAGGATGATATTCATGGAAAAGTGAGGAGAGCAGGGAAAGGAGTGAATTAGCACAGCAGAACCAGAGTTCTGTCCCTCTTGTGTTTGTTGAGTCCTTGAGGGTCTCGGGCTCCTCTCACCTTGTAGAATCACAACCCTTTCCCCCTAAATAAATTAGAAAGTGATTAAGTGAGCATGTTTTCTGAATGAGCAACACCAAAAATAATGAAGTACCTACTGCATACATGCCACATAATTATGCTGTTAACCTTTATCAATGGTCCATCAACTTTTAGCTACATGCTTTTAGATACTGACCAGTTCTGGTCACAATAGTTACAGTGGGATGTAAAACGTTGCACAAAAAGAGTATTGAGATAATTAAACACCAAAGTACTGTATCAGTCTACCTGAAAACATATCCCATTCTCCTTCTCTGCAATTACAAGTTCCACAATTAATTTATAAACATCAGCCATAAGACAAACATCACACAAGCATGCATATTTGTAATGTCTCATTTGTTATAGTTAGTCTTTTCCTATTCCAGCCCATAGCTCCTCGAAACACAAACATCTGAAAACAAGCCTGATACGTTGCTTTTTCTGAGGGCGAATCGTGCCCAAACTCATGCAACACTGTACAAAATGACCCCGATGTAATATTTTTGTTCGTCGGCAGTAAACTGCATGTTGATTGGTGGAGGGCTGGGAGGGAATAAGGGTTACTCAGGGGAACAGGCCATGGTGAATGTAGGAGCTAACGGGTTCGGAGTTACAAATAAAAAAATAAAGAGTTTGTTCAAGTGTCACATCGTTGTCCTCGGTTGTCAATTTCTATAGTATATATGCACAAGAAACAAGACATGGTGTCAGAATAAATAGGATTCACGTCAGGACAAAAGATTTAAAATGAACGTCTCTGGAATTTCCGCACCACGAATGGATTGGGAGGCGAACAACCTGCCCGAGGCTTGGCGCAAATTCAAGCAGCATGTGGAGCTGATGCTTTCTGGTCCGCTCAAGAAGACAGGACAGGAAGAGCAATGCAGTTAGTTATCTTCTCCTGTGGGTCGGAGAAAAGGGCAGAGACATATACAACACATGGACACTCGATGAGGAGGAGGCAAAGGTACTCAAAACCTATGATGACTGTTTTGAAGCGCATGTTAAGCCTAAAACAAATGTTATATTTGCTCAATATAAATTTCATGAGAGAGTACAGGGAGCTAATGAACCATTCGAGCAATATGTAACAGAGCTGCGGCTCCTTGTGAAAGACTGTAATTACTCTGATAGCGAGGAGATGGTAAGAGATCTCATCGTTTCCGGAATACATTCACCGAGAGTGAGAGAAAAGCTGTTGAATGTTGGTTCTGAATTGACGCTAGACAGGGCCATAGACATCGTTAGGTCTCACGACTTAGCGCAAACCCAGCTGAGAACGATGGGCAACAGCGCGAGCAGCCCGCGCGAGAGCGCAGTACTCGCAGTTAATCGGCAGGTGCCAAGCAGGCGGCTCACGGAGTGCGCCCTGCCAGGGCTGAGAAACCCGCCCGAGCAGGAGATGCTAGACCGCAGTGGGGAACAAAGTGCCAAAAAGTGTGTGGATACTGCAGAAATGAGGCTTACGGCAAACAGGATGTTTGCCCGGCAAAAGGCAAGCAGTGCCTAAAATGTGGAAAATTTAACCACTTTGCAAAAGCGTGCCGCTCAAGGGGAGGGAAAGGAGTGCACGCTGTGCATGCATAGATTCAGTGTCACACTAAAAACAGGCCTCTGCCATTGAACAGATTTTTGTAGACATTAAAAAAACGCACAAAATGTTAGATAATTAAGATTTCATATGTTAAAAATAGATCTTTTCAGTTTTTAAGTTTTCCCATGAGCCCTGTTGTTTTTATTGTGTGATTTTGCATAATGTACAGTTTTACAGGAACGCATTTATTGTGTTTAAGCAGAGACGCCCTGTACTAGTTTTAATGGGAAAGCTCAACACAAATGGAACACAAACGAATGTGGGGGGGTTTCATTGTTTGTGTCAACTTCAATTAACTTCACATAGCTAATTTACAACCGGATACAATTTGATCTTGCCTTATGAAACTGAAAATCCAGACTTTTGCCAACATATTTGTAAAAGTTATCTGCTTGAATAATCTCACTTTCTTAAATAGTGCCCTGGTGCTCATAGAATCTTTAGACCTACAGTGTAATAAAAACAAAACACCTGCTGGGCAAACTGTGATCTCACATGCAGGGTGAAATACAGTAGGGTTGATAACTTCTGTTTTAAAAGATTTCAGATTTGTTTTAAAATGTGTATTTGTTGTAGCTGCTAATACAATGGCAAATATAATTGTAATTCTTTTGTTTATCACCTGTTATCGCGAGAGATACATGTGCGTTGTTGGTTGGGTGTGTGCTGTTACTCACTGGTTCAGTCTTGGCATGTTCACATGGAATTGCATGTTCTGTGTTCATGTTAGTGGTTTTATAATAAATCAGCCTGCTTTGTTACTTCATCATTTCTCCTAAGCATTTCTGAAGACACCCGCGTGAGGCTCCTCTGTGAAGCTGCTGCTGGAGCTCGGCTTGCCCTTCTCCATGGCCCTAAAACTTCAGGACCACAGCAATAACAGTGGCTGTACATCTCAAGATAAAAGTAGCACAAACTATTTTCAACAGTGCATTGTTTGTGAGATTATAGGTGGTCCAACTCTATTATTATTATGAGATGGTACGGTCTCTTTAAAATGAAATATTTCCTTCATATTGCATACTACAGTTTTAAAATGTTGGACACATGAATTGAATATGTGCACAAAGACTACAATATTCACAGATATTCTGAAACAATAGCAATGAATACATAAAGGCAATCAAACTTATCAAACTGCAGCTTTACACATTTTAATTGTTACGGATTCGGTAAGAGAAACTGAAACCAGTGAATGAACCCACTTGCAGGAGCTGATAAAGCCTAGCCGTGATCCAAAGAAAGCCGTAGTCGAAGAAACTAGCCGAGAGTCCAGGGGAAGCCAGAGATCCAAATAGGGAACGAGTTACCGAAGCTAAAGCGAGATCCGAAACCGTAGACAATAGAGCAATCCGAGAGTCCAGGGGAAGCCAGAGATCCAAAACAGAACGTGAGTACCGAAGCCAAGCCGTGATCCGAAAAACCATCGTCAAAGGGGGAAAAACCGTAATCCGAAAACCAAGAATGACACAAAGCAGAAGAAGGAGTAGCGCAACTAGGAAGCTCGAAAGGAAAACCAATACTGAGCGAGGAGGTAGGAAAAGACAGGTGTTTAAGTACAGGATGAGACGGGGGTGTGGTGGTGAATAAGAAAACTGATAGGTAAACTGATGGAGTAAGGCTACGCCTTCTTCTGCCTCTTCGGTTGCCAGGAGGCAGGGATCGTAACATTATCCCCCCCTCTACGGGCGGCTCCTGACACCCTAGCGGGACGATCAGGGAAGTTGAGGTGGAAGTCCTGGATGAGGTTGGGATCCAGAATATCCTTCTCCGGAACCCACGAACGCTCCTCTGGACCGTAGCCTTCCCAATCAACTAGATATTGCAGGGATCCACGAGACCATCGGGAATCCAGGATCTTATTGACAGTGTAAGTAGGGAGTCCATCAATTACTCGAGGCGGTGGGGGTTTTTGTTGTGGTTTAGACATGGTGGATCTGTGAAAGTGCTTAAGGAGGGAAACATGGAAAGTAGGGTGGATCCGAAGGGTAGGAGGCAAGGCCAGCCGATAAGTTACTGGGGTAATCTGGGTGAGGACACGAAAAGGACCAATGTACCTGGGAGCAAGCTTGCCAGAAGGTTGCTTTAGAGGAAGGTTACGGGTAGACAACCAAACAAATTGACCACGTCGAAATCTGGGTGGGATTCGACGGCGCCGATCAGTCACCTTCTTCTGCTGAGCTGCAGTGCGAAGAAGGGTGGCTTTGGCCTTTCTCCAGAAGGTCTGCAGGTTTGTGATATAGTCCTGAACAGATGGGACCTCCGTGTCGGGATGGGAGTCTGGGAGAAGAGGAGGCTGATAACCTAAGGCACACTTAAGGGGAGACATGCCAGTAGATGCAGTATACAACGAATTGTGTGCATACTCTGCCCATGGAAGCAAGGATACCCAATTATCATGGGTAGAGGAGATATAGGTCCGTAAGTAGGTCAGCAGTTCTTGATTCATGCGTTCCGTCTGACCGTTGGCCTGAGGGTGATAAGCTGAAGTAAGTGAAACTGAGGCGCCCAGCGACTTACAGAAGGCCTTCCAAAATCGGGAGACAAACTGATTTCCCCTATCTGAAACAATATCTTTCGGGATGCCATGCAGACAGAAGATATGCAGTACGAACTGCTAGTTCTCGAGCCGTAGGTAAAGAAGGCAGGGGAATAAAATGAGCAGATTTGGAGAAGCGATCTACCACTACCATAATAGTCGTGTGTCCTTGGCTAGGTGGAAGGTCAGTAATAAAATCAACTGAGAGGTGGGTCCAGGGACGGTCAAGGATGGGTAAGGGTTGAAGAAGGCCTGCCGCCCTCATCCGGGAAGACTTCATTTGAGAACAGATAGAGCAGGCCTGGACATACTCCTTGACATCTTTGGCCATAGTTGGCCACCAGAAGTCTCTGGAGATTAAATCCAAGGTACGTTGGAATCCAGGGTGTCCAGCGAAACGGGAGTCATGTCCCCATTGTAAAACTGCAGATCTGACTGGATTCGAGATGAACAATTTGTCCTGAGGGCACTGAGGAGGTACCGTTTGTCCAACCAAGGCTTGTCGAACAATTACCTCAATGTCCCATCTTACAGCTGCCAGGAACTTACCAGAAGGGATGATGGGTTCAGGAATCAATTCGGCCTCAGGAGGGTTGTGGATCCGTGAGAGAGCGTCTGCTTTGATGTTCTTAGAGCCTGGAGTGTAGGTGATAAGGAAATTAAACCTGGTAAAAAAAAGGGACCATCTGGCCTGGCGAGGACAAAGACGTTTAGCCGATTGCAAATACTCCAGGTTTTTGTGATCAGTGTAAATCAAAAATGGATGATGAGCACCCTCTAGCCAGTGCCTCCATTCCTCCAATGCCAACTTAATGGCCAAGAGCTCACGGTTACCAACGTCATAGTTCATCGTGCAGGGGATAACTTCTTAGAGAAGAAGGCACAGGGGTAAGGAATCTGTTTTTCTCCATGACGTTGAGAGAGAACAGCACCCACACCATGGCCAGAAGCGACCACTTCGACAACAAAAGGCAAGGAAGGATCAGGGTGTTTTAGGATGGGGGCTGTTGTGAATAGGTGTTTCAGGCGCTGAAATGCCTCTTCTGCTTGAGGGGTCCATTTACCTTGTCCTGGTCCTTTCCGAGTTAAAGAGGTTATTGGAGCGACCACCGAGCTGAAGTTTAGAATAAACCTCCTGTAAAAGTTAGCAAAGCCGAGAAATCGTTGTATGTGTTTGAGATTCCTGGGTGTGGGCCAATCCGTAATTGCGGAGACTTTATTCGAATCCATTTCCACCCCCTCTGGAGAGATGATGTAACCTAAAAAATGAATCTTAGAAGCATGGAAGGTGCACTTCTCCAGTTTGACATAAAGTTTGTTCCTAATGAGCCGGGAGAGTACTTCTCTGACATGGAGAACATGATCCTGGAAGGAATTAGAAAAAATTAGAATGTCATCCAAATAGACAAATCTTTGTAGCAGATCACGAAAAATGTCATTAATAAAAGACTGAAACACTGCTGGGGCATTAACCAAACCAAAAGGCATGACCAAATATTCGTAATGTCCATGGGTTGTCATGAATGCCGTCTTCCACTCATCCCCTTCCTGAATGCGGATTAGATTATAGGCCCCTCGTAAATCCAGTTTGGTGAAGATCTTGGCCCCATGCACAGACTCAAGTGCTGCTGGAATTAGAGGCAAAGGGTACCGATTCTTGATTGTGATCTCGTTGAGGCCACGATAGTCAATGCAGGGACGGAGCCCACCATCCTTCTTTTCCACAAAAAAAAACTGGCACATGCAGGTGAAGTGGATGGACGTATAAGTCCAGCCTTCAGAGAATCTTGTATGTAAACTTTCAGGGCCTCAGATTCGGAAATATACGACCTTTAGGAGGGATAGTACCTGGCAAAAGGTCAATGGCACAATCATATGGTCGATGAGGTGGGAGGGCCAAGGCCTCCTGCTCATTAAATGCTTCCTGTAGATCAGAATATTGAGGGGGTATGGTAAGAACACCAGAAGGGGACGTCGCCGTGAGTGCAATTCTTACGGGTAGATGACAGCAATTCCGAATACATCTGGGTCCCCAAGTTAAAATTTCTTTACGGGACCATGAAATGTTAGGGTCATGCTGTTGTAGCCAAGGAAAGCCTAGTACTAGGGGATGTGTTGGGGTCTCAAGGAGATAAAACCAGATGTCTTCCACATGGGTGGCACCAATCGCAAAGCTTATAATTTCAGTTTGCCACCTAATAAGTCCTGGAGATACTGGGGAACCATCAATAGATTGAACACGAAGAGGTGGAGTCACCAGGGTCAAGGGTAAGTTCCAAGTTCGAGTGATGGAGGCGTCTATAAAGTTTCCTGCTGCCCCTGAGTCAATAAAAGCAAGAAGAGGCATCCGTTTATTACCCCAGAATAGTGTAGATAGAATAGAAAATCCTGAGGAAAACTGAGGGGATTGAGTTATCTCACTCACCTTAGGATCTTGAGAAGGTGGGCAGCGCCTCAAGGATGAGTATGAAGCAGGGCAGTCAGCTTTAAAGTGTCCTAATTTTCCACAGTACATACAGCGACCCTCTCGTTGGCATCTCTCTCTTTCTTCAGGGGTTTACCGGGAGCAGGCTGTTTCCATAGGTTGTTCTGAGTCTAAAGTTCTGGTAGGTGATGGCCGAGAAACCTCTGGTATTGGTGTCCGAGATCTTTCTGTACCTCTCTGACGAATTCTAAGCTCTAATTCTAACACCTGGGAAATTACTTCCTCCAAGGTTCTGCCCAATTGTGGCATATTTACCAGGTGGTCCTTTATTTCTTCACTAAGTCCTTGACGAAAAAGAAAAATAAGGACCTCATCATCCCAGTGAGTCTCCGCTGGTGCTACTTGAAAATCTATGGCATAATCTTGTGCAGACCTGTGGCCCTGGTGGATGGAGGAGAGGCGGAAGGCGGAGTCTTGACCAACTAAGGGACGACAAAAAACCCCCTTAAATTTTCCTAAAAAGAGATCATAATCCTGAACTTCAGGGGCCCCACGAACTAGCAGGGCAGTAGCCCATTCCAAAGCACAGCCGGTTAACAGAGAAAAAATGAAGGCAATCTTGTCCTGAGGAGAAAAAAAATTTCCGGATGGAGCCTAAAAACCAGCGCACACTGTGCTAAGAAGCCCTGACATTTCGTAGGGTTGCCGTCAAACCTATCAGGTGGAGTAAGTGGAAGAGGTCGAGGGGCAGGTGTAGGAGCTGGAGGGGGCGGAGCTAGAGCGGCGGCTCCAGTGTTGCTTTCTCGATTGCCGGTAGGCGGCATAGCCGACAGGTGCGTGGAAATCTGTTGGACGGAAGCCTGCAACTGGAGTAAGGCTTGCCAGTGCTGATCCAAAACCGAGCGAATCTCCTCTTGCTCCGTTGGGTCCATGTTAAATGGCTCAGTATTCTGTTACGGATTCGGTAAGAGAAACTGAAACCAGTGAATGAACCCACTTGCAGGAGCTGATAAAGCCTAGCCGTGATCCAAAGAAAGCCGTAGTCGAAGAAACTAGCCGAGAGTCCAGGGGAAGCCAGAGATTCAAATAGGGAACGAGTTACTGAAGCCAAAGTGAGATCCGAAATCGTAGACAATAGAGCAATCCGAGAGTCCAGGGGAAGCCAGAGATCCAAAACAGAGCGTGAGTACCAAAGCCAAGCCGTGATCCGAAAAACCGTCGTCAAAGGGGGAAAAACCGTAATCCGAAAACCAAGAATGACACAAAGCAGAAGAAGGAGTAGCGCAACTAGGAAGCTCGAAAGGAAAACCAATACTGAGCGAGGAGGTAGGAAAAGACAGGTGTTTAAGTACAGGATGAGACGGGGGTGTGGTGGTGAATAAGAAAACTGATAGGTAAACTGATGGAGTAAGGCTATGCCTTCTTCTGCCTCTTCGGTTGCCGGGAGGCAGGGATCGTAACATTAATATGTACTGGTAGTTTGTGAGCTGATCAGTTTTCGTTGTATTATTTTGTCTAAAGAGGAAAAACGTCCAATGTTCAAAAAAATGTACAATGTGACATAAGGTAGGAGCGTGATTTGTCCTGCAGAAAAAAAAACATTGAAAAAAATAAAATTATGTCATCAGCGTATAATGCCATCCAATATTCTGTGTAATGTTCAAGATAATGCACTGAATTATTGATAATTAAGATTTCATATGTTAAAATTAGATCTTTGTTAAGTGTTTTGTTTGTATAAATTCCTTTCTCATTACAGTGTTAACATACTGAAGGATCCAGTCTCTCCTTCTCTGTATGGACTCCCTTAATTAGTTCCTGGTGTAGATCACTGGTTGTGTTCTCTGTTTGTATGGAGTCTGTGTGTTCTTGCTGTGGCTCACTGGTACTGGTGTCTGTCTGTGGAGTCTGCATAATGTTGCTGAGGGACAGTTGGTACTGATGTATGTGTGTGTAGAGGTCCTGACAACAATGGTTGTAGTCATGTAGTTGATTGTCAGGTTGCCAGGTTTAAAGTAAGAAAGAGGAGTGCACAAGGAAATGCAGTACCTTCTAAACACAGTGGTCACAGCTGGTGATTGTTTGCAATATCATTAGTTGTAGTATCTTTTTTGATTACTCATGTTCCTCATTTATTTATCATCTTTATATGACTGACAGGTAACCTCTAACCAGGGTTTCACCAAACAGGCCTTCCTGCATTGGGGTTGTGGACAAAGGCACTGACTGTTGGGCATTTCATCACTGCAGGTGTCAAAGTGGAGCTCATTTAAAGTATTTGGGTTAGAGCATGAGTCAGGATAACCTGCTTATCACAGTGGATTGACTTATAATCTGAAACTTTTTGCCTGCCCTGTTCAGTTATAGCTCAAGTTGTCAAGTGGCGTGTTGGTGTAAAGGCTTAGGCATACGACTTGACTGTTGTAGTAATAGTAAATATTATGTACACTATATTATCATGTTTTTTTGTATATATATTATAACATGTTGCCTAAAAAACACAGAATATAAAGCTCTCTTAGCAAGGTTCAAATACTTAGCTCCAACTTGGTTTCTCCAATGAAATCCTAAAATTCTTGGCAGACAGGATCCAACAGCTGATTTCAAATAAAGTGAAAAATAAGGTGCTATAGCTCCTTGCTAAATTCGGAATTAATCAAATTGATATTGCAAATTGATATTGCGTTCGTACGCCATCTAGCGGCAAGAATAATGAATTGTGATCTGTGATAATTTTACCCCAGTGTCAGAGTTGAACTGATTTATGATATACAGTATTTCCTGCATCTTCAGCAAAGACCTCTTTGAAAGCTTCAGTTGTTGAGAACGTTATAATGATCGTTACACATGCTAGAAATTTTGTTAGAGTTGTGAAAATAGATCACAACTGCAATTCGGAAAAAGAAGATTGCACCAAAACAAATTGCACCCATTGTTTTCGTCACATCGAGTAATTAAAAGTACCGGGTTTGTTGGTACCTTTAAACTTTCTTGTAGACAGTCACGTGAGCACCTTCTTGTATCGTATCACAACACTGGAACGAGCACTTCCTGCAACACAAAGTTGGAAAATGAGGTATTTATTGAGTAGGCTAGAGAAATTGTTTTTAGATTGTTTAGTAGTTGTACGAGTTACTATGAAGCTAATATTTTACCACAAAATACAATGAACAAAGCGCAAGATTCAAAATCTTTAAAATACCATGCAGGGTTTACCTTGCCTCTAAATATTCAGTGGATTTTGCATAACATACCAGAAGAAGGTCCACGCATGAATGGGTTTTTAGAGGTTGGAGTAAAAGCATCGCAACAAGGGTAATATCGAGTGAGGCACCATGAGAATAAAAACTGCCTTCTAGTTATTTTTCTCTATTCTCTAATCTTTTCATTTCGAGTTGGGAGATTGTGTTTTGTGAAGAGGGGTTATTGAGTGACAATATGTAACCTAGAATTATGTAAGAGATGTTTTATATGCTTCCTAGCATTGAAGGGATATGCAAACACATGTGCATTTGGTTTCTTATTGTGGCATTAAACAACAGGAGATTGTTGGTCTAATCTGGCCGGTAGAGCTGGGCCATTGTCAGTATTCACATGTTTGATCATTAACACCTGGAGAAGCCTCCACAGCTGAAAAGTTGTTTCTTTTACTTTCCTTTCAGCATGGAATAAACTGTTACCTGTTATTTTGTAGCCTACGCATGCTGACACAGCTCCCTACTCAAACCTCATTTGCTCACTCATGTTCATTCATGTATATTCTTTTTGTATTTACATATAAATTTTGTAATATATATATAATTAATAAAATGTCAAAATACTACATACATCTTATTTATTTTATTGAAATATTACAGAAAGAGTCCTTATTTCTTAAAAAAGTACAACAGGCAAATCTGCTGAGAAACGAACTCAGGACCTAGCTCACAGGCATGACAATGCTACCACTGAAACAAATCATCACTCGCTTTGAGTAACCTGTATGGACAAGCTTTACATTTTCGATGACAACGATCATGACTGAAAATGTAGTTAAAAAAGCACATCAAAATGTTTCCACAATAACTACAAGACTAACAATAACAATAACTACATAACTTAATATCATTGATTACATTTGTCTTGTAAAAAAAACACCTCTCAGCGCAAGGGCTGCCTGAGCTAAAAGGAAAACAATGTCAGTTCTGTCCTACTGCAAACGACTGCCACGTCCTTGTCTGAATAGAATCTATTGTTCAGACTCTCTCAGGTAACTTTATTAATTTGGATTAACTTTAAGGCAGATTAATTTGTTTAAAATAAAGCTCTATATCGATAGAATAATGGAGTTTCTGATTAATCAATCGCTGTGTTCTTAAGGCTAGGCAAATAGTGTGCAATTGCAATTCTCGAGAAGAAGATTGCACTGAAACAAATTGCACCTGTTGTTTTCATCATATCGAGTAATTGTGAGTAAACCCTGTCAGGTTTCCTCACCTTCATCGGGGTCATTTTGTACTACATGGCATGAGTTTGGGCATGATTCGCCTACAGAACATTTTCATAGAATTGGAACACTATTAAGACAAAACTATAAAGTTTTTAAATCTCTAACAGTCTTCTTCGGGTGTAAGACAGATGTATTCTAATGATGGGAAAATATATTTTCATTCAATGTAATGACCCAAAGAGTTTTGCTTGTTCATGAAGTTGCCCACCCGCCCATCGAACAGCACGAATGACGAAACTCACTGCAATCGTTTGTGCTGGTTTGTGTTGCAGTAAGCAGCGTTTGTGCTGCTTTCGTTTTGGAGATATAGCGACTTGGTTTTTCAGGTAATCACGTGACTATAAGGAAGTTTACAGGTACCAACAAACTCGGTACTTGAACTCCTGATTGTCATGAAAACAATGGGGGCAATATGTTTCTCGGGTCTGTCTGGTCGGGTGGGGTGGATGTTTCAATATATTTCAATATAGCACCTTTCTGGTTTGATCTTTTGATCAGTTGACCCTAGACTTTGCAGCCTTTACACGAATAAACACACTTACATTTAGGGAGGAGTTACTATGTTAGTTCATTGGGTTAGGTGTTTTCTTTTAATTTATAACCATGTTCTCGAAAATGTATTGATTGTGTACTCCTTTCATTGTTGAAGAGACACCCGTTTCCAAATTAGAAAGCCCGTATTCAAATATTTAGGTATTAGTTTCAAGATCGACATAATTTAAAAATAAAAAAAACTAAATTCAAAGCACAAGCATAATAATATAATGATCATAGACTTTACATTTCTATTCATTTTTGAAGTACAAAGCAGAAAGTGTTTCCCCAACCTCAAATATACGATTAAAATTGTTCAAATACCATGTATTCATTACAGAAAGCAGCAGAGACAGTTATATTGCAAATTAAAAATGTATTTATTTCAAAGAGTACGGGACTTTGTGAATCAATAAAGATGTTAAAATTAAAAAAAGCCAATGTAGTTTTGGACACTGACAGAGCACAGTCACAGGACAGTAAGGATGATATTCATGGAAAAGTAAGGAGAGCAGGGAAAGAAGTGAATTATCACAGCAGAAGCAGAGTCCTGTCCCTCTCGTGTTTGTTGAGTCCTTGTGGGTCTCAGGCTTCTCTCACCTTGTAGATATTTTCTGACATCTTGTTCACCTCGTCCGAGTGAGACATGGCTGCCTGACTTCCGCAGGGACACCGAGTTCCTCTCACCCCAAACCTGCAGGGAGAACACGGATAGTATTGACGGATAGATGGCAAGTGTGCATTTTACAGATAACTATTTATATCGCCTGCAAATGCTCTGCAGTATTTTTAAGTTAATGACGTTTACAGAGCTAAAATACATCTAAAGTATGTATTTGACGCTTTTATTAGCAGGCCATTCTTGGCCTTACGATGAATTTTTTAGCACTGTAATGCGACTATACCAATGCAGTGTCATGTCTTGTGGGAAGTAAGTTATGAATTTCCAAATGAGGTGTCTTTTGGCATTGAAAATAGAATACTTGTGGGTTTCATACAAGTTTAAAAGCATTATTAAGGATCCAACAAGATCTTTAGAATTTTATATTTTAATACCTACGCAGTTTTTATTCTCATGGTGCCTCACTCGATATTACCCTTGTTGCGATGCATTTACTCCAAACTGTGAAACCCATACGTGCGTACACGTTCTTCTGGTATGTTATGCAAAGTCTGCTGAATATTTAAAGATATGAAAGGGTCTCGTGCCAAACTGATAATGTATTTTGTACTTTTAAGAAAAGGATTTTTTGTCTGGTTTTTCAATTTCTTGCTATCAGATAAAAAAAGATATAGATTCAGTGGGATCTTAGCTATTGATTTAAATTCAATAAGCATCCAAGCAGGCGGTGAATCTGTGTTATGTATAAAACATAAGGAAAGAGCTACATCACTATATAGAAGATTTTAACCTATTGGACATTTGGAGATTTAGAAACTCTGAACTCAAGGCTTTCTCTTGTTATTCAGACCAGACACTTATCAAACTTTTTCTCAAATAGACTATTTCTTGATATCCGTAAGATTATTACCTAAAATTTCAAAATGCTGGTATGACAGCATAATTATTTCAGACCATGAATGTGTTTCATTTAACTATCAATGTCCAAACTCTCTCAGAGGACCTTCTAGGTGGTGTTTTCAGGCAACTTGGTTGAAAGTGTTGTAACAGAAAGAATAAGGTTCTGGATCCCGAGATTAAGTTAAACAGAAGAGTTTATTGCATGCAAGGAACAATAAAGCCGAAGTATTGTTTCCCGCAAGAAACAACAAAACCGAAGTATTGTTGAATGTGACGGTACAAACTTTTAGTTTATATAATATTTTCTTTCCGCTTCTGACGTCACTCGGTATTATGGTAAAGAGGGGGGTCATGGTATTTGGCCAGTTAAGAGACCCTGGCCAAATGGTCAGTTTAAGATTACGTCCCCAGGGGGTTCCTAGCTCGCATCTGGAATCCTTATCAGTTAACCTCCTTTCCTGCCATAAACTCCAGCTTGTTGCTTAGAAGTCTAAACCTCATACAGAAAAGGATTTAATTTAAACCAGTCTTCACATCTTTCTTCATTCCCCCCTTATACAATATGGCATATGTCAGTGCAGCCTATTTTTTACACAAACAATGTCAGGGCGGATCTTTCCTTTCTAGGTGAACAGGCATGCATTGCCATGACATTGTGCGTTCCATGGTTATAGCAAGATGTTATACATGTTTTTGTGCACGTGATGGTTACAATCATACATATGAGCAACACTATTCCTAAAAATAAATACTGTAATAAAGTTCCACCCCAGGCCCCAAACACAGACTTTAACCAAGACCCAATTCCCCAATTTTCAGTGTAATAGTCCTGATATCTCTGCCCCTCATTGTAAATGTGTTGGGCCAGATCTGAGATGTGCTCAGAATTATCAGGAATATATGTGCAGCATTCAGTGCCAATTACTGCACAAGTTCCTCCTTGGGCAGCCAGTACATAATCTAAGGCTAGTCGGTTCTGCATGGCCACTGTCCTGAGGGCTACCATCTCATCATTAACAGCCTTCAGATTAGATGAGGTAGAATTTGCTAATTCCTCTAAAGTCGAAGCCATTTGAATTAATTCTCGACCTAGAAATGTCATGCCAGCCTGTGGAAATATTATACCTAAATAATACTCCCAATTAGCCAGTTTCCTTTGTGGTCTGTGGTTAGGTCCAAAGGGGCTGTGGGATTGAACACGGATATCAGGAACCACATATCCTAAATAACATGAGCCAGACCACTGGGCTGGCAACCATGGGTAGGCTCGTTTTCCACAAATGAAGTATGTTCCATCTGGCACTCCCCATGCCTCTGGAAATAAGAAGCTTATACCGAACTGTGGGGTGTGCCGATCCCATCCTGGAACTTAAAAGGTAGAGGTTGATATATCTTCAACGATGGTAAGGTTGCAACAACTCCATCCCACCAAGTGCAGGCCATTAGTGTGCTGAAAACATAAGTTTCCCTCACATTCCTTATTTAGAGTCAGGTATGGTGGTGTATGGCTTCTGTTATATTTAGGAGCGTAAGAGCCTGTGAAACTCGTGGGCTCTAAGCCTCCCTCCTGTAGATATTGCAATGTTGTGCAGGTTAAAGTTGTGTTATGGCAACCCCCATAGTTTGTCATATTAAAATCCCCTATATCATCTCTCCAAATGATCATGCCTATGACCTTGTAGTGTGCTCTCACGAGGCACCAGTTCTGTAGGGGTTTGGGCATTTACTGGAACAACTATTAATTGTAGCAGTAAATCACGAAATGATTCTTTTGATGGCCTTAGAATCCAACCATGCAATATAACTCAAACAACGCACACACACAGGTACTAATACACGAGGATACATTTATTAATACATAGAATATGCATGTAAACCTAACAGATCTTATCGTGATTATCAGAATACAAAAGATATATATTCAATCAGTTACGAAGAGTTACATATATCAAGAGGACATACGTTCAGTATATCATTCATTTAGACTGTTTCGTAATTGAACTTGGTTACAACTTCTACAATAGATACTCAAAACAAGTACATAACTCTTAGGAATTAAATTGATATCAACTGGTTGGGATAACAATTGAATTCTCGAACAGTAATGCAGTGAAGTTGAATACTCATCCAATCTCTGGGGATTCAGATCTCCTGCGGGCACAAAGAAGCAGTTGCAGGCTTGTTGCTGTCCAGTCCGCGCTTTCTGGCTTGGTGCCAAGCTGTGCTGTGCGGCTTGCGATGGTGCGCTGCTGATGCTCTCTGAAGACCAGCTAGTTAGTTTTGGCTGAAACTAGCAAGAGTTTGTGCGCAGGAGAAAAGATACTGTGGGTCCCAGCAAGTCAGGAAGAGGACCAGTTCGTTCCTGATGAAGCGCTAGTTCTGAATAGTGATTCAGCTGTCCACAGTTCTGACCTGTTCACGAGGCTTGCTGCTGATGCTAACCTCAGGTGGATCCTCTGGTTACTCTCTGGCAACCTCCGCTCTAGACTCTTAGAACAGAGGAAAGTTCTGGCACTCGGACACACTGGCCGTTCCGTGGTTGTCCGGGTTGAGTCTCAGGATGGTCAGGAGGTGCGCTGCGAGAATGTCCTGCCCTTGGGAGCCTTCTGCTCCTGGGCCGTCCTGTCCTGGATTTGTCTCGCACCCCTGGAATTCTCCTTAGAATTCTCCTTTAGAATAGTCTCCTCAGGCTCTCTGTGTTGCCTGTTTTTACCTGGAGGAACTTCAGCTCGTTCATTGGCTGAAAGTTTCATGGGCATCAGAGACCCACGTGGGTTACTGGGCCCTACCAGTTCCTGATTGGCTGATGATGAGTAACCATGCCCTCTGACCTTGGGGTTGTAAACCACTTGGATGAGGCTGTCCCTTGGAATCTTGCAGACTTTTAGGTGCCAATGGATGACCATTGATCATGATAGCCAGGCTTAGCTAAGTGCATCCCCATTTGGGAGCTGTCCCTTATCAAAAGTAAACATCTTTAAATCAGCCTGCATGAATAGCTTCTCTATTCTATCCATTTGACAGGGACAGCCTCCACCCATCTAGAAAACTGGTCCACCATCACCAGGAGGCCTGTCTTCCCTTTACAGGGTGGCAGTGAACAGTAGTCTATTTGCCAGTGTCTAAAGAGTCCCTCAGGTGCAGGACGTCGTAGATTAGGAGCCCGAACTGGCGGCACTCCAGGAGCTTTTTGGCACACTCCACAGTGTTGTACCATGTCAGCCGCAGAGTGTGAAGCCTGTCCCCACCCAGCTCTGAGCAAAGCATCGAGTCATTTGGCTAATTCCTGGGTGCCCTGTGGAGTATTAGTTGTGCCAGGTAGGGCATTAGCTGCTTGGGTCAGGTGGGTCTGCCTGTTCGTTGACACCTCCAGGTCCCTATCCTTCTGCAGCCCCACATTGCGTTCCATCCAAGTCCATTACTCAGTCCTTGGGGCCTGGGCCTGGAGCTCGCTGAGCTGTTCCGTAAGGAGTGCCTATATGTTCACTGTGCAAACTGAAACAATCTGAAGAGGTCTTTCTATAGACCACTCCCACCATTGCCCCAGGGCAGATTGACGTGCTGTCCAGTCTGCCAGCTTATTGCCCCTGGCTTCAGGAGTGTTCTCTCTGCTGTGGCCCTTACATTTGTCCACAGCTACCTGCTTTGGGAGTTGGAGAGCCGCAAGCAGCTCAGACACCAAATCAGCGTTCTTTACCAGAGTGCCAGCAGAGGTAAAAAAATCTCTATTACTCCATAACCTTCCAAAGTCATGGCATACTCCAAACGCATATCGTGAGTCTGTGTATATTGTGGTGGTCTTGCCTTTTGCCAATTTACAGGCTTCCACCAAAGCTTTCAGTTCAGCTTGCTGAGCTGACGTGGGTACCTCAAATCTTCCCCCACATTGGATATCATGTTGTGTAGTCACAGCCCAACCCGCTTTTCCTTCCCCACTGGTATTTATGAATGAGGTTCCATCAGTGAAGAGGATGAGGTCTTCATTCCCGAATGGTTGCAAGGTTATTTTGATGCCCTCATCTTCTCCCATTGCCCAAACATCACAGCTGTGTTCTAACAGATAGGCTTCTGAGGGGTCAGGTAACAATGTGGCTGGATTTAGAGCTCCTTCACGTTCAATAGCAATATTTGGAGCCTCTAACAAGACCTGCCACTTGCTCCATCGTATCGCATTAACCTGACTGACCCGATTCAGGGACATGAGGGTGTGTACTGCATGTGGGCATCGAACAATCAGTTGCTGATCTAGCACTATGTTATTAACTGCCTTCACTGCTAGACAGACAGCCTGAACGGCACGTAGACATGGTCCCCAGCCCCTTGCTACCTCGTCCAAGGATCCAGAGTAATACCCTACCGGGCGGTACCTACCCCCATGTTCCTGTGTTAGTACAGCTGTCCAAAATCCATTCTTTTCACTTACGTAGAGGTAGAATGGTTGATCCGTCTGAGGAAGCCCCAATGCAGGATACTGTAACAGAGCTTGTTTTTAATCATTAAAAGCATGTTCAGCTTCAGGACTCCAAGCAATAGGATCAAGGGACCTCCCTCCCCCCTTTAATAGGTCTTCAGAAAAAGCATCAACCCAATTTCTATTGAAATTGCACAGACCCAGAAATGATCGGAGCTCTCTCACCGTGTTGGGACTAGGGTGTGTTCGGAGTGCCTGGGCCTGATCTTCTGTCAATTCCCTCTTTCCCTGACTAATCTTCTGTCCCAAGTAAATTACGGTGTCTAGGCATAACTGTGCTTTGCTATAAATAGCCTTGTGCCCTTTTTTAACCAAATGGTTGAGAATAATTTGGAGGTCCTTCTTGTGGGTTTCCTCGTCGGGAGACGCAATTAAAATATCATCCACATATTGGATAGCGACAGAGGACACTGGAGGCAACTCCCGGAGATGCCTCCGAAGTGCCATGTGATACACGGTGGGGCTGTTATGAAACCCCTGTGGTAACCTGGTCCAAGTATATTGTTCTCCATCTACAACAAAAGCGAACCAATCTTGTACCTCTGGATGTAGAGGAACGAACCAGAACCCATTAGCCATGTCAATTACTGAAAACGCCTGGTGCTCAGGTGTCAGCAGTTGAAAAATAGCAGAGGAATCTGCTACCAAGGGTGTGAGACGGTTGATGTGTTGATTAGCTTTTGAGTAATCAACTGTGAATCGCCATGCTCCGCTGACTTTCTTTACGGGCCATATTGGACTGTTGCTTGTACTACAGTATGTGTTTTTCGTACAATGCCTTGAGCCAATAGTTTTTGTATTACTGGTCAAACCCCTTCCTCCACCTCTCTGTTGATTTTATATGGTTTTGTGTATGGCGGGGAATTCCCAGTAAATGTGGCGGGTTCCATATCCAGAAGCCCGCATTCATCCTTATCCGTAGTCCAAATTGAATGACCTTTTAGTTCGTCTTTTTGGAGGGACCAGATGTTTACCTCCACCCTCTCCTCTTGTACGGTTAATGTAATTCCTTGTAGGTATTTCAGAGCATCCCACCCCAAAAGATCTGGGGTAGGTCCTACCCACATGACAGCGTTAAATGTTACCTCCCCATCTCCTAGTCTAATCTTGAGTTTTTTAGTTTCTCTGAGTGTTATTCGATTGCTCCCTACACCAGTGGCCTCCTGTTTGGCTGACTGTTCAGATAAACAAGATCATTGAGCCCCAGTGTCCCATTAAAGTCACATTTGAGTCTCATTAATTGTACATTGTAATTTGAGTTCCTTTTCACCCAGCTCCTGAGATAGGCGTAGGGAGGCCACTAGGGGGAGTCCTAGTTTAAAAGATGCCTGATAGCGCGTTTGTCTGCTTCACTCAGATCCTGTAATTGCAAAAACAGGGTTCTTTGTCCCTCTTGATTTGAGGGATTGAATGGGGGGTCGCAATGTTTTCCACCCCTGCCTTCAATGGCCAATCACTTTTTGCAATTTTTTTGAAAATGCCCAAAATCTTTACAAAAATGGCATTGACCTGCAGTAATTTCCCCTTTTGGACTAAATCGGGTGTTGGAGCTAGCTCCACCCTTCTGCATAGGGGGTATCCACCCTGTTTGTATTACCCATAATTTAGCGTACATATTCCTTTCAATTTGACATGCCATTCTAACTATTTCCTCGAACTGCTTACTCGTATTTTGCCCTATTTCGGGCTGAAGGGCTTTGGCTAAATCAGGCTTTAGGCCGCTCAAATAAATTTGTTTAATTTCAGCAGAGGTGTCGCTATTCACATCATCTTCGTCACTAAGTCCCGAACATTCCAGCCAGACTGTGACAAAGTGGTCAGTGAGGTCAGCCACATCCTCGCTTTCTTTCTGCTGACACGCAGATATCTTTTTCCAATCTGTCTTTGGTGGGTAATTTTCTTTAAGCCATCGCCAAACCCATTCCCATCGCCCTCTCCTGCCGTTATCCTCACACAATTGTCTAAGTTCTCCGACACGCTTTTCCCCTGTCCTTCTGAGGATCATAGTGGCAGTCAGGGGAGTGATACCATAAGTATCTTTTAATTCCTGAAGCGCACTCCAGGTTCGCTGCATTCCAAATTTGGGTGTGGTACTTCTCTAGCCCACCCGTCAATATCTTCCAGTTTTGGATTTGATCGTATGGGGGAATCAGGGAAGGTAGGTGTGATTGCGGACCCCCTAGTTAGAGTTAGAGTAGTGCTGTCATCAGCAGCACCAGCCCCTGCTACATCAAGTCCTTTCCCACTTTGGGTGAGAGTACAGATCTGCGGGCACCCTCCCTTTAAGAGGGGAGTCCCTGTTCCGTCTCTATCACACTCGTACCAAGTGTCAACCCACTCAGACCCCCCGTCTCCATATGGCCACTGTGGGAATTGATCCCAATTATTTTCGTTTCCTGCCTGTCTGTTCCCCTGTGGGAGAGCAGGATATAATTTAGTTGACGGTTGTAACACATTAACAGCGCGACCAGGAACTAATTCTTCCTTTAGTTTCTGATTCTCCTGCACTGCCTCTTTTAGCTTCTGCTCTAGTTCCTCTTTTGCAGCGAATAAATTATCTTTTCTTTCATTTAACGCTTTTATTTTTTCTTTAAACTCCTTTTCTTTTTTATCCCATTCTGATTTCTCCTTCACGCTAATCTGCCACCGCAGGTGTCGGCCGAGCACCAGGGCTGCAGCTAAACCTTTGTGCTTATACCAATACTCATCCGCTTTTTTACAGGCATCTTCGCCCCAAACTCCTTCTGACACACTCAGCTTCTTTCTATATTTTTCCTCTTTTTCCGTCAACTTACACTCTTCTGATATATAATCAGACACTTCCACCACTTTCTCAAACACCCAGTTAGCACACATGTTCGGTTTCTCTAAGAGTTTACTTTGTCGTGTGTGAGGTAACAGCTCATAGATGGGGGTGGTTTCACTTGGAAATCCTGTGCATTCCTGCACTCATTCAACTATGGGCGTCTCTTACCTTCAGATCTAAATGCCTCTCAGAGTCTTTAGAGAGGACTTACACCGCACTGTTCACTGGCAAGGAATGAGACCTCGAGAACTCCCTTCCTTGATCAGTAATTCACCATCCCCAGAACGCCAGCATCGCTGCTTTTGCCCTGGGTTAGACTTACACACTGAGCTCAATCAGGGCGATTCTCGGATCTCAACGTTCTTTAAATCCTGCTACTTAGTGCTTTGCTCTTTTATTATGAAGTGTGTTTATGTTAGTGTTGTGCGTGTGTATATGTTCACAAACAAGAAATACACAAGAAACATACATCTATATCGACGTCTCTGCTGCTCCCTTTAATTTTTTTAAACGGAGGAAAACACGAAAAACATACATGTATCATCTACATCTTTCCTGTTCCCTTTAAAACAAAAACCACGCCACGCCAATCCATGCACGATCAAGGTGTAGCTACTCTCAGGACCCAATCCTGGATTATACGTGCATTCAAAGCACCACTCAAGCTTCAGTACCCCGGGCACAATTAAGCTCCACACCAGTCCTGAGCCTCATGGTAAAGGTCCAAACCCGTTCAAAACTCCACGTGCAATTAAGGCATACATCCAACACCAGTTTCGAACGCCTGTACACAATACCGCGGATCACCGCCTGCCAGACCAAATTCTGGACTTACAGCCAACCACCCATTACATACCACGGTGTCTTCCCTGGGCCAGAGGAATTCAGGAACTCACGTTTATTCTGTCATCTTGGGCGAATCGCAGGGAGCAGAGACTTCTTTTATTTTTTAAATAAAAGAAGAGTCCTTACCTCTTAGTAATGTGTGCGCTGACCGTCTCTCCTGCCGATGGGAAGTTCTGCACCTTCTGGAGCATCCGCCGACTACGCCAAAATTGTTGTAACAGAAAGAATAAGGTTCTGGATCCCGAGATGAAGTTAAACAGAAGAGCTTATTGCATGCAAGGAACAATAAAGCCGAAGCCTTGTTTCCCGCAAGAAACAACAAAACCGAAGTATTGTTGAATGAGCCGGTACAAACTTTTAGTTTATGTAGTATTTTCCTTCCGCTTCTGACGTCACTCGGTATTATGGTAAAGAGGGGGGTCATGGTATTTGGCCAGTTAAGAGACCCTGGCCAAATGGTCAGTTTAAGATTACGTCCCCAGGGGGTTCCTAGCTCGCATCTGGAATCCTTATCAGTAAACCACCTTTCCTGCCATAAACTCCAGCTTGTTGTTTAGAAGTCTAAACTTAATACAGAAAAGGATTTAATTTAAACCCATCTTCATATCTTTCCTCAAAAGATCTGGACTTTTTTTTTCTTGATGCACAAATAGATTTATTTTTTGAGGTAAATACAACTCAAACTTCAGCTTGTGTGAGATGGGAAGCATTTAAAGTATTTCTTAGAGGTCAAATGATTAGCTATACAAGCTCTAAATTTAAAGCCTCCCAACTTGAAATGAAAAGATTAGAGAATAGAGAAAAAGAACTAGAAGGCAAAATATTTTCAAATAGCTCCTTTGAATTAATTTCTGAATTGAATAAAGTAAAAGCCCTCTATAATGAATATTCAACAAATCAGGCAGCAAAAAGTTTCCTGCGACTGAAACAGTTATTATGAACAGGGAGAAAGCTGGAAAATTATTGGCTTGGCGCATCAAACAGATACAAACAGAGAGAGCAATAAATGCCATTCAGTCTAATGACGGAAATCTTGCAGCTGGTCCAACAGAGACAAATAATGCATTTAAATGTTATTATGAGACTCTATATAGTTCAGAATATTCATAGGGTTGCCAGCCCCAGCAATCAGACTTTTTAGATACTCTTGAGTTTCCTCATTTAGAGGAGGATTTAGTTGCAGGTTTAGAGGATAACTTAAAGTGAAGCGAAGAGAAGGAGGAGAAATTGCATGTGGAATACATTGGCATAGATGGGAGAGCAAGAGTACAGATGCAGCCATTCAAAGTGCGCGGCACAGACACCGCGGTACAGATACCGCAGGTATGATGACACGGGATACCGCGGTGCGTGATTGGTTGACCGACAGGGGCACTCGTGGTCCGTTGGTCTGTCGTAGAAAGACTTACTGTAAACGTCTTTACTGTGCCCGTTGTAGATATTGAATTTTACCACTGAAGGGAAATCTTAGTAGCTGAGCATAAAAAGAATAGGAGCATACTGTAACGCGTGTGAAGGCCATAAACGATATTAATTTTGGAACGTAAACATACAGTATATAGCTGGTCTTGGTACTTTAAAGAAAAAAATACACACCGTTATTCCATTTCTCCCTAAACATTGTAAGCTTCGAAGTCTTTAACTAACGTGATACCGGAGTCAACAAGCATACTTTTAGAATTTGATTAAAAGGGAATATAATATGGAATCGCGTATCTAAAGAATTTAATAACGGTATGATTATATCCGTGTACTGCGGCAGGGCTGTGTAGGGCTGTTTCGCCTACCTGATCATGCGAGCTCTCTTGTAGCCTACTGGTCTAGGTGTGTGACTACCAACTGGTAGGTTGTGTGTTCGAATCCAGCTGGTGCTGAACTTTTATTTTAACAAACATTTCTTCGAAAAAATAGGTAAGCGATATTATGGACAATCAGTTGACTTTTATATTTCAAAATATCGCAACATGATCGATATTTGCGATATTTTGAACATATCTTCCCTTCTGACAGCGGTTCCCGCTTCTATTGTGTGTGTGTGTGCAACAGTAAATTTTTATAGAGAAATGGAGGCTGGACAGTATGCGTTACAATATAAACATTTATATTGATTTAAATCGTGTTCTGATTTAAATCGCAAACGCGTGTTTAATTATGTGTTTTTAATCATAATCAGGCTAATGCATTTCTACATGTTCTGTATGAACCAGCTTAGAGGTTCATACAGAAAGACAGCTTGTGTTTAAATTGAGTGTAAGGTAATTTATGCTTCTAAAGTCATGGTCAGTATTATTGTACTGTGCTGTACTGTGTCACATTATTTTATAGCGTTTTTATTGCGTTATTAAATCCGGTGGCGCTGTGTTAGTTTCCTGACTCACATTATTTAAACTACCACATTGATCATTCATCTCTAAATAAACTTTATTTTATATAGCGTTTTAAGCGATTAGGTAATTAGATTGCTCATAAACCTAATCGCTTTTTCTACATAAACACAGCGTGATTGCTCTCTGAAAATGCTTTTCCTTTATTTTTAAAGTAGGCTCAGATTTCAACTATAGATCGTATTATTATAAACTTTCTTGGAAAAATGTATTTTATGTAAACCATGTTTGCTATTAATTCATTTAGGGCTAAAATACGTTCATTGTCTTCCAATCGAGTCGAGTTGACATTGGAAGCCTGCCACACCCGGACTGTTAAACCAATGCATTAGCACGTCAAAGCCCATTGAGCCAGTATTGGCTTTAGTATCCCCCCCTTCTCCCCTCAATTCAATTCAATTCAAGGTGTTTTATTTGCATGACAGATGGGTACAAGCAGTGTTGGGTATGTATATTGTAACGCTTACGGCAGACAGGCACTGTGTAAGAGCCGGCGCACCAGAGCAGCGCACCGAGGGAGCGTCTGCATTTCTAACTTAGTTTTTAAAATTAGTCAAGCAATATGAAGCATCTCCTTTTACTTAGTGCCTGAGCAGAAGAAGAATAGGAGCATACTGCAACGCGTGTGAAGGCCATAAACGATATTAATTTTGGAACATAAACATACAGTATATGGCTGGTCTTGGTACTTTAAAGAAAAAAATACACACCAGTATTCCATTTCTCCCTAAACATTTTAAGCATCGAAGTCTTTAACTAACACGATACCGGAGTCAACAAGCATACTTTTAGAATTTGATTAAAAGGGAATATAATATGGAATCGCGTATCTCAAGAAATTAATAACGATATAATTATATTCATGTTGCAAAAGAACTGCAACGGACATAAAAACTCCCTTGCTTTTAACAGAGCGTTCCATAATTTCTAACTACGAAAATGCCAGGTGAAAGGATTTGTAAACATATTTTGTTAAAGCAAGTCAGTTTTTTCCACAACACATAAAAGACATTTTTCCAAGAAAGTTTAGCCTTTGTCACTAATGAAACCACTAAATAAAGACATAAATATAGAAATCTTAAGATTTGTTCTATTTAATGTTGGTAGCAGGATGAACTGTCAGAGTGTATATTTTGTCACAGAGTTGCTGCAAGATGTTAACAGTGAAAAAGGTATTTAGAAATGAGTTATTTCAAGATGAAAATTTTCAGAATAATTGCAAATCTAGCAGGATAGAGAAAGCACAGAAAACTGGCAGTTAGATTGATCAGATTAGTATGAAAAGTCATTTAGCAAAGGGAATTAGAAGAGTGACAAACTAGTATACTTTAGATCTTTTTTTCTGAACCAGGGACAATCTGATCATGTTTCCCTATAACAATAATAAAAAACTTTATTTGATATATCACCATTAAAGGTGGCATCTCAAAGCAATACAGTAGATGTAAAAACAGATAAAAGGACCACAGATTACAAAGTAAATGCATATAAGAAAGACAAGCAGTTAGAGGTGCTACCAAAATTAGAAAATGAAGCAGATACAGACACTAAGTCTTCTGAAAAGAAAGGTTCTGAGGTTAGATTTAAACTGGCCTTGGTGTGTGTGTGTTTGTGTCTGTCTGTCCTGTGATGGACTGGCGCTATGTCCAGGGTGTATTCTGCCTTGTGTCCGTCGCTTACTGGGATAGGCTCCAAATCCTCTGTACTGGATAAAGAGATTAGAAATGGAAGTAAAGGCACTGTGTGGATGGAACTATACACAGTGTTAGAAACCCACTATGAAATGGCAGCATCTCACTGAGAATAAAATATTTTATTATTTTATTAAAATATTTTATATCTTAAGGAAACAGCCTTTCCACCTCTCTTGCACATCAGTATCCATGCCTAGTTATTTAAACAAATTGCCTCTAATTATAAACATCTTAATATGCTGGCTCTGTGGATCCGCATCAGCTATGTTTGCCCATTCCTTCAATTCATGTGCATCCAACACAGTTCAATGCCAGCAACTACACATAATCTAAAATACAATCCTTATTTCAGTATCTATGTAAACATATAGTCTGTTAACTTCATCATCTTCATCAAAAGTATGCCTAACCCCATTAGGAAGTGTTCTTGTTATAAGTGTATTCCTCAGCTTTCCCCAAACTATCTTCTTCTTGCCAACATCTCTAGTCTTTTATCCTGCAATAACTCAGCCAACACTTAAATCTCCAAAAGCTGCTTGTGTTAATTTCTTTAAATCACAAATATCATGTGTAAATACTGGCCATGTAATACTCTGCATTGTGGAATAATAGTTTATTTTAAAGGGAACTAGAGAAACTAACAACTAGAGAAATCTAGTTTTTTTCTAGAATTAATAAATGCACATCCTGTTCACTGAGGAAATTAAATCCACACTGAGCAATCTTCAATATGTTCAGAATATGACAGCAAGAATCCTATCAGGGATGCATTACACCTGTTTTCAAGTCCTTGCACTGGTTACCTATCAGATTTCGAGTCAACTTCAAAATCCTTATCCTCCTTATATACTGTCCTACAACTGTTATTATTGATCTCTGAATTATTGTACTTGACATGACTTCATTCAGCCTTTCCTGAACGTCTATGACAGGCAGAGAGAGTGCTGTTTCTGGTGCGATCTTTTACAGCTGACATTTCACTGTTTTAAACGAACAAGAAATTAGATTGCTCATAAATCACTTATTCTATATAAACACAGTGTAATTGCCCTCCGAAAATCTTCTTTTTCTTGTTCGTTTTAGAGACCTTGATCGAAACTGATTTTAGATGTCAGAAAGGATTTATTTTCTCTGTATTTCCTACATTGCTTTGTCGAGATTTTAACTTTATATCTAACTTTATATCTAGGCTCAGATTTCAACTATAAATCGTACAGTAATTAATAGCAGTAAATACTGATGTTTATACATAAAAAAGTCATGCCTTGGAGTATAGACCCCCAAAGGAATGCCATAGACTCAAACTGCAAAATAAACACATACAGAAAGAAAGTATTTGTATTGTAATTGCAAATCCTGGTACTGTATGAGTGATTGGTATGACTTTCCTCATTACAAATCTCTTATTAGAATTTAAATTTCTCTGTAACTCCAGGTCAGAACAGAGAAAATGTAACTGCCTTAAGGAGTTTACGATTATGAAAAATAGAAGGATAAGCATGATACGTATGTCTTCTGTCATTTTCTAAGTCATGTTACTGAGCACCAAATCGTATTGAGAATATGAATCCATTTAAGGTTTATACCATTAAAGTAACGGTTTATTCCATGCTGAAAATGTTTGTACCAGACTTTTTTGAGGCCTGTTTAATTGTGTCTGAAGTCTGATGTTGTAAATTTTATTGTTAAAAAGATCCATGAAAATGTCACTACTAAAGTTAGCTGGTACTGTTGGTACTGTAAGTGGCAAGTAGAGCTCATATTTTAGATTTTAAGGAAGCAACGGACACAAGGCAGAATACACCCTGGACATAGCGCCAGTCCATCACAGGACAGACAGACACAAACACACACACACCAGGGCCAGTTTTCCCATAAACCAATTAACTTACCAGTATGTTTTGGAGTGCGAGAGGGAGTCATATCACACATATGGAGAAAAACCATGTAACCCAGAGAGAACATGTAAACCCCACACACACAGGATGGCAGGAATTGAACCTAGGACCCCAGTGCTGCAAGATAGCAATGCTAACCACTTTGCCACCATTATAAATGGATGGATATCTTAGTTATCTTTCTAGTTCACAGGTTTGCATGCATAATTTAATTTTGAAAGCCACTGAGACATCAGGTACTACTGTTGTATTTATGAAAAAGAAACAAAACAAAAAACATACTAACAACTGTGCCATCCTACTCCTTAGCTAATACATTTTATTATTCATAAACAGTTAACATTGTTAGCAAAATATTTTGAATTATATTTAACCCTATTTTTTCTTTAGTTTTGTATTTAACTTATTATATGATAGTCAGACTTAATGTATATTTGAACAATGAAAATATATTTTTACAAGATTTTACATTAAGCACTTAAAATTAATATGGTTAATAATAGTAAACTGTAACATGCTGTAACAAGATCGGTTAAACTGCGAAGAAAATGCTTTCAGAGAAAATGTTTCAGGTGTGAAGAACATAGATCTCCAATGCAATTTCAACCAAACCTGTTCCCACACACCCTGCCCCCACTACCATTAGAATATACACAAAGCACTCAAATCTTTCGAGCTAATGATCAGGTGACCCGAGAGAGAGCGAGAGAAACACCAAGGGGTGCGGAACCAGGGAACTATTTACATGGAAAACGGGCGATCTCCCCAGACTGTCCGCCCGTTTCACTGTTACCTGGATACCTCTTTATTTAGAACTCACAAACACTGATTTTTAGTTTAGAAGGATTCAAGTAGGGTTTTAGATGAAAGGCAGCGACCTTAATCAAGCCCAAATCACAATTGAACCCATTCAGAGCCTACATTACATTTTAGCGTTTCATTCTGAGCAGAAGACCCTCACACCTGAAGAAGGGGGAGGTGTTTTTCGCTGGAAATCTCGCCTGCTTCTACTTTACAACCGGAGTGCTGGCTGTGACAAATTAAACCGGTTTTACAAGTTTCAATCACAGACCATGTGACATGGGAGTCAGGAAACTCCACCGGATTTGATAACGCTATAAAAACGCTATAAAATAATGTGACTTGGCACAGAACAAGTTTACAGCACAGTTCAATAATAAATGCTGACCATGACTTTAGAAGCATAAATTGCCTTACACTCAATTTAAACACAAGCTGTCTTTAGCCCTCTAAGCTGGTTCATACAGAAATGTAGAGATCCAGGCTCAGAACACACAGCTTCATTAGCGAATACATATGCAGGACAACTAGAGAAGACGTTTTACAGAGGATGGATTTTTAGAAACATCCCATCAGTGACATCACTGAAGTCAACTCCTAGGTACTGTAACTGTCGTGTGGATAGTTTCACAAGAATCAGACAAAGGTTTAAGCATCGCTTGTTCTAGATAAAACTGCATAAAAAAAACAACAACCCATAATGTACTTCTTTGCGGCTCTGTTTGCCCAAATCATATATTCACAACGTGAAATCTAGAAAATAATATTACATAACCAAAATCCGCAATATGGAAACAGAACCTGTGTAATTGTTGATAGATGATGTACTCGTAACATTTTTTCAAGACGAACTACAACATTTAAAAAATGACTTGTATGTACTTGATATCTCTAATCAATCCACGGGTCCCAGCACGAAACGAAACTAAAACGCATACCGTTTCGCGCTTCTTATTAGTTGCTCAAAAGTAATTTGACCTTATGAAATGCATAATATAAACCTAGAAACATATACGTGAGCAGTACTTAAGCACTGTAGTATCGGTGTTAAGACATACCTCTCAAATACTGTAAATCAAGTTAAAAATATCTCAAGACAGATTCTGGTCATAATGAAACCATGTTTCGTGTATGTTTTCTTTAAAGTACCGAGACCAGCCATATACTGTATGTTTATGTTCCAAAATTAATATCGTTTATGGCCTTCACACGCGTTGCAGTATGCTCCTATTCTTTTTATGCTCAGCTACTAAGATTTCCCTTCAGTGGTAAAATTAGATATGAATAGTCAATACTTAAACGGGCACAGTTAAGACATTAAATATACATATACATACTGTATACAGTACAGTTTGCATACGGTAATATGTTTATGTTCCTAAATCAATCTCTTTTATGAGCATGTGAAAGGCATGGTGAATCACTGTACTTTGCATGATTGGAAACAAATGCGTGATTGCGAAATGCTGTGGTGTTACTTTTACAAAGATGGTCAATGAAAAAAAGAATGTTGACCAGGGCAATACTTTGAGTTTACACTTACAGCTTGTCCAAGGTCATTCATTATTAATACTATTAGTAATATCTTCGTTAAAGACTTTGATGGCCACAGCTCAAACATGAGAGGTTGAGCTTTATTAGCTCCACCTTGCGGAAATTCCGGATACTATTATTTTGCTTGTCGTATTATAGGAGAATTTACGGTAACTCACGGTATTTACCGGTAGCTTGCGGTAGACTGCGTACAGCGTACCGCAAAATAATGCGGTATCGCCCGCGCATTTTGAATGGCTGCATCTGTAGATCATTATTCTGCTCTTCTGTTTCAGAGGTTGATGATTTTTTAGTCCTGCTGTGGGTGGGCCATGTGTGAATTGCAGCAGCAGAGGCAAAGGGGTCTTATCTTCTAAATTTTGGGATTTGGATTGTAAATTCAGGATCCACAAACCTTACATCATATCAATGGAAACATATTATGATTGGATGAACATGTTGCTCAGAACAGAGACGCTGATTTTTTTAGTAAAAGAATTTGATTAAACACAGAAGTGTGACATTATCTTTTGTTAATGAAACTGAAAATAAAAGTATGTTCATGTTTATTCCAGTTTCCATCTATCGTTTACACACAGATGTAACCATTCAAAATGCGCGGTAAAACTCTGTACCACAGGTTTCAGGCTACAGGCGGCTGCAGTATGTGATTTGTGAGCCACCATAGTGAAACTTAATTTAATCTCCCTACTGTTCATGCTTAATGAACATACTGTTAAATCTGCTTAATATGGAATTTTACAATTAAAAGGAAAATTTGGTAGCTGAACATAACATCTTTGAATTTCATAAAGGATATTAATTTAGATAATTAATTTAGGAATAGATATTAATAGATATTAAGGAAAGATATTAATTTAGGAATAAAGTCACTTACTGCCCTGTCTTTCTCACACCTGAAGAAACACTGTTTTCTTTCTTCTCTTTTCAACATGAAATAAACCTATTACTTGTTCCTTTGCAGCCTACGCATGCTGACGCAGCTACCCACCTGAACTACTTGTTTTAAATAGCTGCATCTGTATATTTTTGGAAAATATTTACATTTTTTTCAACGACTTATCTTTTTTAAGTATTTGAAATTGAGTATTTTTAATTGAAATTTGGATTCGGATTTTCTGGATGTCTTTTAATTTTTTTTCATGTACTGTATGTGGTAGCTTTAATTGGAATAACATCATTACAACTTTTATAGGTCTCATTGAACTTTTTCATCACAATTTGCAGACCGCACTTTACATGTAAGGATAATTAAATAGAAAAACATTGAGTTTTACAGAGCTTGTCTGACAGTGAGCAGCAATCTGCCTGAAGACTCCCTCCAATGCTAAAGAGGCACTCTACAACTGCAGATGAAGCTGGGAAATGCACGTACACAGCATTGACTCTATTCGGTGTTAGATATGTGCTGCATTGAAATTTCCAGAATTGAAGAGGATTGGTAGATTGTGGCAGATGTGGGGTGGTGAGGTAATCCTCAATCTCATTGTTGATAGGAGCAAATTCTGAGAGAGATGATCTTAGCTAGTCTGTGAAACCAAATAATATATCCATATATATCCACCTCCAATTTTTCTTTAGAGGTGAATCACTGGGTGGGAAATCATCTATGATGCTGGTGACATTTGTGGCAAGATATTGGATGTCAAAGAAGGGATAATTTTCTCAATGGCATGGCACCAAGTTATATTTGAAGGGTAGGTAAAGTTCAAATGAAGGAGAAAACAGACACAAAAAAGAGGAAACAAAATACTATTACTGACAAACACACAAAACAAAATATGCAAAAAATGCAAGCAAAAATAATGCATGCTGTCCTGCACCCACTTTTGTCACCCTATGACATTCCCCATTATACTGTACACCCAGGATCGTCAGTATGCCGAAGTAATTGACCTTGCTGTGAATGACTTGTATAAGGATCTATTTAAGGAAAAGGATTTGTTAAACTTCTATAAATCACTGCCTGAAGAGAGTTTTAAGATCATTAGAAAATTTGCTCATGGAATGTTCTCTGTCTTTGCCTCCACATATCTGTGTGAACAAACATTTTCAAAGATGAAAAATGTAAAATCTAAATATCTAACATCACTCTCTGATGAGCACTTCAAGCAGATTTTGATTCTGGGGGAACAAAGTTTGAACCAGAATTTGAGGATATTCTGTCACAGAAGCAATTCCATATATAGCATTAAATTTGTACACATGTATGTGAATATTTCTTTTAGTTCTATTTGTTCATGTGAATATTAAAATATATGACACAAGATTTTTCATTAAATTTATTATAAGTGCAAATTATGTTGTTTATTATGTATTCCTCCATCATAAAATCTCCCTGTCTACCCACCCTCTCACTGTCTGGCCCTCCGACCTTTATTCCGATGTAAATGTGGCCCTCAAGGAAAAAAGGTTGGGAGACCCCTGGTCTAGATTGAAATTTGAGAATAATCTCTCCACTAACCACTAACAAAAACTATGAGTACAAGATGGCTGTCAGTAAGTCACTTAACAGAATATAACAATTTACAGCAATTCTGCGACAAAATATACAGCATTGGATTATTTATAATAATAATAATACTAGTAATAATAATAATAATAATAATAATAATAATATTAATGTTTACACTTATTCTTAGAAACACTTACACTATTCCAAAAACCCACTTCTTTAAGTATCTACAACTAAGAAGTTATATCCTGTAAAGCAGAATCAGTCATTTGACCAACCTCCGTTATCCACCTTAGATAATTATGCCTTAAAATACTCAAGAAGAAGGGGACAGGTTTCATTGGTGTTCAGGGTTTTAGTTGAAAAATCAAAATAATCATTTGATTGTGTATTTTCCATCCCCCTTTCTGGCAAACCAATGCTTGCAGGAATTTGGTCTCAGTTTTTCAGAGACACATTCTTGACCCTTGACCTTTACCCAGTCTATGAGCGCCGTAATTAAGGTTTAAATTAGGGGAACTACTTTATGAAAGGTAATACAGCAGCAGCACTGTGTCATAATGGTTGAAGGGGATGACCTCATGCCTTGCATTGGGAAAGTACTTATCTCCTAAAATCAAAAATGGGAGATTTCAGAGATATGGGATTCATTTCTAAACTTTCTAGAAAATTATAGGGGTAACATCTAGAGAGAAAGGGATTAAATGTTTTTGTTTGTTTTTTTTGTACTGTATATATATATATTATAACATGTTGCCTAAGAAAAACAGAATATAAAGCTCTCTTAGCAAGTTCCAAATACTTAGCTCCAACCTGGTCTCTTGGATGAACTGGCAACAAAATCCTAAAATTCTTGGCAGACAGGATCCAACAGCTGATTTCAAATAAGGTGAAAAATAAGGTGCTATGCGCCTTGCTAAATTCGGGAACAAATCAAATTGGTATTGCATTCGTACACCATCTAACAGCAAGAATAATGAATTGTGATCAGTGATAAATTGACCTCAGTGTCAGAAAGTTGAATTAATTTCTGATATACAGTATTTTCTACATCACCTCTTTGAAAGCTTCAATTGTCGAGAATGTTATAATGATCGTGACACATGCTAGTGAAACTTGAAACATATTGTTAGAGTTCGGAAAATAGATTACAATTGGGAGAATCAATATAATTAAAATGTCAGTTTTACCAAAGTTTCTGTATCTTTTCCTGTCAATCCCTCTCCAACCACCTCCTTCCTTTTTTAATTTATTGAAGAAAGCATTCACAAACTCTATGTGGAATAATAAACGTCCTAGATTCAGATTGTCTTTACTGTATTTACCATATGATAGGGAAGAGCAACAATTACTGAACCTAAAATGGTACTACTGGGCAGCACAGATCCGGGCTGCTGTGTTTTATCTTAAAACAGATTCACCACCTGCTTGGATGCTGATTAAATCTAAATCAATAGCTAGATCCACTGAATCTACATCTTTTTTCATCTGAGAGCAAGAAATTGAAAAACCGGACAAAAAATAATTTTCTTAAAAATACAAAATACATTATCTGTTTGGCATGAGACCCTTTCATATCTAGGGGAGGTTTCACAGATATCTCAGTTTACTCCTATTTTTGGTAATGAAGCTTATTGTCCTGGAAGGTCTGATCCAGGATTTAAATTATGGTCAAATCTAGGTATTAGGCAGATATCAGAGCTTGATAAAGATGGGTACTACATGACTTTTGAGGATCTTTTGAGGAAACATTTACAATATTCCAAAACACCACTTTTTTAAGTATCTACAACTAAGAAGTTATATCCTGTCAAAGCAGAATCACTCATTGGACCAATCGCCATTATTCACCTTACAGAACTATGCCTTAAAATACTCAAAAGAAAGGGGACAGGTTTCATTAGTGTACAGGGTATTAGTTAAAAAAATCGAAAGAATCATTTGATTGTAGGCTTCAATCTTGGAAGACAGATATACAAGAAGACATATCTGAGGAAGAGTGGAGGGAAACTTGTTTGAAAGCTCAGACTCACAAGGTATAAGGAAAGTCACAAGGTATAATAAAACAATGTATAAAGGGGACCATAAGACCGTAAACTTTGTCCATGCAACTTAAGGTGGGTGGCTTTTCCCATAAGAATGAATAGAAAAGAGTCTGGTTAGGGACCAAAAGTGTATGCTTTTTACTTGTCCTGTTATTACAGGATATGTTCCTAAACAAAGCAATTTTATTTAATTTAGCAATTAAACCTTGATTCTTTGATTAAATTAGCAATGTAGTGCATAGTGGTAAGAACTCAACTTTAATGTTGGGGCATAACGATTCATAAGTCATGAGCAACAGCATTGTCTACAAGCAGAACAATTTTAAATGTTAGATTTTGTTCTTCACAATATTGTTTGATTTCCAGAGCAAAATAATCCATGAACCACCACCTTTGCTGCCTATTAATGCCTTCAAAAATGATGTAAGTGTTGGGAATTTTTACGTTGAGTACCTCAATTCATCAGCAATATATAGCCATCAATTTATAATGGACTGCAAGTACACAAAATACAAACACAATCATTCAGAATGTGAGGCAAAATTCTAAACCCTTTTAAAATTTGCCGAGCTGCGGTATGACTTGGCTGTGTGGCCAAAGAACTCTGTATGGTAACACTAGTACAGTTGGATATTAAACGGTGCATTTATTTGAGCTGAAAATAATGTTTTGTATCAGTACAATCACGTAGTTAGGAGATAATCTGCTACTACGACATATGGTATAATTATTTTATTTTTTATTATCTATTATATTTAGGCTATTTCTGACTATAATTACGAGCACGTATAATGATTATGTCAATAATAAATATTTAAATTGTGAGACATTGTGAGACCATTTGTAAGCTGGGTTTGATTCCAGGGGTGCTGTCTGTGTGGAGTCTGCATGTTTGTTCATGCTGAAGGGGATACTTCTCACCCACAGGGCACACAGACACAAACTCACACCACAGCCCATTTTCCCACAACACAATCAGCCCACCAGTATCACCAGTCTCACCAACACTGGACTGCAGGAGGAAACTCATGAGAATGCGGGCAGAGCACGCAAACTCCACACAGACAGCTGCTGAGGAACTATTTCACCTGCTGTGGAACCAGTGACAGAACACCTGAAGTCTAACCCACCTTCAAACTTTTCAATTAGAATTCCCTAGTGTTAAATAACAAAAATAAGAACACAAGTGAGGTTTTATAGTCTCATACCAGAAGGACAAAGCTGCTTGATTTTGCAAAGCTCTGTTCAGCAGTAATAGATAGTACCAACAAACTCGGTACTTATAATTACTCGATGTGATGAAAACAACGGGTGCAATTTGTTTCAATGCAATCTTCTTCTCTCGAATTGCAATTGTAATCTATATCCACAGCTCAAACAATATTTTCAAGTTTCAATAGCATGTGTAACGAAAATTCTTCCCATCTCACACAAACTGAAGTTTGAGTTGTATTTACCTCAAAAAAGAAATCTATTTGTGCTTCAAGAAATTTTTAAAAAACAAACAAGTTGTTTGAAAACGCCACCTAGAAGGTCCTCTGAGAGAGTTTGGACATAGATAGTTAAATGAAACACATGCATGATCTGAGATAATTACAGATGCAGCCATTCAAAACAAGTGGGGTATGCTGCGGTATAACACGGTGCGAGTGTCGCAGTATACCGCATCATACCTTATCCAAATTAGATTATGTTAATTGTATCCGGAATCATTTTGTAAAAGTGGCAGGTGGAGCTAATAAAGCTTAACCTCTCCTGTACAGTATTTGAGCTGTCACCAGAAAACATCCAGTTTCGAATCCTGATCACTGCTGAGGGACAATCTTTATTCAATTAAGAATTTAAGTTGTATACTCTTAGACCTTTAAATTTAAACTGTGTATTACAGCATGTCAATCATTATACATCAAAAGTTGCTATATTTTATGAAAGCAAGATTGCTCAGTTGGACAAAAGTACACAACCTACCACCTTTATCATAAATATATTAATTATGCAGAAATATTTTATGCATCAAAGTCTTTACCAGAGATATTACTAATAGTATTAATAATGAATGACCTTGAACAAGCTGTAAACTCAAAGTATTACCTTGGTCCACATTCTTTGTAACCGTAATATAAACCGAAAATACTTTATTTTTTCATTGACAAAAAGTAACACCACAGCATTTCGTTGATCCGATCACGCATTCGTTTCCAATCATACAAAGTAAGTCTCGAGAATCTCCGATTCACCATGCCTTTCACATGCTCATAAAAGATATTAATTTAGGAACATAAACATATTACAGTATGTAAACTGTACTGTATATGGCTGGTCTTGGTATTTTAAAGAAAAAATACACACCAGTATTCCATTTCTCCCTAAACATTTTAAGCATCAAAGTCTAACGGTACATGTGGTTATTTTGAAACGTTTTCACCTGCTGTAATGGAAAGTTACTGAGAAAAAGTGTTTTATCCTAAAAATGTTGTTTATGGACAGAGCTGTGCTGCAGAAGCAGCTGGATACTTAGAACAAAGTATGATAGCACCCAACTCATCAAGGGCACGGGATGTTTTAATAATGTTTATCTCTGCTGCTTGAAGAATGAAGAGATAAGAGAGATGCCCAGGAAGTGGGATAATAATATCATTTTCATGTTTTTGTATGTTTTTTGCAAACTATGCAGTTTAGTGGCTTGACGTAGGTTTTGTGCTCAAATGTATTTAAAGATGCTGCCTGTCCTTGGTCAGTAAGATAAGGGGCATGTATTTGGTAAGCTGGCTGTACGCCCAGAATATGAAAAGAACTAACTGTTGTCTAGTCTGCAACTTAGATATAATTAATTGGCAGGTGTTGCTGTTTTATCATTTGTTTAGAATATGTCATAGTAACTCTTTGTGTTTTAAGGTATAAAGGACCATCTTCAGCTACTTATTTTTTAAGTCTGGTGGTTGCAAGCCAGGCTTCCATATGCATATGAATAAAGAGACTTCTACTTCATAGACACCTGAACTTTGTCATTTATTTGACACTACAATTTGACGCTGCGAGCAGGGTACTCCCAGCTGAGGGAACTCTGACAGAGAGGTGGAGAGGAAAAGTTAAGCGGCCGCTTCTAAAAAGAGGTAAGGACTCCTCTTTTCTAAAGAGTCCCTTATCCTCTCCATGTTGCTGTAGAGGGTTTTTCTGAAGCTGAAGCGAGTACAAAAGAGAAAATGAGTTTATGGTGTATGTGTTTGTAGACACCTGTTCGAAAAAATCCAGGTGTTGTATCCTGGTCGGGTGTTGTATCCTGATATGCGGAAATCCGAGTGTTGTATCCTGGTCGGGTGTTGTATCCTGATACGCGGAAAAAAATCCAGGTGTTGTATTGTGGTCAGGTGTTGTATCCTGATACGCGGAAATCCGGGTGTTGTATCCTGGTCGGGTGTTGTATCCTGATACGCGGAAAAAAATCCAGGTGTTGTATTGTGGTCAGGTGTTGTATCCTGATACGCGGAAATCCGGGTGTTGTATCCTGGTCGGGTGTTGCATCCTGATACGCGGAAAAAAATCCAGGTGTTGTATCCTGGTACACGACTGCAGGGCGGCTGAGGGTAGTAACTCGAACTGTACTCGCAGAAGAACCGAGGGAGGTAACTCAATTCAAGTGTGTTATTAAAGCCAGGACTTGGAACCTGGTCCGTGTTCCCGAATTGTGATAGTTCATCAGTTTGTCTCGACTGGGTGATTTCGCGGGGCGCGTGGGAGACGAGAAAATGGTCTGGTGTGAAGAAAAATTAGTGGAGGTGTCTGACTGGGTGTCAGAAAAAAAGAAACTGGATGAGTACGAAGCGAAACTTAAAAAGAAATATGGACTGTCAGACGGAATTTGGTCTGAACAGGAGTGTAGAAAAATGTAGAAAAATTGGTCGAAAAATAAACAGACAGAGACAGGTCTTATTTTAGGGAAACATCTGAGAATTCGACAGAATATTATAGAGAAAACGGAATGGGATAAGACACAAAAATCTCTGACGGAAAAGCTGAAAGCAATGGCTGAATGGAATGAAGTTATATATGCTGAAAAAGAAAAAGCGAAAGAAGAGGTAGAGTGCCTCAAGAATGAATTTAAAAATGCAGTAATGTAAACAAAACACCTAAATTATACCCAGATCTGAGACCTTTTCTGAGTGAAAATGATGACTGTGATAAACGTCCTGACTGGTCGTACCCAGAAGGGGGGTCGGATTGGGACGACACTTGGTACGATAGAGATAGAGAAGGGTCCTGGCAACCCTCAGGCAATAACATATTCATGGGGAGAAGACAAAAATCTCCAATCCAGTAAGGGGTATAAGCAGGACTGAGAGATCTGGTAGTGAAAGATCAGAAGAAAAAGACGAGTACAAATCCAAGCCTGAGAATATAGACCGATGGGCTAAAGAAGTGCCACACCCTAAATCAGGCATGCAGCAAACCTAGAGTGCACTTCAAGAATTAAAAGACACGTATAGGATTAAACCTATAGAAGCAGCGATGATTTTGAGGAGAGTTGGTGAGAAAAGGGCAGGGCAGTTAAAACAGGTGTGTGAAAGAAAGAACCTGGGAGAAGGGTGGGAAATGGTGTGGAGGTTTTAGAAAGAACATTACCCACCGAAAACTGATTGGAGAAAAGTAACAGCATGTCAGCAGAAGGAAAGTGAGGATGTTTCAGATTTTACAGAAAGGTTTATAACTCTATGGATAGAATACTCGGGGTTAGCAGATGAAAAGGAAGTGAATGAAGATACTTCCACAGTTATAAAGCAAATGTACTTGAGTTGGTTAAAACCTGATGTTGCCAAGCATGTGCAACTACGTTTTCCTGACATTACAGAGAGCTGAGACAGATTTGATTTAATAACTCGCGAAGCTAGGAAGATAGAGCGAAGCATGTATGCTAAAGTGCGAGCGCTGCAGATGGGAGATATAGAGAATCCCGAGGAGGAGAAAAAGGAACATCTGACCTGTCACTATTGTAAGAAACCGGGTCATTGGTACAAATCCTGTAAATATCGGTTCGAAGCTAGAAAGCAGAACAATAGAGGGGGAAGGGATCCCCCTTACAATCCTAATGATAGAGAGAGACAGAAAGGGCTTTTATCTCAACTAAAAAACGTCTTTAGTTGGAGGAGGAGAGAAGAGCCCTGAAGGAAATCATAGATTTAAACTAGACAGCCCCCTTGTAGCCTCTCTGAGCCTTACCCAGAGTTTGCATAAAAGAGAGCTTGTTTTGCAGTGTAAAGTTAACGGTGTGGAGGTACCCTTATTGTGGGAGACGGGTGCGCAATTATCTTGCTTATCAACTGGTACTGCAAAGAAATGTAATGTAAAATTCACGGATGGGAGGCAGGAGGCTACAGGAATATGGGGGCAAAGGGTTTGTTTAAAAGAAACTCAAGCGGTTACAATACATATGGGGAATGATGTACAGTTTCAAATACAAACGTGGGTGGGAGATACCCCAGATTTATTGGGATGGGATGCACTTCAGCATTTGCAAGGGGTCCTGCTGTTGGTAGCAGAAGATTCAGTTCAGATTAACATTTGGTCTTTGCAGAAGGATACTGTTAAACAACATTCCATTTGGTCTAAGGACAAAGATGAATGTGGACTTTTAAATATGCAGCCTGTGACTTTTACCAGAACCCAGCCACCTTATACCAAGCCACATCGCATCAGCAAAGAAGCCGAGGAAGGGATACGGCCAGTGGTAAAAAAATTACTAGATCAGGGGATAATTTGAAAGACCCATAGTAAGAGCAACAGCCCCATCTGGCCAGTGTTGAAGTCTAGTAGAGCATGGAGGTTCACTGTTAACTACAAAAAGGAAAATCAATATATTGATAAATTGACTCCACTGGTAGCAGACCCTTCTACTATTTTTCAACTCCTGAGTCCAGATCACAGGGTGTTTTCTGTTGTGGATTTGGCCAATGGTTTTTGGTCAGTGCCCTTGCATCCAGAAGTGCAGGACTGGTTTGCATTTGTTGTAGACGGGGAACAATATACATGGACAAGGTTGCCCCAGGGTTTTCACAACAGCCCAACAGTGTATCATATGGCTCTGAGACAACACTTAAGGGAGATGCCCCTATTCACATCTGTTGTCATTCAGTATGTGGATGATGTTTTGATTGCTTCTCCTGACGAGGAAACCCACAAGCGAGAATTACTGGCAATTTTGGACCATTTGTCTGTAAGGGGCCACAAGGCAAGTTTGGACAAGGCACAAATATGTCTAGACACTGGTATATTTGGGTCAGAAAATCACCCAGGGAAAAAGGGAATTGACAGAAGATCGCTCTCAGGCAATTCGCAGCTGTACTTTTTCCAGGACAATCAAGGAACTGAGAGCTTTTCTGGGATTGTGCAATTTCAACAGAACCTGGGTGGACTCTTTTGCAGAACGTGCTCAACACCTAACAGATTTACTTAGGGGGGGAGTTCCTCAGAAGACCAGGTTCACTTGACAAAAGAAGCTGAGGATGCCTTTAATGATTTGAAACAAGCTCTTTTACAGGCTCCAGCGCTTGGGTTTCCCCGATCAGAATGTCCTTTCTACCTGTATGTAAGGGGTTCTGGACTGCTATGCTGGCACAAGAACATGGAGGTAGGTTTCGTCCAGTAGGGTATTACTCCGGACAGCTGGATGCAGTAGCCAAGGGATGGGGACCCTGTTTGAGAGCACTACAAGCTGTGAGTCAAGCAGTACAAACTGTGAGCAGTATAGTGCTGGATCAACACCTGGTAGTATGATGCCCCCATGCAGTACAGATGTTGATGTCTCTCAACAGGGTGAGTCAAGTCAGTGCAAACCGCTGGGCCCAGTGGCAGGCACTATTGGAAGCCCGTAACTTTGTGATAGAAAGAGAGGGTGCACTAAATCCAGCAACCTTGTTGCCAGAACCAAACGACGAGTGCATACTGGAACATGACTGTGAGGATTGGGTTGTGGGGACTGAGAACTCAGCAATATCAGAACTGCCCCTTGAAAATGCTGATCTGGCGTTATACACAGATGGGACATGTTTTATGCATAATCGACAGAAAATGATAGGATGGGCAGTAGTCTCAGACACCCTGATCATATGTGCAGGAAACATGCCAGAGGGAAAGTCAGCACAGCAGACCGAACTCAAGGCACTTATAGAAGCTTGTAAATATGCTAAAAACCAGACTGTAAATACAGACTCCAGGTATGCTTTCGGAGTGTGTCATGATTTTGGGAGATTGTGGAAGAATAGGGACTTCCTTACAGCAGCAGGAACTCCAGTGAAAAATGCTGAACTTGTGGCAGGATTGTTAGACACACTGACTCTACCTAGACAGGTGGCAGTGATAAAATGTAAAGGCCACAGTAAAGAAGATTCTCTGGTAGCTAAGGGGAACGCGTTGGCAGACGCAGCAGCTAGACAGGCTGCCATGAACTACGGGTGGCCAGAAAGGGAACCTGAACTTTACCTAAGGGTGGCCTACCAAAACAAACAATTAGGGGAGCTCCAGCAGGAGGCACCCAAGGAAGAAAAATGTGCCTGGTTAGAGAGAAGCATCGGGTTGGACAGTACAGGCCTACGGCGATGTCAACACACCAGATGTGTGGCCTGTCCAAAGTCCTTAATGCCCTTTGTAGCCAGGCAAATGCATTCAGTAGGTCATTTAGGAGCAACGCAGATGAAACAACGTTTTGATCAGAACTGGGTAGGTGTAGGGTCTGCAGCTTACGCAAGAGATGTGGTTGACAGATGTGGAGCGTGTCAGCGGAACTCCACGTCTGCTCAGGTGAAGACACCTCAACGACGACAACCTGCACCGGAAGGTCCATTTGTGCACTGGCAAATTGACTATTGCTCTCTTCCAGAGAGTAAAGGAAAGACTGGGCTTTTGGTCATGGTGGACTTATTCTCTAGGTGGGTTGAGGCCTTTCCAGTTAAAAGAGCCACGGCTTCTGTGACTGCCAAATATCTAGTGAAGGAGATCATTCCTCGATGGGGATTGCCGTGCCGCATAGACTCTGATCAGGGGACACACTTTACTGGAAAAGTGTGCCAGGAGGTGGCAAAGTTGCTGGGAATCCGTTGGGACTTGCATTGTCCACATCATCCTCAGTCGAGTGGAACAGTTGAGAGAATGAACAGAACCATCAAGGACCGCTTGACTCGGTATCAGACTAAGGGGGGCCGATGGGTCGAAGCGCTTTCACCAGTTCTTTGCAGCATCAGGGCCAGCACCAATCGATCTGTGGGCCTGAGCCCATTTGAGGTGGTGACAGGGAGGCCCATGTGGTTGCTGGACTCACCTGATCTATCTAAAGGTTCTTTGAGTCTACTAACTGATTGTCTGTTACAGTATGTGCAACTCTTGACTGAGGCGGTCCAAGGAGCACATCACCAGGTATTGGAGGCCTGGGGACCGCCCACCGAGGGAGGACACGACCTGACACCTGGAGAGTGGGTCTGGGTCAAGAAGATACCGTCACAGACACTGCAACCTCGCTGGGAAGGACCATTTCAGGTGCTTTTGACGACCAGCACTGCTGTGAGGGTCAAAGGACGGGACCGGTGGATTCACGCATCACACTGTCGGCGAGCTCATCATCCAGAGGAGGAAGACACAGCATGAAGGCCACCTTAATTTTATTTTTTGCTATTATGCCATGTATATGTGTTCAGATTGTTCACGAACATTATTCCCATAAAGGGGAACATGGGGTTGATACCTTTTTGGCTTTGTCTTATTTGACAGCCGAAAAATCAAATCAAAGTGCCTGTTGGGTGTGCACAGCATTACCTAAGTATGTAAGGGGGGGCTTACCCATGGGAGCTGTCCCCTGGCGTCTAGAGGAAGTCATAGGTATGGTTATATGGAGAGACAAAATAGGGGATTTTAACATGACTACTCATGGAGGCTGTAATGATACAACTGTTAACTCCTCTACCCTGCAGTATTTGAGAGCAAAAGGGATAGAACCCACAAGTTTTGAAGGATCATACAGCCCGCAGTACAATCTAAATAGAATATCTCCATATATTACACTCAGCAACAGATGACAGGGAGAGGTGTTTTGAAAATAATAACGGTTCACGCATAGTAGGAAGAAGTGTTTGTAGCCTCACTATCTATACAAGTCTCATGAACTCTACTTTTCAGATCCCAGGGTGGGACAGGAATACTCCTAATTTCAGTGCAGCCTTCTTATTTTCTCCAGGATTGGGGGTACCAAATGGGACATATTTTATTTGTGGGAAATGAGCATACCCCTGGCTGCCAACCAATTGGGGGGGGTTCATGCTATCTGGGATATGTCATTCCACATATACGTATACAGACACACAGCCCCTTCTCTTCAAATCATTCTAGGATTTACCTTAGAGCCATAACAGAAACCGAACGTTTCTTTGCTATAGCATTTCCTACATATGGAGTAGCAAAACTATCTAGGGAAGTAATTAACATGGCTGCGACTTTAGAAGCATTGGCAAATAAGACTTCGTAAGGGTTAAAAACTATAAATGATGAAATGGTCGCGCTCAGAACAGTGGCCATGCAGAACAGACTGGCTCTGGATTACCTGTTAACAGCACAAGGGGGGACATGTGCAGTAATTGGGGCCGAGTGTTGTACATATATTCCAGACAATTCTGAGCACATAAACAACTTAGCACAACACATCTCTGATGAAGGACAAAAATATCATAATTATAACCCAGAGGATTGGGGCATTGGTGCGTGGCTACAGTCTGTGCTGGGAACATGGGGAGGGTCTCTGGTTCAATACATATTTGTGGGTCTGGTATTATTAGTTATGATCATATTGTTAATATCCTGCTTGAAAAACGTGTGTACTAAAGCTGCTGCTTCTGTGCTAATTGTACGCCATGAAGGGAACACAGGGGTCAAGAATGATTTCCTGGGAAAGGTTTCTACATCTCTTATCTAGAGGTAGAACATAATTGGTACAACAATAATGTTCTAAGGGAGGACTGAAGAATGAAGAGATAAGAGAGATCCCCAGGAAGTGGGATAATAATATCATTTTCATGTTTTTGTATGTTTTTTGCAAACTATGCAGTTTAGTGGCTTGACGTAGGTTTTGTGCTCAAATGTATTTAAAGATGCTGCCTGTCCTTGGTCAGTAAGAAAAGGGGCATGTATTTGGTAAGCTGGCTGTACGCCCAGAATATGAAAAGAACTAACTGTTGTCTAGTCTGCAACTTAGATATAATTAATTGGCAGGTGTTGCTGTTTTATCATTTGTTTAGAATATGTCATAGTAACTCTTTGTGTTTTAAGGTATAAAGGACCATCTTCAGCTACTTATTTTTTAAGTCTGGTGGTTGCAAGCCAGACTTCCATATGCATATGAATAAAGAGACTTCTACTTCACAGACACCTGAACTTTGTCATTTGTTTGGCACTACATGCTTGAAGAAGGGAGTATGAGAAACTATTTGAATAACTGCACTTCTTTGCTTAAAGCAAAAAACTATAAGGAATGGAAAATGACTGCTTTGCCTGTCCTTGAAGTTTTGCATCAGCTTAAAAAAATATATAAAACAAGGACTCTCCCTGCTTGCTTTTGAATCAGCTTTCACTTCTCTGCACAGACTGGTGATGGCTTTTTCCCATATTGCCATATGAATAAAGACCTTACTGAGTGAATGAGAATACCTCTCCTGGCTCTTCTTTGATAAAATTAAATGACAATCTTCCTTCTGACCATATTACTGTACGTTTATATACTTTGTGAAAAATTGATCGTTTTAAACTTTTCTGCGAATACGCTCGTTATCAGATTAAACAAAAGCATACTTTTAGAATTGGATTAATAGGGAATATAATATGGATTTGCATATCTAAATAAATTAATAACGGTATAACTATATTTCTATATTGATATGTGTATTGCTGTTTCAGTGTGTGTCACATGACTTGCCTTGGTGGCATGACAGTGTCTTGTTTCTCATACACGTATAGTGTAGAAATTAACAACCCAGGACGACGATGTGACACTTGAACAAACTCTTTATTTCACCTGTAACTCCGAACCCGTTAGCTCCTACATTCACTATGACCTGTGTCCCTGAGTAACTGTTATTCCCGCTCAGCCCTCCACCAATCAACATGCAGTTTCACTGCTGACGCACACAAATATTACATCCCCTTTCTTTTAATCTGAGTTAATGACTAACACAATAATAACTACCTCTTGTAGTCCTAATGAGCTACTTTGCAAAAATTTGGTTAAGCAATGCTTACTGCGCTCTTCACTTAACATCAGGATCATAACGCTATAAAAACAAACAACTTTGTACAATAATTTAACATGGCTATCACTTAGCTACTTGCTGACATCGGTATATTTCAACTCCTATGTAATGACTTGAAACCTTTTAACAACAACCACCAAAACTTTTCATAATATATCAGTACATTTGCATTACAATTTTTTGTTATTATGATTAGGGCAGCGATCCGCCTACACCCTTTACATTTATAGGTCCAGTATGGTTCTGGGCTTCACCATGCGTCCGGATTTAGTGCGGTAATAGGTGGAGTGTGAATCTGTCTCTGGCACTTCTGGGATGAGTGGTTCAGCGTCTGTGTACTGGGGGTTGCACTGCTCATCACAGTCAAAGCTTGTGTCAGTGTGCGCATTGTGTATTTCTTTTGTGCTGAGCAGATGGCGACGGTTTCTTCTGTACACACGACTTTCTGCAGTACGCACATAATATGATCTCTCAGTTTTGGCTGGCTGAATGACGACTGCTGGCTTCCATCGGTCGGTTTCCTGGATGCGGATAATGTCTCCTTCCTGCAGCAGAGAGAGTGGTTTGGTTGACCTGTTGTAATACTTTTGCTGGTGCTGCTGCCTCTGTGTCCTCCTCGCAAGTACATCCTTGTAGAGGATGGTCTGGGGCTGAAGTTGCTGGTTGGTGCTTGGGAGTATTGAACGCAGGTGACGGCTCATCAGTAGCTGTGCTGGGGATTTGAAGTTATCAATTGGGGTGTTCTGGTACTCTAAGAGACTGAGGTAAGGGTCTCTTTTGTCAGATCTGGCCTTTTCCATCAGGGCTTTTGCAATTTGCACATATTTCTCTGCAAGGCCATTACCTTGAGGATAATGTGGGCTTGTTGTAATGTGGCTGAATCCCCATGCACTAGCAAAAGTTTCAAAATCGGCAGATGTGTATTGGGGGCCATTGTCGGATATCACAGACTCTGGGATGCCATGTCTGGCAAAAGCTGCTTTCAGCTTATGTATTACGGCTGTGGACGTGGTACTGTAAAGTCTGTCGAGCTCAAAGTACCTGCTATAGTAATCCACAGTAACCATGTACTCTTTATTGTCCCAAGTGAAGAGGTAGGTTGCTATAACTTGCCATGGCCTGTCTGGTATCCTGTGGCTGATCATGGGCTCTTTTACCTGTGCTGGGCGGTATTCAAGACAAATGGAACATTTACCAATCATTTCTTCAATTTGTTTACACATCCCAGGCCAAAACATGATGTCACGGGCTCTCTGTTTACACTTCTCCATACCCATATGCCCTGTGTGAATGCGTGACAACATCTCTGCTCTGAGTGAGGCAGGAATAATGATTTTTTCATCTTTGAAAAGGATGCCATTCATCTGTGACAGTTCATCTCTGTGATTCCAAAATTCCATAATGCTCTGGGGACACCTTCTCCTCTCCTCAGGCCATCCTAGCTGTATAGTTTTTCTGAGCTTTGCGAGCTGTGCATCTTTTGTAGTTTCTGCACGTATTTCATTCAGTTTTGTGTCGCTCACTGGTAGACTGCTGCACACTGTGTGCACTTGCACATCCATTCCTTCACTGAGGCTGTCGTCCTGGCAGGATAGTGACTTCCTGGAGAGCGTGTCTGCGACAGGAATTCTCTTCCCTGGGCGATGGATGATTGTGAGGTCATACCTCTGGAGCTGTAGTATCATCCTCTGTAGTCTAGGGGGTGCAGCTGCTAATGGTTTCCTCATGATAGATTCCAGTGGTTTGTGATCACTTTTCACAACAACGTGATGACCGTAGACATACTGATGGAAACGGTTGCATCCAAACAGGATAGTATGTAACTCTTTCTCGATCTGAGCATAATTTGTTTCACTTTCTGTGAGGGATTTAGATGCATAACTAATGGGCTTGCCTTCTTGTAGCAGAACAGCACCCAAGCCATGCTGTGATGCATCCACTTGAAGTCGGAGCTCTTTGCTGGGGTCAAAGTATGCCAGAACTGGACCTGGTTCCCTTGTGATAAGGTCCTTCATCTTCTGGAAAGCCTTTTCCTGCTGTGCATCCCAAACAAACTCACTGGACTCTTTTAGGAGGTGATGCAGCGGGGCGTTGATGTCAGACAGGCTAGGGGCAAATTTTGTTAAGTAGTTTGCCATGCCTAGTATTGTTTCAAGCTCTCCTTTGTCTTTGGGAGGTTCCATGTTCTTCACAGCAGCGATTTTAGCTGGATCCGGCTTGATCCCATCCACGGTGAGGAGATGTCCAAAGTAGCTGACTTCAGTGGCACAGATCGTGCTTTTCTCTGGGTTGAGTCGGACTCCTCGCTCTCAGGACTGTAGTAGCATAGTGTGAAGGTTCCTATCGTGTTCCTCCTTGGTTCTCCCATAGACCAAGATGTCACCAACAATCGCTGTAACGCCTTCGAGGCCTTCATATGTCTCATCGATTTTCCGCTGAAACTCGTCTTGAGCTGAAATTACCCCAAAGGGCAAGCGTAGGAATCTGTAGCACCCAAACAACGTGTTGAACGTGGTTAGTTTTGATGACTCTTCTGTGAGCTTGACAGCCCAATAACCTGACCTGGCATCCAGGACACTGAAATAGTGCGCTCCAGCCAACTTTGGTGTAATGTCCTCAAACGTTGGCCAAGGGGAGTGTGGACGTTTGATAGCCTTGTTCAGATCCCTTGGATCAAGACATACTCGGAGTTTACCTGTGCGAGGTTTCTCCACCACCACAAGTGCATTAACCCATTCCGTTGGCTCTGTGACTCTGGCAATGATGCCGGACTTCTCCATGTTGTGCAACTCTTCCTTAAGACGGCTCCGCAGTGCAAGAGGTATGCGTCTCGGTGGGTATACTACAGGAACTGCATTTGGTTTGAGGTGGATAGTGCATTCACCTGCAAAAAGCCCAATTCCTGTAAAGACATCTGCAAAATCTTGTAAGATTGGCTTTGTCTCAGTGGGAGGGATGGTCACAGATAAGACTAGTTTAATAAGGTCCATGTCTAAACATGCTTTTAGTCCGAGTACTGGAGGTGCATGAGTGTCTACAATATAAAAGTCCAGACACATTTCTCTGTTCTTGTACTTGCATTTCAGGGTGCATGCGCCTTTTACAGCAAGTTGCTTGCCCCCATACACTGACAGTCTGCGAGATGTGGGCTGTAGCACAACGTCACTTTTAAACTTGTCATATTCATGCAGAGGAATGACGTTAACTCGAGCACCTGTATCTAACTTAAACTTTAAAACCTTTTGTGCATTTATTTTAATGTCTACAAAAATCTGTTCAATGTCAGAGGTCTGTTTTTCGTGTGACACTGAATCGACGTACAGCTCAACGTTTTCGGATTCACCGCTTGCTTTATTCTCTGCCATGAAGTGCACTCCTTTCCCTCGTCTGGAGCGGCACACTTTAGCAAAGTGGTTAAATTTTCCACATTTTAGGCACTGCTTGCCTTTTGCCGGGCAAACGTCCTGATCACCGTGAGCCTTATTTCCGCAGTAGCCACACTCTGTTTGGCACTTTGCTCCCCACTCCGGTTTAGCAGGTTTCTCAGCCCTGACACGGCGCACTCCGCGAGCTGCCTGTTTCGGAGCCTGCCGATTAATTGTGAGTACTGCGCTCTCGCGCGGGCTGCCCATCATTCTCAGCTGGGTTTACGCTAAGTCTTGAGACCTAACGATGTCTATGGCCCTGTCTAGCGTCAATTCAGAACCAACATTCAACAGCTTTTCTCTCACTCTCGGTGAATGTATTCCGAAAACTATGCGATCCCTTACCATCTCCACGCTATCAGAGTAATTACAGTCTTTCACAAGGAGCCGCAGCTCTGTTACAAATTGTTCAAACGGTTCGTTAGCTCCCTGTACTCTCTCGTGAAATTTATATCGAGCAAATTTAACATTTGTTTTAGGCTTAACGTGCACTTCAAAACGGTCATAATAGGTTTTGAGTACCTTTGCCTCCTCCTTGTCGAGTGTCCATGTGTTGTATATGTCTCTGCCCTTTTCTCCGACCAACAGGAGAAGATAACTGCATTGCTCTTCCTGTCCTGTCTTCTTGAGCGGACCCGAAAACATGAGCTCCACATGCTGCTTGAATTTGCGCCGAGCCTCGGGCAGGTTGTTCGCCTCCCAATCCATTCGTGGTGCAGGAATTCCAGCGACGTTCATTTTAAATCTTTTGTCCTGACGTGAATCCTATTTATTCTGACACCATGTCTTGTTTCTCATACACGTATAGTGTAGAAATTAACAACCCAGGATGACAATGTGACACTCGAACAAACTCTTTATTTCACCTGTATCTCCGAACCCGTTAGCTCCTACATTCACTATGACCTGTGATCCTGAGTAATTGTTATTCCCGCTCAGCCCTCCACCAATCAACATGCAGTTTCACTGCTGACGCACACAAATATTACAGACAGCTTAAGTGACTGATTTATAAGCGTGAGGTCAGGTGTTCAACTCCAGCAATCGTTATGACAAATAAACATTTCTTTGAAAAACTAAAATAGCAAATATTATAGACACTACAGTATATTGACATTTTTTATATTTCTAAATATCACAACATGTTCGTACTGTATGTACACAGCGGTACCGCAGGTTGTAGGGCGTAATGTTGTGCATTCACCTGGCGCTGCGTGGTTTTCATCTCTCTCTCTCTGTGGGAGTGCTGGCTGTGCCAAATTAAACCGGTTTCACAGGTATTTTCCAAGTAGAATAGGATGAGTCTTCCAGCAAAAGACACTCCAACTTCCCCCACGGACACATATTTTCTTAGAAAAACAGATTCACAGTGCGAAGCTGTGTCAGTCTTCTGTGTAAAAAAAATGGTTTGAACACCATGGGAGCTGTTTTTAATAAGCTTTTTAATAATAGTTTTATCTACAGGCTGTGAAAAGTTTCACAAGTAGAGGCCTTTAAAATTAGGCTGGGCAAACGATTATTTTAATTCTTAAAAAATAAATCAAAAACGAGATATATATGATGTGTTCCTACTTAGACATTGCATGAATTTAAAAGCTATAAAAACGACTATAAAAACAGGTTTCGATAGTTAATAACCACTTTTTATGAGCAAAAATGTTTCTTCCCCGTGATCAGGTTAGAACCTCTGTGTACGTTGTAAGGTTTTTACTTCTTAATTAAACATTTAAAATACACGAATTTCATAAAAACAACACACGTTTCCAAAAGAAAAAAATCATATCCTGTTGTCTTCCTGGTATGTAGAACAGATCAGCAGGTCTTTTTTCCCCAATCAGAGGCTCTGAAAACAGCGTGCTGCCCACTGCGCTGTGTCAGAGGGGGAGGTAGCACTGGGAAGGAGAAACCGTGGATCTCAGTAATGCACAATGGCTGTAAAGCACCAATTGCGTTCATAACTTAGTGTTTAAAATTAAACAACGTAAATCATTTTCTTTGACTTCTAAGTCCCTTAATGATCATTAAGCACAGGTTTCTTTCTTGATACCATCGTTAGACAAAGCAGGAACTTATTGTATTTTCTAATGACATTACACGTGGAAAGATTACAGATTACAGATTTTAATCGTCTTTAATTTTGTTATTCATTTTAGAAAAGTTTCATCTATGCATACACCACAAAACTATTTTCGATTGTATTTCTGAATGCTATGTATAAAAAAACTTGCAGCTTACTCAACGATTCTAAGATGATCACGAGGAAGTGTATTGCATGTCTAATGGTCTAACAAATAATTACTTTTGAAAATGTTTTTGATTTACTACAATATTCAGCATTTGTAAATAACATGTTTTATGTAAATAATTAGTGTTATTTTGAATTTTCTTGACCAGAATTTACTAGAATGATATTCCAGCAAAAACCCAAGAAGTTACCTTTTTAACAAATTGCCCCTTGGGCATATTAATGCTTGCTCTAACAATAAAATAATATGTAAACTATGTTCATATTTTTGATAATTTTATATATCATAGTATGTCAAATATTAAAGTTATAACATTAATGAATCTCCTGACCAACAATCTCCAGGATGCTCAGAGCAATTTAATAATTAATCATAATAATTCCTTATAAAGCACTCTTTTGCACATTCCACTCATTCCAGAGAGGTTTACAGGTAATGGGGACTCCCCTTCACCACCACTGTGCAGCACCTACCTGTATGATGCAATGGCAGCCATTGTGAGCACAGTACACTCACCACACATCAGTGGGGGGAGGAAATTGTGAAGAGGTCAATTCATAGATGGGAATTACTAGCAGACCATGATTGGTAAAGGCCAATGGGAAATTTGGCCAGGACCCCTAATCTTTTCGAGAATGCTCTGAGATTTCAAATGACCACAGTTTTACATCTCATCTGAAGGACAGCACCTTTTGACAGTATAGTGTCCTTGTCACTATACTGGGGCATTAGGACCCACACAATCCACAAGGAAAGCACCCCGTACTGGTTCCAATAACACCTCTTCCAGCAGCTCCCTTAGTTTTTCCTAGGAGGTCTCCTATCTAAGTACTGGCCCGACTCACACCTGCTTAGCTTCAGTGGGTTGCTAGTTGTGAGTTGCAGAGTCATATGGCTGCTGACATGAAAGATGAAAGTGGTGCTTAGCTTGTGCTCCTTTCATGTAGCACTAGAGGAAGTGTTTTGTGACTTAGTGCTGCATTGTCTTCTCACAGTAGGCAGGTGGCAAGTTACAGTACATGACAAATTCATTCAAATGACTACTCAAAAGTTTTATCTGGTCTTTTAAATACAAAGATTTTAAAGTCATTATACGTAATATAATTTTTAACATATATACCTATAATTAAATTAAATTAATTATACCTAATTAAGAGTCCTGTTACCAAAGGGGAAAAAACTATATAAAGCCATAACTGTAACAAATTATTTTACATTTTATTCTCTTGTAACAATCATGATGTTTCCAAAAAATTAAGCTTCTTAATTTAGGTATTCACTTCCACATTTAAAGATTTTCTTACATTACTTTAAAAAAATACCAAATAAAGGCATCATAATTACAGCATTCAAAATATAATAATTTAGCAACATCACAGAGTGACACCATACCCTGAAAAATAAAGTGCTATATCTCAGGAATTAAATGCGGTGGATGTCATTGTTTGTGCTATTTATAGTGCAGGGGAAAACTTCATGAGTAGGGGGTGTGACTTTACATAGCTATCTTTGAGTTCAGTTCCTTGAGTTCTATCTGTGTGGAGTTTGTATTCTTTTTCTTGTTATCATGGCTTTCTTACCACAGTCCAAAAAAACATTCCATAACTTACTGGAATGTAAAATATGGAATGTTTTGGTTTTTGTTGCTGTCCTGTTATAATACTGGCTTGCACCCATTGCTTGCTTGAGACTCTATACTGGATAAAGCAGTTAGAAAAAGGATGGACTAGTGAATTTATAATTGTAAAAATGTTCCAGTTTAAATGGAATATGGAAGATGTTGTCTTCAAAAACTGTTTACTTAAACAAAAATATTTTCAAGTACTATCAAGGCACGTTTTACAAAGTAGTGCAGTCCTGCATCAGATAAAAAAAAAACCACAATGTAACCTGGTATGTATGCCACATTCTGGCACATTAGCTGTTGTGCATTCTGAATTGCTGGATCTGTATATCGTAATTTGTAGTGTGAGATTCCTGATTTAGTTATTGATTTCTAACACAACCTAAATTTATTACAATATTAACATTGTGTGGTGTAGTGATTAGCTTGATTAGGGCTGGGGCCCCAAGTTCAGTTCTGGACTTGGGATGCTATCTGTGTAGAGTTTGCATGTTCTCCCCGTGTTTACATGGATTTCCTCTAGGCGCTTCAGTTTCTTTTCACAAACCAAAGACATACTGGTCTCTAGGAAATTGTGCACTGGTGTGAGTGCATATCTGTGTTTATATCTGGCATCCTGTCAAGGGTTTATCCTCGCTAGCAACTGTTGCTCCTGCTCCTAAGTAACCCCAAATTGATAAACCAAATTGATGGATATAACACAAAGGAACAATTATGACTTTATAATAGTGTAATTTGCATGGAGTACTAACATACAGAAGACATGATGGGTGGATGGATTAATACACTCATCGTTTCCTTTTTTAAATGATATAATGTTAGCATGCCCAAAGGGGTTGGGCAACCAGTTGACCTTGGACCCCTAGAGGTTTTTTCTCTCCTTACTAAGGAGTTTTTAGTTCCTCTCCTCCATTGTCTTCTCGTCTTCTGTTCTGTATTGACAAAATGTATCGTCAATTGTACTGTTAAGTGCCTTGGGGCAACCTTGTTGTGAAAGGTGCTATATAAAAATAAACTGAATTGAACTGAACAATTTGTGACAGTGGAGCCCTCAGCCATGTGTATTTCTGCTTGGGTTTGACCTAGATTTGTATTTTTGCAAAGAATGGATACTTGATTTCATTCTAAAATTTTGGAATTTGTTAGGACACATTATGAAGATTTCTTAAAACTGAACTATAGCTCATGATACACACCACTGGGTTGGGTTAAATGTTTTAGAGTGGATTACTGAGTTTTAAATGTTAATATCAAAATAAACCAAAGTCATCATTATTTAATAATCCTTTTTCATAATCCTTACAACATCTTCTGGGTATATTATTATTAATGGAACATACCGCTACATCAGAAAAATACCCAGTAATTTTATGAAAAACCACAGCATTTAAAATGTGTGCATCACGTAATTACAGTTTGTGAAGTGTACAAAACAATACTTGGAAAGCTTTAAATACAGTTTGCTACTCACTAATACCTACCTAGAAAATACAGCAGCAATCCCTACTCCTTATCATATGTTCACCCTACATTTAGTTACCTTGATATAGCTAGGTAAATTGTGGGTTAATGATTATCAATGAGCAGTACAGAAAAACACAATATAAGATCACATTGAGAACAAGATCAAAAAAAAGAAGAGGAGAGAGAAGAGAGACAAGAGTCTGGAGGATTCAGAGCTTGAAGCTTGTGCCAGGCGAGAGTCCCTAGTTCATGATCATCCAAACAAACCCTGACAGGAGGTAAGTATTTAAAACTTGTTAGAGGTAGCCTGCTATTCTGTTTTTACAAGGGAATTTGGGTTTTCTGGGGTATAAGATACCTCACTTAGAAACATCCTTCCTGCTTGTGGATACACATTTTTAGAATAGGGAAATAGGTTCCCATTTATATTGTGGCATCCATGGTGCAGAGAGAGAGATTTAACTGGAGGTTGCGTTGTATTTATTTAGAAGGCAGCTCATCTCTTATGTGGCCCCTGTAGGCATTAAGAGTTTAATGCATAGTAGCAGTCTGGGATTGTTCTGGGTGACCCATACTTACCAATATTTAAAGTGTAAATTGTACATAGAGTAACTGCGGGTTTGTATGTTTTGTTGTGTGTAGTGTAGTTTGTGTCTTGTCATTGTAACAAATATTTGTCTCACCAAGTGTGCCTGGATTATTAATCCTCTCAGCAAAGCTATGCTAGGGAATAAAGAATTCATGTGCCTCTAATTATACTAACCACTCAGGTATATTCTAGAGAAATCACTTACAAGTTGGGGGTTATGAATAATTATTTTACATATTGACAAAACCGCTCAGTCAAATTCAGATTTTCACCTTTTTAGTAACCTCCATTTGTAACAATATTGTTATGTTATTAGTTAGATTATTATTTAAAATTCTTCACAGATTTCTGTCTATGCTGATTCCTGATCACTGCTGAATATAAGAAAGCAGGTCTCCAGATGATCTGCTTCCATTTTGTGTTCAAAATGTGGCTGCAAGTCACTTGGAGTCAGGCCATTTTGGAAATGCGAGTTGATCTCTTCAAAAAGTGTCTGATCGATGCTTTCTGTAAATACAGTTAGATTAACAGTCATATATATATATCATGTGTTTTAAAGAAATTCAATATTAGTCACTATTATATAAAATTATCTGATGTTTTTTGTCATGTGCAGTATATTGCAGTCAAAACAGAGAGTGTGAAATCTTTCAGGTTCAATTTCTTAGCAAATGAAAGCCATCTTTTGAAAACTGCCATAGAGGGATTCAAGCTAAGTAGTTATACCAGTCATTGAACCACCAGAGAGTAAGCCAGCAGCTAAATCACACTTTAAACCTACAGCTACAACCTACAGCTAGCAAACCACTGAAGCTAAGTAGGTGTGAGCCTGGCCAGTACCTGGACATTTCACACTGCAGGACAGAACACAGAGAAATGTGATCCATCCATCCATTTTCTAATTGTTTTATCCAATAAAGGCTCATATTGGCATTGTGATCTTTATACTCACATGATCATAACAACTTGCTCTGTACAGGAGCCGGAAGTAGAGGGGTTAACATGCTGTGACCACATTCACTAAAACTGATAAAATCATTTTGAAGTTCTTCAACTACATGAAGCAAATTTTGTAGAAAAGGCAAGAAAACTGAACTGGAAACTATAGATTGTTTAAGTAACAGATTTCGAAATGCAAACGGTAAAACATATTACACAATGAGAAAACACCTTACTAACCTAAAATAAGACGCTGTATTGAAATGAGACTTTAGCCTCATTGTTCCAACTTTGGGTTTAACTGCTGTCAATTTGTGTGTCTAGAAAATTAATTATTTAAGTCTTGTTGACATGTTTTATGTAAAAAAATACATTTCAGTCTCCAAAGTCACACAGAATATGAAATTTAGACTTTTTTGATGAAATGTCATTCACATAAATTATTTTAAGTGATGATTTCATTTTAATGAACTTGAAAACAAAAAAGGCCACATGTACTAACACTTTATTCTTTACCTGAGCTTGTGTAAAATGTTTCCTTTATGTTGATGGTCGCTGCAATCAAAGTGGTTAGAAAATGGATGGATTAGTGGATGCATAATTGTAAAAACTTTCCTATTCAAATGTAACACAATTGTTGTAAACAAAATGTTGTTTAAAAGCGTTGGGCTCACATACATTTTCCTCCCTACATGGCATGGACATTAGTCCATTAAGCAGTAGTGAGGAAGCTTTTTTAGTGTTTGTCAAAGAAGCCCAAACTTATCTGAATGAGCAGAAAGAGCATTTTGAGGTTTGTTTAGGCTCAAGTCTTTTGCCATTGTTTTTACTGATCACAATCCTTTGACTTTTCTTCAGCTTATGTATAACCATAATAAACTACTGATTCACTGGTCACTTATGTTACAGAGTTACTCCTTGGAAATTTGAAACAAGAAGGCCACAGAGACTTATGTAGCTGATGCACTATCATGTGCTTACAGATGCAGCCATTCAAAATGAGCGAAGGATGCTGCGATAATTCGCAGTGCATAGTCGGCAAGGTACTGCAGGTTTTTTTCAATGGGGTGGAATACTTTGTAAAACCGCCAGGTGCAGCGGTGAAAGCTTAACGTGGCATGTGAAGCATTTGGGCTGTCACCAGAAAACTCCTGGTTTCAATACCCGGTCAACGCTGAGCGACAATTTTTCCAGTTACAGAATTTGTATACTGTTTAGACTTTTAATAATTTTAAACTGTGTATTACAGCATGTTAAACATTAAACTGATTAAAAAGTAGGTATATTTTATAAATGCAAGATTGTTTATTTGGACAAAGGTACACAACAGTATTCCACCTTCTTCATAAATATTTTATGCATATAAGTCTTAATCTTAGTAATTTACACTGGGTTATGGTTTTAACTTGTTTTCCTAGTTCTAACATTACAAAGTTTATATACTGTACTTCATAAAAAGTTATAACATTTTATCCTTTTTCTAAGAATACATAGTAAGAATACCACTTGCTGTTACTGTAAAAAAAGTTGTACTGATTTAATGCCAGTTGATAGTCATATTAATATGGAATAGTGTTACTAAGCAGCTAAAATATCATAAGTGGATGTTTTGGAAACATTTTGACATTCTTTTTTTTAAAATAACTTTTATTGTCCTTATTGTGGTAAAGGACTGTAATGAAGCATGGTCCACCCAGGCGATTTAAAGCCCGATCAGATATTTTGGTTTTCTTCTTACCTAGCTGAAAACAAAAATAGCCCACTATTATACAGATGCAGCCATTCAAATTGAGCAAGGTATGCTGCGGTACAACATGGTGGGTGTGTTGCATCTTAATTCGTCATAATGCGTCATATCTCGTCATACCGCATTATATCGCATGCACATTAGATTATGTTAATTGTATCCGGAATCACCTTGTTAAACTGCCAGGTGGAGCTAATAAAGCTTAACCTCTTATGCATTTGAGCTGTCACCAGAAAACACCCGATTACGAATCCTGATCACTGCTGAGGGACAATCTTCATCCAATTAAGAATTGAAGAAAAGTTGTATACTCTTTAGACTTTTAATTTTAAACTGTGTATTACAGCATGTTAATCATTAAACATTAAAAGGTTGGTATATTTTATAAAAGCAAGATTGCTCAGTTGGACAAAAGAACACAAACTACCACCTTTATCATAAATATTTTAATTATGCAGAAATATTTACCGAAGATATTACTACTAGTATTAATAATAAATTACCTTGGACAACCTGTAAGCTCAAAGTATTACCCTGGTCCACTTTCTTTGTAACTGTCATTGTAAACAAAAAGACATTATTTTTATATTGACAAAAAGTAACACCACAGCATTCCGTTGATCCGATCACGTATTCATTTCCAATCATACAATATAAGTTTTGAGAATTTCAGATTCATCATGCCTTTCACATGCTCATAAACAATATTAATTTAGGAACATAAACATATTATGTAAACTGTATATGGCTGGTATTGGTAGTTTAAAGAAAAAATACACACCAGTATTCCACTTTCTCCCTAAACATTTTAAGCATCAAAGTCTTGCATGTGGTTATTTTGGAACGGCTTTTACATGCTCCTTCTGACCATATTAAGTTTATATACTTTGTGAAAAGTGATAGTGTTTTAACCTTTTCTGTGAATTCGCTCGTTATCGGCGTAAACAAAAGCAGACTTTTAGAATTTGATTAACAGGGAATATAATATGGAATTGCGTATCTAAACAAATTAATAATGATAATTATATTCATGAACTGTCTGGTGGAATAAACTGAAGAGTTAGTTAATGCAACACGGAAGATAGAATTAATAATGTAGTGCTTTTTTTCTTACTTTGCAGACTAAGCAGGCTGACACGGCTACCCACCAAAAGTATTAACAGTATACAGATGCAGCCATTCAAAATGCGCGGGCGATACCGCATTATTTTCCAATACGCTGTACGCAGTCTACCGCGAGTTACCGGTAAATACCGCGAGTTACCGGTAAATATCGCTAGCAAAATAATAGTATCCGGAATTTCTGCAAGGTGGAGCTAATAAAGCTCAACCTCTCATGTTTGAGCTGCAGCCATCAAAGTCTTTAACGAAGATATTACTAATAGTATTAATAATAAATGACCTTGGACAAGCTGTAAACTCAAAGTATTGCCCTGGTCCACATTATTTTTTTCATTGACCGTCTTTGTAAAAGTAACACCACAGCATTTCGCAATCACGCATTTTTTTCCAATCATGCAAAGTACAGTAATTTTTGAGAATCGATTCACCATGCCTTTCACATGCTCATAAAAGAGATTGATTTAGGAACATAAACATATTACCATATGCAAACTGTACTGTATACAGTATGTATATGTATATTTAATGTCTTAACTGTGCTCGTTTAAGTATTGAATATTTATATGGAATTTTACCACTGAAGGGAAATCTTAGTGCCTGACCATAAAAAGAATAGGAGCATACTGCAACACGTGTGAAGGCCATAAACGATATTAATTTTGGAACATAAACATATAGTATATGGCTGGTCTCGGTACTTTAAAGAAAACATACACGAAACATGGTTTCATTATGACCAGAATCGGTCTTGAGATATTTTTAACTTGATTTACAGTATTTGAGAGGTATGTCTTGACACCGATACTACGTAAATACTGCTCACGTATATGTTTCTAGGTTTATATTATGCATTTCATACGGTCAAATTACTTTTGAGCAACTGATAAGAAGCGCGAAACGGTATGCCCAGGGCGTTCTAGTTTTCGTTTTGTTTTAATGCAGTGCAGTGGATTCATTAGAGATATCAAGTACATACAAGTCATTTTTTAAATGTTGTAGTTCGTCTTGTAAAAATGTTACGAGTACATCATCTGTCAACAATTACACAGGTTCTGTTTCCATATTGCGGATTTTGGTTACGTAATATTATTTTCTAATTTCACGTTGTGAATATATGATTTGGGCAAACAGAGCCGCAAAGAAGTACATTATGGGTTGTTGGGTTTTTTTTTGCAGTTTTATCTAGAACAAACGATGCTTAAACCTTTGTCTGATTCTTGTGAAACTATCCACACGACAGTTACAGTACCTAGGAGTTGACTTCGATGATGTCACTGATGGGATGTGTCTAAAAATCCATCCTCTGTAAAACGTCTTCTCTAGTTGTCCTGCATATGTATTCGCTAATGAAGCTGTGTGTTCTGAGCCTGGTTCTCTACATTTCTGTATGAACCAGCTTAGAGGGCTAAAGACAGCTTGTGTTTAAATTGAGTGTAAGGTAATTTATGCTTCTAAAGTCATGGTCAGCATTTATTATTGTACTGTGCTGTAAACTTGTTCTGTGCCTAATTACATTATTTTATAGCTTTATCAAATCTGTACATTGTCTGTCGATAATGTTTCTGTAGTGCTTTTGCAGCCCTCAGCATGTGACCGCGCTTGTTGCGCTGTGTGTTAGTTTCCTGACTCCCATGTCACACGGTCTGTGATTGAATCCCATGGAACTATGACTTTATTTTTTAACAAACATTTCTTTGAAAAAATGAAACGTTTCCCTTGGTCAGAGATTAAATAAAACCTCACTCGCACCAAACAAATTTATATTTCTAAATATCACAACATGATCGAATTTAAGTCTTTTTAATAACAATGAATAGTCACCTATGCATTACAAAATAAACATTTATATTGATTTGAATCGCGTTTTGATTTAAATCGTAAACGCGTGTTTAAATATATATGTGTTTAAAGGCGATATACTGTATAAAAGCGATGATTCTTATGGAATGTGTTCCGCCGGGGATTCAAAAATTTTTTTTTTTTAATCGCGTACTTAAGGAAAATTGCAGTATAACTTTGTTCATGCACAAACAGTGGCATGTTACATTATAATTTGGGTGTCTCCTCTTGCCAGAAAGCTCTAAATTGCATTTTGAGTGCGGTTTTTGACTTTTTCTAAATTGCAACCCATAAATAAAGCTGATACAGTTTAGACTTACTGTATTCTAAACTGTATTACAACAGCACATTGGACAATGCAACGTAAATTGCAAAAATGCACTTGGAATCTGTCCAAGCCCTACTACGAAAATTATTTAAACTGCGACACTTATCATTCATCTTTAAATAAACTTTATTTTATATAGCGTTTTAAGTGAATAGTTAATTAGATTGCTCTAATCCTAATCGCTTTATCTACATAAACACAGCGTGATTGCTCTCTGAAAATGCTTTTCCTTTATATTTAGGCTCAGATTTCAACTATAGATCGTATTATTATAAACTTTCTTGGAAAAATGTCTTTTATGTAAACCATGTTTGCTATTAATTCATTTAGGGCTAAAATACGTTCATTGTCTTCCAATCGAGTCGAGTTGACATTGGAAGCTTGCCACGCCCGGACTGTTACACCAACGCATTAGCATGTTAAAGCAATTTCATTGAAGAGCCTAGCTACTAGTTAACACTGTACTTCCTACTTTGAAAATACCTGTAATACCGGTTTAATTCGTCACAGCCAGCACTCCGGCAGAGAGGGGGGTTGTACTCGTTAATGTCCGATGACATACAAGTGGAAAGATTACAGATTTTAATCGTCTTTTTTCTGAACCAGGGAAAATCTGATCATGTTTCTATATAACAATAATAAAAAACTTTATTTTACATTATTTTACATATCCCGCTTACACATCGCATGACTTTAATAAATCTATTCTTTATTAATACTAAATAAATAATACTAAAGATACTACAGCAAAGAGGTCACTTGATTTTTGGAATAATTCCAAATAGCACAATGATCCACTGGCATCCCTGAAGTCTGTTTAGTCCATAATCTTCCAAATACAATCACTAAGCAATTATAAGAATTATACCATCCTATTTCTTTGTGATGTCCTGTAAAAACTAAACCTATTTTTATAAGGCTTTTACTCAAAAGATTTCCAAACACACAAAGCATTTGTGAAGTACTATAGTATTTCTAAAGGTTACTGGTACAACATCAATCATTAAAGCTTAACAATAAAGTTTAGATTGCTGACTATGGACTAACTACATTAACTAACTGCAATGCAACAGAAGACATTTTACAAGTAAGAATATCTGGTTGAATTCTTGCATTTGTAGCCAATTTAATGCGAGAGATTTTAAGTTTTAACAGAAGAAAACTACGAATATGAAAACAGCCATAGCAACAAAAAATACTGTGCAAATATCAAAAGGCTACTTCAGTAATGAAATAATAATCACAGTAGAAACCAGACACTGTTTACACCATATTGTTAAGAAAGACTCAAGACAGAAATGTTCATGTACAGCTGGAAAAAACGACTTCTAAAACAACAGTGAAGGCTGCAACATTACGCCCATGCTTTTCCACACTTGTAAGGATAACCTTAAAACTTAGGCTGTTGAGTCCAATCAATTAAAGCTGGAGTTCTGCAGGTTGTACAGGCTTAAAAGGTAGATCGGTAGTTTATCTGCAATATAGTCCAGTACTTTAGGTGTTTCTTGGTTTAATTTTCCTGCTTATTAATGCTTACTTTCCTACATTTCCAATGCAGTTCACTATCATTATACACAAAAGCCAAACCATAAACTTTGAAGCTAGCAGACTTCAAGAAAACACCTGTTGGTGTTAAATGGTGAGGTTTTATTATAATCTAAGGTATGAAAACAAACTAGCTACATTTTTAACACACTTTATAATACACCACTTTTTTGTTGTATCCCAAGTGATTTGAAGCATTTCTGTTTTAATTGAACTTCTAGAGTTATTTCTCCAATGTTTAGGAGGATATCGCCATAATAAGGGCATACTTGTCATATGCTAAAAGAATAGCTTATAACAGGAAAGGCAAAGTCTGTTTTTTTTAAAAAGCTCCTTTAAAGCCTGTGCCCCAGAAGGTCCACTTATGTTGAGCTGTGAAAGTGCTTTACAGTAAAAACCTTGTGTAAATGGTTAAAAGCAATGATCCAGGGACCAAAAGTGATTCAGGAGCCTAGAACCAATATTTGTGTGCTCGGTGCAGTCGGATGTTGAAATTTGTTCCCCGTTTTTGAAAAAGTCCCACTGTATGCTGTTCCTTTTATTTACAATAAGAATCTAGGAACCACTAGGAGACATCAACTGCAAAGTGACATGACTGAGAGCCTCTTGAGTCCTGCAGATACAGGGTACCTCATAATTTTAATGAAATCAAATGTGTACTGTACGTGTAAAACTGAAGCTGACCTAACAACCATCCCCTTTTCTGCAGAGCGTGTTTAATTGTACTGTTTCAGCACATCAGTTTTTTTTAAAAAAAAATTAAATAAAGCCTTTAGACAATTAGGAGGTACTGGTATTCACAAGGTAGAAGGTGGTGTTTTCAGAGGCCTAAAGGGAAACTGTTATACCTAATGATTAAATACTTGATGAGACATTTTTACTGCATTGTTTATGTATGATCTGTGTATCTCAGCTGAAAAGCTGAGATAAAATAAGATGTATGCATCTAAATAACTGGACCTCAAATAGCAGACCTTATGAGCAATACTGTGTGTATTTATTTAAAATATTTATAGCTCCTCTGGAAAGTTGTTGGGGGAAAAAAACCTCACTCGCACCAAACAAATTTATATTTCTAAATATCACAACATGTTCGAATTGAAGTCATTTTGATAACAATGAATAGTCACCTAGGCGTAACAATATAAACATTTATATTGATTTAAATCGCATTTAAATCGCCTTTATTTAAAACCCATAAACAAAGCTGATACTGTTGAAGTAAGAGACAAGATGTTAAAAGGGTTAATAACTTAAGTCAGTTCTGCCTGAAAATTAGACTTCTAAGCAACAGGGGTTTATGGCAGGAAAGGGGGTTAACTGATAAGGATTCCAGATGCGAGCAAGGAACCCCCTGGGGGCATAATCTTAAACTGACCATTTGGCCAAATACCATGACCCCCCCCCCCCCCTCTTACCATAACATCGAATGACGTCTGAAGCAGCAAGCAAGGACTATATAACCTAAAAGTTTGTACCGGCACAGGGAACAATACTTCGGTTTTGTTGTTTCTTGCGGGAAACAAGACTTCGGCTTTATTGTTCCTTGCATGCAATAAACTCATCTGTTTTACTTCATCTCGGGATCAAGAACCTTATTCTTTCTGTTACAACAAATTTGGCGTAGTTGGCAGGATGCTCCAGAAGGCGCAGAACTTCCCATCGGCAGGAGAGACGGTCAGCGCGCACATAACTAAGAGGTAAGGACTCCTCTTTTATTTAAAAGTCCTGACTCTCTCTGACCGATTGGGAAATCTCTGCTCCCTGCGAGAATCGCCCGAGATGACGGAGTAAACGTGAGTTTCTGAATTCCTCTGGCCCGGGGAAGACACCGGTGTATGTAATGGGTTGTTTGCTGTAAGCCCAGAATTTGGTCTGGCAGGGGTTCCGCGGTATTGTGTACAGGCATTCGAAGCTGGTGTATGCCTTAATTGCGCGTGGAGTTTTTGAACGGGTTTTGGACCCTTACCGTGAAGTTCAGGACTGGTGTGGGCCTTAATTGCGCCCGGAGTTCTGAGGCTCAGAATCGGTGTGGGCCTTAATTGCGCCCGGGGTTCTAGAGCAAGTGGTGCATTAAATGCACGTAGTTCAGGACTGGTGTGGGCCTTAATTGCGCCCGGAGTTCTGAAGGTCAGAACTGGTGTGGGCCTTAATTGCGCCCGGAGTTCTGTGGCTCGGGATCGGTGTGGGCCTTAATTGCGCCCGGGGTTCTGGAGCTGAGTGGTGCATTAAATGCACGTATAATCCAGGATTGGTGTGGGCCTTAATTGCGCCCGGGGTCCTGAGATTAGCTATGCCTTGATCGTGCACGGATTGGCGTGGAGTGGTTTTTTGTTTTAAAGGAAACAGGAGTAGAAGAGATATATATGTATGTATGTTTTTGGTGTTTTCCTTGTTTGTGAAATACATATACGCACGCACGACACTAACATAAACACACCTCATAATAAAAGAGCAAAGCATTAAGTAGCAGGATTTAAAGGACGGTGAGACCCGAGAATCGCCCTGATTGAGCTCAGTGTGTAAGTCCACCCCGGGGCAAAAGCAGCGATGCTGGCGTTCTGGGGATGGTTTATTACTGATCAAGAAAGGGGGTTTTCGAGGTCTCGTTTCTTACCTGTGAACAGTGCGGTGTAAGTCCTCTCTAAAGTCTCGGAGAGGCATTTAGATCTGGAGGTAACAGACGCCCTTAGCTGAATGAGTGCAGTAATGCACAGATTTTTCCAAGTGAAAACATCCCCCTACTGAATGAGCTGTTACCTCACACACGACAAAAGTAAAAGAGACCGAACATGTGTGCTAACTGATGGTTTGAGAAAGTGGTGGAAGGGTCCGTTTATATATCGGAAAAGCGTAAGTTGACGGAAAAGAAGGAGAAAAATATGGGAAAAGCTGAGTTTGTCAGAAGGAGTTTGGGGTGAAGACGCCTGTAAAGAAAGCATATGCGTATTGATTGGCAAAAGCACAAGCATGTAGCTCCCACCCTGGTGCACGGCCGGCACCAGTGGTGGCAGATACATGAAAAAAAAAAGAAAGAAATTGGGATGGGACTTCTTAAAAGTGTGTTTACAGGGAAAACAAAAACCCGGAAGAAAAGATACTTTACCCGCTACGAAAGATTATAAACAAAAGCGAAAAGAGGCAGTGCAGGAGAATCGGAAACTAAAAGAAGAATTAGTTCCTGGTTGCACTGCACTAGTTAATGTGTTATATCCTGCTCTCCCATAGGGGAACAGACAGGCAGGAAATGAAAATAATTGGGATCAATTCCCACAATGACCATATGGAGACGGGGGGTCTGAGTGGGATGACACCTGGTACGAGTGTGATAGAGACGGAACAGGAACTCCCTTCTTAAACAGAGGGCCTGATGTAGCGGGGGCTGGCGCTGGTGATGACAGCGTCACTCTAACTGTCTCGCACCCCGTCAAGGGGGTCTGCACTCGCACCTACCTTCCCCGATTCCCCCATACTATCAAATCCAAAACCGGAAGATATTGACCGGTGGGGTAAAGTACCGCACCCGAAATTAGGAACGCAGCGAACCTGGAGTGCGCTTCAGGAATTAAAAGGATTCATGTAGAAGTGAAACAAGAATACAACACATTGTAGTACGAAGAGAAAAATATATTCTCGATGTGTATGTGTGTTTTATGAATTTGTGTGCCGGCATGTATGTGTGTAACTGTGAGTTTTGGTATACTAAATGACGGTGTGAGTGTGTTTAGCCAGCGGGACTGGCTAGAGATGTAACTAAAGAGACTTGACGAAAATCAACTTAAGGAGATTGGAAAATATAAGAGCGTCTGAAACGTATAAGTACAGTACAGGTGGACGTAAAAGTAGTTAGATAAACAGTTTTTGTATTTTTATACAATTAGTTGCAATAGTGGAAACAATTTGGATTTATTCGAATGCCTCGAAACCAGACATGCTGAAACGCTGTAGGTTTAGAATCGAGACTGGGGAGAATAACGTCTTGTGAGAAGATCTGTTTACCTAACGATTAGATCCTGTAAATCCCTTGTAGCCTCCCTAAGTTTGGATAAAAATGTACTGTTAATGGAGTGTTGGTTTCTCTGTTAGGGGATACTGGAGCACTACTGTCATGCTTGTTTCACTCCTCTGTTCAACAGTGTGCTATAGAGTAATGTATATGGGGAGACGGCAGGAAGCCACAGGAGTATTGAGGTAGCAAGTTTTACTTGCTGAGTACCAGATTTTAACATTCACGTGCACTTATCACACGAATGTGTCACGGTTTTATCCCAGATCTATTGGGTTGGAATATTATGCATTACAAAGAATGACTATCCAGAACAGGGTATCACGTGGCTTCAACTGACTGTGATCACTCAGTATGTTGATGGTATTCTGAGTGCTTCCCCTGATGAGGAAACCCACAAGTCTGAGTTGCTTCAGCTTTAGAGTGTCTAATAGAAGCAGTTATGATAAGGCCCTTTTGTGTCTAGCATTGTGAAATTTTAACAGGGCCTGGGTGCAATGTTTTTACGGGTTGCACAACTCTTAACAGATCTGCTTAAGGGGGGAGTGCAGTACAAGGACAAGATTGCCTTGGTTCCAGCAGCAAAAGCCGCCTGTAATAATTTGAAACAAGCTCTCTTACAGGTGCTGAGACTGGGGTTTCCTCAGATGGATCAACCATTCTTTGTATGTAAGTGTGGAAAAAGGGTTCTGGGCAGCTGTGCTGACGCAGGAGCATGGGGGTAGGCACTATTATACCATTAGATGCTGTAGCCAAAAGGTGGGGGACCGTGAAAATTTAAGAAAATATAATACTGTTTACTGATGGGTCCTCTCTGATGCATGAGGGAGAACAGAGATCAGGCTGAGCCGTTACAACAGAATTCGAGGTGCTAACAATCGGAAAAATGCCCCTCCACTGCCTCAGCGCAGCAAGCCAGTTAAGAGCACTGATGGAAGATTGTAAAAAGAAAGATGTTAAAGGATTACTGTATATGTATATAATGTATGTATTTGTTGCATGTAGGCCACAATTCTGGATGGCTATGGAGAAATAGGATTCTCTCACAACGGCAGGGACTCCAGTTAAGAATACTGGTCTTGTCTCTGAACTGATTTGTAGTTTTACAGCTGCCGACAGAAGCAGCTTGAGTAAGGTGTAAATAACACAATAAATAAAGAATTCCAGTAACTCAAGGTAACAACCATGCAGATGCAGATGCCAGACGAGCGGCACTGGGAGAGCGGGAGTCTGAGACCCCTGTGAAACCTCTATTGGGGAAAAGGGAGAATTCAGGTTGAGGCCTTCAATAGATGTTTAATAGTGGTTAGAACAAATGTGTAAAGGGGTTGTATGATGATGGGATGTGGGCTGGCACATACCCAAGTGTATGACAAAGATGATCCCGTGGTACGGACTGCCCTGCCCCTTGGATACTGATCTAGGGGCATACTACACTGGGAAGGTGTGTCAGGCTGTAATTGCCTCACTAGGGGTAAGTTGGAAGTCACATTGCCCCCATCACCCACAGTCTGAAAGACCAACTAAGGAAATATCAACTGAAGGAACACTGTGGGTAGATGCCCTGTGCGGTTTGCGGGCTGGAGCAAACGGAACTGTGAGACTGAGCCCATTTGAGATCATCACGGGCAGCCAAAGAAACTCCCTGGAGGCCAAGTGTGGCTAACGCACTGATGAATTTACTAACTCTCTATTAAAGTGTTGTAGGTTTGTTAACTGAAGCGGTGCACAGGGCTCGTGAACAGGTGCCGGACGCTTGGGGACCTCCAGTAGAGGGGAGACACGACCGGATGCCTGGCGAGTGGGTGTAGGTGAAGAAGAGATACCTTGCCAGACGCTGCAATCCTGCTGGGAGGGACCATATCAAGTGCCACCAACTACTGACTGTGCCATCTGTGTGACAGGATGAGATCGCTGGATCCGCGCATCGCACTTTAACCGACCCACGGCACCAGAGACTGAGTGAACAGAAAGAAGGATGTTGTTACCGTTTCTGTGTCTGATGCTTCCTAAGACCAACAGTGTGCTTGTTAGGCCTGAGGAGCATTACTGGGAATATGGCATCAATACATTCCGGGTGTTGGCATATCTATTCAGCCAAAAAAATTATAATCGGAGTTGGGTCAATATTGCTGTTCCAAGATCCTGACGATAGATCTCCACATGACTGAGGTCTGTGTTTGGGTCCTGGGGTAGGACTTTATGTATTTGTAGGATTAGGATTGTTTTATGTGTATAATTGTAACTATCACTTGTACAAAAACATCAATAACATCTTGTTGTAACCGTGGAACGCACAATGTCATGGTAATGCATGCCCGTACATCTAAAAAGGAAAGATCTGCCCTGACATTGTATGTGTAAAAATAGGCAGTCCTGACGTATGCCATATTTTATAAGGGGGGAATGAAGTAAGAGACAAGATGTTAAAAGGGTTAATAACTTAAGTCAGTTCTGCCTGAAAATTAGACTTCTAAGCAACAGGGGTTTATGGCAGGAAAGGGGGTTAACTGATAAGGATTCCAGATGCGAGCAAGGAACCCCCTGGGGGCATAATCTTAAACTGACCGTTTGGCCAAATACCATGACCCCCCCCCCTCCTCTTACCATAACATCGAATGACGTCTGAAGCAGCAAGCAAGGACTATATAACCTAAAAGTTTGTACCGGCACAGGGAACAATACTTCGGTTTTGTTGTTTCTTGCGGGAAACAAGACTTCGGCTTTATTGTTCCTTGCATGCAATAAACTCATCTGTTTTACTTCATCTCGGGATCAAGAACCTTATTCTTTCTGTTACAACACTGTTTAGACTTTTAATTATTTAAAACTGTATTACAGCAGCACAATGCACAATGCAACGTAAATCGCTTTCTTTGTCTTCTGTGTAATAATGTTCACCTCTCTGTCCAGCAAATTAACAATAGTAATAATAATGAACTTTATTGTATATGCCGCCTTTAAAGGTGGCTTCTCAAAGCGCTTTACAGGTTAAAAACAATAACAACAATACTGTTAGGCTGGGAAAACGATTTTTTTTTAAGAAATACAAAATGAGATATAATGATGTGTTCCGGCTTAGACATTAAGGAAGAGCATAACACATGGGCGGCGTAGAGGTCGGCTCTGGCTTTCCCATCTACTGTATACACTGCAAGTACAACCCCCCTCTCTGCAGGAGTGCTGGCTGTAACGAATTAAACTGGTTTCACAGCGAAAGACACCTCCCCCCCCTCCAAAACCCAGTAAGTACAGTGCTAGTTAAGAAAGGCTAGGCTCCTCAATGAAATCGCTTTAACATGCTAATACGTTGGTGTAACAGTCCGGGCGTGGCAAGCTTCTAATTTCAACCCGACCACGGCGAAAGGAACCCTTCTTTCATTTGAAGACAATGAACATATTTTAGCCCTGAATGAATTAAAAGCAAACATGGTTTACATAAAAGACATTTTTCCAAGAAAGTTTAGCCTTTGTCACTAATGAAACCACTAAATAAAGACATAAATAAAGAAATCTTAAGATTTTTAAAATACATGACTTTGCTAAAATTTATTTAAAAATAAAAAAGATTATAAATGCCAGCGGAGAGAGAGAACAGGGGAGGGGCTAAATGAGGTCTATTTGGGAATGTGGAGTTACATGTTCTGGCTGTTTGTGAATTATCGTTGTTAAGTATGGAGTGTTGAGGCAAAATGCAGTTTAGCGCTTTCTGGCAAGAGGAGACCCCCAAATTAATAATGTGACATGCTATTGTTTGTGCATGAACATAGTTACTGTATACTGTTATTTCTTTAGATACGCAATTCCATGTTATTTTTTAATCCCTGGCGGGACTGGGAGTCCATAAGAATCGAGTAATAGGTTTCATTGTGTTTTGACAGATCGTTTTTAAATTAATTGTTGATTTAAAGGTTGACAGTAAATGTTTATATCGTAACGCATACTGTACAGCCTCTATTTCTCTATAAAAATCTAAAAGATCGTTTGCGCAGCCTAAGAGGGGGGCGAATGCACTACAATAGATTAGCATACTGTAGAGGAACACAGTATAGGCATCGTTGATATGAGGACTTTTGAAACCAAATTTCCCAAATTTAATATGTGCTTTTCTATGTTTATTGTTAATTGATTGTCCATAATATTGCTATTCTAAGCAAGGGGCGCTTCACCCCGCCTGCTGTGGGAAGAGTTGGCTCATTCCTTCTCTGCCTCACCGAGGGCAGACCCTGCCAGGCCCTCGTCGACACCAGTTCGACCATCACCCTGCTGCGGCCTGGTGTCCTGCCGGGCACCGAGGCAGCCGGACCCCCAGGGCACTCACCGTGCACTTTGGGGCTGCGAGGGTGAAACACCCCTTCTACCTTGCCCCAGTCCGTGTGGACTGTATCCTGGGGTTGGACTGGTTGCAGCAGGTGGGTGGTTGCCTTGACTTAGGCGTGAGGGACGGGGTGCTGCGCCGGGGGTGGCGGGTACCCTCCAGTGGCGAGGTCAGGTGGCAGTTTGTGGTGTTGCGGTCGCTCTGTGGGGCAGTTCTCCAAGCGGTGCACGGCCAGCCGGAGGCTGCCAGCAGTGACCTCGCCGCTGGAGGGGACCTGCCACCCCCGGCGCAGCACCCTGTCCCTCATCTCCGAGGCCTCCCACAGTGCACAGAGTGCCGTACAGACCGGGTAGGGGCAAGCTTATCTCACCGTACTGGGAGTCAGCTCTGGCACCCTCGCTCCGACACCTGCGGCTCCGGCAGGCCCAGGCGACGCACGCCGCTGCCACCTCCGCTTCCCGCTCCGGTCATCCCACACACCCCGGACACCTCCCGCCCTGCCCACCGTGAAACTGATTCGTTCCCCCTGTCCCACCAACTCTCGCCGGCTCAAGTCAAGGCAACCACCCACCTGCTGCAACCAGTCCAACCCCAGGATACAGTCCTCACGGACTGGGGCAAGGTACTGTAGAAGGGGTGTTTCACCCTCGCAGCCCCAAAGTGCACGGTGAGCGCCCTGGGGGTCTGGCTGCCTTGGTGCCCGGCAGGACACCAGGCCGCAGCATGGTGATGGTCGAACCGGTGTCGACGAGGGCCTGGCAGGGTCTACCCTCGATGAGGCAGGGAAGAAATAAGCCCCGGCTGTGGCCAACCCTTCCCACGGCAGCAGGTGGGGTGAAGCGCTCCTTCTGGCTTTCCGGAGTGGGGGTAGAGTCACTCAAGGGCGGCCTTCCCCTCTTTAGGCCACCCCGCTCCCATTTCCTGACGGCCTCTGGAGTCCCCGGGGACTCATCGCCGCGCTGGGCGTCTCCTCCTCCCCATCTGATTCCCCGTGCGCCCCTCCGTTGGTGCCCACCGGTCTCCTCGAATACGGCATCAGCCTGCTCAGCCAAAGCCAGGGCCTGCTCCAAGAGGACCGGCGCGGCAAGCATCACGTGGCACTGCACCTCAGTCGGCGCCAGGGCCCAGAGGAACGCCTGGAGCGCTATCTCCTGGTGGGCCACCTCCGGGAGAGTAGGGTAACCCTGGCGGGCTAAGTAGGCCACGCGGCTGTTACCTTCACTGTTACCTGGATACCTCTTTATTTAGAACTCACTCTTCCCCCTGCCTGTCTGGCTTCTTTTAATCCTTTTGTGCCCGGATTGCAGCGGGTAAGATATTTTTCCAAGAAAAAAAGAGAAATTTCACCAGAGCCCCTTCTTGTGTCTAATTTTTAGTTTAGAAGGATTCAAGCAGGATTTTGGATGAAAGGCAGCGATCTTAATCAAGCCCAAATCATAATTGAACCCTTTCAGAGCCTACATTACATTTTAGCGTTTCATTCTGAGCAGAAGACCCTCACACCTGAAGAAGGCTTGCGTTTTCTCTTCTTTTAAGCATGTGTACAATGCTGTAATACAATTTAAAATAATTAAAAGTTTAAACGGTATCAACTAAACTCCATTAATATAAGTATCGAGTGGTATTAAATAAATACAGCTTTTTAGTATAGATTACACTTTTCTAAAATGTATTTAAAAAATAAAAACGATTACTAATCTAATCTTTCCACGTTTGATCCCAAAATCCCAAGAAAAATAAATCTAAACGGGGAGAAAGCTATGTTGAAAGTTTATTAATATACTTAGAAGACAAAGATAACAATTTATGTTGCATTTGTCTGATTGTGAATAAAAAATACATTTAACTGCTGTCAGTGACAGCTGACAATCCTCCATACACTCAAGTGAAAAATTAGTAATGCCAATGTAAACATCGTATTTACAATTTGTTGATAATCCCAGTTTATCCTCTTTATCATAAACAAAATCCACCTCAGTTTTCAACATAAAGTATTACACAAAATCAATACCTCAACACTCCATACTCAACAACGATAATTCACAAACAGCCAGAACATGTAACTCCACATTCCCAAATAGAACTCATTTCTATAGCCCCGCCCCTTTTGCAAAACCAACATCCCTCCCCTGTTCTCTCTCTCCGCTGGCATTTGTAATCGTTTTTATTTTTAAATAAATTTTAGCAAAGTCATGTATTTTAAAAATCTTAAGATTTCTTTATTTATGTCTTTATTTAGTGGTTTCATTAGTGACAAAGGCTGAACTTTCTTGGAAAAATGTCTTTTATGTAAACCATGTTTGCTATTAATTCATTTAGGGCTAGAATATGTCCATTGTCTTCCAATGAAAGAAGGGTTCCTTTCGCCGTAGTCGGGTTGACATTAGAAGCTTGCCACGCCCGGACTGTTACACCAACGCATTAGCATGTTAAAGCGATTTCATTGAGGAGCCTAGCTTTCTTAACTAGTAAGTACTGTACTTCCTTGGTTTTGGAGGGGGGGAGGTGTCTTTCGCTGGAAATCTCGCCCCCTTCTACTTTGAAAATACCTGTGAAACTGGTTTAATTCGTCACAGCCAGCACTCCCGCTGGCCGCCCACGTGTTATGCTCTTCGTTAATGTCTAAGCCGGAACACATCATTATATCTCATTTTGTATTTCTTTTTAAAATAAAAATCGTTTGCCCAGCCTAACAGTATTGTTGTTATTGTTTTTATCCTGTAAAGCGCTTTGAGGAGCCAGCTTTAAAGGCGCCATATGCAATAAAATTCATTATTATTACTATTTTTAATTTGCTGGACAGAGAGGTGAACATTATTACGCAGAAGACAAAGATAGCGATTTATGTTGCATTGTGCATTGTGCTGCTGTAATACAGTTTTATATAATTAAAAGTCCAAACAGTATCAGCTTTATTTATGGGTTTTAAATAAAGGCGATTTAAACGCGATTTAAATCAATATAAATGTTTATATTGTAACGCCTAGGTGACTATTCATTGTTATTAAAATGACTTAAATTCGATCATGTTGTGATATTTAGAAATATAAATTTGTTTGGTGCGAGTGAAGTTTTATTTAATCTCTGGGCCAGGGAAACATTTTATTTTTTCAAAGAAATATTTGTAAAAAAAAAAAGTCATGGCTCCAGGATTCGAACACACAGCGCCACCGGCGAGGTCACATGAGGACTGTTGAAAAAGCCCTACAAAACATTATGTAACAATTCTTGTGTTGCGGTACATGAGTATAATTATATCGTTATTAATTTCTTTAGATACGCGATTCCATATTATATTCCCTTTTAATCAAATTCTAAAAGTATGCTTGTTGACTCCGGTATCACATTAGTTAAAGACTTCGATGCTTAAAATGTTTAGGGAGAAATGGAATACTGGTGTGTATGTTTTCTTTAAAGTACCGAGACCAGCCATATACTGTATGTTTATGTTCCAAAATTAATATTGTTTATGGCCTTCACACGCGTTACAGTATGCTCCTATTCTTTTTATGCTCAGCTACTAAGATTTCCCTTCAGTGGTAAAATTCCATATAAATATTCAATACTTAAACGGGCACAGTAAAGACATTTAAGTCTTTCTACGACCAACCAACGCACCACGGGTGCCCCTGTCGGTCAACCAATCACGTACCGTGCGAGGCCGTAGCCAATTACCTCCGGTACGTGTCTGTGCCGCGCACTTTGAATGGCTGCATCTGTACATGGTGTCTTTCTCAGTATGCCCTGTGGCATCTTGGGCACCAACATCCTGGAAATCTGGGGAGATCTGACGCAGCTGCTGATGATGCTCCTCCATTTCCAGGGCATCTGCTTTTTCGATTTGTTCATGCCTGTGCTCTAGGAACCCTGCAGGGGGTGGTGCAGCGGTGGAGCATGCCTGACCCTCGGCTGAGTGGTCATCTGGAGCACCTGAATGATCTGGGATTGTTACCCCATTCTCACTGTTCAGGTCCACCCTGCACACTTCCTGATTGAAGAATCCCTCTATCTGCATGTTTACAATCGTTCGCTGGGGGTAGGTGTAGGACACCTGTTCGCTCCCCCCTTCCCTTGCTAGGGGTTCAGGGAGCTGCCCCAGCACTGGGATAGCTAGTTCACAGTCTTTGAACTTACTATCACCCACCAGGCCCATGTCAGTGCAGGCGGGGATTCTGACACCCCCCTTTGCCATGTTCTGCACTAACAGGTGGGTGGCTTGACCATCCAGCTCCAGTCTGGGTGAACCACTGTCGGTCAGACTCAGACTGACAGACTGAGCTGGTGGCTGTAAGAAAACCGGCTCGGCTTTCATTCCCTGTCCCTTCTTGGGGATTGGGTGTGTTGGAAACCCTGCCGTTGAAGCAGGAACAATCAGGTCAGTCTCACTCACTACCTGGTAGTTGTGAGAAATAATGTTACCTGACTGCAGGTTCACTGGGTCACAGCAGAGGGAATCGGCATCTGGGATCAGGTGTGTCCACAGCGCAGTAGTCTCAGGGTCCAGCTGGACCTCCTGTCTAACCTGTGAATGTTGCACCAGGGGCACCTGGCGATGGCCTTGTGACAGCTGCTCAAGCAGATCCTCACTAATAGAGGACCTCTCAGGGCTAAGGGTGAGGGCTACATCACCAACCTGCTCTCCTGCCATCTGGATCCCTTCCACCACTGCAGGAAGGTGGTCCTGACCCCTCTTGGGTGCCAGGGTGCACAAGGAAAGCTCCTTTTCATCGCCAGGTGGGGAGATCTGCTCCTCTTTAGGGATGTAAAAGGGGTGTGCTTTACCTGGTGGATCAGGCGGCTGCTTGGAGCACCGCTCCTGTGGCATGGAGGCTGTTGGGACCTCGGCCGGGGCACGACTTCCCTGTATATCTGGGAAACAAGATAATATTTTTATTTCTTGTCCAGAGGGAACAGAAGGAATCTCCACATGGGCTTCTGTGTTCGGTGGGCACTGTGTGAGCACAGTCTGCCTCTTGGCCCCCCTTTCCTTCTGTACAGAAGGCTTAGGAGCCTTGACCTGTTTCCACACTTTGCCTTTCTGGTGATCCACCAAAGGTTCCACTCTGAGTCGCATGCCCTTTTCTTTTTCAACCCGTTTGAGCTTGCCGTGTGACATCAAACACCTTTCAACCTCAGTGTCAATCTGTGTCTCACTGTGTAAGACATCCCCCATGGCAGCCTTGAGGTAAAAGCTTCCTGCTTTTCCTCTCTGTTTTACTGCCTGCTCTGTGACTTCAGGGGTGGAGTCAGCACTCACTTGGGAGTGGCTGACCTCATCCAGGCAGGAACCCTTCCGCTCAATCAGATAGACTGAGGGAGGGAGAGGGGGCGGGTCTCCGCCTCCTCCAGTGGAGAGTATCAGCTCATTCACGCTTCCGGCAGCCTTGGGGAGCGGTTGTCCCTGTCCTAATAAAACTGGTTCAAGCCTGGCCAGGCGGGCGGCTACTGAATCTTTTTGTTCAGCTTTATCTAGCTCTTTCCCTCCCCCGGTGTTCTCATAGCACCTAGGACGCTGGGTGCGGTCCTGTGTACCTGCTTTGGAACGGGGCTTAGCCAGCTCAGGAGCCTGTGCTCCTTCAAGCAGGAGGGGATTCACCCTCCTGGCTCTGACGGTGAACACAGTCGCTTTAATAGCTTTTTGCTCAGAGCGACTTTGGACATCATACTCCCAGGATTTCTGCGCGAATCTCCTAATATCAGTCATTTTCATGGTCTATGCATCTGTATGCATTAAGATCATCTTTCTGACTGACGGGTGGAGATTCGCGATGAATAAACCCTTGAAATGTATGTTCTCTTCGCAACCCTCATCATTTCTCCATGCAAAATAAGTTCGTCTAAGTCTCTCGTAATATTCGCGAGGGGACTCTGCTCTCTCGTGCTTAATGTTAAGGGCGACGGCTATCGCGGCAGACGGGTCAATAAACGCACTGTATTCTTCGATAAGTGTTTGACACAGCTCCTCAAAATTATTACAGACTTCTTTCATCTGCCTAGCCATCCACTCATGTACGGCTCTGCTGGTAGTTTTCCTGACCAGAAACACTTTCTCCTGTTCTGTGGCGTTTGGCAGGTACTGCAGGGTATACCTGAGGTCCTGAATATAACTCTCGATATTATTCTCTGACACTGCGGGGTCAAATCTCTCCATGTGCTTCGCTAGCTCTCTCAGAGAATGGAGGTTTATTCTTCTAGCTTCTCCGCTGACGGAGATATGGAAGAGATCGTGGTCTGACTTGTCGCTGCTAGAGAGAGTGCTTAATAGCGACTCGAATTCAGACCTTTTAGCAACCATCGTTAAACTTAAAGAGCATTACTGTTAAGTACGAAATCACAGTTCTACCACAGAAAACCACAAGATCAAGTATGCAATCAACCCGGTAGATCGCAAAAGATCACAAAACAATCAAGCACTGCTTAAAGAGCAAGGGGAACTTTTTGTCTTTCGGCTTTCAGCACACTGTATTGTTGTGTATGAAACCCGCTGCGTTTTATATGAATTATTCTGCTTGGTTGACTCATTTCAGTCTTGCCACGCCTTTTCATTTTCAAAATAGAATAGGCAAGCCTTCCAATGAAAGACAGTCCCCCTTCCCCCACAGACAGACTGACAAATCGGTTTGAACATCATGGGTGCTGTTTTTAATAAGCTGCTGAGTAAAGAAGAGGAATTTTCCTGCTGTCAGCAGTATTGTGTATATAGTTTTATGTAGAGGCTGTGAAAATTTTCACAAGTAGAGGTCTTTAAAATTAGCTTTAAAAACACGTTTAGATAGTTAATAACCAATTTTTATGCCCAAAAAAACTGGTGTTTTTTCTTCCTCATGATCAGCTTAGAATCTTTGTGTACGCTGTAAGGTTTTTACTTCTCAATAAACGTTTAAAATACACAAATTTCATAAAGACAACACATATTTTGAATAGAAAAAATCATATTCTGTTATCTTCCTTGGATGTAGATCAGCAGGTCTTTTTTTCCCCAATCAGAGGCTCTGAAAATAGCGTACCGCCTACTGAGCTCCGTCAGAGGGGGAGGCAGCACAGAGAGAAAAGGGAAAAAATTGTCTTTATTTCATTTCTTTTCGGCACAACCAGCCAGCCAGCACTCCCGTCGAGAGAGAGAGAAAGAGAAAGCGAGCAACACACGGGGGTGCAAAGCCAGGGAACTATTTACACTAAAATGAATTTGTCTTTTCGCATACTCCAGCTTGCTCTCCATGAGACACACAGGAACACAGATGGGAAGAGAAAAGCTTGGGGTAAGAGCGCAGGATCAGCCATTTATACGGTGCCCCTGGAGCAGCTGGGGTTAAGGCCTTGCTCAGTGGCCCAACGGACTAGGATTCCTGTGCAGGTCATGGGATTTGACCCGGCAACCTTCCAGCCACAGGTGCAGATCCTTAGCCACATTGCAACCTCACTTTATCCAGGAGAAACACCAGTCTCACCTGCAATATTTGGTTACATTTTTTACGATTCTGACAGACTTCAGTAATCGTCGACAGATGCTTAAAAATGTAACATAATGCATACCGTGCTGAAAGAGCTATTTAGCACAAAATATATTTCCGCCTGTGAAAAGATTTGCATATGCAGTTTATTCTTATCTGTGTGAAACAGGAAATACAGAGGGAGTTTCAAAAATTGGCGTTTTAATAAGAAACCGAAGGTTGTGAAAACAGTGACAAATCACCCCGAACAAAACACAATTTCAAAATACACTTTGAAATTATTAGTTTTAATTAATAAATTGATATTGTTAATAAATATCAGATATGTTATTATAGTTCAGATTTAGCAGTCTATTCAATACCATTTTGTTATTCTCGATTTTAATTATAATATATAGAATTTCGTTTAAAGGCTTGTCTTTAAGTGCCCCAATTGAATGAATAAGGTATTTTGAATTGACTTGAATTAAACCGGCTGAAATTTTTAAAACTCCCACTGTTGACATTATGCATATTCGCACAATCATGTTGTTGATATTATTTAACTTTGAACACGTGATATTTAGAAATACGAAAAAAAAAATCAATATAGTGTCCATAATATTTACTGTTTTGCTAAAAAGGAATATTTATTTGTTAAAGGAAAACACATGCCCAGAGCAGGAATCAAACCCCAGCTTCCAGAATGTAAGCCACACAAGAAAGCCATTATACCAACTCAGAAACTTAAGCTATAGCTGAAAAGGACATGCAAAATGTTTCCAAGTAATCACGAGAGAATGAGTCAAATCGATGCAGATGTTTACAAAGAAAGTAGATGACAATAATACTTTGAGCTATATAAATATATTCTATTTAGATTCTTAAATTAACTTAATTATTAATTTCATAAGATACACCATTTCATATTATATTCCCTATTAATGTTTTACTGCAATAACGAGCATAAGTATTCATAGAAAAGGGTTAAATAGCTTTTTATAAAGTATATATAGTCAGAATGAGCACATCAAAACCTTTCCAAACTAACCACAGTCTTTGATGTATAAAATGTTTATAAAGAAAGTGGAATACTGCTCTGTATTTTTTTATTTAAACTACCACTACTAGCCCTCTACAGTTTGTATAATATATTTATAATCCTAAATTAGTAATGTTCATGTCATTCAGAGACATTATTCTCTTCTTATTTTTATGCTCAGCTACCAAACTTTCCCTTTAGTTGTAAAATTCCATATTTAATAATCCATATTAAGTGGATTTAAACATACCTAGTAGAGAGATTAAATGAAGCAATCATTTCACTAACAACTAATGCACCACAGGTGCCACCTCTCGATCATTTTGGCCAGCGAATCACCTACTGTGGTAGCCGCAATGAAATCCATAGTATGGGGTTTTACCCTGCATTTTGAATGGCTACATCTGTAGCTTTATGGGAATTTTTCCTGTAAGCTGATGAGTTATAGTGGAGTTTATTTTGTGAACTGTCTACTTCACATTAACAAACATCATCTGTTATTAAGGACAGGGGTGTTAACTGTTAATTGCAATGGGCAACTTCTTTGGGTTGTGGGTGTTTTTCCTTTGTAGGACTGTCTGGGTCCGGCATGGTGACTGGCTAGCAAATGAGCAAATCACTGACAGGTTGCTCCGTAACCTGTCAACGATTTGTCAATAAGAGAGCCCAGTAAGTTTAAGTGACACCACTAGATGGCTGGAAAGATGAGGGGTAGAAGCTGTTGAGTTGTTATCTTCTGAGAATTTTAGGATCCTGTTGGTTGTCAGGTAGTGGTGTATGTTTTTATTGATCTTATGGGGGATAAGGTTGGAGAGCTGGGCAAGTATATGATTTGTTTTTATAATTTGTTAATTTATTTCAGTTAGTTATGGGGAATATTTTTTTGGCATTGCCATTGCTGTTGCTCTACGGGAAAGGGAGTTAGTGATTAAAATATGTAACGTAGAATAAGTGTAGATTTTTTATGTGCTTCCCAGTGTTCAAGGGAGACACAAACGCATTTTTGGTTTCATAATATCACTAATCTTAATTGTTTTTTGTTTGTGTTTTTAATTCCAGTTCGTGCATTAAATAACTGGAGACTGTTGGTCTGATCTGGCCAGTAGAACTTTTTTACTCCTCCATTGTCAGTATTCACACATTTCCTCATTCACACCTGAAGAAGGCTCCACAACCTCCTTTCCTTTTAACAGGGAACAAACATTTACCTTCATTTTTGCAGCTTACACATGCTGAACATTTGCTTGTTCACGTTCATTTGTGTACTACTACTAATATTTTTTTATTAATATTAATATGAAATACCACCACAGATGGCTAAATAATAAGAATAATTTATTAATACATTAATATTGTTAATGACGCTCAGAAACATTTTTTTTAATCTATTATCTACATTTTCCATTACTTACATGATTCCATAAGTAAGTAGTATATTTTATGAAGGCAGCTCATGTTTTTCCTAACATCTACTGCACTACAAGTGCCACCTATCGATCATCTTTGGCCAGTGAATCACAACAACGAAGTACACTGCATAACAGCGAAGAAAAAAGCATCTCTTGTAGCATGATATTGGCTTTAATGTGCATTCTGAATGTCTCCATCTGTGATTTAATTTAGGCTTGCCATAGCAAAGGGTTTGAATACTCATTAAATCAGGAATTTTCAAATTTTTCTTATATGAATGATCTATTTACTTCATTTTTATTATTTTATTAATTGTTACTTCAAAGTGTCTAGACTACAGTCTTTAAAGCATCAAAATATGTAATCTATGCAATATACAGTATTATTAAATAGTGCAAATATAACTTTGTCAGTGTATATATTGACCACAAAAATACATTTACTAAATATTATTTTTAAAATATATAATATGTTGTCACAATTGAGCAATGTTATGTCATTTTCTTGAAGGTTATCAACAAGTTTAAAAAAACAAAGTTCATCTCAGCCTGGTTTTGGACTTGAAATCCATACACAGAATTCCAGCAGGATTACTGGTTATGATAATTATTTTGTGTTTACCTATATACTTTTCTCGCAGGGTTTTTAAAGCGGCAGACAGTCCACCTGCTTCTGTGTTCTCCACTTCCTCCTGGAAAGTGTCATTCTGGGAAGTGACCTCCATGGCAGTCTTGGCATTACTCACCACCTCAGTGAGGTCAACTTCCTCCTCAAAGTCATCAAGGTACTCACTAAGATCCACCTCATCATGTGGCACTGAATGGGTACAAAGAAAACAAGTATTAAGGTAAAATTATACATATAAAACTTAGTTCAATACCATCACTTTCTGACACACTATCAGTACCCACTTTGACTTTGTGACATTATGTTACTATGTTACAATGAAATGTGCTGACTGATCTGGCTTTCTATTTGTCTCATTGAGCTGAAACAGAAAAAAGAAGACATGCTGTCATTAATCTTTTTAGAATTTAATTTATTATAAAACATTTTTCATTTTAAAACAAGCTTTCTTGTCTCCTGACGTTGCACATACAGATGCAGCCATTCAAAGTGCGCGTTACAGACACGTACCGCAGGTGGCGTCGCGCATTGTGACGCAAGATGACGCGCGGTACCGCGGTACGTGATTGGTTGACCGACAGGGGCACTCGTGGTCCGTTGGTCTGTCGTAGAAAGACTTACAGTAAACGTCTTTGCTGTGCCCGTTGTAGATATTGAATTTTACCACTGAAGGGAAATCTTAGTAGCTGAGCATAAAAAGAATAGGAGCATACTGTAACGCGTGTGAAGGCCATAAACGATATTAATTTTGGAACATAAACATACAGTATATGGCTGGTCTTGGTACTTTAAAGAAAAAATACACACCAGTATTCCATTTCTCCCTAAACATTTTAAGCATCGAAGTCTTTAACTAAAGAGATACCGGAGTCAACAAGCATACTTTTAGAATTTGATTAAAAGGGAATATAATATGGAATCGCGTATCTAACGAAATTAATAACGATATAATTATATTCATGTACCGCAACACAAGAGTAGTACACACTGTACATTGTCCGTCGATAATGTTTCTGTAGTGCTTTTTCAGCACTCGGCATGTGACTGCGCCGGTGGCGCTGTGTGTTAGTTTCTTGACTCCCATGTCACACGGTCTGTGATCGAATCACATGGAACTATGACTTTATTTTTTAACAAACATTTCTTTGAAAAAATGAAACGTTTCCCTTGGTCAGAGATTAAATAAAACCTCACTTGCACCAAACAAATTTATATTTCTAAATATCACAACATGATCGGATTTAAGTCTTTTTAATAACAATGAATAGTCACCTATGCGTTACAAAATAAACATTTATATTGATTTGAATCGCGTTTTGATTTAAATCGTAAACGCGTGTTTAAATATATGTGTTTAAAGGCGATATACTGTATAAAAGCGCTGATTCTTATGGAATGTGTTCCGCCGGGGATTCAAAAAATTTATTTTTTTTAATCGCGTATCTAAGGAAAATAGCAGTATAACTTTGTTCATGCACATCATTATACAGTATCTCATTTTGTATTTCTATAAAAAAAATCGTTTGCCCAGCCACTATTGTTGTTATTGTTTTTATCCTGTAAAGCGCTTTGAGGAGCACAGCTTTTTCACCACTAAGATTACTTTTTGACACCATCCTTACACAAAGCAGAAACTGATTGTATTTTCCGATGACATACTGTACAAGTGCAAAGATTACAGATTTTAATCGTCTTTTTTCTGAACCAGGGAAAATCTGATCATGTTTCTCTATAACAATAATAAAAAACTTTATTTTACAATTCACCTTTAAAAGTGGCATCTCAAAACAATACAGTAGATGTAAACCACAGATTACAAAGTAAATACCCAGACAAACACAAACGCGTTTTTAATAAAATGCTTTCATTCATTCAACAGAGAGAGAGCGTAAAACCTGGGTGTAACAGCTGTTCCTTTTTCTGATCACTCGCTCTCTGAGATACATGGGAATCCAGGCTTTTTTATCAACGCTTTCTTTTCTGTATACCAGATATTATGGAACCACTTCAGAAGGGTGTCAGCCAGTCAGATTCCAGGAATCGGTACTTTAAAGGAAAAATACACATCGGTATTCCATTTCTCCCTAAACATTTTAAGCATCGAAGTATTTAACTGACATGTGAAATAGCGTATGAAAAAGTGGTAGTTTTAAGCTTTTCTGCTAATATAATATGGAATCGCGTATCTAAAGAATTTAATAACGATATGATTATATTCGTGTATATTTTTATAATTACACCCGGCGTGGCACCGAGGGAGCGTCTGCATTTATAACTTAGTTTTTAAAATTAGTCAAGCAATATGAAGCATCTCCTTTTACTTTTAAGTCCCTTAAATACATTGAGCACAGCTTTCTCACCACTTAAGATTACTTTTTAATACCATCCTTACACAAAGCAGAAACTTTCCGATGACATACAGTACAAGTGGAAAGATTACAGATTTTAATCGTCTTTAATTTTGTTACGTTATACGTTTTAGGAACGTTTCATCTCAACAAACACCACTAAACTATTCTCGATTGTATTTCTGAATGTTATGTTACACCTACAGTAGTTCACTGCTTTAAATACATCGAATTAAGAAAGTAAGGTGTAGCACTTTAGATCTTTTTTTCTGAACCAGGGAAAATCTGATCATGTTTCTCTATAACAATAATAAAAAACTTTATTTTACATATCACCTTTAAAAGTGGCATCTCAAAGCAATACAGTAGATCGAAAAACAGTTAAAAGGGACCAAAGTAAATACCAGACAAACGCAAATGCGTTTTTAATAAAATGCTTTTATTCATTCAGCATTCAGATTTTCCCTGGTTCAGAAAAAAGACGATTAAAATCTGTAATCTTTCCACTTGTATGTCATCGGACATTAACGAGTACAACCCCCCTCTCTGCCGGAGTGCTGGCTGTGACGAATTAAACCGGTTTCACAGGTATTTTCAAAGTAGGAAGTATAGTACTTACTAGTTAAAAAGCTAGGCTCCTCAATGAAATCGCTTTAACATGCTAATGCGTTGGTGTAACAGTCCGGGCGTGGCAAGCTTCCAATGTCAACTCGACTCGATTGGAAGACAATGAATGTATTTTAGCCCTAAATGAATTAATAGCAAACATGGTTTACATAAAAGACATTTTTCCAAGAAAGTTTATAAACATACGATCTATAGTTGAAATCTGAACCTAAATATAAAGGACAAGCATTTTCAGAGAGCAATCACGCTGTGTTTATGTAGAAAAAGCGATTAGGTTTATGAGCAATCTAATTACCTATTCGCTTAAAACGCTATATAAAATAAAGTTTATTTAAAGATGAATGATAAGTGTCGCAGTTTAAATAATTTTCGTAATAGGGCTTGGACAGATTCCAAGTGCATTTTTGCAATTTACATTGCATTGTCCAATGTGCTGCTGTAATACAGTTTAGAATACAGTAAGTCTAAACAGCTTTATTTATGGGTTGCAATTTAGAAAAAGTCAAAAACCGCATTTAAAATACAATTTAGAGCTTTCTGGCAAGAGGAGACACCCAAATTAATAATGTAACATGCCACTGTTTGTGCATCAACAAAGTTATACTGCAATTTTCCTTAAGTACGCGATTAAAAAAAATAAATTTTTTGAATCCCCGGCGGAACACATTCCATAAGAATCAGCGCTTTTATACAGTATATCGCCCTTAAACACATATATTTAAACACGCGTTTACGATTTAAATCAAAACGCGATTCAAATCAATATAAATGTTTATTTTGTAACGCATAGGTGACTATTCATTGTTATTAAAAAGACTTAAATTCGATCATGTTGTGATATTTAGAAATATAAATTTGTTTGGTGCGAGTGAGGTTTTATTTAATCTCTGACCAAGGGAAACGTTTCATTTTTTCAAAGAAATGTTTGTTAAAAAATAAAGTCATAGTTCCATGTGATTCAATCACAGACCATGTGACATGGAGTCAGGAAACTAACACACAGCGCCACCGGTGCAGTCACATGCAGAGTGCTGAAAAAGCACTACAGAAACATTATCGACAGACAATGTACAGATTTGATAAAGCTATAAAATAATGTAATTAGGCACAGAACAAGTTTACAGCACAGTACAATAATAAATGCTGACCATGACTTTAGAAGCATAAATTACCTTACACTCAATTTAAACACAAGCTGTCTTTAGCCCTCTAAGCTGGTTCATACAGAAATGTAGAGAACCAGGCTCAGAACACACAGCTTCATTAGCGAATACATATGCAGGACAACTAGAGAAGACGTTTTACAGAGGATGGATTTTTAGAAACATCCCATCAGTGACATCACTGAAGTCAACTCCTACTGTAGGTTACTGTCGTGTGGATAGTTTCACAAGAAGACAAAGGTTTAAGCATCGCTTGTTCTAGATAAAACTGCAAAAAAAAACCAACAACCCATAATGTACTTCTTTGCGGCTCTGTTTGCCCAAATCATATATTCACAACGTGAAATTAGAAAATAATATTACGTAACCAAAATCCGCAATATGGAAACAGAACCTGTGTAATTGTTGACAGATGATGTTCTCGTAACAGTTTTACAAGACGAACTACAACATTTAAAAAATGACTTGTATGTACTTGATATCTCTAATCAATCCACGGCGATATAGTTAAAGCAGTCCCCGCACAAAACGAAACTAAAACACCCTGGCCATACCGTTTCGCGCTTCTTATCAGTTGCTCAAAAGTAATTTGACCGTATGAAATGCTTAATATAAACCTAGAAACATATACAGTACGTGAGCAGTATTTACGTAGTATCGGTGTCAAGACATACCTCTCAAATACTGTAAATCAAGTTAAAAATATCTCAAGACCGATTCTGGTCATAATGAAACCATGTTTCGTGTATGTTTTCTATAAAGTACCGAGACCAGCCATATACTGTATGTTTAAGTTCCAAAATTAATATCGTTTATGGCCTTCACATGCCTTGCAGTATGCTCCTATTCTTTTCATGCTCAGGCACTAAGATTTCCCTTCAGTGGTAAACTTCCATATAAATATTCAATACTTAAACGGGCACAGTTAAGACATTAAATATACATATACATACTGTATACAGTATAGTTTGCATACGGTAATATGTTTATGTTCCTAAATCAATCTCTTTTATGAGCATGTGAAAGGCATGGTGAATCGATTCTCAAAAATTACTGTACTTTGCATGATTGGAAACAAATGCGTGATTGCGAAATGCTTTGGTGTTACTTTTACAAAGACGGTCAATGAAAAAAAGAATGTGGACCAGGGCAATACTTTGAGTTTACACTTACAGCTTGTCCAAGGTCATTCATTATTAATACTATTAGTAATATCTTCGTTAAAGACTTTGATGGCGACAGCTCAAACATGAGAGGTTGAGCTTTATTAGCTCCACCTTGCGGAAATTCCGGATACTATTATTTTTCTTGCGGTATTATAGGAGAAATTACGGTAACTCGCGGTATTTACCGGTAACTCGCAGTAGACTGCGTACAGCGTTCCGGAAAATAATGCGGTATCGCCCGCGCATTTTGAATGGCTGCATCTGTATCATATCCACAGATATACCAAAACAGTAGCATACATGGCAATGAGCTGCAGTGTGTTCGTATACCGAATAAATATAAAGTGTATACAGTATGATACCGTATAGTTTTAAAGCCCTGCAGTACAGTATGTGTTAAATATATTTTTATAACCAAAATTTAAATTGTTTCCTGCTTACTGTTGCTGAAATTTGCATTAAGACAAAATAAATATTTTCTCAATGCAGATGTAAACCTAAAAGAAGCAAGCTGAACTCACAACAAGCTATAATAAACTATTTTTTGTAAAAAAACAAAACGATGGTCAGTCCAGGAATCAAACTGCTAACTTTCAGTTTGGCAGGAATAGGCAGGAATCTAAACCACTGGGCTAAAGTGCCACTTGGGCACACTATGCTACATTACAGTCTATGAGCGCTTCATTGTCCATTAAAAATATAAGGACAGCAAAAGTCATTAAAACAAAAGTCAAAGTGTTTCCAAAATATCCATAAATGATGTTTTTAGCTGTCAACACTTCATAAGTTACATGATTCCATATTAATACATGTATTCCCTATGATGTGCCATTAAAGGAGTACTACAACTTTTTTTCACAATAATTAAAGCAAGTACTGTGAACTTATAACATTTTATTATTTTCTAAGAATACATTATAACTTTTTCTGAAGTATATAAACGTTATGTAGTTGGAACAAGCGCATTAAAACTTTTCCAAAATAGCCACTGTAAGTTACCAAGTTAAAGCCTTTGATGCATAAAATGTTTATGTAGAAAGTGGGATACTGTTGTGTACTTTGTTTTCTTATATTTAGCTACCACTACCATCTATTGTATGTACATGAGGTATATATTACATATGAGACTTTATGGCTACTATAGTGCAGTATGTGTGAAATCTATCTTTAATTATCAAAATTTAAAAATAAATTGTTTCCTGATCACTCCTTGCTGAAATCGGCATTAAAACAAAATATATCTCAATGTAGATGCATACCTAAATAATAATTAAGTTTTTGTAAAATAGCCCTGCTTTCCTTCTTTACTTAATTCAATATTTAACATACTGTAATACACAGTTTAAAATTAATAAATAATATAATAATAATAAAGTATAAACAGTATACAAATTAAATTGTATAATTGGAAAGAGAATGTCTCAAGGGGCTCAGCATTGATTGGGAATTGAAAAAAGGTGTTTTCCGGTGATAGCCCTAATGCTTCCACATGCCACATTAAGCACTCACTGTTCCACCTGACCATTTTACAAAGTAATGCAGTCCCACTACAGAAAATGTTTAAAAATGGATAGTGTGCAAGGTATCTTGAGGTATGCGCAGTGTGTATTCTGAATGGCTGGATCTGTATTGGTTATCATTAGGTAATCTTTGATAAGATTGATAGATATAAAGGGCAATGATCTGTTGTTATGCGGTAGTTATCATTCAATTAGTCTGATGAACATGGACAGTAAGATTCTGGTAAAGACACTGGTAACCCCATTTTGTAAATTTCTACCAAGGCAAATACATCAAGATCAAACAGGTTATATGCAAAATAAAATATTTTTTAGACAAGAAATCTCCTTAACCTGATACATTGTGGTAATTTTTCATAGTCACTAACCGCAGTGTGTACAGTTGTTGCAAAGAATGGTTTCAATAGAACTGAATGAAGTTACTTTTTGGATGTACTCGAGCTGTGGTCCTAATGTTACTCAAAGGAAAAATCCTTCCTCCACCACCACCACCAATGTGCAGCATCCACAATACTTTAAACAGGTATGGGGCCCACCTGAGACAAACAGATGCAGCCATTCAAAACGAGCGGGGTAAGCTGCGGTACAACGCAGTGGGCGTGTCGCATCAAAAGGCGTCATTTCACATCATTTTACCACATGCAAATTAGACTATGTTAATAGTAATAGTATGTTAATAGTATCCGGAACCACCTTGTAAAACCGCCAGGTGGAGCTAATAAAGCTTAACCTTTCATTTACAGCATTTGAGCTGTCACCAGAAAACACTCGGTTTCGAATCCCAATCACCGCTGAGGGACAATCTATATTCAATTAAGAATTTTAAGTTGTAAACTCTTAAGACTTTAAAACTTAAACTGTGTATTACAGCATGTTAACCATTATACTTTTAAAAAGTTGGTATATTTTATGAAAGCAAGATTGCTCAGTTGGACAAAAGTACACAACCTACCTTTATCAGAAATATTTATGCATCAAAGTCTTTACTGAAGATATTACTAATAGTATTAATAATGAATAACCTTGGACAAGCTGTAAGCTCAAATTATTACCCTGGTCCACTTTCTTTGCAACCGTCTTTGTAAATGAAAATACTTTATTTTTTCATTGACAAAAAGTAACACCACAGCATTCCGTTGATCCAATCATGTATTCATTTCCAATCATTCCAAATTTTGAGAATCTCTGATTCACCATGTCTTTCACATGCTCATAAGCTATATTAATTTAGGAACATAAACATATTATGTAAACTGTATGTGGCTGGTATTGGTAGTTTAAAGAAAAAATACACACCAGTATTCTACACACCAGTATTACACTTTCTCCCTACGCATTTTAAGCATCAAAGTCTTACATGTGGTTATTTCGGAAACATTTTTACGTGCTCCTTCTGACCATATTACGTTTATATACTTTCTGAAAAGTGATAGTTTTAACCTTTTCTGCATATACGCTCGTTATCGGAGTAAACAAAAGCATACTTTTAGCATTTGATTAATAGGGAATATAATATGGAATCGCGTATCTAAAGAAATTTATAACGATATAATTATATTCATGTACTGTAGCACAAACAGTAGTATAAGACTTTCTATTGATATGTGTATGGCTGTTTCAGTGCCTTTTATATGACTGTGCCTGTGGCGTGATGGCTTAAATTACTAACTTATAAGGCTGAGGTTGGAGGTACGAGCCCAGCTGTCACCGTGAGTTTTCCTTTAACAAATAAAACATTTCTTTGAAAAACTAAAATAGCAAATATTATGGACACTATATTGACATTTTTTATATTTCTACATATCACAACATGTTCGTACTGTATGTACACAGCGGTACCGCAGGGTGTAGGGTACAATCCCACGTGAGCCGAAAGCGCTACATTATTAATAATATCTTCCGTGTCGCATTAACAAGTTTAAAAGGAGGTTTAACTCTTCAGTTTACAGAGACATTTCACCAGAGCCTCACAACATTGTCCAATAATACTATAATACTCTTTTGTGTCTAATTGTTAGTTTAGCAGGATTTCATATGAAAGGCAGTGATGTCACCGCACTGGCAAGCCCTCATCAATGTTTAACTCGTTCAGAGCGCCCTGCATTACAAACTCCAAGCGTTTCATTTCACATATGATGAAGGCTTCACAGCCGAGACGTTGCGTTTTCTCTCTTCTCTTTTCAGCATAGAATAAACCTATTTCTTGTTCCTTTGCAGACTATGCAGGCTGACTCTGCTACGCCACATGAAGTAATGTTCTACAGTGATAATAGACGTGGGTAATGTCATCCCCATTAAACAATGTGCTTATCTCGCAAATCCTGCTAAATAAAAAATTAGACACAAGAAGAGTATTATTGGACAATGTTGTGAGGGTCTGGCAGAATTTCTCTGTAGAGTGAAGCTGTAATAAACTGAAGAGTTATAGAGGAGACATGTATCACCTCTTTTTACACTTGTAAAAAAGAACATTTCTCTCAGTGGGCGATGCACTGTTATCTCAATCACCTGCTAATTCGTTTTACACCATGGGAAGACAGGAGAATGGGATTGTACTGTATCTGTACAGAATGTGTGTTGCGTTTACAAAATTAAAGTATTTAAAATGTATAATTAAAAAGAAAAAAAAATTAAGCTTACACAAAGATTCTAAGATGATCACAAGGAAGTGTATTGCATGTCCAACGTTCTAACCCCATTACCCCCATTTTGATTAAAATCGCAAACGTGTATTTAATAAAATGCCTTTATTGATTCACAATCTGACAAAGATGGTGCGTAATTGTGCATTAATCAAAACCCCAAGTTTCCCCGAGTGTCAGAAAAAAATAATTAGCTCACTGATACGTTTATGTAGGGGTTGTGAAAATTTTCACAAGTCGTGGTCTTTAAAATGCATTTGGCTTGAAGGCTTTCTGTGTTTCCCTTGCAAAGATATGGACATAAGAATATTCGTGTGTGGTCAAAAAATGGCATAAAAACAACAAAGTGAAGGCTGTGAAAACATTCACAATGTACTTAATACACAAAGCAAGTGTTCTCACAACTCACAAGGCGTTTTTAACTGCACTGCATCGGAGAGAATCAGTATAGCTTCTGGGAAATACATTTTTCCTGCATCAAAGTTTGTCTTGTTCAGAGCGCCCTACATTACAAACTCCAAGCGTTATACATAAATATACAAACACCATAAAACTATTCTAGATTGTATTTTTTAATGCTATGTTACACTTAGTTCATTGTTTTGAATACATCTAATTAAGAAAGTTTATTGTTAGCATAAACTATAAGTAATCAATAATATTAAATTTAGCACTGTAATAAATTGTTGCACTTTTCCCCGCATCTTGTAATACCTTATTTTTATTGTTCAAATATACATTAAATCTGACTATCAGAAAATAAGTTAAATACAAAATTAAAGAAAAAATAGGGTAAAATATAATTCAAAACATTTTGCTAACAATGTTAACTGTTTATAAAAATAAAATGTATTAACTAAGGAAAAGGATGGCACAGTTGTTAGTATGCTTTTTGTATGTTTTTTTTCATAAATACAACAGTAGCACCAGATGTCTCAGTGGCTTTCAAAATTAAATTATGCATGCAAACCTTTGAACTAGAAAGATAAATAAGATATCCATCCATTTCTAATGGTGGCAAAGTGGTTAGCATTGCTACCTTGCAGCACTGAGACCCTAAGTTCAATTCCTGCCATCCTGTGTGTGTGGAGTTTACATGTTCTTTCTGGGTTCTGTGGTTTTTCTCCATATGTGTGATATGATTCCCTCTCGCACTCCAAAACATACTGGTAGGTTCTTTGGTTTACGGGAAAACTGGCCCTGGTTTGTGTGTGTTTGTGTCTTTCTGTCCTGTGATGGACAGGCGCTATGTCCAGGGTGTATTCTGCCTTGTGTCTGTTACTTGCTGGGATAGGCTCCAAATCCTCTATACTGGATAAAGAGATTAGAAAATAGATGGAAGTAAAGGCACTGTGTGGATGGAGCTATACACAGTGATAGAAACCCACTATGAGATGGCAGCATCTCACTAAGGATTAATTATTTTATAGTGCTGGCTGAAGGAAACAGCCTTTCCACTCCTCTTGCACATCAGTATCCATACCTAGTTAGTTATTTAAACAAATTGCCTCTAAATATAAACATCTTAAGATGCTGGCTCTGTGCATCAGCATCAGCTATGTTTGCCCAATCCTTCAATTCATGTGCATCCAACACACAGTTCAAGGCTATCAACTACACAAAATCTACAATACAGTCCTCATTTCAGTATCTTTGTACTGGGGTAATGAAATCCACACTAAACAATCTCCAATATGTTCAAAATTGGACAGCCAGAATCCTGATCGGGATGCATTACTCCTTTCTTCAAGTCTTTGCACTGGCTTCCTATCAGGTTTCGAGTTTCGAGTTAACTTCAAAATCCTCAATCCGTCTGACTCTGGTCTTCTAGCTGTCCTCAAGAACATCTACATTCTGTGGGTAACAGGACCTTCATGCATTTCAGTGCATTTAAATCTAACCTCAAAACCTCTCTTTTCCTGAGAGTTCATCCTGCTTCCAACATTGATTAAAAAAAATCTTTCGAATTCTAAGTTTATGTTTTTATTTAGTGGTTTCATTAGTGACAAAGGCTAAACTTTCTTAGAAAAATGTCTTTGCTCTCATTGACATCTGAAAATCCTCCATACACTTAAGTGAAAAATTAATAACGCTAATGTAAATGTCATTTTTACAATTTGTTAATAATAAAAATGTTAAATTCTCTAAAGCTTTCCAAGTCAAGTATATTAATTCACCCAGGGAGCTGTGTAAACATGCGAAGGCAGCAAAAGATCAGCTAAACAGGGAAGAAAATTCTTTCAGAGAAAAGTGTTTCAGGTGTGAAGAATACAGATCACCAATTCAATTGCAGCTTAAACCTGTCCCCACACACCCTGCCCCCACTGCGATTAAAATATACAGAAGGCACTGAAAGCGTCACAGTACAGTAGATGATCAGGTGTTTCGCAGACGTAAGTATAGTACTTAATTCAGGCTTTATGAACTCACACATGGGGTTTGATTAATTAAAAAAAAGTTTTTTTCTAAAATTTGCACCAGGTATTAGATCTTGTTTATATTAAAGTTATATCACTGGGCAGTGGTGGATGGTGCGCTGTTTTGTCAGTAACCTGCTAATCTGCTTAACAAGTGTAGAAAAAATGATTTTATTTCTGTACGGAATGCGTGTTAAGTTTACAAAATTAAAGCGCTTCAAATGTTTAAGAAGTAGTGTAGTCTGCAAAGGAACAAGTAATAGGTTTATAAAATGCTGAAAAGAGAAGAGAGAAAATGCAACATTTCAGCTGTGAAGCCTTCTTCAGGTGTGAGGGTCTTCAGCTCAAAATGAAACGTTTGGAGTTTGTAATGTAGGGCGCTAAGAACAAAGAAGCATGTAAAAATGTTTCAGAAATAACTACATGTAAGACTTTGATGCTTAAAATGTTTATGGAAAAAGTGTAATACTGTTATTTTTTCTTTAAAATCCCAATACCAGCCACATACAGTCTGTAACGTAGGGATTTCTATATAACACAGCCTTCAAACCAAACGCATTTAAAGACCTCTACTTGTGAAAATGTTCACAGCCTCTACATAAAACTATATGCACAATACTGCTGACAGCAGGAAAATTCCTATTCTTTACTCAGCAGCACCCATGATGTTCAAACCGATTTTTTTAAACAGAAGACTGAGACAGCTTTGCGTTGTGAATCTCTTTTTCTAATAAAACATTTGTTAGTCTGTCCGTGGAGGGAAAGGGGACTGTCTTTCATCGGAAGGTTCACCTATTCTACTTTGAAAATGAAGAGGGGCAGGAAAAGTGCCCACGGTCAAAACCGCAGAACGCTTAAGAGCTGTAAAACCGGTTTCTTTACAATTTATCCAGTGGGGCAATTTAACAGACACCTCAAGCCTTTGAAAGGCTTCTTTGAAAAACTAAAATAGCAAATATTATGGACACTATATTGACATTTTTAGAATTTTATTAATGGGGAATATAATATGGAATCGCATATCTAAAGAAATTAATAATGATATAATTATATTCATAAATTAATAAATTAATTATAAATATATTCATATTAATAAACTGTTGCTTAAATCCTGCTAAACTAAAAATTAGACTCAAGAAGAGTATTATTGGACAATGTGGTGAGGCTCTATGTGCACACACACACACACACACACACACTAGAAGGAGAAACAGGGACAGTTGTCAGAAGGAAATCGAATTTAAATTTATTAAAATTTATTAAAACATTTATTAAAAATGACTTAAATTCGATCATGTTGTGATATTTAGAAATATAAAAAGTCAATTAATTGTCCATAATATTGCTATTCTATTTTTTCAAAGAAATGTTTGTTAAAAGAAAAGTCACGGCGCCAGCTAGATTTGAACATACAACTTGTGGGTTACTAATCCGGCACGTACACCCACCAGGCTACCGGGAAGGTCACATGAGGAGAGATGAAACAGCCCTACACATACAGAATCAACAGACATTGTACAGCGTGTATTACTGTGTTGCAGTACACGAATATAATTATATCATTATTAATTTCTTTAGATACGCGATATTATATTATATTAGCAGAAAAGCTTAAAACTACCACTTTTTATACATGCTATTTCACATGTTAGTTAAAGACTTCGATGCTTAAAATGTTTAGGGAGAAATGGAATACTGGTGTGTATTTTTTCTTTAAAGGGCTGACACCCTTCTGAAGTGGTATCTTTTAATACAGTCTTTGCTGTGCTCTTGAGGATCCTTGTGATATTTTGAGCTCTGATTGAATGATAAGTGTCGCAGTTTAAATAATTTTCATTGTTAGAAATTATGAAACGCTCTGTTAAAAGCAAGAGAGTTTTTAAAAGAAAAACTGTAAAAGTAAAAGAAAATGCCTGACAAAGTAGGGCTTGGACAGATTCCAAGTGCTTGTACAAATGTGCTAAAGAAATGAGCAAAAAAAAGTCATTTATTCCTTTATCATATTGGCTAACTAATGTCCTGTCCTCGTTAGTTAGATCAACGAAATGCTGTGGTGTTTGTCAAAGAAAAAAATAAAAGTATTTTCGTTTAAAATGACGGTTAGAAAGAATGTGGACCAGCGTAATACTTTGAGTTAACAGCTTGTCCAAAGTCATTCATTATTAATACTATTAGTAATATCTTCTGTAAAGGCTTTGATGCATAAAATATTTCTGCATAATTAAAATATTTATTATAAAGGTAGGTTGTGTACTTTTGTCCAACTGAGCAATCTTGCTTTCATAAAATATACCAACTTTTTAATGACTGATGATTAACATGCTGTAATACAATTTAAAAGCTCAAATGTTGTACATGAGAGGTTAAGCTTTATTGGCTCCTCCTGGCGGTTTTACAAGGTGATTCCGGATACTTTCCGGCATGACGTCAAATGACACGTTACACCACATGTTACTGCGTTTTCATGCGTTTTCATGCGACACGCCCACCGCAGTGTACCGCGAAATACCCCACACGTTTTGAATGGCTGCATCTATACAGCATCAACATGTTGTGATATGTAGAAATATAAAAAAATGTCAATATATTGGCCATAATATTTGCTATTTTAGTTTTTCAAAGAAATGTTTATTTGTTAAAAGAAAACTCATGACAATAACTGGATTTGAACACCCAACCTCAGGCTTATAAGTCAGTCACTTATACTAAGTCTTATACTACTGTTCGTGCTACAGTACATAAATATAATTACATCATTATTAATTTCTTTAGATACGCGATTCCATATTATATTCCCTGTTAATCAATTCTAGATTGTTAACAAATTCTAAAAGTATGCTTTTGTTTACTCCGATAACGAGCGTATTTGCAGAAAAGGTTAAAACTATCACTTTTCACAAAGTATATAAATGTAATATGGTCATAACGAGCACATAAAAATGTTTCTGAAATAACCACATGTAAGACTTTGATGCTTAAAATGTTTAGGGAGAAAGTGTAATACTGATATGTAGTTTTTCTTTCAACTACCAATACCAGCCATATACAGTTTACATAATATGTTTATGTTCCTAAATTAATATAGTTTATGAGCTTGAAAAAGGCATGGTGAATCAGAGATTCTCAAAACTTACTTTGTATGATTGGAAACGAATATGTGATCAGATCAATAAAATGCTGTGGCGTTACTTTTTGTCAATAAATAAAAATAGTAAAAAAAAATATAAAAATAGTCTTTTCGTTTACAAAGATGGTTACAAAGAAAGTGGACCAGAGTAATACTTTGAGCTTACAGCTTGTCCAAGGTCATTCATTATTAAAAGTATTAGTAATATCTTCGGTAAAGACTTTAATGCATAAAATATTTCTGCATAATTAAAATATTTATGATAAAGGTAGGTTGTGTACTTTTGTCCAACTGAGCAATCTTGCTTTTATAAAATATACCAACTTTTTAATGTTTAATGATTAACATGCTGTAACAGTTACACAGTTTAAAATGAAAAGTCTAAAGCGTATACAACTTAAATTCTTAATTGGATAAAGATTGTCCCTCAGTAGTGATCGGGATTCGGGAACTGGGTGTTTTCTGGTGACAGAGGTGAGAGGTTAAGCTTTATTAGCTCCACCTGGCGTTTTTACAAGATGATTCCAGATACTATTAACATAATCTAATTTGCATGTGGTAAAATACAGTATGATGTGATATGGCGCGTTATGATGTGACACGCCCACCACGTTGTACCGCAGCGTACCTCGCTCATTTTGAATGGCTGCATCTGTATTCACCATTGTATTGCGTTCTTTTTATGCTCAGCTACTAAAATTTCCCTTTAGTTGTAAAATTCCATATATATATTCAATACTAAGTGGATTAAAATGTGCACAGAAAAGAGATTAAATGGTTAAATATTTTCACAAGGGCCCCTGTCGGTCATTTTGGCCAGCTAATCACATACTGCGGTACGCCCAGTGGCTTGTGGGTAGTTGCGTGCGGTATGGGTTTGTACCGTGCATTTTGAATAGCTGCATCTGTATATAAATATATTCTTTTAATGGAGTTTACTGTGCTTTGAGGAATATTCAGTCACTTGGAAATTTTCATACACTGGAATTGCTGTTTTTCAATAAACCTATCCCATATTTGCTTTTAAATGATCCTTTGTCTTTGTGATGTATTTTTTATTGTGAGCAATAATGATCAATTGCAGGACCTCAGAGATGTGTTGAGAAATGTATTTCACATGACTTCAGGTTAAATACCTCAATTGTACACAGCGCACAAGAGCTAAAGTGTAAAGTGTCTCCTCCTTTTAACGGGAAGAGACGTGGTGCTTTAAACAAGAGAGTGTAGCGTTACTTTTTGTCAATGAAAAAGTGTGTGTGTTTTTTTTTTACTCCCTGGCGGAAATGGGCTTCCATAAGAATCAAGTAATAGGTTTATTCCATGCTGAAAAATAGAAGAAAGAAAACATATTCCATAAGAATCAGTATACTGTAGCTTCTGGGAAATACATTTTTCCTGCATTAAAGTTTAACCTGTCCAGAGCACCCTACATTACAAACTCCAAGCATTTCACCCTCACACGTGAAGAAGGATTCACAGCCAAAACGTTGCGGAATTGTATTGCAGTAAATGTTTATATCATTATATCTATTTTTTTATTTCTTTTTTAAAAATAAAAAAAATCGTTTGCCCAGGGGTCTCATTGACAGCTGACACCCTTCCATACACTCAAGTGAAAAATTAATAACGCCAATGTAATCATCACATTTACAATTTATTGATAATAAAAATGTTAAGTTCTCTAAAGCTTTCTCAGTCAAGTATGATAATTTACCTAGGGAGCTGTGTAAGCATGTGTAGGCAGCAAAAGATCAGCTAAACTGGGAAGATGCGACACCGAAGATATTATTAATAACCTTTTAAATCGGAAGGGAGATCTAAAGGGATCCACGCGATACAGGTTCCTGCTACTGGAGCGATTCAGAGGGAAAGATGGTGACTATTCGTTGTTATTAAAAAATGACTTAGATTCGAACATGTTGTGATATTTAGAAATATAAAAAAGTCAATTAATTGTCCATAATATTGCTATTTTGTTTTTCAAAGAAATGTTTGTTAAAAGAAAATTTTTGGCGCTAGCTGGATTTGAATAGCCAACCTCTCGCTTAGCACGGTCACGTGACAAGTGGTGAAACAGCCGTACACATATCAATAGATACTGTATGTGTACAGTATATACTACTGTTTGTGTTACAGTACATGAATATAATTATATCGTTATTAATTTCTTTAGATACGCGATTCCATATTATATTCCCTATTAATCAAATTCTAAAAGTATGCTTGTTTACTCCTGTATCGAGCGTATTCGCAGAAAAGCTTAAAACTATCATTTTTCTCACAGAGTACTGTATAGGAGCACATAAAAACGTTTCCGAAATAACCACATGTAAGACTTTGATGCTTAAAGTGTTTAGGGAGAAATGGAATACTGGTGTGTATTTTTTCTTTAAAATACTAAGACCAGCCATATACATTACAGTTTACATACAGTAATATGTTTATGTTCCTAAATTAATATCTTTTATGAGCATGTGAAAGGCATGGTGAATCAGAGATTCTCAAGAATTACTTTGCATGATTGGAAACAAATATGTGATTGGATCAACGAAATGCTGTGGTGTTACTTTTTGTTAATGAAAAAATAAAGTCTTTTCATTTACAAAGACGGTCAATGAAAAAATAAAGTCTTTTCATTTACAAAGACGGTCAATGAAAAAATAAAGTCTTTTCGTTTACAAAGAATGTGGACCAGGGTAATACTTTGAGTTTACAGTTTGTCCAAGGTCATTCATTATTAATACTATTAGTAATATCTTCGGTAAAGACTTTGATGGCGACAGCTCAAACGCTGTACATGAGAGGTTGACCTTTATTAGCTCCACCTGGCGGTAATTCCGGATACTATTATCTTACTTGCGGGATTATGCGGGATTATACGGTATAATATGGTAACCCGTGTTATACCGCGACAAGCACACCGCATTTTAATGCGGTATAACCCGCTCGTTTTGAATGGCTGCATCTGTACATTTTATAAGAAAGGGAGAAAATTTGACATAATTGTGAATTTGTGCAACACACAGCATCCTGAAAAACTGAGTGTATAGGCTAAAGGAATAATTATAGGTAACTCTAAAGTGATTACAGTCTTCCATGGTTGATATGGAAAAAAAACTGTGCATATGACAATCGCCTGTGTGTTTCACAAATCTTCACAAAAAAAAAAAATTATCAAATCCCAACTACAGTTTGCCAGAAGTCATGTGGAAAACTCTGAGATCAAATGGAAGAACATTTTATGGTTAATCAAAAAACTGACCTTTTTGGCCTCAATGTACAATGCACCACACATTGTCCTGAGATCAACATCCCTACTGTGAGGCATTTCCTGCTTTCCTGCACTAGGGCCTGGCAAAATGGATGCAACAAAGTAACCTGGAGGAGAATCTACTGTACTTTCTAAGGGACCTATGACTTGGGAGAAGATTAATCAATCTTAGAAAGACCCAAAACCACACTGGAGAGGCTTAAAAGCAACAAAGTTCTGAAGGGGCCTAGTTAAAGACTGTACCTCAAACCAATCAGTAATCCACAGTAGGATTTGAAAATTGCTGTCCCTCTCCAACTTGAGGGAGCTTGAACAGTTCAGCAAAGAATTATGGGCACAAAGTTCAGTGCCCAGATGTGCAAAGCTAGTTGGGACTTACCCAAGAAGACTCAAGGCTGTAATTTCTAACAAATATTGATTCAGGGGGTATTGATACTTTTGCAATCAGCTAAGTTCTGTTTCATATGTGTAACAAATTTAGCAGCATCTGGATTTTACTTTGTCACTGGAGGTTTTTGTGGTCACCAATGGTATAAAAATCCCAATGAAGCACATTACGGTTTCATTTTGTAATACAAAATGTAAAAAAGGCCAGGGGGTGAATTTGATAGTTACTGTATAAAAAGAAATGTTTTTCCAGCCCAATAAAATTAACTGGATAAATATGTTGCCACAATCATGCAAAATAAATTATATGACAATATTCACAAACGTTTCTCCTGGATTGTTTCCATTCCATAATCTCTCAAATTGTTAAAAAGAGTTAAGTTAAGATAAAGATTTGATTGCTTTGTTTGTTTGATTTCTTTTTATTTACAACTTAATCAGATGTTTATTTTATTTGATTCTAGCTGTTTACCACAACATATTCACAGTATATATTTCTATAATTATTCAAAATAAAATGTAATATAAAAGACCAAATATTGTGATTATTTTCAAAAAAAGGAATTAAATTTTGTTTTATCACTTCTACCTTCTTTCATTGCCATACCTTCTAGTTCTTCTGGAATCTCTTCATTTTGCACAAGAGCAGGGGCAGAGGTATCACCCTCAATGTGCTCCTCAATGGAAGATAAACTATTCTGATCTTCAAAGTCTTCAGAATAGTCTGATTTGTCTCCAATGCTAGCCACCACCTCTTTGTCATCAGTCTGCGAGACAGCCTCTTCATCGCTTTCATGATCCCCCTGAAGCAGTGGAGGCGCTGACCTTACACGATTGTCTTCACAATCTTTCCACGGACTGCCAAAGGCAGTTTTGCTTCTGTAGTTGACTGAAGGGCTATCTCTATTTCCATCAGTGAGTCTAACCACATGTCTAAAGCCAAGATTATATCTTGATAGTTGGGACTCTTGACACTTAACAAAAAGTCCCAGATGCCTTTGAACGTAAGCCAAATTAAGGATGCTGCTGGCACTGGGCCTTTCCTCTGGTCGTAAACTGAGCATCTTTCGAATTAAATTGTGTAGGTTTTCAGAGTATACCTCTGGCACCTTGCTATATTCTCCTTTAATTATCTTGTAAAACAAACTTATAAGGTTCTTGGCAACAAAAGGTGGTTTTAGTGCAGTTATCTCAAACAGCAAGCAGCCAAGTGCCCAGATGTCAGATTTAGAGCTGTAAGGAACATCTTGACAAAGTTCTGGGCTCAGATAGCAAGGTGTTCCAACACATGTGTTTGCCATGTCCATAGTGCTATTCATGACTTTTGATATTCCAAAGTCTCCCAGCTTGACCATACCTTTCTTGGTTAAAAGAACATTTGAGGTCTTTATGTCCCGATGGAGAATTTTATTAAAATGTATATAATTAACAGCCATGGCTACCTGTACGAACCACCCCATAACCTCTTCCTCCAAAATATAATAATCTTTCTGTCTCACTTTAATGCGGTCATCTAGTGTGCCACCATCACAGTAATCCATGACAATGTAAATGTATTCATCATGGGAATCAAAGAAGTGATTGTGACACATAACAATGTGGGGATGCCTAAGCTTCCTGAGGATTTCAGCCTCTTGTAGCACAGCCTCTTTGGTTTGTGTTTTCCGAGAGCTGTCAATTTGTATCCTTTTGATAGCATACAGCTTCTTGGACTCAATGTGCTTCATTAAGAAAACTTCTGCGCTTGCTCCTCTTCCAATTGGTAGGACTTTCACATACATATCCATGGCATTCTTCTCAGCAAGAACACCACCTGAGACAAAAAAAAAAACATGATTACTAAATTCCTAATAGGAAAAGAATCGATGGTGAGCTTAAATTTAAAATGGACATGTACAGATGTCGCCATTCAAATTGAGCGAGGTACACAGCGGTAAAACGCAGTGGGCGTGGCGCAATATACCGCATTATACCATATCCAAATTAGATTATGTTAATTGTATCTGGAAGCAAATTGTAAGAACTAGTAAAACTGCCAGGTGGAGCTAATTGTAACGAACACGGACTGGAATCCGTGTCTGATCTTGTAGAAGACCCTATGCGATGCGGTAAGAGCTGGAGAAAACAGGAGGCGTGGTAAAAAGGAACACACAGGGGTTTAATAGTGCACAAAATAATAGTGACAGTCCGTGAGACAGTGTACGGGGAAGACAAAACAGCATCCAAATCCAAACGGGTCCAAGGGCAGGTCAAAGCACGGTCCGAAAGTCCATCAACTGGAAATCCATCCTGGGACGCGACAAAGTTAAAATCCCCGGGAGGGGGGAGCACACGGACAAATGAAACATGGAGGTCCAAGGGTGACAGGGCGAGATCCTCCAGAACCCGGGCTCAGGAAACGGGAGGTGTCGGGGATGAGGCCTATGCCCTCAGGAGACGGACGTAGGGTTTCCTGGTGCTAGGCGGGCCTCGCGACATCTTACCCTAATGATGAGCCCCGAGGACTGGAGGAGCTGGTCTTTAAATAATAACACTAAAAGGGTACACCTGGAGAGCTAAATGACACGAAGAATAATGAGAGCAGTGGAGCGCCCTCTAGGGAGGGATGTCGGGCGTGACAGTACCCCCCCCTTCAAGGGCGGCTCCTGACGCCCTACACAATTAAAAATAAGGGCAATACTATCAACAAGAATATCACAAGCACAGACTATATACAACCAGAGAAGGAAATTCAGAATCACTATATACACAAGAGATAAAACCGGAGAATACTATATACAAAACGGTAGGGCTGTCCACTCTCAAAATAGTTCCAGCGGGGAAAGAGAAAAAAAAAAACGGAGAAACAAAACGGTCCAGGAAAAAAAAAAATCCAAGAATTCCTAAAAAAAAAAATCCACAAAAAATACCTAGTCCAGCGAAACAGGAATGGATCTTGACAGGAAAACAGGAAGGGCATCTTGAAAAGAAAAAGGTCCAGATGAGGGTCCGGGTGTTCCAGATTACCGCTCGCGGGGTCTAGCGTGGGCTCATCATTCTGTAACGAACACGGACTGGAATCCGTGTCTGATCTTGTAGAAGACCCTATGCGATGCGGTAAGAGCTGGAGAAAACAGGAGGCGTGGTAAAAAGGAACACACAGGGGTTTAATAGTGCACAAAATAATAGTGACAGTCTGTGAGACAGTGTACGGGGAAGACAAAACGGCATCCAAATTCAAACGGGTCCAAGGGCAGGTCAAAGCACGGTCCGAAAGTCCATCAACTGGAAATCCATCCTGGGACGCGACAAAGTTAAAATCCCCGGGAGGGGGGAGCACACGGACAAACGAAACATGGAGGTCCAAGGGTGACGGGGCGAGATCCTCCAGACCCCGGGCTCAGGAAACGGGAGGTGTCGAGGATGAGGCCTATGCCCTCAGGAGACAGACGTAGGGTTTCCTGGTGCTAGGCGGGCCTCGCGACATCTTACCCTAATGATGAGCCCCGAGGACTGGAGGAGCTGGTCTTTAAATAATAACACTAAAAGGGTACACCTGGAGAGCTAAATGACACGAAGAATAATGAGAGCAGTGGAGCTCCCTTTAGGGAGGGATGTCGGGCGTGACACTAATAAAGATTAATGTCTCATGTACAGCATTTGAGCTGTCGCCAGAAAATGCCCAGTTCCGAATCACGGTCACTGCTGAGGGAGAATCTTTTTCCAATTAAGAATTTAAGTTGTATATTCTTTAGACTTTTAATAATGGTAAACTGTATATTATAGCATGTAAATCATTAAACATTAAAAAGTCGGTATATTTTATAAAAAGCAAGATTGCTCAGTTGGACAAAAGTACAAAACTTTCCACCTTCATCATAAATCTTTTAATTATGCATAAATACTGTGATGGATAGTTTTAATAAATATGTTGACAAATATATGAATTTTTGCAAGATAGAATCATATCCAGCTGTGAATCAGCTACGTGACCTTGCTCTTCGTGAAATTGTGGAAAAGGGGTTTAGTGGGCAGCATTATTCACAGTGTAGTGACCATAGAGTGTTTAAATATACTGTACAGTATAACAGTATATAGCAAGTATGTTTTTTTAATGTTTGTAATTTTGTATTCGGTTTGCTTCTGTGTGTTACCTGGTGGGCAAACGTTCGAGGTGTATTTATATAGCTGGTAGTATTACTGTATTAAAAAGCTTAGGATTTAGAAGACAAAGATAACGATTTACGTTGCATTGTCTGATTGTGAATCAATAAAGGCATTTAATTAAACACGCGTTTGCGATTTAAATCAAAACGGGGGTAATGGCAACTTTATTATTTCTCTATTATTATCAAAACTCATTCAATTGTGGTTCTTTTGGAAACATTTTGACATGTTCCTTGTAACTTCACTGCTATCAATATTGTAGCAATAGACAAAATGAAACGCTTGGAGTTTGTAATGTAGGGATTTCTATATTTATGTCTTTATCTAGTGGTTTCATTAGTGACAAAGGCTAAACCAACTTGCCTGCCACACACACGCCTCAGGACAGTGACGTCACTGCCTTTCATATGAATCCTTTCATATGGAAACATTTTGGCACTGCGCTTAACAATCTTAGGAAGAACACAAAACAAGCCTGTTAGCCTGTTTTTTACCTAAAAAATCACGCCCGAGAAAGTGAAGTAGCATTAACTAGCAAAGGTGTTAGCAGATGTCTGAAAGTGTTTTCTTCCCTGTTTAGCTGATCTTTTGCTGCTTACGCATGCTTACACAGCTCCCTGGGTCATACTTGACTGAGAAAGCTTTAGAGAACTTAACATTTTTAACAAATTGTAAGTATGACATTTACATTGGCGTCATTAATTTTTCATTTTAGTGTATGGAGGAGTGTCAGCTGTCAATGAGAGCAGACCTCCCCCCCCCTTAGGCTGGGCAAACAATTTTTTTAAAAAAGAAATAAAAAATGAGATATAATGATGTGTTCCTGCTTAACTTAGACATTGCATGACTTTAAAAGCTATCAAAGCAGGTTTCGATAGTTAATAACCACTTTTTATGCACAAAAAATGATGATTTTTCTTCCTCATCATCAGATCTTTCTGGGAAAAATGTCTTTTATGTGTTGCAAAAAACTGACTTGCTTTAACAAAATATATTTACAAATCCTTTTGCCTGGCAACTACCTGAATGCCCAACTATCTGAGAAGCCCTCCGTGAAACCATGTTTGCTGACAGAATTGCTGTTTTTTACGCGTGTTAATTTTCTCATTCCTCACTCTATTTCATGTTTGCATGTTCTTTTGTAACACACACCTTTCCGTGATTTTTTTGTACATCTAAGTAAGTGTTCCTGCATCCCTCTTCTGCACTATGTCTAGTCATGGTTTTTGTCTTATTTCAAAGTAGCACCTGCTCCATTTCTAAAACTTTTTGCTCATGTGCTTTTTTGTATTTTTTACACCTCTAGCACTTTAACATCCTTAAATTTCATTTGTAGACTGTATTTTAGTTTCAGCCTTAAAAAGCTTAAGTTTTCACTATCTTTTGTTTCCTGTCCTATAACTGGGACATTATTATTATTATTGATCACCGAATTATTGTACTTGACATGACTTCTTTCATTCACCCTTTCCTGAACAATTAACAGTGTAAACATGTGATGTTGTGTGCTCTCGTTGAATGATAAGTGTCTCATAGTTTAAATCATTTTCATTCTTAGAAATTATGAAACGCTCGGTTAAAAGCAAGGGAGATTATGTTTGTTATAATGGACATAAAAACGAGAGTTCGCTGTGGCGTTATTACAGTGTGATGAGATCGCCTGCATTCTTGTAAATAGTTCCCTGGTTTCGCACCCCTGTTATACTTGTATCCAATTGCCACCCTATCACTGTGTAACTACCCGAATAGACCCCAGTGTGTTGCTCTCTCTCATGTCTCTCTGGTGCTTGCTCGTTCTCTTTCACTTTCGGTCTGTCTTTTTTTCTGCTGGCGCACGTCATTGATAGGGTGGCAATTGGATACAAGTATAACAGGGGTGTGAAACCAGGGATCTCTGTCAGCAATTCTGTAAGCGAACATGGTCTCACGGAGGCCTTATCAGATAGTTGGGCATTCAGGTAGATTGCCAGGTGAAAGGATTTGTAAATATATTTTGTTAAAGCAAGTCAGTTTTTTGCAACACATAAAATACATTTTTCCAAGAAAGGTCAGGTCACCCATTTTTCGCGCATAAAAAGTGGTTATTAACTATTGAAACCTGTTTTATACCTTTTAAAATCAAGCAATGTCTAAGCTAAGCAGGAACACATAATTATATCTCATTATTGATTTCTTTTTTAAAAATAAAAAAATTAGTTTGCCCAGCTGTTTATAATATTGTGGCATTTTCAGGTTCAGTGAGGACGAACACAGTGACACTCGTTGAATGAAAAACAGCGCTTTATTTTTCGGCACAGCCTGAAAGTAGTTAGTGTTGTACAGTGATAATAGACGTGGGTAATGTCATCCCTATTAAACAATGTGCTTATTGTGCAAATCATGCTAAACTAAAAATTAGACACAAGAACAGTAGTGTCTGAATCACTGTGCCCGTCCTCGCCAAACCCAAAAATACTACAATATATATCTCTAAAAATCACCTCTGCAGTTTGCTGCACAAACTCGTATTGAGCAGTGTTTCTCACATTGTGAACTTACTGTATGTACACAGCGGTCCCGCAGGGTGTAGAGGGCAAACCCACATGAGCCCGAAAGCACTACATTATTTGTATAAAGTACATTGTGAATGTTTTCACAGACTTCACGTCATCGTTTTTACACTACACACGAATATTCTTATGTCCATATCATCACAAGGGAAACACAGAAAGCTTTCAAACCAAATGCATTTTAAAGACCATGACTTTTGAACATTTTCTTCAACCCCTACATAAACGTATCACTGAGGTAATTATTTTTTTTTTGACACTCAGGGAAACTCTGGGTTTTGATTGATACGCAATTACGCACCATCTGGTTGCATTGTCAGATTGTGAATCAATAAAGGCATTTAATTAAACACTCGTTTGCGATTTTAATCAAAATGGGAGTAATGGGGTTAGACCATTAGACATGCAATACACTTCCTCGTGATCATCTTAGAATCTTTCTGTAAACTTTAATTTTTTTTCTTACTTTTTAATTATACATTATAAAATACTTTAATTTTGTAAACACAACACACATTCCATACAGATACAGTACAATCACATTCTCCCATCTTCCCATGGTGTAAAACAAATTAGCAGGTGATTGAGATAACAATGCATCACCCACTGAGTGGAATGTTCTTTTTTACAAGTGTAAAAAGAGGTGATACGTGTCTCCTCTATAACTCTTCAGTTTACAGAGAAATTCCGCAAGACCCTCGCAACACTGTCCAATAATACTCTTTTTGTGTCAAATTTTTAGTTTAGCAGGATTTGATTGATAAGCACATTGTTTAATGGGGATGACATTACCCACATCTATTATCACGGAACAACACTTGAGTCTGTTAATAAAACAGAGACACGGAGTGTCTGTTAATAAAACAGAGGCCTTGCAATACATATACTGTAACTACTTTTGGTGGGTAGCTGTGTCAGCCTGCTTAGTCTGCAAAGGAAGAAGTAATAGGTTTATTCCATGCTGAAAAGAGAAGAGAAAAAAAGACGCAACGTTTTGACTGTGAAGCCTTCTTCAGGTGTGAAGGTCTTCAGCTCAAAATGAAACGCTTGGAGTTTGTAATGTAGGGCGCTCTGAACGAGTTAAACTTCAATAAGGGCTTGCCAGCGCGGTGACGTCACTGCCTTTCATATGAACAGGAGGGACCTGGTCCGGCAGGGTTGACAGATCTCACTGTAGCTCGACTGGCTGCTTCCCTGTTGAGTGATGCTGGAGGCCTGGGTTCAATTCCCCAGCTGTTAGGGTGCGAACCCAAAAGCACTACATTATTAATTCTATCTTCCACGTTACATTAACTAACTCTTCAGTTTATTCCGCCAGAGAGTACATGAATATAATTATATCGTTATTAATTTCTTTAGATACGCAATTCCATATTATATTCCCTGTTAATCAAATTCTAAGAATATACTTTTGTTTACGCCGATAACGAGCAAATTCACAGAAAAGGTTAAAACACTATCACTTTTCACAAAGTATATAAACTTAATATGCTCAGAAGGAGCACGTAAAAACGTTTCCGAAATAACCACGTGTAAGACTTTGATGCTTAAAATGTTTAGGGAGAAAATGTAATACTGGTGTGTATTTTTTCTTTAAACTACCAATAACAGCCATATACAGTTTACATAATATGTTTATGTTCCTAAATTAATATAGTTTATGAGCATGTGAAAGGCAAGGTGAATCGGAGATTCTCAAAACTTACTTTGTATGATTGGAAACGAATACGTGATCAGATCAACGAAATGCTGTGCTGTTACTTTTTGTCAATGAAAGAAGTATTTTCGTTTATAATGACAGTTACAAAGAAATTGGACCAGGGTAATACTTGGAGTTTACAGCTTGTTCAAGGTCATTTATTATTAATACTATTAGTAATATCTTCGGTTAAGACTTTGATGCATAAAATATTTCTGCATAATTAAAATATTTATGATAAAGATGGTAGGTTGTGTACTTTTGTCCAACTGAGCAATCTTGCTTTTATAAAATATACCAACTTTTTAATGTTTAATGATTAACATGCTGTAATACACGGTTTAAAATTAAAAGTCTAAAAAGTATACAACTTAAATTCTTAATTGAATAAAGATTCTCCCTCAGCAGTGATCGGGATTCGAAACCAGATGTTCTCTGGTGACAGTTCAAATGCTATACATGAGAGGTTAAACTTTATTAGCTGCACCTGGTGGTTTTACAAGGTGATTCCAGATACTATTAACAATCTAATTTGCATGTGGTATAATATGGTATAATGTGGCAGAATAAACTGAAGAGTTAGTTAACGCAACACGGAATTATTAAGAATTATCACCTTTTTTTACACTTGAGAACAAATGAGAACAGTCCACTCAGTGGGCGATGCATTGTTATCTCAATCATCTGCTAATTCGTTTTACACCACGGGAAGACAGGAGAATGTGATTGTACTGTATCTGTATGGAATGCATGTTGCGTCTACAAATTTAAAGTGTTTAAAGTGTATAAATAAAAGTTAAAAAAACTTAAAAGCTTACACAAAGATTCTAACATGATCACGAGTAAGTGTACTGCACGTCTAATGGTCTAACCCCATTTTGATTAAAATCGCAAACGTGTGTTTAACTAAATGCCTTTTTTGATTCATAATCTGACAATGAAAACCGGGTTAAAGTTAGCTTGAAGCTCAAAAAAAATTTTGGCACACCTGTAGCATTTTCACGAAACCTCCTAGAGTTGTAAGAACACTTCCTTTGTGTGTAAAGTACATTGTGAATGTTTTCACAGCCTTCACTTTGTCGTTTTTATGCCATTTTTTTTACCACAAACTAATATTCTTATGTCCATATCTTCGCAAGGGAATCAGTGCAAATTATTGATATTAATTTAGTAACAGCATCAGAGATATTTTTTAACTGCACTGCATCGGAGAGAATACCATAGCCTGTTTTTTTTTACTCCCTGGCGGAAATGGGCTTCCATAAGAATCAGTAGAGCTTCTGGGAAATACAATTTTCCTTCATCAAACTTTAACTCGTTTAGAGCACCCTACATTACAAACTCCAAGAGTTTCATTTTGAGCTGAAGACCCTCACACCTGAAGAAAGATTCACAGCCAAAATGTTGCAGTCTGACGCGGCTACCCACCAAAGTAAATGTATTGCAGTAAATGTTTATATCATTATATCTAATTTTTTATTTCTTTTTTAAAAATTAAAAAAATCATTTGCCCAGCCTAAGAGGGGGGGGGGGCTCTGCTCTCATTGACAGCTGACACTCCTCCATACACTCAAGTGAAAAATTAATTATGCCAATGTAAACATCGTATTTACAATTTGTTGATAATAAAAATGTTAAGTTCTCTAAAGCTTTCTCAGTCAAGTATGACCTAGGGAGCTGTGTAAGCATGCATAGGCAGCAAAAGATCAGCTAAACAGGGACGCTTTCAGAGAAAATGTTTCAGGTGTGAACCCCACACACCCTGCCCCACTGCGATTAGAATATGCAGAAAGCACTGAAAGCTTTAGAATAGATGATCAGGTGTTTCACAGACGTAGGCATAGTACGTAATTCAGGCTTTATGAACTCACACCTGGGATTTGATTAATAAGAGTTATTAATTATTACATTTCAAAAAGCCTGAATTACGTACTATGCCTACATCTGCGAAACACCTTTGCTAGTTAATGCTACTTCACTTTCTCGGGCATGATTTTTTTAGGCAAAAACCAGGCTAACAGGCTTGTTTTGTGATCTTCCTAAGACTGTTAAGCGCAGTGTCAAAATATTTCCATATGAAAGGATTGTGTGGCAGATCTGTGATGTGGTTGAGTGTGAATTGTGGTGAGCCTCTGACTGGGGACAAAATACCTGCTGATCTGTTCTACATACCAGGAAGACAACAGAATATGATTTTATTTCAATTAAACGTTTAATTAAGAAGTAAAAACCTTAAAGCATACACAGATTTCTAAGCTGATCAGGAGGAAGAAAAATCACCTGTGTTTCGCACATAAAAAGTAGTTATTAACTATTGAAACCTGTTTTTATAGCTTTTAAAGTCGTGCAATGTCTAAGCAGGAACACATCATTATATCTTATATATGAAAAATATATAATATATCTTATATATGAAAAAGTGTGTGTGTGTCTCTCTGTACTCAGCTGTACTGAAAAATAAAGCACCATTTTTCATTCAATGAGTGCCTGAGTCACTGTGTCCGTCCTATATAATAATGCCACAATATTATAAACGCCCCATTAGGCTGGGCAATCTAATTTTTTCATTTAAAAAAATAAAATAAAATGAGATGTAAATATGTGTTTCTGATTAACTAAGAAATTGCAAGACTTTAAAAGCGATAAAAACAGGTTTCGATAGTTAATAACCACTTTTTGTGCACAAAAAACGGGTGATTTTTCTTCCTCGTCATTAGATCTTTCTGTGAAAAATATCTTACCTGCACAGAAGGGTTAAAAGAAAGTCAGACAGGCAGGGGGGAGGGTGAGTTGTGAAACTGTTACCTTGCCTGGATAACGCGGTTAGAAAATAGGTCATTTTACACTTGTGAAAAGCATTCCAATTTTAATGCGATACGGAAGACATTATTCATAAAAAATGATCTTGTACGGTCTGTAAACTGAAAATAAAGGAGACACGTTGCGTATTGCCTCTTATTACACGGAAGAACATTCCAATGTTAATGCGACACTGAAGATATTATTAATAACCTTTTAAAAAAGGGAGATATAAAGGGATCCACACGGTCCTGCTACTGTAGCTATTCAGAGGGAAAGACGGTGACATCACCGCGCAGGCGAGCAGACAAACCCTCTAAAGACAAACCCTCTAAAGTCAGACCTATGTGTTAAATATATCTTGATCTTTGAATTAATATCTTTATTGATTTCTTTAGCCTCACAACATTGTCCAATAATACTCTTCTTGTGTCTAATTTTTAGTTAAGCAGGATTTGAGCTACAGACCATAAAAAACAGGATTCACTTTTTTCACATACAGATGCAGCCATTCAAAGTGCGCGGTACAGACACGTACCGGAGGTAATTGGCTACGGCCTCGCGCATCGTGACGAGCGATGACGCAAAATACCGCGGTACGTGATTGGTTGACCGACAGGGGCACTCGTGGTCCGTTGGTTGGTCGTAGAAAGATTTACAGTAAATGTCTTTACTGTGCCCGTTTTAGTATTGAATATTTATATGGAATTTTACCACTGAAGGGAAATCTTAGTAGCTGAGCATAAAAAGAATAGGAGCATAACGCGTGTGAAGGCCATGAACGATATTAATTTTGGAACATAAACATACAGTATATGGCTGGTCATGGTACTTTAAAGAAAAAATACACACCAGTTTTCCATTTCTCCCTAAACATTTTAAGCATCGAAGTCTTTAACTAACGTGATACGTCAACAAGCATACTTTTAGAATTTGATTCAAAGGGAATATAATATGGAATCGTGTATCTAAAGAAATTAATAACGATATAATTATATTCATGTACCGCAACACAAGAATAGTACACGCTGTACATTGTCTGTTGATAATGTTTCTGTAGTGCTTTTTCAGCACTCTGCATGTGACCTTGCCGGTGGCTCTGTGGGTTAGGTTCCTAACTCCCATGTCACATCGTGACTGCTTGAATCCAGCTGAAGCCATGACTTTTTTTTTTTAACAAACATTTTTTTTAAAAAATAAAACTTTTCCCTGGGTCAGAGATTAAATAAAACCTCACTCGCACCAAACAAATTTATATTTCTAAATATCACAACATGATCAAATTTAAGTCATTTCAATAACAATGAATAGTCACCTATGCGTTGCAATATAAACATTGATATTGATTTAAATCGCGTTTTGATTTAAATCGCAAACCCGGGTTTAAATATATGTGTTTTTTGATTCACAATCAGACAAATGCAACATAAATTGATATCTTTGTCTTCTAAGTATCTTAATAAACTTTCAGCATAGCTTTCTCCCCATTTAGATTTATTTTTCTTGGGATCTTGGGATCAAATGTGGAAAGATTAGATTGTAATCGTTTTTATTTTTTAAATACATTTTAGAAAAGTGTAATCTATACTAAAAAGCTGTACACCACCTCCTATAAAGATACATATTGTAATACTTTCGGGTTCGGATAGGACAGACACAAGAACTCAGACTTGCGGAGTTAAACCAAGTTAAAGCCTTGATTTTATATATCACCTTTAAAAGTGGCATCTCTAAGCAAAGTAAATACCCAACACTGATTGCACCCATCTGTCATGCTAATAAAGCACCTTGAATTGAATTGAATTGAAGGAGGGGGGGGGAGGGCAAGCGAGAGAGCACAGCCAGGACAGACAGGAAAATATGATACACTCCACAGACATTCACAACAGCGACATATCATAAAACGTTTGCACATATTGTTAAATTATTACTTGTTTTTCAGGAAGTTAAAAAAACACTTGAATTACTTATCCAGTCTCTCGAAATAAAATTATTTTTCAAGCAATGCAACCAACGTCGGGCAACGTGTTTTTTTTAATCCAACATTGACAGCCACATCTTAAATCTTGTCAGTCAGCTCTTTTTTCTCTATTTGAATTGTGGCGATCAAACAACCTGGGAAAACAAGTGGTCTCAAAGTCACCGAGCTCACAGAGCTTTAACAACAGATGACAATTCCCTTAGTCCTTCCTTAGTCTTCCTGAAATTGTCAGATTATGAGTGAATAAAAGCATTTTATTAAAAACACGTTTGCGTTTGTTTGGGAGCTATATTATGTATTTATCATATGTAAGATATAATGATGTGTTCCCGCTTACACATCGCACGACTTTAAAAGCTAGAAAAACAGATTTCGATTCACATTATCTGGCGATCCTTGTTTTGTCAAAGGACAGCACAAAAAAACAGACAATACACGGGGGGGGGGAGGGCAAGCGAGAGAGAGAGTTTTTTGCCCTCTGTCAAAAAACCCCAAATCACCCGGGGCAGAGACTCTGGGGTGATCATTGTACAGAGCTCAGTCACGCCAAACAAGTAGTAAAGAGAGAAGAGTCAACAATTGATTTAAGGACGATCTGTCAAAGTGCAATGAAATACAATAGTGTTGTTGTTGTTATTGTTGTTTTTATCCTGTAAAGCAGTGGTTCTCAAACTTTTTGGACCAAGTACCACCCCTAATCCAACCAAAGCATCCAAGTACCACCTACAAGTCATCATCTCATAGGAACCCCAGAAATTCTCAATGACCAACATGAGCGCGCGTGCACACACACTCACACATACATATAATAAATATTATAATAATAAACTTTATTTGATATAGCGCCTTTAAAGGTGGCTTCTCAAAGTGTTTTACAGAAAAAAAAACATTAACAACAACTAATAAAAAAGCACCATTTCAGTGAGAGGGGTGAGCCTGTTTAGTTGAGCAAATTAGATGTGAATTAATTTTTCGAGCCTTGATACAATTCACAACAGAGTCTAACAGATATTAAATCGTCAGGCATTTTCTTGACGGCTAAGGTCTCGCGGTGGATGTTGTAATGCGTACATTAATTTCTGGAGCAACCTATCTAATTCGTGCAACTACACCGTTATGTCGGCTTGTCATTGCTCTAGCACCGTCTGTACAAACTCAGACGCATTTTATCCAGTCGAGGCCATTCTGTTCGATAAATTCATTCAGAAGCTGAAATATGTGCTCTCCTGTAGTTCCTGTTGGTAGCGGTTTACAGAACAGAAAGTCCCCATGGGACATACCCTCAAACTCGTATCTAACGTAAACGAGCAAATTGGCCAAATCGACTACAGACTCATCTAATTGCAGTGAAAAACATCTGCTCATCTTAACGCGCTCTATCAGTGTACTTTTGATATAATTCTTCATTTCAATAATTCTATGAATGACTGTGTCTTTCAGGGGAAGGGGGGCAGCAGGTCGAGCTGTTTAGCAGCTTTTTCTCTACACATAATACGTGTCAGCTCTTTTGCCAACGGTAAATAAGGTTCTTCAAAAAAAGTGTAGCTTACCTGCTTTAGCAATCCGCAAGCTTGCATTTTTCCGCGTTTCCTTTTATTTCCGTATTTATTTAAAGTTTTTATTTCATGCGCATGGGAGCGAAACACAGAGACGCTCGGTGTATTTTTCTCAAATTAGAACAGTTCTTAAATATTTTTCTGTTATCACGCTTTCATGTGCTCACAAGATTACCTGCGTTCGTAGCACGTATTTCTATGCATTCCTGTGTTTACAACGTTGGCACTGTTCCAAAATCATGCACATTCTCCGTTCTCCCTATTTGCTGGAGATACAGTAGCTTTTTTTAAATACAATTGGTCACTTGCATCCGTAGCACGCATTGCTATAGAGTGGTATAGAATTACAGAGTATCTCTTGTGTCCACTGAAGTATTAGCGCGCACTGTATCGTAGTACGTAGGCTGCGTATTCGACACGTATTAAAATACAAAATATGAAAACCCGTCCCTATTTTTCAGCACACACGACACAGTTCCAGGGTCATTTGGCGTACCACCTGGCGGCACGCCGCGTACCACTGCCGGTACGCGTACCACAGTTTGAGAACCACTGCTGTAAAGCGTTTTGAGAAGCCACCTTTAAAGGCAATATATAAAAGTGCTGATTCTTATGGAATGTGTTTTCTTTCTTCTTTTTTTCAGCATGGAATAAATCTATTACTTGATTCTTATGGATGCCCGGTTCCGCCGGGGATTCAAAAAAAAATTATTTTTTTTAATCGTGTATCTAAGGAAATAGCAGTATAACCTTGTTCATGCACAAACAGTGGCATGTTACATTATTAATTTGGGTGTCTCCTCTTGCCAGAAAGCTCTAAATTGCATTTTGAGTGCGGTTTTTGACTTTTTTTAAATTGCAACCCATAAATAAAGCTGGTACTGTTTAGACTTTTAATTATTTTAAACTGTATTACAGCAGCACAATGCACAATGCAACGTAAATTGCAAAAATGCACTTGGAATCTGTCCAAGCCCTACTTTGTCAGGCATTTTCTTTTACTGTAACGGACATAAAAACTCCCTTGCTTTTAACAGAGCGTTTCATAATTTCTAACTACGAAAATTATTTAAACTGCGACACTTATCATTCAACCAGAGCTCAAAATATCACAAGGATCCTCAAGAGCACAGCAAAGACTGTATTAAAAGTATACTAGTGACAAACTAGTATACTTTAGATCTTTCTTTCTGAACCGGGGAAAATCTGATCATGTTTCTCTATAACAATAATAAAAATCATTATTTTACATATCACCTTTATGTGATATCACCTTAAGGACAGCACATACGAGGGTTAATTGCACAATGGACCGTGCAAAGAAATTTAAAATAGTCTTCTTTAGGTGTGAGGGAAGGAGTGGATCGCAGCAGGCATAATCAGAAAATTAGGAAAACAAAGAACAGGACAGGTGAGACGTGTATCCAGAGAGCGAGTGATCAGAAAAAGGAACAGCTGTTACGCCCAGGTTTTATGTTCTCTCTCTGCTGAATGAATAAAAGCATTTTATTAAAAACGCGTTTGCGTTTGTCTGGGTATTTACTTTGTAATCTATGGTTTACATCTACTGTATTGCTTTGAGATGCCACTTTTAAAGGTGATATGTAAAATAAAGTTTTTTATTATTGTTATAGAGAAACATTATCAGATTTTCCCTGGTTCAGAAAAAAAGATCTAAAGTGCTTACACCTAACTTTCTTAATTAGATGTATTTAAAACAGTGAACTACTGTAGGTGTAACATAACATTCAGAAATACAATCGAGAATAGTTTTGTGGTGTTTGTATAGATGAAACGTTCCTAAAACGTATAACGTAAGACGATTAAAATCTGTAATCTGTAATCTTTCCACTTGTACCGTTTGTCATCGGAAAGTTTCTGCTTTGTGTAAGGATGGTATCAAAAAAGTAATCTTAAGTGGTGAGAAAGCTGTGCTCAATGTATTTAAGGGACTTAAAAGTAAAAGGAGATGCTTCATATTGCTGGACTAATTTTAAAAACTAAGTTATAAATGCAGACGCTCTCTCGGTGCCGCGCCGGGTCTAAATATCTAAATATACATTCGCCCCGGGCAGAGGCCGAAGAGCAGGAAAGGAGTGAAAGTGGTCAGGGCGAGGTTTAGGAAGGCCGCCGACCAGTGCGGCTGTCCCACAGTGAAGCGGGCGTACAGTCTGGGGAGGTATCCGTTTTCCTTGTAAATAGTTCCCTGCTTCTGCACCCCTGGGTCTTACTCTCTTTCTCTTTTCTCTCTCTCTCGGGCGCGCGGGCGGTGTGTTGGCTCGCGCTGTTGGCAGGCGGGGGCGCGGGAGAGCCGGGCTAGCAGGTGGTGACGGAAAAGAAAAATAAAGGCTTTAACTTGCTTTAACTCTGCATGTCTGAGTTCTTGTGTCCGTCCTATCCAAACCCGAAAGTATTACAATATGTATCTGTATAGCAGGTGGTGTACAGCGTTTTAATCAGACGCTTTATGCTCCTCTTCTTTTTATGCTCGGCTACTAAAAATTCCCTTTAGTGGTAAAATTCCATATAAATATTCAATACTAAGCGGATTTAAATGTGCACAGTAAAGAGATTAAATCTTTTCACTACCGACCAATGCACCATGAGTGCCCCTGTCGGTCATTTTGGCCAGCCAATCACATACCGCGGTACAGCGCGGTGGCACACGCATAGTTGCCCATGGTACGGGTTTGTACCGTGCATTTTGAATGGCTGCATCTGTAAATACATATATTTAGATCCTTGAATTAATATTGTTATTAATTTCTTTAGATACGTGATTCCATATTAGATTCCCTAATAATTAAATTCTAAAAAACGTTTCTTTTACTGCGATAACGAGCACAAGTATTTGTTAATCACTTAACTTTGAACGTTTTGTGATATTAAGAAATACCATCAATACAGTGTCGATAATATTTATTATCAGTAATAACGACAGTAGTAGCAGTTTGAAATTATTTGTTGTTATTAATAAATTACTTAGCTTCGAACATGTTGTGATATTTAGAAATGTCAATATAGTGTCCATAATATTTGCTATTTTAGTTTTTCAAAGAAATTTGTATTTGTTAAAAGAAATTTCATGGTGACAGCTGGGTTCGAACTCCTGACCTGAGGCATACAACTCAAGCAAATTACTCCACAGACGTAATCATGTGGGAAAGAGTGAAACTGAAGCAGACATTTCCAAAGAAACTCTACTACTGTGATAATTTGAGCTACAGTACATGAATATAATTATATCTTTATTAATTTCTTTAGATACACGATTCCATATTATATTCCCTCTTAATCAAATTCTAAAAAGCATGCATTTGTTTCATGCGATAACAAACGCAAGTATTTGCAGAAAAGGTTAAAACATTATAACTTTTTCCGAAGTATATAAACTTAATATATTCAGAAGGAGCACATAAAAATGTTTCCAAAATTACCACAGAATGTAGCTGAATGCAAGACTTTGATGCTTAAAATGTTTAGGAAGAAAGTGTAATATTTCTTATTTAAACTACCAATATCAGCCATATTCAGTTTACATAATATGTTTAAGTTTCTAAATGTATATCGTTTATTTCCCTTTAGTTATAAAATTCCATATACATTTTCAATGCTAAGAGGATTAAAACACGCACAGTAAAGAGATTAAATGATTAAACTGTTTCACTAACAACTAATGCACCACGAGTGCCCCTGTTGGTCATTTTGGCCAGCCAAATCATATACCACGGTACACCATGGTGCACTGTGGGTAATTACGTGTGTTATGGGGTTGTACCATGCATTTTGAATGGCTTATCTGTAAACCAAAATTCTTGAATTAAGTTCCATTTACACCCATGTATTTTTGAGAAGTTTAGTAACACTTTAGTGCAGACCTTGGCAAATGGTTAATCAGAACAAATATCCATTACAGCCAATGTGTTCTACACAGCTTATAACAGAATCAACTAAAAATTTTAGAATTGGCTTGTAAAGACAACTTAAACCCCATAGACTCACTGATCACTGACCAGGAGCTACTGTACAAACTTCAGGCCCTTAGACCACGCAAGACCTGTGGCTAAGATGGAGTCAACAACAAGATGCTGAGACACAGCAGCTTGAAGTTGCAACAAACCCTGCTCAAACTTTTCAACCTCATCATGAAAGCCAGATGTTTCCCTGAGGCCTGGAACCAAGGACTGATCACACCCCTCTATAAAAGTGGAGACAGACTCGATCCCAACAACTACCGGGCATCTGTGTGAACGGTAATCTGATGAAGGTATTTGCAGTATCCTGAATACACGAACACTGAGCTTCCTTACCGAACACAAAGTCCCGAGTAAAAGATAGACTGGATTCCAGATCACCGCACCTCTAAACACATTTACACCCTAGGCACACTGATAGACAAACACATCCACCATAAAGACAAAGGAACATTTTTTGCCAGCTTTATTGATTTCAAGAAAGCATTTGACACAAAGGACTGGTTTATAAACTTCTCAAAAGGGGCATAGGGGGTAAAGTGTATGATATAATTAAATCAGTGTACTTAGAGAACAAATGTGCTGTAAAAATTGGAATAAAAAGGACAAGGTCGTGGGGTGAGACAGGGCTGCAGCCTGAGCCCAACACTGTTCAATATCTATATTGAAGGAAAGGGTTTAGAGGATGTTGGAGCTCTTAGCTGTCTGAGGAGTAACATAAGTTGTCAGAAGTAGTAGGTAGTTAAATTCAGCTACCCTCCTCTCAGACTCCGATGAGAATTATTTAGTGGAGTACAGCTGTGAGCAATGGGTGACACTGAAAGATGAGGGTGTCAGAGTAGCTGAGCAACCCTTAGGAAATGACGACCTCATACTATTCACAGATGGTTCCTCTATTGTTCATGAAAGAGAAAGAAAAGCGGGGTTGGGCAGTTACTTTATTTAGAATTTAATATATTAGCTACTGGCAGCCTCCCTTCATCTGCCTCAGCACAGAAAGCAGAACTGAAAGCTCTAATTGAAGCTTGTAAATATCCATCTGGTAAACGTATTGCTACTTATACAGACTTGAGGTATGTTTTTCAGGTCTGTCATGATTTGGCACGCTGTGGCAGAACTGGGATTTTTTAACCACCACTGGGACTCTGAAAAATTCAGAATTAGTTTCTGAATTGTTAGAGGCCCTGCAGTTACACATTGAAGTAACTGTTATCAAGTGTAAAGGACACAATCGGGAAATTTCCCGTCACTCGGGGAATACCCTGGCTGACTAGGCAGCCCGCCGAGCTGCCTTGGATTGGCCACCCCCTCCTGAAGTGTGGGTTGTCGTTGGGGCTGGGACCCAACTATCTGAGATCCAGAAAGAGGCCACAAGGGAAGAGAAATGGACATGGCTGGAGAAAAATATTGGCCTAGGGGAGGACGGTATCTGGAGGTGCCAGGAGATAGGGCGCTCCACTTGCCTCCGAAGTCTGATGCTGTTTGTGGCACGGTAAGCACACTCCATAGTGATCTAGACTATTTAAGCCAGCCCATGTCTAGGTGTAAAACAGGGCTCTTGGTTATAGTGGACTCATTATGGCTATGGGTGGAGACCTTTCATGTTCGACAAGCCTCGGCCTCTGTTACCGCTCTTAACCGATCTAGGTTAAGAAAATACTGTTCCAGACACGGCAGCCTCGATGGGAACGACCCTACCAGGTGCTACTGACGACAGGCTCAGCCATCTGGGTTACAGGCTGTGACTGGTGGATCCACGCCTTACACTGTTGATGAAAGAATTCAGGTCCAAATGATCCAGAAGTTTTAACTGAGGGCACATAACTAAGGTGTCCAGCTACACTGGATGTGGTCAAAAGACTGCTTCAGCCTTTCAATGTATGAAAAGAGATGTATTCTGTGGCAGTATTTCTATCCTGCACTGTTATTAAAAATGATGCAGTAGGCCAGAACCTTATCTGGGACACAAGTACATGAACTGGCCTGTGAATGTGGGCTTTGCAGCAAGCTTGTTACTGCAGGTGCATGAACATTGTGACCTAGGGGAAAAATGTCAAAACACTCGGGCTTTACTTCACTTACAAAGACTTAAACCATATTCGGAGAAGGGACAAAACCATTTTAAGCATTTTAAAATGTTTAGTATCCTAACTCTTACCTTCTTTTTTGATTTGTGTTCCACTTCTGTAAAATTCTTCTTCAGGTCTCTAGGAAATACTTATAGTGCTAATCAGTGTCTTGACTATTAGTCATCTCTGTGCCTTAAGAATGATTTATAAGATGAGTAAGGCTTTAATGTATTTTGAGAGTTTTTTGTATAACTGCTGCATATAATAAGGGAACGGATACTATATGTACTGTAAAACACAGAGTTAATTTAAGGATTTAACAATTGAGACAATGCGGTAAAACTTTGTTCAGATTTTTAATAGGTTTGTGTTTGCTTGTTTTTTTTCCAACAAAATGTACAGTATAGGATGTTGAGAAAAGACATTCCAATGAAGGGTGGTGTGGTGGCTCTGTGGCTATGGATCTGTGCCCGTGGCTATAAGATTGCCAGCAAAGGAATCCTAGTCTGTTGGGCGCCTGGGCAAGGCCCTTAACCCCAACTGCTCCAGGGGCGCTGTATAAATGGCTGACCCTGCGCTCTGACCCCAAGCTTCTCTCCCTGTCTGTGTGTGTCATGGTGAACAAGTTGGGGTATGTGAAAAGACAAATTCCTAATACATGAAATTATATATGGCCAATAAGGTGATCTTAAAACCTTGGTCATCTGTATTTTGTATTTGCAGATATATGATCACTGGCTCAACTATAATACAAAAGGCCAAAAAAAGGTGTTTTTTAGAATTGTTTAAGGATGAGAATGAAATATTGTTAAAGGTTTAAAAAAATATTAAAATGTTTTTAAACCTGTATTCCTGACAATTCTGTGCAAACTGCCGATCTTGTTCAACATATCTATAACAAAGGGCAAAAATATCATAATTACAATCCAGATTATTGAGGAATCACTACCTAGTAACAATCAATATCTGGGTCCTTGGGGTGCACAATACATTAATACCTGTTTGTTGGCTTAATTTTATTAGTAGTATGTATTCTAATCTGTGTCTGTTTAAAATCTATTTGTACTACACTTTGTAACCGGGTCTCCTCTACCAGACTGGTCCTGGGAGCGGAGCCCTTATTAGATGGGCCAGGAGAGGCAACCACTTCAGCCCTACAGATGTATGAAAACAACAAAGGCAACTGAAGTTAATAATAAGATGTGGTTATGAGAAACCACATGTTTCATGTAGTTTCTAAGATGGGGATTGAAGGAAAGGGTTAACACCTTAATGCCACTCTCGGAGTGGTATCACTCCTCAGGAAATGCTTCCTCTTCTGTGCTTGTTTTTTGTGTAACTGCTTGACTATATAAATATAATGGGAAAGTCCCAGCTTGTATTTTGAATTTTGAGTATTTTGAGTTAGCAGGAATGTTGGAACAGTCTGCAGCTCCTGGTCTCACACTACATGACACAGAGATCAAGTTTCTGCTCTATGCAGATGACCTGGTCCTGCTGTCACCCACAGAACAGGGGCTGCAGCAGAGCCTGGTACTGCTGGATCAGTACTATCAGACCTGGGCGCTGACAGACATTCTGGACAAGACCAAGAGTCATGGTTTTCCAGCAGAAAGTCAGACCTCAAGGAAACAAGTATCACTTCACACTTAACAACAACAATACATCAAAGCACACATCGAGCTATACATACCTTTGTCTGATGTAAGAGGACCAGGGGAAGGGTCATTTATAACCGGTATTTCCGTAACGAAACACTGGATATACTCGATAAAGACCTAGGCAAGATGGCCGCCAAGGATAACCAGCTGACGCGCTGTTGGAAAAGATCTATGCGGCAAAACAATGAGACACAGGTGAGCTGCGTCAGGAAACAGAATATAAATGCCCCAGAAGCAGTGAGCCGGCGTGGAAGCCGATAAGGTGAATGCGTTTTGGAAGAAGGAGAGGTTTAGGATTGTGCTGGAAAGAAATAAAGAATAACGGACTAAGATTTACGGATTATGACTTGGATACAGTGCGGATTGGTGTGGACATACGGACTTGGAAATTTGGATCGTTTAAGGATACTGGCAATGGATTACGGAACGGAATTCGGAAACGTACGGATAAAGAACAAAGAAGATCAGTGTGGTGTGAGTTATATCCCTTTTACACCTGCTTTTCCCCCGGCGACACCACAATTGGTGGAGGATGCGGGCACTCGCTGCTCGGGTTTGAGAATCGAAGAAAGTAAGTTTTTTTTTTTTGTGTGTGTGGGTTTCGCTTTGCGTGTGTGGAGAAAAACAATGGAACAGCTAATACAGCAATTGTCCCAGGCCACTCTCGCCCAGTTTCAGGCTTTAAAAGGACAGCAAGAAGCTATCCAAGCGCAACAGGAGGCAAATCAAATTCAAACCGAAACTAACGAACGAATTATAGAGGAGCAGAAATTAGTACTGGAAGAATTGCAAAGATTAGGGGAAGAAATCAGGCATACCCCAGTAACGGGGAGAGACACCGTTCAGGCTGAACAAATTGGGCTACAAAAGATGACAGAACTTGATGATGTGGAAGGTTACTTAACCACATTTGAAAGAAATGCATCTCGAAATGCATGGCCCAAGGAGCAATGGGCCGGGAGAGTAGCGCCTTATTTAATTGGAGAAGCCCAAAAAGACTATTATGATTTAAAAGAAGAAGATGCAGAGAATTATAAGACTCTGAAAAAGGAGATTTTGGCAAGACTAGGGGTAACAACAGCAATACGAGCGGTCCGGTTTCACAATTGGAGATACCAAATGGACAAGCCTACGAGGTCTCACATGTTTGACCTGGTACATCTGGCAAAGAAATGGCTCCAGCCAGAAGAATTACACCCAGGACAGGTGGTAGAAAGGGTGGTGTTGGATCACTTCGTGAGGAGTCTGCCTGTTCATCTGAAAAGGAAAGTGAGTGATGGGGATCCTCAGATACTAGATCAGCCAGTGGACTTAGTGGACAGACACCATGCCACAGAGGCCTTGATTAGGGAGGAAAAGGGGGACTTCCAAAAAGAGGATAGACGAAGCCCCAAGAGTCTGGAAACTGAAATGAAGTATCAGCCGTTAAAGTACAGTGATTATCGAGGACCTATACAGTTTAAGAAACCCCTTTGGGAAAGGTCAACTCAAGGCCCTGACCATGGAAAGAAACCCGATGATGTTTTAATTGTCACGGAGAAGGGCATTTAGCCAGGCATTGCCCCTACCTGTCCGAACCCATGCAGGTAGACCCAAGAGATGAAGCCAAGTATAACTACCTTACAGGACGGGTCCCAACCTGCGAGGATCCCCACCTTACGAAAATCGAGATGGGGGAGAACCAGTCGAGGCCTTATTGGACTCTGGCAGTACTGTAACCCTGGTGACCCCTACAATACTTCCTGAAGAACTGGAGATCCGGGGAACAGAGGAGATACCCATTACTTGCATTCACGGGGACACCAAGGTCTATCCGACGGTAGAAATTAGCATCTCTACAGAACAGGGGACGTACCGTTCAACTGTCGGGGTGGTTGAGCAGTTGCCTTACCCTTTGGTACTGGGACGAGACTGTCCCCACTTCCTCCAAATTTGGAGCACTGTCCAAACAGCTAGGCGAAGACCAATTCCCTGTCCAGAAGGCCGGGGTGACGTCACTAACGATGTCTCTGATGAGACGGACCCACAAGAAGGAGGAACTGGACTTGGAGATGAATTTGTAAATATGGATTTACCGGACTTGGAGACCCCAGAACGTCAGGGTAGGTTTGGGACGGCCCAATTAGAAGATGGAAATTTGAAACATGCGTGGGGACATGTCAGGAAAATCGATGGGAAGTGGTGTACTGATCCTAGTATATTGAGCTACCCATTTTTCATGATAAAAAATAATCTCCTCTATCAGGTGCAGCAGAAGGGACAGGAAGAAGTGAAACAACTCCTGATCCCCCGGGCCTACCAGATGAAGCTCCTTAACTTGGCCCATAGCCACCTCCTGGGCGGACACCTGGGGGGTAAAGAAGACGTCTGAGAGACTACTCTCTAGGTTCTTTTGGCCAGGGATCTATAAGGCCATCGAGAAGTACTGTCGGGAATGCCCAGAGTGTCAGAAAACTTCTCCACAACCTTATTATAGAAACCCTTTGATTCCCCTCCCAATTATTGAAAGCCCCTTTGAACGGATTGGGATGGATTTGGTGGGGCCCCTGATCAGAACCACCAAAGGTCACCAGTATATTTTAGTGATAGTGGACTATGCTACAAGGTACCCCGAAGCCATTCCGTTGAGAGCTGCCACCGCCACAAATATAGCTAAGGAGCTTGTACAACTGTTTGCTCGGGTCGGAATTCCTAAAGAGATTTTAACTGATCAAGGAACTCCTTTCATGTCTAAAGTCATGCGAGACTTATGTAAGCTACTGGGAATACATCAGATCCGAACCTTGGTCTATCACCCTCAAACCGACGGGCTAGTCGAATGTTTTAATAAGACCCTGAAAAGCATGCTGAGGAAGGCTATGCAAAAGGATGGGAAAAATTGGGATCAGCTGCTCCCGTATCTTCGCGGTACGAGAAGTGCCACAGGCCTCGACCGGATTTTCCCCATCTGAATTGCTATACTCTCGGAAACCAAGGGGCCTAGATGTGGTCAAGGAATCTTGGGAACACCAACCCTCACCTTTACAGACCATCATTGAACATGTGGAACAAATGAGAGAAAGAATAAACGTTATTGTTCCCATTGTGAAAGAAAACCTGGAGAAAGCACAGGCTCAACAGAAACAAGTTTATAATAGGGGAGCTATTGCGAGAGAATTTCAACCTGGCGATAAAGTACTGGTATTAGTTCCGACCCCAGAATGTAAATTCTTGGCCTCCTGGCAGGGTCCTTATGAGATGGGTTGGAAAAGGTGGGACCGGTCAACTATAAGGTCAAGCAACATGACAGAAGATGGCAGCATCAAATCTACCACATCAATTTATTGAAGAAATGGCATGGGACCGAAGTTCTGCTCACCCACTTCTCCCCTGACCCTTTGGAAAAAGAAACGGGAGCTGTAGCCATAGGAGACCTGGCTCCGGCTCAGAAACAGGAACTACAAGAATTCCTGTCCCAAAACAAAGATGTTTTTTCCCGGACACCTGGTCGAACCCATCTTATACGACATAAGATTACCACGGAACCAGGGAAGAAGATAAGACTACCCCCATATCGAGTACCTGAAGCTAAAAGGAAATTGATTAAAGAAGAGGTGGAAAAGATGCTAGAAATGGGAATAATAGAAGAATCCCATAGCGAGTGGGCTAGCCTGATAGTTCTGATCCCAAAGCCGGATGGAACTATTTGATTTTGTAACAATTTCAAACGGTTAAATGAGATCTCGCTGTTCGATGCATACCCCATGCCCCGTATTGATGAACTAATTGAGTGATTAGGCAACGCCTGATACATCAGTATCCTTGATCTTACGAAGGGATATTGGCAAGTGCCGCTGGCTGAAGAAGACAAAGCCAAGACCGCTTTTGCCACACCTGAGGGGCTATATCAGTATAGGGTCCTACCCTTTGGTTTGCATGGCGCTCCCGCAACATTTCAAAGATTAATGTACCGAATACTGAGACCATATCGTGATTTTGCAGCTGCCTACTTGGATGACGTCGTGATCCATAGCACGACATGGGAACATCATCTACAACACCTGGAAGCAGTGACTGGAGCTTTGCGAGCAGCAGGATTAACAGCCGACCCAAATACATGTTGTCTGGGGGCTCGGGAAGCCAATTATCTTGGTTATACGATCGGGAGAGGATTGATCATGCCCCAAAAGCAGAAGGTGCAGTTAATTAAAAACTGGCCCAAACCTTCTACAAAGAAGCAAATCTGAACATTTTTGGGACTTGCGAGTTATTATTGACGTTTCATCCCAGGGTTTGCCTCTGTTGCCGTCCCTCTGCACAATTTAACAAAGACGAGTTGTCCGAAAAAATAAAATGGACCAACTTGGAAGAGAGGGCCTTTCAAGACTTAAAAACATCTCTCTCTTCTCAACCCATCTTACAGGTACTGGACTTCAATAAACCTTTCATGGTACAAACTAATGCTTCTGACACTGGAATTGGAGCCATACTCTCGCAAGAAATTGATGGACGGGAGCATCCTATTCTATATATTAGTTGCAAGTTAAATCCTGCTGAAAAACACTATTCCACCATAGAGAAAGAATGTCTAGCAATAAAATGGGCCCTGAACTATTTGAGGTATTATTTATTAGGAAGACGGTTTATATTGTACACAGATCATGCGCCATTAACCTGGATGTTACAAAATATGGATAAAAATGATAGAATTACACGATGGGGACTTAGTCTTCAAAGGTTTCAATTCCAAACGGTATATAAACCCGGAAGGAAACAAGGGAATGTAGACGCCCTCTCCCGAATGCACTGTTTATTTTTTTCTAGACCGCCCGAGGACGGGGCTGATCTCAGGGGGAGGGAATGTAAGAGGACCAGGGGAAGGGTCATTTATAACCAGTATTTCCGTAACGAAACACTGGATATACTTGATATAGACCTAGGCAAGATGGCCACAAGGATAACCAGCTGACCTGCGGTTGGAAAAGATCTATGCGGCGAAACAATGAGACACAGGTGAGCTGCGCCGGAAACAGAATATAAATGCCCCAGAAGCAGTGAGCCGGCGCGGAAGCCAATAACGTGAATGCATTTTGGAAGAAGGAGAGGTTTAGGATTAGGAAAAACACCTAACAACGTGTGCAGCGCCAAATTAGGCCCATACCCATTATTAATAAACATACAGAAGAGAGTAATAAAGTATTGGCTACACCTAAAAAGCAGCAACATAAACTCCTACTTCCACAAGGCCCTGCTGAGACAAGAGCTGAGCCCAACAAAGAGCCCTCTGAGCCAGCTGGTCCTAAGGCTCACTGGCTCAAACCACACCCACACCAGCCAGCCTCAGGACCGCACTGCTAGAGCACCACAAATCAGAATCAACCACAACACAGCAAAGATCAAACAGCAAACAGATCAAACACACTGGGGGACACACTCACAAACACAACATAAACTGGAATGCTACAGAACCATAAATGGACAACATACACTAGACGAATGTTTTACCAAGATAAGAACCAGAAAAAAGAAACAGACCCTGTAGAAACTGGGCGACACAGGCAGACCTGGCTGCCCAGAAAGGACAGGCTTTGCTCCCACTGCCAGCAGGGAGACAGGGATGCACTTCCTACTGCACTGTGACAAATATTATGGGATAAGAAAAACATTCTTCCCCAAATTTACAAATCTAATCCAAGAATTCCTGCCTGAATCACAACAACTCCCAATCCTACTGGGAGAGGGAGAAGGGAACTGTTGAACTGGCAGCCCAGTATATTATCTTCTTTCACAGCCTGAGGAACAGTAAGCCTGTCTCTCAGTAATTCTCCTTATGTTTACCTGTAACTGCATTAAAACCTGTTAGTCCGGATCGCGGTCACCGAGGGGCACTCCTGTCTCCCCAGATGACACTTTTTATTTTTAAGATAAACGCGAGATAAACAACGTTTGTTTCAAACCGCTCCACAAATTTTCTCACATGCACGTATTCTCCAATATCACCACAACAAAACCATAAAGTTTGTTTCCACAGACATGACACTATTATGCAATAAACCAATACATTAATGAACTAGCATAATCCCAATAAATACACACGGCAACCCGGCAAGCACAGCATGTCAATATCATACATTTTTACCAACAAAACCGCAAAAGCAAAAACCAGCAAATATATATATATATATCCCATGTTTTTACCTTATTCTGGAGCATGATATATATCCAAAATAACCCAGACTAGTTTATCTCAAGAGCTAGAGACTAGTAAACGTTATTGATTACGTAGTAAATGTTTGAAGAACGACCGGCAGAAATAAGGCGATTTGATTGGTAAAAACCACTGTCATTCATTGTATTTTCAGCCATTCAGAGCCCTTAGGGGGTGAGACTTCCTCTAGAAGCTTCAGGCTGCATTTTTAGCTGTCAATCATTGACTCAGAGGGGGTAATCAATCAGTTTTTTATCAGTTTCTTATCAGTGCTCCTTTTTTTCCACACCAGAAGGCAACTCTGAGGTTTTTTTTCATTGCATAGCAGCAGATAAAAGCTCTCTAGCAGTGTCTAAAGGTTTTTATAGCAATTGCAATGGTTTTTATTCTTATTATTTTCAATATTTTTATGATTTTTTATTATAGGAGTGACATTTAATTCCAGGTCCAGTCTTCACAAAACATGATGTAGAATTTTTTTCTAATTGATCAATTTGTCCCAGATTTTTATCCAAGCCAGTAGTCACCTAGAACAAAGGTTTTCAAATCATTCCCAGGCCTTTGACATGCATATAGTTGAAAAAGGCCAAAAAAACATGTAATAACAATATTTTTTCATATGTTTGTCTGCTGAGTGGACACATTAAGAAATATAAGAAATTTGACTATTCACACTCAAAGCCAAGGGGGTTAGCTTCAATTTAAGACCTGAACCAGGCTCCTGCTATGTTCTGCTGCAGAGATATAACAAATGTTTAAGGGGGAGGGAATTCCAGGCGGACATTGGCTAAATATGTCACTGGTAGTAAACAGTTAAGATCTGTCTGTATTGTAAAATGTCTGTAAATGTCTGTAGATTTTATGTTATTTGTATTTTTATTGCTTTGGCAACACTGACTTATGCATTGATCCTGCCAATAAAGCATCTTGAATTGAATTAAATAAACCCACCAATGGTTTTGAGCACAAAATTGTCAGGAATTGAATGGAATAGATATGGGACAGGTTTGTATTTCAATGTATCTAACTTTTTTCAATGCTGCAGGTTCAATGATTCAACAACATTTCCTAAGACAATGAGGATGACAGTGATGTTTCTTTTGGCTTGTCTTCTAGCTATGGAAATATATTTGAGTGCTGTCAAAGTTCCAGGAAGAATTCAAGCATTGCAGTCACTATTGATATGGTTTGTGGAAGTGGCTATTGAGGTGTCGCATGAATCTAGCTACAGTGGTCAAAGTCAAACATCTACCAAGTGTCAACATTTGCAGTTTTCAGGAGCGTCAAAGCTGGAAGGATGCTGAGGCATTTGCCAAGCAGAAGAGGGTCTGAGATACACTGATCAAAGGAATAGTTTGCTTTTACCTTGGTAAATTAAGTTCTAGGTAAATTACTAAAGGTCATCAAGGTGAACAGAGCATAAAAGGCCAGGTATAGAGGGTGGAGAGGAAGAAAAGGGGGAGAATGACCCAAGGAGGAGAAGAGAGAGTGCCAGGCAGGTGGTCCTTGTTACAATCAGCCTATAAGACCAGATTCAATCAAAATACTTAAACCTTATTAAGAGATCTTGCCATCCTGTTGTGTTTAGGTACAGATGCAGCCATTCAAAGTGCGCGGTACAAACCCGTACCACACGCAACTACTCACGGTACGTGATTGGCTGGCCAAAATGACCGACAGGGGCACTCGTGCTGCATTGGTCGGTAGTGAAAGGATTTAATCATTTAATCTCTTTACTGTGCATGTTTTAATCCACTTAGTATTGAAAATGTATAGGGAATTTTACAACTAAAGGGACATTTTGGTAGCTGAACATAAAAAGAAGAGGAGCATAACGCGTCTGATGATCATAAATGATATTAATTTAGGAACATAAACGTATTATGTAAACTGAAGTATTCCACTTTCTTCCTAAACATTTTAAGCATTAAAGTCTTACATGTGGTTATTCTGGAAACGTTTTTACGTGCTCCTTCTGACCATATTAAGTTTATATACTTTGTGAAAAGTGATAATGTTTTAATCTTTTCTGCGAATACGCTCGCTCATCACCACCCTTCCCTCTGAATAGCTTGCAGGGACCTCAGCCGCAGGGCTGAGTAGAGATCTCCCTTTAGCTCAGCTGGCTATTACAGCTGGCAGTGACATTGGAGGCCCGGGTTTGAATCCCCAGCTGATTACTGTATTCTACTTTCTTTGTAAACATGTTTTATTTTTAATTTGACTCATTCAAGCATGATAAACCATGATCTTGACATGCAGGTGTGGAGGTCTGCACATTTGAAGTAGAGTTAACAGCTTCAGATTTAAAAGGTTATTAATAATATCTTCAGTGTCGCATTAACATTGGAATGTTCTTCCAAGTGTAAAACGAGGCGATACACAACGTGTCTCCTCTATAAATTTTCAGTTTACAGACCGTCCAAGGTCATTTATTATGAATATTGTCTTCCGTATCGCATTAAAATTGGAACACTTTTCACAGGTGTAAATCCACCTATTTTCTAACCATTTTCTATCCAGGACAGGTAACATTTTCACCCCTCCCCCTTCCCTCTGCCTGTCTGATCTCTTTTTAACCCTTCTGTGCCTGAATCGTTTGCAGCTTGTCCTTGTCCTGTCCTGAGGCTAGCCACTGCCCAGTGATATAACTTAAACAAGATCTAGTATCACGTATGGAATCTAGTATCTAAAGAAAGTATAACGATATTAATTTAAGGATCTAAATATTGTATATGTATTTATATAGCTGGCAGTATTACTGTATTCCACTTTCTTTGTAAACACGTTTTATTAAAATCCGAATCACAGTGGGTGAGAAAACACAGAAAAAAGTGATATTTTATGCGCAAAAAACGGGTGATTTTTCTTCCTCGTGATCAGCTTTGAATCTGAATCTACCTGAACATAAAGCAAATGGTCTCGTTAGTTTAGAAGGTTAGCCGTTAAGCATACTGTAGTTTTTGTTAACACAACACAGCTTTGTCAGTGAAAAAAATGACCATGGGCACTTTTCCTCCCCTCTACATTCTCAGAGTAGAACAGGTAAACCTTCCAATGAAAGACAGACCCCCTTCCCCCCACGGACAGACTGACAAATGTTTTCATGGCCTTCACTCCAATTGTATACTGTATTTTTTTAAAACAGTCATACTACCAGCTATATAAATACACCTCGAAGTGTAATACAGTTTAAAATGATTTAAAGTCTAAACAGTATGCAACTTTAATTCTTATCTCTATTAATATAACTATCAAGTGGTATTAAATAAATACAACTTTATGGTATAGATGACACTTTTCTAAAATTTATTTTAAAAAATGATTACAATCTAATCTTTCCACGTGCAATCCCATGAGGAAGTACAATATGCTCCTGCTTTGTTTAATGGTGGTATGAAAAATAAATCTAAATGGTGAGAAAGCTATGCTCAAAGTTTATCATGGGACTTAGAAGACAAAGGTAATGATTTACATTGCGTTGTCAGATTGTGAATCAATAAAGGCATTTAATTAACCCTTTAACATCTTTCTTTTTACAATCCCAGGGCTCTAAACTGGATTGCTGCGCTGAGGCAGTGGAGGGGCATTTTCCGGTCGTTTGCATCTTGAATTGTGTTGTAACAGCTCAGCCTGTTCTCTGTTCTCCCTCATGCATCAGAGAGGACCCATCAGTAAACAGTAAATTTTCACGGTCCTCCACCTTTTGGCTACAGCATCTAATGGTATAATAGTGCCTACCTCCATGCTCCTGCGTCAGCACAGCTGCCCAGGACCCTTTTTCCACACTTACGTACAAAGGAATGGTTGATCCATCTGAGGAAACCCCAGTCTCAGCACCTGTAAGAGAGCTTGTTTCAAATTATTACAGGCGGCTTTTGCTGCTGGAACCAAGGCAATCTTGTCCTTGTACTGCACTCCCCCCTTAAGCAGATCTGTTAAAAGTTGTGCTCACCCCGTAAAAACATTGCACCCAGGCCCTGTTAAAATTACACAATGCTAGACACAAAAGGGCCTTATCATAACTGCTTAATATTAGACACTCTAAACCTGGAGCAGCTCAGACTTGTGGGTTTCCTCGTCAGGGGAAGCACTCAGAATACCATCAACATACTGAGTGATCACAGTCAGTTGAAGCCACATGATTCCCTGTTCTGGATAGTCATTCTTTGTAATTCATAATATTCCAACCCAATAGATCTGGGATAAAACCACCCACATTCGCGTGATAAGTGCACGTGAATGTTAAAATCTGGTACTCAGCAAGTAAAACTTGCTGCCCCAATACTCCTGTGGCCTCCTGCCGTTTCCCCATATACGTTACTCTATAGCACACTGTGAAGTGAGACGAGCTTGACAGTAATGCTCCAGTATCCCATAACAGAGAAACCAACACACCATTTACAGTACATTTTAGGTTTAACTCCTTTTACACACTGGACTAGGACAGACATGGGGAGGCTACAAGGGATTTACAGGATCTAATCTTTAGGTAAACAGATCTTCTCACAAGACTGTTCTCCCCAGTCTCGATTCTAAACCTACAGCGTTTCAGCATGTCTGGTTTTGAGACATTCGAATAAATCCAACTTGTTTCCACTATTACAACTAATTGTATATAAATACAAAAACTGTTTATCTAACTCCTTTTACGTCCACCTGTACTGTACTTATACGTTTCAGACGCTCTCATATTTTCCAATCTCTTTAAATTGATTTTTGTCAAGTCTCTTTAGTTACGTCTCTAGCCAGTCCGGCTGGCTAAACACACTCACACCACCATTTAGTATACCAAAACTCACAGTTACACACATACATGCCGGCACACAAATTCATAAAACACACATACACATCGAGAATTTTTACTCATATGCTTTCTTTACAGGCATCTTCGCCCCAAACTCCCTCTGACAAACTCAGCTTTTCCCATATTTTTCTCCTTCTTTTCCGTCAACTTGCACTTTTCCGATACATAAACGGACCCTTACACTACTTTCTCAGACCATCAGTTAGCATGCATGTTCGATTTCTTTAAGAGTTACTTTGTCGTGTTTGAGGTAACAGCTCATACAGTAGGGGGATGCTTTCACTTTGGAAATCCTGTGCATTCCTGCACTCATTCAGCTAAGGCGTCTGTTACCTCCAGATCTAAATACCTCTCAGAGTCTTTAGAGAGGACTAACACCGCACTGTTCACAGGTAAGAAACGAGACCTCGAAAACCCCCTTTCTTGATCAGTAATTCACCATCCCCAGAACGCCAGCATTGCTGCTTTTGCCCTGGGGTGGACTTAAGCACTGAGCTCAATCAGGGCGATTCTCGGATCTCAGCGTCCTTTAGATCCTGCTACTTAGTGCTTTGCTCTTTCATTATGAGGTGTGTTTATGTTAGTGTCGTGCGTGTGTATATGTTCACAAACAAGGAAAACACCAAAAAGATACATATATATATATATCATCTACTTCTCTCCTGTTCCCTTTAAAACAAAAAACCACGCCATGCCAATCCGTGCACGATCAAGACGTACCTAATCTCAGGACCCCTGCGCACAACTAAGGGCAAACCGGTCCTGGATTATACGTGCATTTAAAGCACCACTCCGGCTTCAGAACTCCTGGGCACACAAGGCCCAACCCAGTCCTAAGCCCCAGAACTCCTGACCGCAATTAAGGCCAAACCAGTTCTGGATTACGTACCTACCTTAAGACACAATTCAGCTGCAGAACTCCTGTGCACATTTAAGGGCCAACCCAGTTCTGAGCTCCGCGGTAACGGTCCAAACCCTTTCAAAAACTCCACGCGAAATTAAGGCATACACCAGTTTCGAACGCCTGTGCACAATACCGCGGACCGCCTGCCAGACCAACTTCTGGGCTTACAGCAAACTACCCATTACATACACTGGTGTCTTCCCCGGGCCAGAGGAATTCAGGAACTCACGTTTACTCCGTCATCTCGGGCGATTCTCGCAGGGAAGCAGAGACTTCCCAATCGGTCAGAGAGAGTCGGGACTTTTTTTAAAAAGAGGAGTCCTTACCTCTTAGTAATGTGAGCGCTGACCGTCTCTCCTGCCGATGGGAAGTTCTGCGCCTTCTGGAGCATCCTGCCAGCTATGCCAAAATTGTTGTAACAGAAAGAATAAGGTTCTGGATCCCGAGATGAAGTTAAACAGATGAGTTTATTGCACGCAAGGAACAATAAAGCCGAAGTCTTGTTTCCCGCAAGAAACAACAAAACCGAAGTATTGTTCGATGTGCCGGTACAAACTTTTAGGTTATATAGCCCTTCCTTGCTGCTTCGGACGTCATTCGGTGTTATGGTAAGGAGGGGGTCATGGTATTTGGCCAGTTAAGAGACCCTGGCCAAATGGTCAGTTTAAGATTACACCCCCAGGGGGTTCCTAGCTCGCATCTGGAATCCTTATCAGTTAACCCCCTTTCCTGCCATAAACCCCTGTTGCTTAGAAGTCTAATTTTCAGGCAGAACTGACTTAAGTTAACCCTTTTTACATCTTGTGTCTTACTTCAACAGTATGTGAAATATATTTTTATAATAAAAATGTCAAGTTAAATTGATCCTGACTTGTTGCTGAAATTTGCATTGACAAAATATAGATTATGTCAATGCAGATGATTTAACATACTCCAATACACAGTTTAAAATTAATAAAAGTCTGAACAGTATACAACTTAAATAATGTGCAAGTCTCTCCTTGAGAGAGATTCACAGTTCATTTTGTCTTTGTGGAGCAACAAGGAATAACAAATCCTATAGTAGGAAATGAATACAAATACACCCAAATATCCAATATGACTTAAATGTAATTTATAAAACTGATGTAGCAAAGTTTTAACAGATTTTCATGTTACCATTATTTATAATATATTAATATATTAAGTTATATTAATATATTAGTGGTAAATTCTTAATTCACTAATTCACCTTTTTTAATTTATTTCAGTAGTAATTATTAATTTCAGATACTATAATTATAGGCCTACTCCATTTTATGAAACTTTTCCATCACAGTGGAAATGTTTCATAAAATGGAATAGGCCTATAATTATAGTATCTGAAATTAATAATTACTACTGAAATAAATTAAAAAAGTGAATGGGTTTCAGAATCTGACCTCATAATCACCCATTAACCTATGTATGTAAATGCATTGCCATTTACCCAGTCTGCTAATGCAACAGTGGTTGCCACTGTCTATGAATGGTAGTCTAAGCCTGAAAGTGACTGTAATTGAATCCCAGTAGAGCTGAACTACATCACACTACATATACCATATTGACAAACATACATTTAAGGATGAAGTTCTTGCCATTAATTTTAAAAAGTAGTGCAAGCAGGTATGTAACACTTTTTTGTGCAAGCTAGTAGTAACAATAGACAGGTTTTAGGAACACGCTGTATTATGTTCTGTGACAAAATATAGGGTTGCTGAATGAGTCTACTATGGGCCTAGAATTCTGTGCTGTCTTTACTATGTGTAATCTTCTGGATTTCCAGCCCAGTGTAAGCTACATTTGTTTCTCTTCTGTTTTCTATTTGATGACTGAAGTTAATTTTGGCAGTCCGCAGGGGGGTAACTGAACACAACTACTGTTTGTTGGGCACAGAGGCTGTCTATTCCAACATACAGGAATATGCATAATCAGTCACTAGCTACATCAGGAAATGTGCTGATGATATTACACTCACAAAAGAAATAAGACCTTTTCCTAAGCAGAAACTATGGATGAACAGTGAGGTTTACATCCTAATTAAAGCAAGGGATGCAGCATTCAAATAAGAATGAATCAGAACTACAGATGCAGCCATTCGAAGTGCGCGGTACAGACACGTACCGGAGGTAATTGGCTACGGCGTCGTGCATTGTGACGCACGATGACGCGCGGTACCGCGGTACGTGATTGGTTGAGCGACAGAGGCACTAGTGGTCCGTTGGTCTGTCGTAGAAAGATTTACAGTAAACGTCTTTACTGTGTCCGTTGTAGTATTGAATATTTATGCTGAGCATAAAAAGAATAGGAGCATACTGTAACGCGTGTGAAAGCCATAAACGATTTTAATTTTGGAACATAAACATACAGTATATGGCTGGTCTTGGTACTTTAAAGAAAAAAAAACTCACGTGTATTCCATTTCTCCCTAAACATTTTAAGCATCGAAGTCTTTAACTAACGAGATACCGGAGTCAACAAGCATACTTTTAGAATTTGATTAAAAGGGAATATAATATGGAATCGCGTATCTAAAGAAATTAATAACGATATAATTATATTCATGTACCGCAACACAAGAATAGTACACGCTGTACATTGTCTGTTGATAATGTTTCTGTAGTGCTTTTCAGCACTCTGCATGTGACCTTGCCGGTGGCTCTGTGGGTTAGGTTCCTGACTCCCATGTCACACGGTCTGTGACTGAATCCCACTGGAACCATGACTTTTTTTTAACAAACATTTCTTTGAAAAAATGAAACATTTCCCTTGGTCAGAGATTAAATAAAACCTCACTCGCACCAAACAAATTTATATTTCTAAATATCACAACATGATCGAATTTAAGTCATTTTAATAACAATGAATAGTCACCTATGCGTTACAAAATAAACATTTATATTGATTTGAATCGCGTTATGATTTAAATCGTAAACGCGTGTTTAAATATATGTGTTTTCTGATTCACAATCAGACAAATGCAACATAAATTGATATCTTTCTCTTCTAAGTATCTTAATAAACTTTCAGCATAGCTTTCTCCCCGTTTAGATTTATTTTTCTTAACTAGTATACTTTAGATCTTTTTTTCTGAACTGGGGAAAATCTGATCATGTTTCTCTATAACAATAATAAAAAAACATTATTTTACATATCACCTTTATGTGATATCACCTTAAGGACAGCACATACAAGGGTTAATTGCACAATGGACCGCGCAAAGAAATTTAAAATAGTCTTCTTTAGGCGTGAGGGCAGGAGTGGATCGCAGAAGGCATAATCGGCAAATTAGGAAAACAAAGAACAGGACAGGCGAGACGTTTATCCAGAGAGCGAGTGATCAGAAAAAGGAGCAGCTGTTACACCCAGGTTTTACGCTCTCTCTCTGCTGAATGAATAAAAGCATTTTATTAAAAACGCGTTTGCGTTTGTCTGGGTATTTACTTTGTAATCTGTGGTTTACATCTACTGTATTGCTTTGAGATGCCACTTTTAAAGGTGATATGTAAAATAAAGTTTTTTATTATTGTTATAGAGAAACATGATCAGATTTTCCCTGGTTCAGAAAAAAGACGATTAAAATCTGTAATCTTTCCACTTGTATGTCATCGGAAAATACAAGAAGTTTCTGCTTTCTGTAAGGATGGTATCAAAAAGTAATCTAAGTGGTGAGAAAGCTGTGCTCCTCAAAGCTCTTTACAGGATAAAAACAATAACAACAATAGTGGCTGGGCAAACGATTTTTTTTATAGAAATACAAAATGAGATATAATGATGTGTTCCGGCAAAGACATTAACGAGTACAACCCCCCTCTCTGCGGGAGTGCTGGCTGTGACGAATTAAACCGGTTTCACAGGTATTTTCAAAGTAGAAGGGGGCGAGATTTCCAGCTTAATTTTCGTGTTAAATAATTTTTTAAAATTAAATTACATTCTATACAGCAATCGCATATTTCGGTACCGTTTCATAAAACTTTCATGCTTAAAATGTTTAGGGAGAAATGGAAGACTGATAATGGAATGGAATGGAATGAATGATAAGTGTCGCAGTTTAAATAATTTTCGTAGTTAGAAATTATGAAACGCTCTGTTAAAAGCAAGGGAGTTTTTATGTCCGTTGCAGTAAAAGAAAATGCCTGACAAAGTAGGGCTTGGACATATTCCAAGTGCATTTTTGCAATTTACGTTGCATTGTCCATTGTGCTGCTGTAATACAGTTTAAAATAAGTCTAAACTGTATCAGCTTTATTTATGGGTTGCAATTTAGAAAAAGTCAAAAACCGCACTCAAAATGCAATTTAGAGCTTTCTGGCAAGGGGAGACACCCAAGTTATAATGTAACATGCCACTGTTTGTGCATTAACAAAGTTATACTGCAATTTTCCTTAGATACGCGATTAAAAAAAATAAATTTTTTGAATCCCCGGCGGAACACACTCCATAAGAATCAGCGCTTTTATACAGTATATCGCCTTTAAACACATATATTTAAACACGCGTTTACGATTGAAATCAAAACGCGATTCAAATCAATATAAATGTTTATTTTGTAACGCATAGGTGACTATTCATTGTTATTAAAAAGACTTAAATTCGATCATGTTGTGATATTTAGAAATATAAATTTGTTTGGTGCGAGTGAGGTTTTATTTAATCTCTGACCAAGGGAAACGTTTCATTTTTTCAAAGAAATGTTTGTTAAAAAAAAGTCATGGTTCCAGGGGGATTCGATCACAGAACGTGTAACATGGGAGTCAGGAACCTAACCCACAGCGCCACCGGCAAGGACACATGCAGAGTGCTGAAAAAGCACTACAGAAACATTATCAACAGACATTGTACAGCGTGTACTAATCTTGTGTTGCGGTACATGAATATAATTATATCGTTTTTAATTTCTTTAGATACGCGATTCCATATTATATTCCCTTTTAATCAAATTCTAAAAGTATGCTTGTTGACTCCGGTATCTCGTTAGTTAAAGACTTCGATGCTTAAAATGTTTAGGGAGAAATGGAATACTGGTGTGTATTTTTGCTTTAAAGTACCAAGACCAGCCATATACTGTATGTTTATGTTCCAAAATTAATATCGTTTATGGCCTTCACACGCGTTACAGTATGCTCCTATTCTTTTTATGGTCAGCTACTAAGATTTCCCTTCAGTGGTAAAATTCCATATAAATATTCAATACTTAAACGGGCACAGTTAAGACATTAAATATACATGTACATACTGTATACAGTACAGTTTGCATACGGTAATATGTTTATGTTCCTAAATAAATCTCTTTTATGAGCAAGTGAAAGGTATGGTGAATCGATTCTCAAAAATTACTGTACTTTGCATGATTGGAAACAAATGCGTGATTGCGAAATGCTGTGGTGTTACTTTTACAAAGACGGTCAATGAAAAAAATAATGTGGACCAGGGCAATACTTTGAGTTTACAGCTTGTCCAAGGTCATTCATTATTAATACTATTAGTAATATCTTCGTTAAAGACTTTGATGGCGACAGCTCAAACATGAGAGGTTGAGCTTTATTAGCTCCACCTTGCGGAAATTACGGATACTATTATTTTGCTTGCGGTATTATAGGAGAATTTACGGTAACTAGCGGTATTTACCGGTAACTCGTGGTAGACTGCGTAAAGGGCACCGCAAAATAATGCGGTATCGCCCGTGCATTTTGAATGGCTGCATCTGTAAAGTCAGCCAGGATCAATCTCAAGAATGGAATTAAATGTGCAAAAAACGCATTCCAACAGGAATTAGAGGAACACTGCACCACCAAGGCGCATGTGGCAAGGTATATACAGGCCCTCACAGACTACAAAAGGAAGAACATCTGTGCATCTGCCCATGATGCCTCCCTGCCTAATGAGCTCAACACCTTGGTTTGCTCGGTTTGAAGCCAGCAACACAGAACCAGTCAACAGAGCTGCAGCCTCCGCAGCTGACCAAGTGCTCTTGCTGTCTGCAGATTAGGTGAGGAGATCTCTGCTAAAAGTGAACACACGCAAGGCTGCAGGACCTGACGGCATACCCAATCGCATCCTCAGAGCCTGTGCCAATCAACAGGCAGGTGTATTCACAGACATTTTCAACATGTCTCTGGCCCATTCTGTAGTCCCCCACCTATTTCTAGACAACCACCATCATTCCAATACTGAAGAAAAGCACAGTGACTTAATGACTACCGACAGGTGGCACTAACACCTGCTTCGAGAGGCTGGTCATTAGGCACATTAAGGACACCATTCCAGACACACTGGACCCATACCAATTTGCCTACCGGTCCAAAAGATCCACAGATGACGCAATCTCCATTGACGTACATACTGCCCTACTCTATCTGGATAAAAAGAACACACACGCAAGACTACTATTCAACAACTTCAGCTCAGCTTTTAACACCATCATTCCAGAGAAACTAGTCAAGAAACTCAGTGCACTGGGTCTCGACACCACCCTCTGCAACTGGATTCGGGACTTTCCGACAGGCAGACTTCAGGCTGTCAGGCTCCGAAACCACACCTCCAGCACACTCTCTGAACAATAGGGTCCCCCTGGGGTGTGGGCTTAGTCCAATGCTTTACTCCCTCTATACCCACGACTGTAAGGCCAAGCATAACTTCAACTCTATCGTCAAGTTTGCTGATGACACTGCAGTTGTAAGTCTGATCACAGACAATGATGAGAGGGCCTACAGGGAGGAGGTTAGTCTCCTTACAACATGGTGCGAATACAACAACCTCACCCTCAACATTAGCAAAACAAAGGAGCTGATCGTTGATTTCAGAAAACTGAAAAACAGACATGCCCCTATCCACATCAATGGGACTGAAGTAGAAAGGGTCAGTAACTTCAAATTCCTCGGTGTCCATATAACTGAGGACCTCACATGGTCTCTCAACGCCACCTGTCTGATCAAGAAAGCGCAACAGCACCTGTACTTCCTAAGACAGTTGAAGAAGGCTGATATGTCTCCAGATCCTCACTAACCTTGCACTACAGAAAGCACATTGACTGGTTGCATCACAGTGTGGTATGGCAACTGCAGTATTGTTGACCGCAAAGCCCTGCAGCGGGTGGTGAAAACTGCCCAGTCCATCACTGGGGTTGCTCTCCCATCCATCCAGGACATTTATGACAGACAGTGCTTGAGGAAAGCTCTAAGCATCATCAAAGACCCCAGCTACAGACTATTTGACCCTCTACCATCTGGAGAACGGTACCAGAGCATTCTGGCCCAGGCTACCAGACCCAGTTAAGTTACTGTCTTTGAGCTAGCCAAATAGCATTTAGTTATACCATATACCTGTATATGAGTATAATGACAATAAACTTGAACTTGAACTCTGCCTAAGGGTGTGACTAGGAAGATTATGAAGTCTTTTGTTTGGAGACCACGCAGCGCTGGTACAGATTCAGCAAGAGTAACAATCTCTTTTTGGTTGAACCTGAATTTATATGAAAGTGTAACAAATAGGGGTTTACGAAAATAGAGAATTACCAGAAATAGGCCAAATGGGTTAATCAGTCTTCTTGGGTATGCTTCTACCAGCTTTGCACACCTGGATTTGGGTAGTTTCTCCCATTCTTTCTTGCAGATCCTCTCAAGCTCTGTCAGATTGGATGGGGAGCATTGGTGAACTGTAATCTTCAGGTCTCTCCAACTGATTTTCTATGGGGTTCAAGTTCAGGCTTTGGCTGGGCCACTCAGGGACATTGAGAGGCTTGTTCTGAAGCCACTCTAGTATTGTCTTGGCTGTCTGCTTTGGATAGTTGTCATGCTGAAAGGTGAATCTTTGCCCTACTCCAAGGTTGTGTGCACTCTGGAGCAGGTTTTCTTCAAGGACCTCTCTATATTTGGCACTGCTCATCTTTCCTTCAATCCTGTCCAGTTTCCCAGTCCCTGCCGCTGAGAAGCATCCCCACAGCTTGATGCTGCTACCACCATGCTTCACTGTAGGGATGGTAGTAGCCTGGTTTTCACCAGACATGGCGTTTGGCATTCAGGCCAAAGAGTTTAATTTTTGTCTCATCAGACCAGAGAATCTTTTTCCTCATGCTCTCAGAGTCCTTTAAGTGCTGTTTAGCAAACTCCAGGGGGGCTGTCATATGCCTTTTATTCAGAAGGCTAGGCTTCCATCTAGCCACTCAACCACAGAGACCTGATTGATGAAGTGCTGCAGAGATGGTTGTCCTTCCGGCAGGTTCTCCCGTCTTTACACAGGAACTGTGAAGCTCTGTTAGAGTGGCTATTGGGTTCTTGGTCACCTCCCTGACCAAGACCCTTCTTCCCCGAATACCCAATTTGGCCAGATGGGCAGCTCAAAGAAAAGTCTTCCATTTGGCAATGATGGAGGCCACTGTGCTCCTGGGAACCTTCAATGCACTGCCAATTTGTTTAAACCCTTTTCCAGAGCTACATTGTGTATAGGAAGTCACCACCCCCTTTCAAAATGTTCACCTTTTGTTGCCCTAAAGCCCCAAAATAAGACAAATAAAATCAGATGTTTTCCAGTTTTATTTACAGATTGTACCTTGCAATACTCAAGTGAAAAAAGAAAGCAAAATTTCTAAAATATAAAAAAGCAGAATAACTGGGTTGGATAAGAGAACACCCCCCTGAGTTAATACTTGGTGGAAGCACCTTTTGCCTTGAGTCTGTTTGGATACATCTCTACCAACTTTTCACACCTAGAGGGAGGGATATTTGCCCATTCCTCCTTACAGGATTGTTCAAGCTCTGCCAAACTGCATAGTGAATGTTGATGGACTGCCTTCTTCATTACAAATATTTTCATTGGGATTTAGGTTGGGGCGCTGACTAGGCCACTCAAGGACATTCACCTTCCTGTCTTTCAACCACTTTACGGTTGCTTTGGCAGTGTGCTTTGGGTCATTGTCATGTTGAAAGGTGAACCATCATCCCATTTTCAACTTCCTGGCTGTGGGCTGCAGGTTTTCATCAAGAATTTGCCTGTATTTTGCACCATCCATCTTCCCTTATATCCTGACAAGTACCCCAGTCCAGGCTGAAGAGAAACACCCCTACGATAGGATGCTGCCAAAACCATACTTTACTGGAGGAAAAGTGCTCTTTGGATGGTAAAATGCGTTGGGTTTTTGCCAAAAAGTTTGATTTTGGTCTCATTTGACCACAGCATCTTTAAGGTGCTTTTTAGCAAAACATAAATGAGAAATTGTGGCTTTTTTAAAGGACTTTTACTTGCCACCCTCCCATTCAGGCCAGATTTGTGGAGTGCTTCTGATATTCTTTTCACATGCACACAATGACCAGTCTTTGCCATAAAAGCCTGTAGCTCATTCAAAGTTGCTATCAGCCTCTTGGTAGCCTCTCTGATCAGTCTCCTTCTTGCTCATTCATCCAGTTTGGAGGGACAGCCTGATCTAGGCAAGGTCAGAGTTGTGCCATACGCCTTCCACTTCTTAATGATGGTCTTGACTGTGCTCCATGGGATACTTAAAGCCTTTGAAATCTTTTTATACCCATCTCCTCACTTGTGCCTTTCCACAATTTTATTTAGAAGTTCTTTTGAAAGCACCTTTCCACCCATAGTGGAATCTTTGCTTTGAAATGCACTTCCAAGCAGTGGAATCCTCTAGAAACAGCTGCTTTTATTGTGAACTAATCAAAATCACCACAATTGATCACAGGCGGGAGCCAATTATTTTGTTATGTGATCTGTTAGGTGATTGGTTATTCCTGAGCAAATGTATTAATGCAATTGTAAAGGGGTTGTTCACTTAACCAAATAAGGTATTTTACTGTTGTACTGTAATATTAATTTTCAGAATGTTTTATTTTATTTTCACTTGTCTCATGTGGGTTACTGTGTGTAAATAAAAATGGAACAAACAAATATAATTTGTTTTTATTTTCAGAGTGTCATACAACAAAAAGCACAAATTTTGAAAGTTCTGGAGATATCTAAAATATGATCAAAAGAAATAGGATGCATCTGAGCTCAATTTGGAGTGTCATAGTAAAAGGCCTGAATACTTATGTAAATGAGAGATTTCAGTTTTTTAATAAATTCACAAAAATTCCTAAAAACATATTTTCACTTTGTCATTATGGGGTATTGTGTGTCGATTGATTGTAAAAAAGTATCAAGTGGAGGGGTCTGAAGACTTTCTTAAGGCACTTTATAACATTAAACAAGAAAATAAATGGGAATCTATCCCCCTGTTGTAAAAATGCATCCACAAAACTGGAGAGACAGGAGAGACTGATTCGCTGTACAAGAAATCAGATACAGATGCAGCCATTCAAAACAAACGAGGTACTCTGCGGTACAACGCTGTGGGCGTCGCATCACAATGCGTCATATCACATCATACCGCATAATACCGAGGATAATGATGATGATAATGATAATAGTATCCGGAATCACCACCAGGTGGAGCTAATAAAGCTTAACCTCTCATAAACAGCATTTGAGCCGTCGCCAGAAAACACCCGGTTTCGAATCCCAATCACTGCCGAGGGACATTCTTTATCCAATTAAGAATTTAAGTTGTATACTGTTTAGACTTTTAAACTGTGTGCTACAGAATATTAGTCATAAAACATTAAAAAGTTGGTATATTTTATAAAAGCAAGTTTGCTCAGTTGGACAAAAGTACACAACCTTCCTAAATATTTTTATTATGCATAAATATTATATGTATCAAAGTCTTTAACTTGGTAATTTACATGGGTTCTGGCTTTAATGTGCTTGTTCTAACATTATTAAGCTTATTTTCTGTACTTCATAAAAAGTTATAACGTTTTATCCTTTTCCAAGAATACGTGCAGTACAGCAGTAAGAACACCACTTGCTGTTATTGTAAAAAGATAGATGTTGTAGTGATTTAACATCACTTGATAGCTATATTAATATGGAATCATGTAACTAAGCAGCTAAAGTATCACAAGTGGATGTTTTGGAAACATTTTGACATTTGTTTCTTTTTAAAAAAAAACTTCTATTGGTCCTGTAGTGGTAATGAGCACTGCAATGTAGCGAGCTGCACCCAGACAGTTCAAAGCACGATCAGAGCATTACTTTTGGTTTGGTTCTCATATAGCTGAATGCATAAAACTAGTCCATTATTACAGCTTGTTGTTGGCTCTGGCATGAATTTGCAGCCATTCAAAGTTCACGGTACAAACCCTAACCGTGGACAACTACGCATGCGCCACCGCGCCGTAGTGCGGTACGTGATTGGCTGGTCAAAATGACCGACAGGGGCACTCGTGGTGCATTGGTTGGTAATGGAAAGATTTAATCATTTAATCTTTTTACTGTGCACGTTTTAATCTGCTTAGTATTGAATATTTAGATGGAATTTTACAATTCCTATTCTTTACTCAGCAGCTTATTAAAAACAGCACCCATGATGTTCAAACCGATTTTTTACACAGAAGACTGACACAGCTTTGCGTTGTGAATCTCTTTTTCTCGTGCTTTTATTTAATGTGGCACTATGCACTGGGATAGGAGTATGCTGTTCACAAGCTAATAGCATTTAAACCACAGCATCCACAATGCTGCAAGTGTTTTACACACGAAGCAGGTCCTCTGACCTTTCCAAGCCTTGTTTTGGGCTGTGAAACCTCTTAGTTTTTTTATTATTTTTTTTTCAATATGGTACAATTAGACATGCGATACACTGGGAGAATGGGGTCTTCTTCATGACTCAATAGCTTTTTAAGCACAACACCCACAGTGCTGCAACTGTGTTTCACACTCTAGACAGGCCCTCTGACCTTTCACAACCTTGTGTTGGTTTGTGAATCTTTTCTGTAATATTTTATAATTTTTAGAATACTGCACCATTAGACAGGCAATACACTGGGATGGGGGGTGCTTCCAGTAATTTTTGGGTTTTTATTTCAGTTTCACATTGGTTCTGAAAGTTAACATTTATGCAAGACATACTGTTTTTTGGGCATATTGAAACTGTTACTTAGCTTTCACTGTACATCTCAATGTACATATCCAGGTATCTGAAGAAATAGCCAGGTATCTGAAAGAAAGGCTTCACATATCAAAGCAAGGTTGTAAACACATTTTATTTTTAATTTGACTCATTCACGAATGATGAACCATGATCTTGACATGCAGGTGTGGAGGTGTGCATGTATGAAGTAGAGTTAACAGTAAGTTGTCTGTCCCGACAAATGGTACAGATAAACAGATATTAATAACATCGAATAATTTTAAACTGCTACTGATATTATTGCAGAGGATAAATATTATCGACACTATATTGTCATTACAAACATCTATGTGATGTCGGCCATACGGCGTACACATTACTAAAGCTGAAAGTTTAGCCTTTGTCACTAATGTAACCACTAAATAAAGACATAAATATATACATCCCTACATTGCAAACTCAAAGCGTTTCAGCATTTTTCATTGACAAAATGTAACGCCACACACTCTTCTTTAACTGGGTGTTTTGTTTCTGGACAGACTGTTAATCACTGTTAAACGCAATGCATCAAGAAATGTGATAGACGCATTAGCAAGTTTATGCAATTCCATTGAAAAGCCGGGCATGATTTTCTCTCCTAGCCACAGCGGCAGACAGCAGATAATTGTTTTCTTCCTTGATTTGCTGATCTGTAAGGTTGTTGAGCGCAGTGAATGTGAGTTCTGTCTTGCATTGTCAGATTGTGAATAAATAAAACTATTTTATGAAACGCGCATTTGCGATTTTAATCAAGATGAGAGAGAGAACGCATTTCTGTACGGAATGTGTGTTAAGTTTACAAAATTAAAGTGTTTCAAATGTTTAATTAAAAAGTTTTAAAAAATTACAACTTACACAAAGATTCTAAGATGATCACAAGGAAGTGTATTGCATGTCTAATGGTCTAACCCCATTACCTCCATTTTGATTAAAATCACAAATGCTTGTTTAATAGTGGTTAGAAAAAATGTGTAAAGAATGTGGGGTTGTATGATGATGGGGTGTGGGCTGGCACATACCCAAGTGTATGACAAAGATGATCCCGTGGTGTGGACTGCCCTACCCCTGGGATACTGATCTAGGGGCATACTACACTGGGAAGGTGTGACAGGCTGTAATCGCCTCACTAGGGGTGAGGTGGAAGTTACATTGCCCCCATCACCCACAGTCTAAAAGACCAACAAAGGAAATATCAACCGAAGGAACACCATGGGTAGATGCCCTACCTGCGGTCCTGTGCAGTTTGCGGGCTGGAGCAAATGGAACTGTGAGACTGAGCCCATTTGAGGTCATCACAGGCAGCCAAAGAAACTCCCTGGAGGCCAAGTTTGGCTAATAGACTGTTGAATTTACTAAACTCTCTATTACAGTATTGTAGGTTTGTTAACTGAAGCGGTGCACAGGGCTCGTGAACAGGTGCTGGACGCTTGGGGACCTCCAGTAGAGGGGAGACACCACCGGATACATGGCGAGTGGGTGTAGGTGAAGAAGAGATACCCTGCCAGACGTTGCAATCCTGCTGGGAGGGACCATATCAAGTGCCACAAACTACTGACTGTGCCATCTGAGTGACAGGATGAGATCGCTGGATCCGCGCATCGCACTTTCACCGACCCACAGCACCAGAGACTGAGTGAACAGAAAGAAGGATGTTGTTACCGTTTCTGTGTCTGATGCTTCCTAAGACCAACAGTATGCTTGTTAGGCCTGAGGAGCATTACGGGGGATATGGTATCAATACATTCCGGGTGTTGGCATATCTATCAGCCAAAAAATGATAATCAGAGTTGGGTCAATATTGTTATTCCAAGATCCTGACGATAGATCTCCACATGGCTGAGGTCTGCGTTTGGGTCCTGGGGTAGGACTTTATGTATTTGTAGGATTAGGATTGTTTTATATGTATAATTGTAACTATCACTTGTACAAAAGCATCAATCACATCTTGTTGTAACCGTGGAACGCACAATGTCATGGTAAGGCATGCCTGTAAATCTAAAAAGGAAAGATCTGCCCTGACATTGTATGTGTAAAAAATAGGCAGTCCTGATGTATGCCATATTTTATAAGGGGGGAATGAAGTAAGACACAAGATGTAAAAAGGGTTAACTTAAGTCAGTTCTGCCTGAAAATTAGACTTCTAAGCAACAGGGGTTTATGGCAGGAAAGGGGGTTAACTGATAAGGATTCCAGATGCGAGCTAGGAACCCCCTGGGGGTGTAATCTTAAACTGACCATTTGGCCAGGGTCTCTTAACTGGCCAAATACCATGCCCCCCCCCTTACCATAACACCGAATGACGTCTGAAGCAGCAAGGAAGGACTATATAACCTAAAAGTTTGTACTGGCACATCGAACAATACTTCGGTTTTGTTGTTTCTTGCGGGAAACAAGACTTCGGCTTTATTGTTCCTTGCATGCAGTAAACTCATCTGTTTAACTTTATCTCAGGATCCAGAACCTTATTCTTTCTGTTACAACACTGTACTGTAGTAGTTTTAAAACTAAATGGTATCATATTGCATTACAGTATATTTATACAGAATAAGATCACACTGCTGTTCATTGATGTGTATGCTACTGTTTCAATATATCTGTGGATGTGACTTCATGCGGTATGGCATGTTGGGAATTGTCTTTGTTCTCGTATTCAATTCATGTGGCCAATCTTTCAAAAGTACATAAACTACATTACACTCAGTTACATTTACCCCCCCCCCCCCACTGCAAGTTGTAACAAAATGCTTTAAAAACTTAAATAATCCTGGTTGGGAGGGAAAAGTGCTGTATATAAATTTTTCCTCATTGCAGCATATAGTTGATCAGTGTGACTTAACAATAATGTAGGACAAATTATTTTACGAACAAATAAAAATGCATATTTAATATATTGTATAGGCACTAACATCATAACAATGTGAAAGGGCAAAGACAACCGTTGAGTAATCACTGGTACAATATACATGTATTTCATGACGATAAATGGTAGAAATACAATTATTTGCCATTATATTAACAATTACAGCAGATACAAATCTTAAAACAAATCTGAATTCTTTTAAAACAGAAGTTATTAACCCTACTGTGGTTTACACCAACTACTGTAGCTTACTCCAAGTCAGATCATTGTGTGCCCAATGAGTATTTAGTTTTGATTATACTATGAATTAGTCTCTGAGGCATAGTCAGAGGTTCGAAATAAAAAAATCTAAATTGTTGAGTTTGCATGAGAGAAAGGGGTTCCTTTTGAGAAGTTATAAGCACTGGTCAGATGCTGTTGAGCAAGAACTCTCAGACTGCTTTGAAATGACTGATTGGTGTATATTCAAAGATTCATTCACTGATCTAAATGAGTATACAGTGGTAACATCCTACATCATCTAGACAAATATGTTCCTACCAGGAAGATCAAACAATTATTTCCCTTATTTCACTAGTTTGCTTTTACTGTGTAAATAATTTACTAACATCATTTACAACCTATCCTGCTAGAATAATGGAAAATTACTCATCGCAACTTAAGTGTGAGCTGGCTGCGCACCTGGAATATGGAGGGCAGAGCTAGCTTCGGGCAGCCTGACCAGAACTGAGAGTGTCTGATATCTGCTTAAGCAATGATTAACAAAATCTAGAAGTACAGATCCAGCCATTCAAAATGTGCCAAGTACACTGCATCAAAACACGGTAGGCTTGGCACATCACAACGCATCATACCGCGTGTTATGATAATAGTATCCAGTATTATCACCCTGTAAAACCACCAGGTGGAGCTAATAAAGCTTAACGTCTCATGTACAGCATTTGAACTGTTGCCAGAAAATGCGTGGTTTCGAATCCTGGTCACTGCTGAGAGAGAATCTTTTTCCAATAGAGAATTTAAGTTGTACTCTTTAGACTTTAAATAATTTTAAACTGTGTATTACAGCATGTTAATCATTCAACATTACAAAGTCGGTATATTTTATAAAAGCAAGACTGCTTAGTTGGACAGAAGTACACAACCTTCCACCTTCATCATAAATATTTTAATTATGCATACGTATTTTTTGCATCAAAGTCTTTACGGAAGATATTACTAATAGTATTAATAATGAATGACCTTGGACAGGCTGTAAGCTCAAAGTATTACCGTGGTACACTTTCTTTGTAACCATCTACATCAGTTTAATTGTTGCGACATAAAAATACAATTTTTTCATTGACAAAAAACAACATCACACTCTCTTTTTTAAATGTATTGTTTTGTTGCTGCACAGACTGTTAAACCAGAGGAAAAGAGCGCCTCTTTCTTCAAAGAATTTCATTGATCCGATCACGTATTAGTTTCCAATCATACAAAGTGAGTTTTGATAATCTCCGATTCACAATGCCTATAATGGTTTCCCGGAGATTGCTCATGGAGATTCAGCTTTCCCAGAGATTCAACTTTCTTCCTTAACATTTTAAGCATCAAAGTTATTAATTCGGTCACATACTGTGGTTATTTTGGAAAAGTTTTTTACGTGCTCCTTCTGACTACATTAAGTTTTTATACTTCGTAAAAAGTTATGATGTTTTAACCTTTTCTGTGAATACTTACGCTTGCTATCACAGTAAAAAAACACATACTTTTTAGAACTTGATTAATAGGGAATATAATATGGAATCGCGCATCTGAAGAAATTAATAACGATATAATAATGATCATACAGCTCAAATCATCACAGTAGTACACTTTCTTTGGAAATGTCTGCATCAGCTTAACTCACTCCCCCCGTGATTACCTGTGTGGCGTAATAGCTTAGGTGTGTGCCTTGCATGTTGGAGGTTGGGGGTTTGAACCCAGATAAGCCATTAGTTTTCTTTTAACAAAAATTTGAAAAACTATTTGAGCAAATATTATGGGCACAATTATTGACATTTTTTATATTTCTAAATATCACAACATGTTCGAAGCTAAGTGATTTATTAATAACAACAAATCATTTCAAACTGCCACTACAGTTAAACTTGTTGGAAATACATTTGTCCTGCATCAAAGTTTAACTCGTTCAGAACGCCCTACATTAAGAACTCCAAGCGTTTCATCTTGAGCTGAAGACCCTCACACCAGAAGAAGGCTTCACAGCCAAAACGTTGTGTTTTCTCTCTTCTTTTTTCAGCATGGAATAAACCTATTACCTGTTATTATATATATTATATAATATTATATGTTATTATTATAGTATTAATAATGTAGCACTTTCAGCTCACGCCCTACCAGCTGAGGAATCGAACTTGGGCCCGCAGTGTCACTCAACAGGGAAGCAGAAGTAGTACAAAGCGACACCTTTCATCAAACTTTTTTGACAGGTGCCATGCCCCCTTTTTCAGCCAATGGGTGTCCACGGTGGGGCGGATGACCCGCTCCCTTTTCATCCAATGGTGCATTGTTATGGTCGGATGTCCCACCCCCTCCCAAGCCAATGGTGTGTAGTTAAGGGTCGGATGTCCCGCCATCCCCCACCGAGCGGTCCTAAGCCTCAGGGTCCAAAAGCCCCTGCCACCGCATCCCTTGATTTATAAATAAGTGTAAGAAAGCGTGTATTAGGGTTGGAAGGCGATCATGTCTGTTGGGGGTTGAGCGTGCTCTATTATAACCCTAGGGAATCGGGGAGTTACGGCGGCGTGGGGAGTCTGGTGAGGGCCGGGTTTCAGAGTGGTTGACCCTGACAGCGCGTCTCAAAAAACGATCAAGGGGCATGTAAGCACACACACTAGCGGCACCTGCCGTGGACGGGTGTAAGAGTGGTTGACTCGGACATCGTGTCTCAAAAAACCATCAAGGGCATGTAAGCACTCATACACACACACTGACTGTGTAAAGTCTCACGGAAAGAACTCGCAGGACAAATAGCATGTGAAATGTGAACCACTTTATTTCATTAGTAGGTTTTCAAACACAGAAACATCACAACACACACTTTTGAACTTTTCACACACGTTACAGACTCCTGTTTGCAATCACCAATTAAATGTTGGTGCGGAAAATTAGTTCGGTACAGGTAACTATCACCCCAACATTGCTCAGAAACTTTGCTGCATCTGAAAAAGCGTTCATAATGCCCTTCCACTCCCCATGTCTAAAACCATGAGAACTGCACCGAGCAACCTGGTCTAACAGAGCAAAAAAATTTGCCTGAGTAACCAGAGGGATGGTGTTACCACAGGTTCTATGCAAAACACATTGTATTTTGGAATACACACCGCTGAATCCGCCAGGCTTCCGTTTCTGATCTGAAAACAACAGAAGGGCTGTAATTTCACTCATGTTCTTGACATACACATCTATCTCTTTAACAAATTTAAGGACCTTAGCATTCGACTCATTGATTTTCATCAAGCTTTGCAGAAAGAAGTGTGTAAAGCACACTTCTTCGGACGATGGCACACCCGTGTCTGTAAAACAGAGTGAAACCGCTATTCACATGGCGTGTATTTCACAGCCCTGGTTTTACACAGATCTTTTTTCGCGTCTGTAAAAATATGTAGAATGTTTCTTTTACAATGCATGAAAAGTCATGTCTACTATTTTTTCATCTACCTGGTCAAGTAAGGATGCTCGTGTGGCGTGTGGTCGTCAATTATGTTTCTCAGCAGGTGTTTTATACACCGCTCAGTATCATTTGTAATTGTGTATGCACACAGGCCCCTGGCCGAAAAAATTCGGACTAAACTGAGAGACTTATAAATTTCTAACGCGGCAAACGTCACATCTTCAAACCCATCTGTGTAGCCAACAGCCAGACATGTGTGACCCCGTTGACCGGGGTGGTCAATCAAACAGGCCGGGCGTTCATCAACCAGAACCCCCTTTAAACAGCGGTTGAAGATGCAACAAACTACCGTCTTTACAATCTAGGCCATAACATTGCACGCATTAGGGACATCGTTAGCTAAACTTGGTTGAGCATCATCATTATTAATACTTTGACGAACACACAAGCATAGACATGAAACATTCAAGCTCGATGGCACTTTGAAGATTGATGTGTCGACCTCTTCGTTATTCTATTAAAGGAAAAAAGAAAAGGAAGGCTTGACAAAATAAATAGGCATGCTTTTTACCTAAAATATTTATCATTTAACGCCTCTTTTGAGTTAGGGTTTTTTGTTTCCTCCGCGCCAGAATCGGTTTAATATTTACCATTTGTAGCGAACCTTCATCATCAGGTGTTGACAGTTCACCAGCACCAGATTCCCCGTCCAAGCTCACATGCCAGCCACTGTCACACGCCGCAGAGCGTGGGGTTGGCTTTTGCTAAAAAGAAGACCAAGTGTTGATAATGACATACACTAAGCGCAGATTGAAACAACAATTCCACGATCAGAAAAAATATTTTAGCAGCCTACCTCTTCACATTGCAGAGCAGAGGAATCCGATGTTTTGCCACTCAAAGAAGCCATCTTCATTGCTGTCAATATCGGGGGAGTCTGACAGCTCAAGTGAATGCTTCAACACCGACAAGTCGGCGCATTTAAGAATAACGCCAACATCGTAACCGCGCCCACATAACTCAAAACATTTTTCAATTCGTTGTGATGTTTTAGAACGACCCACCATATCCCCACGCCCCCAAAACCACACGTGTTTTATCGAGAGCGCAAAGTAATCACTTATCAGCTTATTTTTAATGACACATTTTCGACAGCTTTTCAAAGGCTTGAAATGAATTTCCACGCACCGTGAACATAAAAGTCTTTAAACTTTAAAAGTACTAACACACAACACAAACGATGTGTTGTTGTTCTTTATATTGTAACGCTTCGGGGTTCACATGGGCGCCCTCGCCGCCGCCGCATCTGGTCGGCCCCCGACACCGTCGGGGACTCGAACCTGGGCCTCCGGCGTCACTCAACAGGGACCCAGCCTATTGAGCTAAAGAGAGATCTCCCTCCAGTCCAGCGGCTGCAGCCTCTGCTATCACAGGGAAGGGCGGTGACGTCACCGCTCTGGTAAGCCAGCTCTTACACACTCACTGGTGGCCGTATGCGTTACAATATTTTAACGGACTGGTCTTAAAGTTTTAAAAATAATTTAATAAGACACATTTAGCTTATTTTTAATGACACATGACCCGGAGTCAGGGGGAGGGGTGTGGATAGTCAGCAGAGGGGCCGCTAAAATTGATCTCATAGCGAAAGTTCATAAAAGTTTTAAATTTTAAGCAGGTACAATTAACAGTGACAATAAACAGACGGATTTAGTAGTTACAGTTTTTCTCTTGTTTTAAATGCTGTTTTGTATAAACATTTTAGGTTTATATTAATGTAAAGTTTTCTAATTTATCATCACTACATGTATTTTACGCAAAATGTAAATGTTCTTAACTCTGCATTGTGGAAAAATAAAACCCTCAAAACGTCAAGGAAGGTTTGTGAACACGCCGCTATAAAGAAAAGATACATTTTCTTATAGCGATACCGTTAATAAAAAAATATTTTTCTTAATAATATTCATAGAGGTGTAGCGGCGAGGCTTAATAATAAGGCAGAATTAAGTGTTTCTGAGCTTCCCAAATGAGGCCCCATTTCTCTGTTCATCTCTGTGGTGCAGCCACAGAGAGACCATTAGTGCAGGGTGATTTAAGGTTTCCTAGGACAGCTCCCAAAGGGGGATGCACTTAGCTAAGTCTGGCTATCATGATCAATGGTCATCCATTGGCGCCTATCTGTCTAGGGAGTGCCGGATGGACATCTGGACTGCATTACTAAGTGTCAGGACTAAGTGACTCATATCTCACCGTGATCAACCAATCAGGGACTGGTAGGGCCGAGTAACCCACGTGGGACTCTGATGCCCATGGAACTTTCAGCCAATCAATGAGCTGAAGTTCCTCCAGGTAAAAACAGGCAACACAGGCCTGGAGATTCAGATTCGGGAGATTCAGTAAGATTCTGGAGAGGATTCTGTGGACTGTTCTAAAGGGAATTCAAAGGAGAATTCCAGGGCAGGACGGCCCAGGAGCAGAAGGCTCCCAAGGGCAGGACATTCTCGCAGCGCGCCTCCTGACCATCCTGAGACTCAGCCCGGACAACCACGGAACGGCCAGTGTGTCCGAGTGCCAGAACTTTCCTTTGTTCTAAGAGTCTAGAGTGGAGGTTGCCAGAGAGTAACCAGCAGCAGGCCTCGTGAACAGGTCAGAACTGTGGACAGCTGAATCACTATTCAGAACTAGCTCTTCATCAGGAACGAACCGGTCCTCTTCCTGACTTGCTGGGATCCACAGTCATCTTTTCTCCTGTGCGCAAACTTAGTTAAAGCCAACACTAACTAGCCGGTCAGTGAGCATCAGCAGCGCACCGTCGCAAGCCGCACAGCACAGCCTGGCACACTGCCAGAGAGCGCGGATTGGACAGCAACAGCCTGCAACTGTTTCTTTGTGCCCGCAGGAGATCTGAATCCCCAGAAATTGGATGAGTATTCAACTTCAATGCATTACAGCTCGAGAATTCAATTGTTATCCCAACCAGTTGATATCAATTTAATTCCTAAGAGTTATGTACTTGTTTTGAGTATCTAATGTAGAAGTTATAACCAAGTTCATTTATGAAACGGTCTTAATGAATGATATACTGAACGTATGTCCTCTTGATATATGTAACTCTTCGTAACTGATTGAATATATATCTTTTGTATTCTGATAACCCTCTCGATAAGATCTGTTAGGTTTACATGCATATTCTATGTATTAATAAATGTATCCTCGTGTATTAGTACCTGTGTGTGTGCGTTGTTTGAGTTATGTCGCATGGTTGGATTCTAAAGCCATCAAAAGAATCAACTTTGTGATTTACTGCTACAATTAATAATTGTCTCAGTAAATGCCCAAACCCTACAGAACTGGTGCCTTCAGAGAGCCACTACATTACATATTTGGCGTCCCTGAACGGCTATGAAACACTACAGAGGTCTGTTGCTAAATCAATCACAGGCACCAGTGCATATTTTCACTGCGTTTTAACAGCTATGAAATTTAGGCAGACACAGATGTATGACTTAAAATCATATATATTTTACCATTATAACGGTCTTTTCTAAAACATTTTGTAAAAATGTTTCTTTTAATATAATTTCTACATCCCAACACGGTCGCACCCCATGGTGCCTAAGATTAAAGGATATGGTAGTGTAGAGAAATGTTTATCTTACAAAAACATGTGTTTCTTAGAAGCGGATGCTTATCAGGGTGGGGGGATCGACTAACTTGTCAGAAAATTGGAGAAGAATGGACCGCAGCAACGATCAAATCCAGCAGTCTGAAGACGCCGTTTTTTCAGACCTAACACTACACGACTTGATAGATGTTGACTATTTCCAAGATTTCCCAGGTATGTATATTTGGCTTATTGCGAGATAAAATTACAATGTTACTGTGCTTGTCTCATGTAGCCGTGTTGTAATTACGACAATGTTATGAATAACGCTTTATGACCATGTGAGTCTTAAAGATACCCGGTCACTTTCTCTACATCATCACACGGTTGTGTCTATTTGCAGACGCTAGTGAGGGAACGAGTTGGTACACATTTAAAAAACCCCATTTGTGCTTTTCAATACTCCCTCAAAATCTTGTGGAGACTCATGCAGATGTCCCCGTTAAACCAGGGAGTGCGGAGCATATTACCAGATGGTCTGTGAGAAAAGGTTGGTATTAGTTAAGATTTGTCTGTGCCGTGTTATAAAACATTCGTTTAACATACACATTTAAAGGTGTCTATAACTAATTAATAAAAATTCCAATAGTTTTCTATTTTTGGTAATTTGGGGTGTAGCGGCGAGGCTTAATAATAAGGCAGAATTAAGTGTTTCTGAGCTTCCCAAATGAGGCCCCATTTCTCTGTTCATCTCTGTGGTGCAGCCACAGAGAGACCATTAGTGCAGGGTGATTTAAGGTCCTAGGACAGCTCCCAAAGGGGGATGCACTTAGCTAAGTCTGGCTATCATGATCAATGGTCATCCATTGGCGCCTATCTGTCTAGGGAGTGCCAGTTGGACATCTGGACCGCATTACTAAGTGTCAGGAGTAAGTGACTCATATCTCACCTTGATCAACCAATCAGGGACTGGTAGGGCTGAGTAACCCACGTGGGACTCTGATGCCCATGGAACTTTCAGCCAATCAACAAGCTGAAGTTCCTCCAGGTAAAAACAGGCAACACAGGCCTGGAGATTCAGATTCAATGAGAGCCTGAGAGATTCAGTGAGATTCAGTGAGACTTCTGTGGACTTTTCTAAAGGGAATTCAAAGGAGAATTCCAGGGCAGGACAGCCCAGGAGCAGAAGGCTCCCAAGGGCAGGACATTCTCGCAGCGCGCCTCCTGACCATCCTGAGACTCAGCCCGGACAACCACGGAACGGCCAGTGTGTCTGAGTGCCAGAACTTTCCTTTGTTCTAAGAGTCTAGAGCGGAGGTTGCCAGAGAATAACCAGAGGATCCACCCGAGGTTAGCACCAGCAGCAGGCCTCGTGAACAGGTCGGAACTGTGGACAGCTGAATCACTATTCAGAACTAGCGCTTCATCAGGAACGAACCGGTCCTCTTCCTGACTTGCTGGGACCCACAGTCATCTTTTCTCCTGTGCACAAACTTTGCTAGTTAAAGCCAACACTAACTAGCCGGACAGTGAGCATCAGCAGCGCACCGTCGCAAGCCGCACAGCACAGCCTGGCACGGAGCCAGAGAGCGCGGATTGGACAGCAACAGCCTGCAACTGTTTCTTTGTGCCCGCTGGAGATCTGAATCCCCAGAAATTGGATGAGTATTCAACTTCAATGCATTACAGCTCGAGAATTCAATTGTTATCCCAACCAGTTGATATCAATTTAATTCCTAAGAGTTATGTACTTGTTTTGAGTATCTAATGTAGAAGTTGTAACCAAGTTCACTTTACGAAACGGTCTTAATGAATGATATACTGAACGTATGTCCTCTTGATATGTGTAACTCTTTGTAACTGATTGAATATATACCTTTTGTATTCTGATAACCCTCACGATAAGATCTGTTAGGTTTACATGCATATTCTATGTATTAATAAATGTATCCTCGTGTATTAGTACCTTTGTGTGTGCGTTGTTTGAGTTATGTCGCATGGTTGGATTCTAAAGCCATCAAAAGAATCAACTTTGTGATTTACTGCTACAATTAGTAATTGTCTCAGTAAATGCCCAAACCCTACAGAACTGGTGCCTTCAGAGAGCCACTACATTTACATTTTGGCCGGCTATGATTACATATTTGGCGTCCCTGAATGGCTATGAAACATTACATTTATGGCGTCCCTGGACCGGCGTGGCAAGACTGAAATGAATCAACCAAGCGGAATAATTCATATAAAACGCCGCGGGTTTCATACACGATAATACAGTGTGCTGAAAGCCGAAAGGAAAAAAGTTCCCCTTGCTCTTTAAGCAGTGCTTGATTGTTTTGTGATCTTTTGCAATCTACCGGGTTGATTGCATACTTGATCTTGTGGTTTTCTGTGGTAAAACTGTGATTTTGTACTTAAAAGTAATACTCTTTAAGTTTAACGATGGTTGCTAAAAGGTCTGAATTCGAGTCGCTATTAAGCACTCTCTCTAGCAGCGACAAGTCTGACCACGATCTCTTCCATATCTCCGTCAGCGGAGAAGCTAGAAGAATAAATCTCCATTCTCTGAGAGAGCTAGCGAAGGACATAGAGAGATTTGACCCCGCAGTGTCAGAGAATAATATCGAGAGTTATATTCAAGACCTCAGGTATAACCTGCAGTACCTGCCAAACGCCACAGAACAGGAGAAAGTGTTTCTGGTCAGGAAAACTACCAGCAGAGCTGTACATGAGTGGATGGCTAGGCAGATGAAAGAAGTCTGTAATGACTTTGAACAGCTTTGTCATGCACTTATCGAAGAATACAGTGCGTTTATTGACCCAAATGCCGCGATAGCCGCCGCTCTTAACATTAAGCACGAGAGAGCAGAGTCCCCTCGCGAATATTACGAGAGACTTAGACGAACTTATTTTGCAGGGCGAAATGATGAGGGTTGCGAAGAGAACATACATTTCAAGGGTTTATTCATTGCGAATCTCCACCCATCAGTCAGAAAGATGATCTTAATGCATACAGATGCACAGACCATGAAAATGACTGATATTAAGAGATTCGTGCAGAAAGCCTGGGAGTATGATGTCCAAAGTCGCTCTGAGCAAAAAGCTGCTAAAGCGACCGTGTTCGCCGTCAGAGCCAGCAGGGTTAATTCCCTCCTGCTCGAAGGAGCACAGGCTCCTGAGCTGGCTAAGCCCCGTTCCAAAGCAGGCACACAGGACCGCACCTAGCGTCCTAAGTGCCATGAGAACACCAGGGGAGGGAAAGGGCTAGAAAAGGCTGAACAAAAGGATTCAGTAGCCACCCGCCTGGCCAGGCTTGAACAAGCTTTATTAGGACAGGGACAACCGCTCCCCAAGGCTGCCGGAAGCGTGAATGAGCTGATACTCTCCACTGGAGGAGGCGGAGACCCGCCCCCTCCCACTCCCTCAGTCTATCTGATTGAGCGGAAGGGTTCCTGCCTGGATGAGGTCAGCCACTCCCAAGCGAGTGCTGACTCCACCCCTGAAGTCACAGAGCAGGCAGTAAAACACAGAGGAAAAGCAGGAAGCTTTTACCTCAAGGCTGCCATGGGAGGTGCCTTACACAGTGAGACACTGATTGACACTGAGGTTGAAAGGTGTTTGATGTCACACGGCAAGCTCAAACGGGTAGAAAAAGAAAAGGGCATGCGACTCAGAGAGGAACCTTTGGTGGATCACCAGAAAGGCAAAGTGTGGAAACAGGTCAAGGCTCCTAAGCCTTCTGTACAGAAGGAAAGGGGGGCCAAGAGGCAGACTGTGCTCACACAGTGCCCACCGAACACAGAAGCCTATGTGGAGATTCCTTCTGTTCCCTCTGGACAAGAAATAAAAATATTTCCTTGTTCCCCGGATATACAGGGAAGTCGTGTCCCGGCTGAGGTCACAACAGCCTCCCTGCCACAGGAGCGGTGCTCCGAGCAGCCGCCTGATCCACCAGGTAAAGCACACACCTTTTACATCCCTAAAGAGGAGCAGATCTCCCCACCTGGCGATGAAAAGGAGCTTTCCCTGTGCACCCTGGCACCCAAGAGGGGTCAGGACCACCACCCTGCAGTGGTGGAAGGGATCCAGATGGCAGGAGAGCAGGTTGGTGATGTAGCCCTCACCTTTAGCCCTGAGAGGTCCTCTATTAGTGAGGATCTGCTTGAGCAGCTGTCACAGGGCCACCGCCAGGTGCCCCTGGTGCAACATTCACAGGTTAGACAGGAGGTCCAGCTGGACGCTGAGACTACTGCGCTGTGGACACACCTGATCCCAGATGCCGATTCCCTCTGCTGTGACCCAGGGAACCTGCAGTCAGGTAACATTATTTCTCACAACTACCAGGTAGTGAGTGAGACCGACCTGATTGTTCCTGCCTCGACAGCAGGGTTTCCAACACACCCAGTCCCCCAGAAGGGACAGGGAATGAAAGCCGAGCCGGTTTTCTTACAGCCACCAGCTCAGTCTGTCAGTCTGAGTCTGACCAACAGTGGTTCAGCCAGACTGGAGCTGGATGGTCAAGTCACCCGCCTGCCAGTGCAGGACATCGCAAAGAGGGGTGTCAGAATCCCCGCCTGCACTGACATGGGCCTGGTGAGTGATAGTGAGTTCAAAGACAGTGAACTAGCTATCTCAGTGCTGGGGCAGCTCCCTGAACCCCTAGCGAGGGAAGGGGGGAGCGAGCAGGTGTCCTACACCTACCCCCAGCGAACGATTGTAAACATGCCGATAGAGGGATTCCTCAATCAGGAGGTGTGCAGGGTGGACCTGAACAGTGAGAATGGGATAACAATCCCAGATCACTCAGGTGCTCCAGATGACCACTCAGCCGAGGGTCAGGCATGCTCCACCGCTGCACCGCCCCCTGCAGGTTTCCTAGAGCACAGGCATGAACAAATCGAAAAAGCAGATGCCCTGGAAATGGAGGAGCAGCATCAGCCGCTGCGTCAGATCTCCCCAGATTTCCAGGATGTTGGTGCCCAAGATGCCACATGGCATACTGAGAAAGACACCATGTACACGCTGCGCCAGCTTAGAAAGACAACAGTCACTCAGAAGGAGATGACTGGGATCAGCCACCCTAAAAGACTTTTGGGAGGACTGATTGCTGCCACCACTGTTGTGCATTTGCTCTTTTTGGTAGGTTTGTTTGTTACTGGCACTCTCACCCTGACTGCCCCAAGAAGGCAGGTGTCAGAGATGCCAGAGGGTAGTGACAGACTGTATCAACAGCAGCAAAAGTTGGAAAGCTTAGGGAAAATCCTACAGGCAACTTCCTATGCAACAGAGGTAAACCTTATTCCCCAACCAGTGGACATGATTGTTGGTGTTATACAGTGGGTTTATGCTTGTGTGCAACAGGCCAGAATGTTGACACAAGACCTGTTAAGGGAGTTTAGTGCCACTGTAGCCAGTCTAACCATGGCACAATTCCCAACCCACTTGATTCCACTCTTCTCAGTAGAGGAGTATGTGACATTAACCCCATCGCTCATAGCTCACCCAGAAGGCAATCCAAGATTGAATTCGGTTCCAAATCTTGAGATGGGTATGGCTACTAAAGCTATCCATTGGCTGTGTCTAAACGATTCACCAATGAAGGGTGTAAAGCTACTAATGGGCAGAGGGAGGTTAATGAACCCCATGAAGAGCAGGTGGGAAGTAAATGGCTGGTCAGCACACCACATTTAACTGTCACTATGACTTGTGACAGGCATGATACAGCTACCACAAAGCAGCTACCTAACCAAATAGTTTTCCTGTAAGTTCCTGAGGATGCCATAGTACAGCATGGTAACTTAACACTGTATGGTCTGGAACCAGACAACATAAGACCAAACTTGAGGTCGTGGATGCCTTCAGATGCCACACTAAGGAATTGGATAGAAATCCAAGAAACAGTAAGCCTGAAGAGGTACAGGTAGTTGAGTTTGCTTTAATGGAACAAACCTCCAAACCACCCTAGCAGATACCCAACACAGGTGTTGTGGTTTATCGGGGGGCTGGGAACAGGAACTGGTGTTATTGTAACACTGCTGCCGGGTAGCTGGATCATGACTGACAGCGTACTCTGAATGATGTACTCTCACATCAAGATGTACTCTGGGTAGCATGAATGAGTCAAAGGTAGCATGTCAAAAGAAAGGAAGTGACTTCTCCCCAAATATCTACTACAGAGGTATCAGATATTGACAGTGAACTTCCTGATGTGTAATTCCTAGACTGAGATAATGTCTCCTACCTTGTTTATACATACTCCAGATGTTATTCATCCTGTTTGTATCCAATGCTGGTTCCGGTATGAATTCTCGAGGAGTAATGTAGACATTTAAGATTAATGTTCTAATTGCAAGGGACATCACTTAACTCTGTTTTGTTTTGAAGGCAACAATGCCTCGGGACCTCGTGGCCTTCAAAAAGGGGGGATATGTAGCGCCGAGGCTTAATAATAAGGCAGAATTAAGTGTTTCTGAGCTTCCCAAATGAGGCCCCATTTCTCTGTTCATCTCTGTGGTGCAGCCACAGAGAGACCATTAGTGCAGGGTGATTTAAGGTCCTAGGACAGCTCCCAAAGGGGGATGCACTTAGCTAAGTCTGGCTATCATGATCAATGGTCATCCATTGGCGCCTATCTGTCTAGGGAGTGCCAGTTGGACATCTGGACCGCATTACTAAGTGTCAGGAGTAAGTGACTCATATCTCACCTTGATCAACCAATCAGGGACTGGTAGGGCTGAGTAACCCACGTGGGACTCTGATGCCCATGGAACTTTCAGCCAATCAACAAGCTGAAGTTCCTCCAGGTAAAAACAGGCAACACAGGCCTGGAGATTCAGATTCAATGAGAGCCTGAGAGATTCAGTGAGATTCAGTGAGACTTCTGTGGACTTTTCTAAAGGGAATTCAAAGGAGAATTCCAGGGCAGGACAGCCCAGGAGCAGAAGGCTCCCAAGGGCAGGACATTCTCGCAGCGCGCCTCCTGACCATCCTGAGACTCAGCCCGGACAACCACGGAACGGCCAGTGTGTCTGAGTGCCAGAACTTTCCTTTGTTCTAAGAGTCTAGAGCGGAGGTTGCCAGAGAATAACCAGAGGATCCACCCGAGGTTAGCACCAGCAGCAGGCCTCGTGAACAGGTCGGAACTGTGGACAGCTGAATCACTATTCAGAACTAGCGCTTCATCAGGAACGAACCGGTCCTCTTCCTGACTTGCTGGGACCCACAGTCATCTTTTCTCCTGTGCACAAACTTTGCTAGTTAAAGCCAACACTAACTAGCCGGACAGTGAGCATCAGCAGCGCACCGTCGCAAGCCGCACAGCACAGCCTGGCACGGAGCCAGAGAGCGCGGATTGGACAGCAACAGCCTGCAACTGTTTCTTTGTGCCCGCTGGAGATCTGAATCCCCAGAAATTGGATGAGTATTCAACTTCAATGCATTACAGCTCGAGAATTCAATTGTTATCCCAACCAGTTGATATCAATTTAATTCCTAAGAGTTATGTACTTGTTTTGAGTATCTAATGTAGAAGTTGTAACCAAGTTCACTTTACGAAACGGTCTTAATGAATGATATACTGAACGTATGTCCTCTTGATATGTGTAACTCTTTGTAACTGATTGAATATATACCTTTTGTATTCTGATAACCCTCACGATAAGATCTGTTAGGTTTACATGCATATTCTATGTATTAATAAATGTATCCTCGTGTATTAGTACCTTTGTGTGTGCGTTGTTTGAGTTATGTCGCATGGTTGGATTCTAAAGCCATCAAAAGAATCAACTTTGTGATTTACTGCTACAATTAGTAATTGTCTCAGTAAATGCCCAAACCCTACAGAACTGGTGCCTTCAGAGAGCCACTACATTTACATTTTGGCCGGCTATGATTACATATTTGGCGTCCCTGAATGGCTATGAAACATTACATTTATGGCGTCCCTGGACCGGCGTGGCAAGACTGAAATGAATCAACCAAGCGGAATAATTCATATAAAACGCCGCGGGTTTCATACACGATAATACAGTGTGCTGAAAGCCGAAAGGAAAAAAGTTCCCCTTGCTCTTTAAGCAGTGCTTGATTGTTTTGTGATCTTTTGCAATCTACCGGGTTGATTGCATACTTGATCTTGTGGTTTTCTGTGGTAAAACTGTGATTTTGTACTTAAAAGTAATACTCTTTAAGTTTAACGATGGTTGCTAAAAGGTCTGAATTCGAGTCGCTATTAAGCACTCTCTCTAGCAGCGACAAGTCTGACCACGATCTCTTCCATATCTCCGTCAGCGGAGAAGCTAGAAGAATAAATCTCCATTCTCTGAGAGAGCTAGCGAAGGACATAGAGAGATTTGACCCCGCAGTGTCAGAGAATAATATCGAGAGTTATATTCAAGACCTCAGGTATAACCTGCAGTACCTGCCAAACGCCACAGAACAGGAGAAAGTGTTTCTGGTCAGGAAAACTACCAGCAGAGCTGTACATGAGTGGATGGCTAGGCAGATGAAAGAAGTCTGTAATGACTTTGAACAGCTTTGTCATGCACTTATCGAAGAATACAGTGCGTTTATTGACCCAAATGCCGCGATAGCCGCCGCTCTTAACATTAAGCACGAGAGAGCAGAGTCCCCTCGCGAATATTACGAGAGACTTAGACGAACTTATTTTGCAGGGCGAAATGATGAGGGTTGCGAAGAGAACATACATTTCAAGGGTTTATTCATTGCGAATCTCCACCCATCAGTCAGAAAGATGATCTTAATGCATACAGATGCACAGACCATGAAAATGACTGATATTAAGAGATTCGTGCAGAAAGCCTGGGAGTATGATGTCCAAAGTCGCTCTGAGCAAAAAGCTGCTAAAGCGACCGTGTTCGCCGTCAGAGCCAGCAGGGTTAATTCCCTCCTGCTCGAAGGAGCACAGGCTCCTGAGCTGGCTAAGCCCCGTTCCAAAGCAGGCACACAGGACCGCACCTAGCGTCCTAAGTGCCATGAGAACACCAGGGGAGGGAAAGGGCTAGAAAAGGCTGAACAAAAGGATTCAGTAGCCACCCGCCTGGCCAGGCTTGAACAAGCTTTATTAGGACAGGGACAACCGCTCCCCAAGGCTGCCGGAAGCGTGAATGAGCTGATACTCTCCACTGGAGGAGGCGGAGACCCGCCCCCTCCCACTCCCTCAGTCTATCTGATTGAGCGGAAGGGTTCCTGCCTGGATGAGGTCAGCCACTCCCAAGCGAGTGCTGACTCCACCCCTGAAGTCACAGAGCAGGCAGTAAAACACAGAGGAAAAGCAGGAAGCTTTTACCTCAAGGCTGCCATGGGAGGTGCCTTACACAGTGAGACACTGATTGACACTGAGGTTGAAAGGTGTTTGATGTCACACGGCAAGCTCAAACGGGTAGAAAAAGAAAAGGGCATGCGACTCAGAGAGGAACCTTTGGTGGATCACCAGAAAGGCAAAGTGTGGAAACAGGTCAAGGCTCCTAAGCCTTCTGTACAGAAGGAAAGGGGGGCCAAGAGGCAGACTGTGCTCACACAGTGCCCACCGAACACAGAAGCCTATGTGGAGATTCCTTCTGTTCCCTCTGGACAAGAAATAAAAATATTTCCTTGTTCCCCGGATATACAGGGAAGTCGTGTCCCGGCTGAGGTCACAACAGCCTCCCTGCCACAGGAGCGGTGCTCCGAGCAGCCGCCTGATCCACCAGGTAAAGCACACACCTTTTACATCCCTAAAGAGGAGCAGATCTCCCCACCTGGCGATGAAAAGGAGCTTTCCCTGTGCACCCTGGCACCCAAGAGGGGTCAGGACCACCACCCTGCAGTGGTGGAAGGGATCCAGATGGCAGGAGAGCAGGTTGGTGATGTAGCCCTCACCTTTAGCCCTGAGAGGTCCTCTATTAGTGAGGATCTGCTTGAGCAGCTGTCACAGGGCCACCGCCAGGTGCCCCTGGTGCAACATTCACAGGTTAGACAGGAGGTCCAGCTGGACGCTGAGACTACTGCGCTGTGGACACACCTGATCCCAGATGCCGATTCCCTCTGCTGTGACCCAGGGAACCTGCAGTCAGGTAACATTATTTCTCACAACTACCAGGTAGTGAGTGAGACCGACCTGATTGTTCCTGCCTCGACAGCAGGGTTTCCAACACACCCAGTCCCCCAGAAGGGACAGGGAATGAAAGCCGAGCCGGTTTTCTTACAGCCACCAGCTCAGTCTGTCAGTCTGAGTCTGACCAACAGTGGTTCAGCCAGACTGGAGCTGGATGGTCAAGTCACCCGCCTGCCAGTGCAGGACATCGCAAAGAGGGGTGTCAGAATCCCCGCCTGCACTGACATGGGCCTGGTGAGTGATAGTGAGTTCAAAGACAGTGAACTAGCTATCTCAGTGCTGGGGCAGCTCCCTGAACCCCTAGCGAGGGAAGGGGGGAGCGAGCAGGTGTCCTACACCTACCCCCAGCAAACGATTGTAAACATGCCGATAGAGGGATTCCTCAATCAGGAGGTGTGCAGGGTGGACCTGAACAGTGAGAATGGGATAACAATCCCAGATCACTCAGGTGCTCCAGATGACCACTCAGCCGAGGGTCAGGCATGCTCCACCGCTGCACCGCCCCCTGCAGGTTTCCTAGAGCACAGGCATGAACAAATCGAAAAAGCAGATGCCCTGGAAATGGAGGAGCAGCATCAGCCGCTGCGTCAGATCTCCCCAGATTTCCAGGATGTTGGTGCCCAAGATGCCACATGGCATACTGAGAAAGACACCATGTACACGCTGCGCCAGCTTAGAAAGACAACAGTCACTCAGAAGGAGATGACTGGGATCAGCCACCCTAAAAGACTTTTGGGAGGACTGATTGCTGCCACCACTGTTGTGCATTTGCTCTTTTTGGTAGGTTTGTTTGTTACTGGCACTCTCACCCTGACTGCCCCAAGAAGGCAGGTGTCAGAGATGCCAGAGGGTAGTGACAGACTGTATCAACAGCAGCAAAAGTTGGAAAGCTTAGGGAAAATCCTACAGGCAACTTCCTATGCAACAGAGGTAAACCTTATTCCCCAACCAGTGGACATGATTGTTGGTGTTATACAGTGGGTTTATGCTTGTGTGCAACAGGCCAGAATGTTGACACAAGACCTGTTAAGGGAGTTTAGTGCCACTGTAGCCAGTCTAACCATGGCACAATTCCCAACCCACTTGATTCCACTCTTCTCAGTAGAGGAGTATGTGACATTAACCCCATCGCTCATAGCTCACCCAGAAGGCAATCCAAGATTGAATTCGGTTCCAAATCTTGAGATGGGTATGGCTACTAAAGCTATCCATTGGCTGTGTCTAAACGATTCACCAATGAAGGGTGTAAAGCTACTAATGGGCAGAGGGAGGTTAATGAACCCCATGAAGAGCAGGTGGGAAGTAAATGGCTGGTCAGCACACCACATTTAACTGTCACTATGACTTGTGACAGGCATGATACAGCTACCACAAAGCAGCTACCTAACCAAATAGTTTTCCTGTAAGTTCCTGAGGATGCCATAGTACAGCATGGTAACTTAACACTGTATGGTCTGGAACCAGACAACATAAGACCAAACTTGAGGTCGTGGATGCCTTCAGATGCCACACTAAGGAATTGGATAGAAATCCAAGAAACAGTAAGCCTGAAGAGGTACAGGTAGTTGAGTTTGCTTTAATGGAACAAACCTCCAAACCACCCTAGCAGATACCCAACACAGGTGTTGTGGTTTATCGGGGGGCTGGGAACAGGAACTGGTGTTATTGTAACACTGCTGCCGGGTAGCTGGATCATGACTGACAGCGTACTCTGAATGATGTACTCTCACATCAAGATGTACTCTGGGTAGCATGAATGAGTCAAAGGTAGCATGTCAAAAGAAAGGAAGTGACTTCTCCCCAAATATCTACTACAGAGGTATCAGATATTGACAGTGAACTTCCTGATGTGTAATTCCTAGACTGAGATAATGTCTCCTACCTTGTTTATACATACTCCAGATGTTATTCATCCTGTTTGTATCCAATGCTGGTTCCGGTATGAATTCTCGAGGAGTAATGTAGACATTTAAGATTAATGTTCTAATTGCAAGGGACATCACTTAACTCTGTTTTGTTTTGAAGGCAACAATGCCTCGGGACCTCGTGGCCTTCAAAAAGGGGGGATATGTAGCGCCGAGGCTTAATAATAAGGCAGAATTAAGTGTTTCTGAGCTTCCCAAATGAGGCCCCATTTCTCTGTTCATCTCTGTGGTGCAGCCACAGAGAGACCATTAGTGCAGGGTGATTTAAGGTCCTAGGACAGCTCCCAAAGGGGGATGCACTTAGCTAAGTCTGGCTATCATGATCAATGGTCATCCATTGGCGCCTATCTGTCTAGGGAGTGCCAGTTGGACATCTGGACCGCATTACTAAGTGTCAGGAGTAAGTGACTCATATCTCACCTTGATCAACCAATCAGGGACTGGTAGGGCTGAGTAACCCACGTGGGACTCTGATGCCCATGGAACTTTCAGCCAATCAACAAGCTGAAGTTCCTCCAGGTAAAAACAGGCAACACAGGCCTGGAGATTCAGATTCAATGAGAGCCTGAGAGATTCAGTGAGATTCAGTGAGACTTCTGTGGACTTTTCTAAAGGGAATTCAAAGGAGAATTCCAGGGCAGGACAGCCCAGGAGCAGAAGGCTCCCAAGGGCAGGACATTCTCGCAGCGCGCCTCCTGACCATCCTGAGACTCAGCCCGGACAACCACGGAACGGCCAGTGTGTCTGAGTGCCAGAACTTTCCTTTGTTCTAAGAGTCTAGAGCGGAGGTTGCCAGAGAATAACCAGAGGATCCACCCGAGGTTAGCACCAGCAGCAGGCCTCGTGAACAGGTCGGAACTGTGGACAGCTGAATCACTATTCAGAACTAGCGCTTCATCAGGAACGAACCGGTCCTCTTCCTGACTTGCTGGGACCCACAGTCATCTTTTCTCCTGTGCACAAACTTTGCTAGTTAAAGCCAACACTAACTAGCCGGACAGTGAGCATCAGCAGCGCACCGTCGCAAGCCGCACAGCACAGCCTGGCACGGAGCCAGAGAGCGCGGATTGGACAGCAACAGCCTGCAACTGTTTCTTTGTGCCCGCTGGAGATCTGAATCCCCAGAAATTGGATGAGTATTCAACTTCAATGCATTACAGCTCGAGAATTCAATTGTTATCCCAACCAGTTGATATCAATTTAATTCCTAAGAGTTATGTACTTGTTTTGAGTATCTAATGTAGAAGTTGTAACCAAGTTCACTTTACGAAACGGTCTTAATATATGAATGATATACTGAACGTATGTCCTCTTGATATGTGTAACTCTTTGTAACTGATTGAATATATACCTTTTGTATTCTGATAACCCTCACGATAAGATCTGTTAGGTTTACATGCATATTCTATGTATTAATAAATGTATCCTCGTGTATTAGTACCTTTGTGTGTGCGTTGTTTGAGTTATGTCGCATGGTTGGATTCTAAAGCCATCAAAAGAATCAACTTTGTGATTTACTGCTACAATTAGTAATTGTCTCAGTAAATGCCCAAACCCTACAGAACTGGTGCCTTCAGAGAGCCACTACATTTACATTTTGGCCGGCTATGATTACATATTTGGCGTCCCTGAATGGCTATGAAACATTACATTTATGGCGTCCCTGGACCGGCGTGGCAAGACTGAAATGAATCAACCAAGCGGAATAATTCATATAAAACGCCGCGGGTTTCATACACGATAATACAGTGTGCTGAAAGCCGAAAGGAAAAAAGTTCCCCTTGCTCTTTAAGCAGTGCTTGATTGTTTTGTGATCTTTTGCAATCTACCGGGTTGATTGCATACTTGATCTTGTGGTTTTCTGTGGTAAAACTGTGATTTTGTACTTAAAAGTAATACTCTTTAAGTTTAACGATGGTTGCTAAAAGGTCTGAATTCGAGTCGCTATTAAGCACTCTCTCTAGCAGCGACAAGTCTGACCACGATCTCTTCCATATCTCCGTCAGCGGAGAAGCTAGAAGAATAAATCTCCATTCTCTGAGAGAGCTAGCGAAGGACATAGAGAGATTTGACCCCGCAGTGTCAGAGAATAATATCGAGAGTTATATTCAAGACCTCAGGTATAACCTGCAGTACCTGCCAAACGCCACAGAACAGGAGAAAGTGTTTCTGGTCAGGAAAACTACCAGCAGAGCTGTACATGAGTGGATGGCTAGGCAGATGAAAGAAGTCTGTAATGACTTTGAACAGCTTTGTCATGCACTTATCGAAGAATACAGTGCGTTTATTGACCCAAATGCCGCGATAGCCGCCGCTCTTAACATTAAGCACGAGAGAGCAGAGTCCCCTCGCGAATATTACGAGAGACTTAGACGAACTTATTTTGCAGGGCGAAATGATGAGGGTTGCGAAGAGAACATACATTTCAAGGGTTTATTCATTGCGAATCTCCACCCATCAGTCAGAAAGATGATCTTAATGCATACAGATGCACAGACCATGAAAATGACTGATATTAAGAGATTCGTGCAGAAAGCCTGGGAGTATGATGTCCAAAGTCGCTCTGAGCAAAAAGCTGCTAAAGCGACCGTGTTCGCCGTCAGAGCCAGCAGGGTTAATTCCCTCCTGCTCGAAGGAGCACAGGCTCCTGAGCTGGCTAAGCCCCGTTCCAAAGCAGGCACACAGGACCGCACCTAGCGTCCTAAGTGCCATGAGAACACCAGGGGAGGGAAAGGGCTAGAAAAGGCTGAACAAAAGGATTCAGTAGCCACCCGCCTGGCCAGGCTTGAACAAGCTTTATTAGGACAGGGACAACCGCTCCCCAAGGCTGCCGGAAGCGTGAATGAGCTGATACTCTCCACTGGAGGAGGCGGAGACCCGCCCCCTCCCACTCCCTCAGTCTATCTGATTGAGCGGAAGGGTTCCTGCCTGGATGAGGTCAGCCACTCCCAAGCGAGTGCTGACTCCACCCCTGAAGTCACAGAGCAGGCAGTAAAACACAGAGGAAAAGCAGGAAGCTTTTACCTCAAGGCTGCCATGGGAGGTGCCTTACACAGTGAGACACTGATTGACACTGAGGTTGAAAGGTGTTTGATGTCACACGGCAAGCTCAAACGGGTAGAAAAAGAAAAGGGCATGCGACTCAGAGAGGAACCTTTGGTGGATCACCAGAAAGGCAAAGTGTGGAAACAGGTCAAGGCTCCTAAGCCTTCTGTACAGAAGGAAAGGGGGGCCAAGAGGCAGACTGTGCTCACACAGTGCCCACCGAACACAGAAGCCTATGTGGAGATTCCTTCTGTTCCCTCTGGACAAGAAATAAAAATATTTCCTTGTTCCCCGGATATACAGGGAAGTCGTGTCCCGGCTGAGGTCACAACAGCCTCCCTGCCACAGGAGCGGTGCTCCGAGCAGCCGCCTGATCCACCAGGTAAAGCACACACCTTTTACATCCCTAAAGAGGAGCAGATCTCCCCACCTGGCGATGAAAAGGAGCTTTCCCTGTGCACCCTGGCACCCAAGAGGGGTCAGGACCACCACCCTGCAGTGGTGGAAGGGATCCAGATGGCAGGAGAGCAGGTTGGTGATGTAGCCCTCACCTTTAGCCCTGAGAGGTCCTCTATTAGTGAGGATCTGCTTGAGCAGCTGTCACAGGGCCACCGCCAGGTGCCCCTGGTGCAACATTCACAGGTTAGACAGGAGGTCCAGCTGGACGCTGAGACTACTGCGCTGTGGACACACCTGATCCCAGATGCCGATTCCCTCTGCTGTGACCCAGGGAACCTGCAGTCAGGTAACATTATTTCTCACAACTACCAGGTAGTGAGTGAGACCGACCTGATTGTTCCTGCCTCGACAGCAGGGTTTCCAACACACCCAGTCCCCCAGAAGGGACAGGGAATGAAAGCCGAGCCGGTTTTCTTACAGCCACCAGCTCAGTCTGTCAGTCTGAGTCTGACCAACAGTGGTTCAGCCAGACTGGAGCTGGATGGTCAAGTCACCCGCCTGCCAGTGCAGGACATCGCAAAGAGGGGTGTCAGAATCCCCGCCTGCACTGACATGGGCCTGGTGAGTGATAGTGAGTTCAAAGACAGTGAACTAGCTATCTCAGTGCTGGGGCAGCTCCCTGAACCCCTAGCGAGGGAAGGGGGGAGCGAGCAGGTGTCCTACACCTACCCCCAGCAAACGATTGTAAACATGCCGATAGAGGGATTCCTCAATCAGGAGGTGTGCAGGGTGGACCTGAACAGTGAGAATGGGATAACAATCCCAGATCACTCAGGTGCTCCAGATGACCACTCAGCCGAGGGTCAGGCATGCTCCACCGCTGCACCGCCCCCTGCAGGTTTCCTAGAGCACAGGCATGAACAAATCGAAAAAGCAGATGCCCTGGAAATGGAGGAGCAGCATCAGCCGCTGCGTCAGATCTCCCCAGATTTCCAGGATGTTGGTGCCCAAGATGCCACATGGCATACTGAGAAAGACACCATGTACACGCTGCGCCAGCTTAGAAAGACAACAGTCACTCAGAAGGAGATGACTGGGATCAGCCACCCTAAAAGACTTTTGGGAGGACTGATTGCTGCCACCACTGTTGTGCATTTGCTCTTTTTGGTAGGTTTGTTTGTTACTGGCACTCTCACCCTGACTGCCCCAAGAAGGCAGGTGTCAGAGATGCCAGAGGGTAGTGACAGACTGTATCAACAGCAGCAAAAGTTGGAAAGCTTAGGGAAAATCCTACAGGCAACTTCCTATGCAACAGAGGTAAACCTTATTCCCCAACCAGTGGACATGATTGTTGGTGTTATACAGTGGGTTTATGCTTGTGTGCAACAGGCCAGAATGTTGACACAAGACCTGTTAAGGGAGTTTAGTGCCACTGTAGCCAGTCTAACCATGGCACAATTCCCAACCCACTTGATTCCACTCTTCTCAGTAGAGGAGTATGTGACATTAACCCCATCGCTCATAGCTCACCCAGAAGGCAATCCAAGATTGAATTCGGTTCCAAATCTTGAGATGGGTATGGCTACTAAAGCTATCCATTGGCTGTGTCTAAACGATTCACCAATGAAGGGTGTAAAGCTACTAATGGGCAGAGGGAGGTTAATGAACCCCATGAAGAGCAGGTGGGAAGTAAATGGCTGGTCAGCACACCACATTTAACTGTCACTATGACTTGTGACAGGCATGATACAGCTACCACAAAGCAGCTACCTAACCAAATAGTTTTCCTGTAAGTTCCTGAGGATGCCATAGTACAGCATGGTAACTTAACACTGTATGGTCTGGAACCAGACAACATAAGACCAAACTTGAGGTCGTGGATGCCTTCAGATGCCACACTAAGGAATTGGATAGAAATCCAAGAAACAGTAAGCCTGAAGAGGTACAGGTAGTTGAGTTTGCTTTAATGGAACAAACCTCCAAACCACCCTAGCAGATACCCAACACAGGTGTTGTGGTTTATCGGGGGGCTGGGAACAGGAACTGGTGTTATTGTAACACTGCTGCCGGGTAGCTGGATCATGACTGACAGCGTACTCTGAATGATGTACTCTCACATCAAGATGTACTCTGGGTAGCATGAATGAGTCAAAGGTAGCATGTCAAAAGAAAGGAAGTGACTTCTCCCCAAATATCTACTACAGAGGTATCAGATATTGACAGTGAACTTCCTGATGTGTAATTCCTAGACTGAGATAATGTCTCCTACCTTGTTTATACATACTCCAGATGTTATTCATCCTGTTTGTATCCAATGCTGGTTCCGGTATGAATTCTCGAGGAGTAATGTAGACATTTAAGATTAATGTTCTAATTGCAAGGGACATCACTTAACTCTGTTTTGTTTTGAAGGCAACAATGCCTCGGGACCTCGTGGCCTTCAAAAAGGGGGGATATGTAGCGCCGAGGCTTAATAATAAGGCAGAATTAAGTGTTTCTGAGCTTCCCAAATGAGGCCCCATTTCTCTGTTCATCTCTGTGGTGCAGCCACAGAGAGACCATTAGTGCAGGGTGATTTAAGGTCCTAGGACAGCTCCCAAAGGGGGATGCACTTAGCTAAGTCTGGCTATCATGATCAATGGTCATCCATTGGCGCCTATCTGTCTAGGGAGTGCCAGTTGGACATCTGGACCGCATTACTAAGTGTCAGGAGTAAGTGACTCATATCTCACCTTGATCAACCAATCAGGGACTGGTAGGGCTGAGTAACCCACGTGGGACTCTGATGCCCATGGAACTTTCAGCCAATCAACAAGCTGAAGTTCCTCCAGGTAAAAACAGGCAACACAGGCCTGGAGATTCAGATTCAATGAGAGCCTGAGAGATTCAGTGAGATTCAGTGAGACTTCTGTGGACTTTTCTAAAGGGAATTCAAAGGAGAATTCCAGGGCAGGACAGCCCAGGAGCAGAAGGCTCCCAAGGGCAGGACATTCTCGCAGCGCGCCTCCTGACCATCCTGAGACTCAGCCCGGACAACCACGGAACGGCCAGTGTGTCTGAGTGCCAGAACTTTCCTTTGTTCTAAGAGTCTAGAGCGGAGGTTGCCAGAGAATAACCAGAGGATCCACCCGAGGTTAGCACCAGCAGCAGGCCTCGTGAACAGGTCGGAACTGTGGACAGCTGAATCACTATTCAGAACTAGCGCTTCATCAGGAACGAACCGGTCCTCTTCCTGACTTGCTGGGACCCACAGTCATCTTTTCTCCTGTGCACAAACTTTGCTAGTTAAAGCCAACACTAACTAGCCGGACAGTGAGCATCAGCAGCGCACCGTCGCAAGCCGCACAGCACAGCCTGGCACAGAGCCAGAGAGCGCGGATTGGACAGCAACAGCCTGCAACTGTTTCTTTGTGCCCGCTGGAGATCTGAATCCCCAGAAATTGGATGAGTATTCAACTTCAATGCATTACAGCTCGAGAATTCAATTGTTATCCCAACCAGTTGATATCAATTTAATTCCTAAGAGTTATGTACTTGTTTTGAGTATCTAATGTAGAAGTTGTAACCAAGTTCACTTTATGAAACGGTCTTAATGAATGATATACTGAACGTATGTCCTCTTGATATGTGTAACTCTTCGTAACTGATTGAATATATACCTTTTGTATTCTGATAACCCTCACGATAAGATCTGTTAGGTTTACATGCATATTCTATGTATTAATAAATGTATCCTCGTGTATTAGTACCTGTGTGTGTGCGTTGTTTGAGTTATGTCGCATGGTTGGATTCTAAAGCCATCAAAAGAATCAACTTTGTGATTTACTGCTACAATTAGTAATTGTCTCAGTAAATGCCCAAACCCTACAGAACTGGTGCCTTCAGAGAGCCACTACATTTACATTTTGGCCGGCTATGATTACATATTTGGCGTCCCTGAACGGCTATGAAACATTACAGGGGTGTTGAGGTCTGTGCAGAACCCGAACTGGCAAAAAATAAAGCACCAGTTCGACAGCCAGCAATCTCGAAGACGTCAAGCAAAACAGCAAACTCAAAACATCACAAATCAACAACCAAAGGTTAATATAATTTAAGCGCGGTCAAGATGTGGTATGAACCACTTCTTGCAACAGTTACTTCTTTTGTTAGAATGTTAATTTGTTGAAAGATCCCAGTTAGCGTAGTTTTCTGATTTGGGGTATTAAAAAGTCTTATTTTTAAATTGCTTAGCCTTTAAGACTTCATATTTAAAGTTAAAAACGACTGGTCTGCATCTTGTGTCTACTGTATATGTAGTTAATCTAACTGGTTGCTAGCAGCTCCAGCAGTGTCTTAAAGGAAACCAGGGTAACAACTTCATCATGGCCAGGTAGCTTGTTCCATTCTCCCACAACCCTTTGTGTAAGGAAGTGCCACATGTGTGGCGTTGTTATCCTAGTTAACGTAGTTTTCTGATTTTGACCGTTTAGAATGCATTGGTTGGGGTCTTAAAAAGTCTTTTATTTTTATTTTTATCCCAGTTTGCTTAGTTTTCTGATTTTGAGATATGGAGCATTGGCGGGGTATTAAAAAGTCTTTTATTTTTATTCACACAGAAGTTGTATCGACGAGTGGGGAAAAAATGTGGAAGAAACGCCAGGACCTAAGGTGGTGACAGCGTCAAAGACGGCCATTAATACGCTGACCAAATCCAAACGTGTCAAGCCTTTGGAGAGAAATAATAACGCAATTAGAGACTTGGCATTTGGTGATGCGCTAGATTCAGTGCGGTATATTGCACAGTTACTATCAACGGTGAGCACTAATGAGGTGGATAAAAAGCATGATTTAGAGCATCTAAGAGCGGTTTTAGCAAGTGTACATTCCTTGTTTCAAAAACCGATCCAGGCTTTCGCTGCTAACCTCTTAAACATAATTTCTACAGAGGATGCCGCTCTACACTCAGGATTTCAAAACATGATAATGCTATTTCATGTTTCATTGGCGAAGATCCCCAGTGATAAATAAGCATGCGGTCTAAAAACTGGTTAAAAGACCGAGCTCTTACTAACATCAAGCGTTTGTATGTTAATAAAAGAATTAAACTGGCAAAAGCATGTTTGTTGAAACGTAATAGATTCAGAGAAAGGCATCAGACTGATCAGACATCAGACAAGCTGAACCACACAATGAGAATGCATTGGTAGAAAATACTTAAAGCCCGGGGGTGCTGTAGCAGAACTGGATGGCGGTAACTTTGAAAACCGAGAACCGGTTGTGATGAACAATGTGAATCAGGTTGGTGGCGGTGTCGGTGTGAATAGAGACCCCTTAGTTTTCCTGGAGCTTATACGTAGTTATAACAGGTCTTATAATAATTTTAGAGCAACAGAGCACTATGAAGAATTTCGTTTTGTTAATCTTGACAGAATAGCGTCGTATGTACAGGCTATAGACGCTGTGCATGGTGCAGTCCAGAAAATATTGGATGAATTTTCTCCAAACATAAGGGCGAATTATTTTGTACAGTTGCGTTTGTCTTCGGGTGGGTTTAACAAACCCTTGTTCTCAAGCAGAAGACACCCTGGAGAATTAAATGCTGCCGATTTTTTAAACCACATCTCAGACCTCTTACAGAGCCACACAGAAGTTCTCACCGATGACAGCCTCCGATTAGTGGTGACGATAGTTAGGAACATGCAGGGGGGTGCCCGCAGAAGATTTAAATCCGTTCTGTACAGCAGGGTAATTGAGTGGAAAAAAGCGTACCTTATCGACTTACATTACACAGGGGGTAATCTGTGTTTCACTACGGTTTGTTAAATGAAGGTTGTACCGATGGGGAAATGTTACAGGGCGCTAAATGAATGCACAAAGAGTTGGGTTTTCCAGAGAATCAGAAAATTAGTTTGACAGACATTACAGCTTTTGAAAAACATTTAAAGGTAGTCATTAAAATTTTGTACCACGATCAGGGTGATTGGAAATATTTTACAACGGGTCCCACACCGCCAAATTCTAAAATACTTTTTATTCTACTGCATGAAGATCATTTCTACGGGGTTTTAAATATTAAAGCTTTTGTGGGGGCGGCGTATTTTTGCAGTAACTCCCATGCTGCGTATAGCCACAAGAACGCACACGCCTGTGTTAAATCTTGTAAAACTTGTTTAGATCCCCAGTGCTGTGAAATTGATGCCGAAATTCAGAATTGCCCGGTCTGTAAGGTCTTTTGCCGTAGCTCTCAGTGTTTGATGAGACACTTTCAGAATATGGCGTCGGGTGTTAGTAAGTGTGAGAGCCAGTCCTTTTGTGAGAAATGTGGGGTTTATAACCTCGCAAGTCAGAAATGTAAAGAGAAACTGTGCTTGCGGTGTAACAATGTAATCAACACCCCTGACACACACTTGTGCTACATACAGCCTTTGGACAAACCCAAAATTTCAAGCAAGTACATTTTTTTTTACTTTGAATGCATGCAAGAAACTGGGACTCACATTCCAAATTACGTCCACGCCCTTCATATTAACAATAAACGAAGCTGGGAATTTTATGGTGAAACTTGTCTAAAGGATTTTGTGCGTAAATTTATCGATGGGCGTTTCAAAAACTATACATTAATTTCGCACAATGGCAAGGGATATGACAATTAACTAGTAATCAGACAGTTGCTAGACGAAAAGATGGACGTTGAACTAATTAATCAGGGTGGTAAAATAATGTGTATGACCGTAAAAGCTCTGAACATCAGATTTATCGATTCTCTAAACTTTCTCCCTATGAAATTAAGCAAACTGCCATCCGCCATGGGGTTCCCTGGGGGTAAAGGGCATTTTCCACACTTGATGAACACTTCAGAAAACCAAAAATATGTAGAACCGTTGCCACCGCCAGAACTTTACAGCGTTAACTACATGCTGCCGAGCGAGAAAGCCGAGTTTTTGGTTTGGTATGAAAAATGCAAGGGAACTGTGTTTAACTTACAGACTGAGCTGAAACGCTACTGCCGACTGGATGTAGCAATTCTAAGAGAAGGCTGTGTCAGGTTTCAGGACGAGGTCATGAACATGACCAGACAGGTGCGTGTGACTGAGTCAGGGGCTGCTTGCGTCGTGTGCATCGACCCCTTTCAGTTTGTGACCAATGCTAGTGTTTGTATGGCCATGTTCAGATTTATGTTTTTACAGGAAGAGACGATCGCATTGCTACCCCATGACAATTACCACAACCTGCAAAAACGGGTTGTTTTTGGACATTAGCTAGCCAATATGATAAAGGAATAAATGACTTTCTTTGTTTATTTCTTTAGCACATTTATTTGAACATTTCCATCAATTGTACAAGCACTTGGAAACTGTCCAATCCCTAGTTCTTCGGGCATTTTCTTTTACTATAACAGACATAAAAACTCCCTTGCTTTTAACAGAGCGTTTCGTAATTTCTGACAACGAAAATGATTTAAACTGCAACACTTTTATCATTCAACGAGAGCTCAAATATCACAAGAGAATAAGCTCAAGAGAACAACAAAGACAACAGAAAAAGATATGTGTATCAGATACTGTACATGAGAATCCAAGCTTTTTTATCTACGCGAGCCGACACAGCGCGAGCCTACATTCTCTCCTCAACCGTCCACACCACACTTTTCCCTGGGTCAGAGAGTAAATACAACTTTACTCACACCAAACAAATTACCACACACTGAACACTGAACATGTTAACCCAAACATGTCTCACAATAGTATGGAATCGCGTATCTAAAGAAATTAATAATGATATTAATTTAAGGATCTAAATATCTAAAAATATGTATCTATATTGCAGACAGTATTACTGTATTCCACTTTCTTTGTAAACACGGAAAAACAGATTCACAACGCGACGCTGTCACTCTTCTGTGTAAAAAAAACGGTTTAAACAACCTGCTTTTAACCATTTTAACCATCAAAGTCTTTCATGTGGTTATTTCGGAAACGTTTTTACGTGCTCCTTCTGAGCATGTTACTGTTTACTGTTACTGACATATTACCTGCCCTGCCTGCGGGCACTTTTCCTGTTCATGGGGGAGGGTGGACTGTCTTTCATTAGAAGGTTAGCCTATTCTACTCTGAGAATGTAGAGGGGGTGGAAAGTGCCCGCGGTCATTTAATTAGTATTACAATTCGCACGGATTCCCTTGCGAAGATATAGACATAAGAATATTCGTGCATGGTCAAAAAATGGCATTAAGCACTTAAAATTAATATGGTCAGAAACAGCAAACAGTAACATGCTGTAACAAGATCGGCTTAACTGGGAAGAAAACGCTTTCAGAGAAAATGTTTCAGGTGTGAAGAACATAGATCCCCAATGCAATTTCAACCAAACCTGTTCCCACACACCCTCCCCCACTGCCATTAGAATATACACAAGGCACTGAAATCTTTTGAGCTGATGATCAGGTGTTTCCGTCAACACCTTCCAGCAGCACTCCCGTGCCCAGACAAGAGAAAGACACAAGACAAGCCCGCCAAGAGCGCGAGTGAGCCAGAGCATGTGTACATGTGTTCAATGCTGTAATACAGTTTAAAATAATTAAAAGTTTAAACAGTATCATAAAAACAAGAGTTTGCTGCGGCGTTATTGGAAACCCAATTTTAACAACAAATCACCGGCATTATATCCTAGAAGACACAGACCGGCGCCAGTGGGAGCACGCCTGGAGCGTAAAAGAAAATGCCAGAAGAACTAGGGACTGGACAGTTTCCAAGTGCTTGTACAATCGATGGAAATGTTCAAATAAATGTGCAAAAGAAATAAAGAAAAAAATCATTTATTCCTTTATCATATTGGCTAGCTAATGTCCTCTCTTTGCTAGTTACTTGTGGCTGTGTTTCTGCGTTTCGTAGCAATGAGTGACTATATTCTCAGGTGGGGGAACGTAAACAGCTTAATTTTCGTGTTAAATAAATTTTTTTAATTAAAATTCATTCTATACAGCAATCGCATATTTGGGGACCGTTTCATAAACCTTTGATGCTTAAAATGTTTAGGGAGAAATGGAAGACTGGTGTGTATTTTTTCTTTAAACTACCAAGACCAGCCAAATACAGTACAGTTTACTTACAGTAATATGTTTATGTTCCTAAATTAATATCGTTTATTACCTTCAGATGCATTATGCTCCTCTTCTTTTTATACTCAGCTACTAAAATTTCCCTTTAGTGGTAAAATTTCATATAAATATTCAATACTAAGCGGATTAAAATGTGCACAGTAAAGAGACTAAATGATTAAATCTTTTCACTACTGACCAATGCACCAAGAGTGCCCCTGTCGGTCATTTTGGCCAGCCAATCACGTACCGCGGTACGGCGCAGTGGCGCAAGCGTAGTTGCCCGCAGTACGGGTTTGTACCATGCATTTTAAATGGCTGCATCTGTACATCGAACACACAGAGCACGTTAAAATCCAACACGCATTAACCACACCTGGCGAGTTCAAGGTCGGGCCATATTTTCTGGATGGTTATGCAGTAATTGACGGAGTGCAGACAGCCTTTGAGTTCAACAGTTGCTTTATTCACGGCTGTAGTGTTTGTTATTGTGAAAACGATTTTAATCCACTGCCAAACACTACTTTTGGTTGGTTGTACAGAAAGACACAGTGAAAATTAATTTTCTCAAAATGAGAGGTTTTAACGTGCGTGTTTTGTGGGAGCATGAGTTCAGAGACTTGAGGAAATTTCTCGCAGTTGCACAGTTACCAGAGCCACTGCAGCCGCGCGATTTGCTTTTTTGGGGGAGAACAAATGCCATTTGTTTGCATTACACAGCGCAGCCCGGTGAAAAAATTCATTACTATGATTTCACCAGTCTGTATCCATTTGTGAACAAAACTAAAAAATACCCACTGGGGCACCCCGGAATAATTTAGAACAACTTTGGAGATTTAAAACGGTATTTCAGTTTAGCGAAGGTGAAAATTTAACCACCCAGATGTTTGTACTTTCCAGTTCTTCCAACCAAAATTGACAAAAATCTGTTTTTCACACTGTCGTACGTGCGCTGAAACAAAACAAACCACATCCTGTGAGCACAGTGATGAAGATCGCGCTTTGACTAGTGTCTGGTGCACTCCGGAATTACAGAAGGCCTTAGATCTAGGGTATAGGGTGGGTGAAATTTATGAAATTTAGCATTTCGAAAAGTCCTCACACGATCTTTTTTCCGACTACATCAAGCTGCATCTGAAAGGGAAACAGTAAGCTTCGGGGTTTCCAGAGTGGTGTACTGATGTCGCGAAACAACAAAGATATATCACCGAATATTATGAAAAAGAGGGTGTCCGATTGGACCCCAGCAACATTAAAAAGAATCCGGCCAAAAGACAGCTCTCAAAAATTGCCTTGAACAGTTTGAGGGGCAAGTACGGGCAAAGACCCAATTTACCACAGACCACCATTGTGAGAAACCCCGATGAATTGTGCAGGTACTTATTTGCGCCTTATCATGAGGTGTCAGCCTGCGAGTTTATCAATGAAAACACAGCCTGTGTTACGTGGAAACACACTAAAGACCACTATACCGGCCATTCAAACACTAACATTTTCAATGCTAGCTTTACAACTGCCTATGCCCACTTGGAGTTATAAAAGCTGCTAAATGCTTTGCAAGACCGCTGTCTGTACCACGACACAGACTCCATTATCTTTGTGAGCCGGGAGGGTGAGTGGAATCTGGAACTGGGTGACTACTTGGGTGAGCTGACCAACGAAATCGATGCTGGTCAACACATCACCGAGTTTGTGTCAACAGGACCCAAGTCGTATGGGTACAAGCTGTCTGGAGGGAAAGCCTGTTTAAAGGTGAAAGGCATTACGCTCAATGTGAACAATTGCCTAAAAGTTAACTTTGAGAGTCTGCGGGACTTGGTTTTTGACTGTGCCGTTAACCCTTATGATGAGTGCCGGGAATTTAAACACATTTCTATTCAACAGCCGCTGATCATGCGTGTTAAAAAGGATTGGCGCAGTGAGACCCGGACCTTAAAGAAACGCCAGAAAGTGGTGTACGGCAAGCGGGTGCTGCAAGAAAATTTTACATCGTTGCCATACGGATATTAACACTATGGATGTCAGGTTAAAGCACCCTTTTTCATGCATTTTGTCCGGACCCTCGAATTGCGGTAAAAGTTATTTTATAAAACATCTCTTGGAAAACGGTGATGCCGTTATGACTCGTAAACCCGAAAACATCGTCTGGTGTTACAGCTGCTGGCAACCTCTATACGCTGAGTTGCTTGTGAAATTTCCATACATTTAGTTTATAGTAGGTCTACCGATGTCGTTTTCCGATGATCAGCTACTGCCACCTGATAGAGTAAATTTGATTATAGTTGATGATTTGATGGAGTCTGCATGTGAAAATAATGAGATAGAAAAAGCTTTTACCAAATAGGTACACCACAGAAACCTTAGCATTATTTATATTGTCCAAAATGTGTTTTGTCAAGGCCGGAAAAGTAGAACCATAGTGTTAAATACAAAGTACATGATGCTCTTTAAAAACCCTAGAGATAAACTACAGATTGCAACCCTGTCACGGCAGATTTACCCCGGTAAAGCCAAATTTTTTTGGGAAGCGTTCGATGACGCTACTAAAAAACCTTTCAGTTAGTTGTTGGAGGATTTAAATGCAGACACCCCAGATGACTATCGCTTGTAAACAGGTCTTTCCCCCCCAGATGTACCCGTGGCTTATGTATTTAAAAAATCTAAAAGTCGGTGATCTCGCAACCATAGACCCAGTCGAAAAAACACATTTGGTCCGCTGACATGTCTTCACGTCTTCGGAGAAATCTGACTCTCTTACATTTTCTGATAAAAGCCGGCCCCAATCAGCGGAAAGCTATTCTCTGCAGGGCTTCAAATGATCTTGTACAAGCCATAGCTGAAATCACCATGAATACCTCAGAAGGGAACATACCGTTATCTGCTAAGCAGTTTGGGGCCCTGAAGAGAAAGTGTAAGCTATAAAGACTTTGAGTCGAAAGGGTCTTTCTCTTAAAAGAAAGAGACTCTTGGTGAAGCAGTCCGGCGGTTTTATCGGGACACTGTTGAGTTTTGCAGTACCCTTGATTACGGGGCTTCTACAACGCTGATAATGGAGCACGCTGAAAAAATGTACCTTGTACAGATGCAGCCATTCAAAACAAGTGGGCGATACCGCATTATTTTGCGGTGCGCTTTACGCAGTCTACTGCAAGTTACCGTAAATTCTCCTATAGTACCGCAAGCAAAATAATAGTATCCGGAATTTCCACAAGGTGGAGCTAATAAAGCTCAACCTCTCATGTTTAAGCTGTCGCCATCAAAGTCTTTAACGAAGATATTACTAATAGTATTAATAATGAATGACCTTGGACAAGCTGTGAACTCAAAGTATTGCCCTGGTCCACATTCTTTTTTTCATTGACCGTCTTTGTAAAAGTAACACCACAGCATTTCGCAATCACGCATTTGTTTCCAATCATGCAAAGTACAGTAATTTTTGAGAATCTCCGAATCACCATGCCTTTCACATGCTCATAAAAGAGATTGATTTAGGAACATAAACATATTACTGTATGCAAACTTTACTGTATACAGTATGTATATGTATATTTAATGTCTTTACTGTGCCCGTTTAAGTATTGAATATTTATATGGAATTTTACCACTGAAGGGAAATCTTAGTAGCTGAGCAGAAAAAGAATAGGAACATACTGTAACGCGTGTGAAGGCCATAAACGATATTAATTTTGGAACATAAACATACAGTATATGGCTGGTCTCGGTACTTTAAAGAAAAAATACACACCAGTATTTCATTTCTCCCTAAACATTTTAAGCATCGAAGTCTTTAACTAACGTGATACGTTAGAGTCAACAAGCATACTTTTAGAATTTGATTAAAAGGAAATATAATATGGAATCGCGTATCTAAAGAAATTAATAACGATATAATTATATTCATGTTACTCAGAGATTAAATAAAACTTCACTCGCACCAAACAAATTTATATTTCTAAATATCACAACATGATTTAATTTAAGTCATTTTAATAACAATGAATAGTCACCTATGCGTTACAATTTAAACATTTATATTGATTTAAATCGCGTTTAAATCGCCTTTATTTAAAACCCATAAATAAAGCTGATACTCTTTAGACTTTTAATTATTTAAAACTGTATTACCGCAGCACAATGCACAATGCAACATAAATCGCTGTCTTCTGCGTAATAATGTTCACCTCTCTGTCCAGCAAATTAACAATAGTAATAATAATGTACTTTATTGTATATGGCGCCTTTAAAGGTGGCTCCTCAAAGCGCTTTACAGGATAAAAACAATAACAACAATACTGTTAGGCTGGGCAAACATTTTTTTTTAAGAAATACAAAATGAGATATAATGATGAGTTCCGTCTTTGACATTAACGAAGAGCATAACACGTGGGCGGCGTAGCGGTCAGCTCTGGCTTTCCCATCTACTGTATACCGATACACTGCAGTACAACCCCCCTCTCTGTGGGAGTGCTGGCTGTGACGAATTAAACCAGTTTCACAGGTATTTTCAAAGTAGAAGGGGGCGAGATTTCAGTACAGTACTTACTAGTTAAGAAAGCTAGGGTCCTCAATGAAATCGCTTTAACATGCTAATGCGTTGGTGTAACAGTCCGGGCGTGGCAAGCTTCTAATGTCAACTCGACTACGGCGAAAGGAACCCTTCTTTCATTGGAAGACAATGAACATATTCTAGCCCTAAATTAATTAATAGCAAACATGGTTTACATAAAATACATTTTTCCAAGAAAGTTTAGCCTTTGTCACTAATGAAACCACTAAACAAAGACATAAATATAGAAATCTTAAGATTTCCAACCGCCAGGGGAGGGAGAGAACAGGGGAGGGATGTTGGTTTTGCATAAGGGGCGGGGCTGTGGAAATGAGGTCTATTTGGGAATGTGGAGTTACATGTTCTGGCCGTTTGTGAATTATCGTTGTTGAGTATGGAGTGTTGAGGTATTGATTTTGTGTAATGCTTTATGTTGAAAATTGAGGTGGATTAAGAATAAGTGATTATAATGGATGTAGAATAAGTGATTAGGTTTATGAGCAATCTAATTACTTATTCGTTTAAAACGCTATATAAAATAAAGTTTATTATTAATTCGCTGGACAGAGTGGTGAACATTATTATGCATAAGACAAAGATAACGATTTACGTTAAAAGACATTTAATTAAACACGGGTTTGTGATTTAAATGGGAATAGGGGTGACGGGAACTCTTAATCTAAATAAAAATAAAATAAATAAAACAGGTTTCGATAGTTAATAACCACTTTTTATGCACGAAACACGGGTGATTTTTCTTCCTCCTGATCACTTTAGAAATCTGTGTACGCTGTAAGGTTTTTACTTCTTAATTAAACTTTTAAAATACACATTTCGTATAGAAAGAAATCCTCTTCCTGGTACAGTATGTATAGCAGACCAGCACGTCTTTTTTTTCAAATCAGAGGGGTGTCAGATGGTGTCAGCCAATCACCATTCTGAAGCCCTACCGTAATCTCTGGTATAGGGAGACCCCTAAATTCTGTCCCAAAGTTTAGATAGATGATAGATACTTTTATTGATCCCGTGAGGGAAATAAAGTAAATCATTTTCATTTTAGGAAATTATTAAACGCTCGGTTAAAAGCAAAGGAGATTGTCTGTTATAGTGGACATATAAACAAGAGTTTGCTGCGGCGTTATTGGAAACCCAAATTTAACAAAAAATCGCTGGCATTATATCCTAGAAGACACAGACCGGCGCCAGACCGGGAGAATGCCCGCAGCGTAAAAGAAAATGGCTGATGAACTAGGGATTGGACAGTTTCCAAGTGCTTGTACAATCGATGGAAATGTTCAAATAAATGTGCAAAAGAAATAAACAAAATGTTAATCATTATCATATTGGCTAGCTAATGTCCTCTCTTTGCTAGTTAGTGGCTGTGTTTCTGCGTTGGGTAGCAATGGGTGACTGTTCTCAGGCGGAAGATGAAAACAGCTTAATTTTCGTGTTAAATAATTTTTTTTAATTAAAATTCATTCTATACAGCAATCGCATATTTGGGTACCGTTTCATAAAACCTTCATGCTTAAAATGTGTAGGGAGAAATGGAAGACTGGTGTGTATTTTTGCTTTAAACTACCAAGACCAGCCATACACAGTACAGTTTACATACAGTAATGTTTATGTTCCTAAATTAATATCATTTATGACCTTCAGATGCTTTATGCTCCTCTTCTTTTTATGCTCAGCTACTAAAATTTCCCTTTAGTGGAATAGCAATATTATGGACAATTAATTGACTTTTATATTTCTAAATATCACAACATGATCGAATTTAAGTCATTTTTGATAACAATGAATAGTCACCTTCTTCCCTTCTGACAACGGTCCCTGCTTCTGCTTCCTGCTTCTATTGTGTGTGTGTGGGGGGGGGGGATCCCTTTAGATCTTCCTTCAGATTTAAAACGTTATTAATTATATCTTCGGTGTCGCATCTTACCAGTGCAGCTGATCTTTTGCTGCCTGGGTCAACTATCACAAAGCTTTAGAGAACTTACCATTTCTATTATCAACAAATTGTAAATACGACGTTTACATTGGCATTATTAGTTTTTCACATGGGTGTATGGAGGATTCTCAGATGTAACTGACAGTGGACCACCCTCTTAGGCTGCGCACACGATCTTTTAAATTTTTATAGAGAAATGGAGGCTGTACAGTATGCGTTACAATATAAACATTTATATTGATTTAAATCGCGTTTTAATATAAATCGCAAACGTGTGTTTAATTATGTGTTTTTTGAATCATAATCAGACAAATGCAACATAAATTGATACAGTATCTTTGTCTTCTAAGTATCTTAATAAACTTTCAGCATAGCTTTCTCCCCGTTTAGATTTATTTTTCTTGGGATTTTGGGATCAAACGTGGAAGGATTAGATTGTAATCGTTTTTATTTTTTAAATACGTTTTAGAAAAGTGTAATCTATACTAAAAAGCTGTACACCACCTGCTATACAGATACATATTGTAATACTTTTGGGTTTGGATAGAACGGACACAAGAACTCAGACTTGCGGAGTTAAAGGAATTGAAAGCCTTTATTTTTCTTCTCCGTCACCACCTGCTAGCCCGGCTCTCCCGCGCCCCCGCCCGCCAACAGTGCGAGCCAACACAACGCCCGCGCGCCCGAGAGAGAGAGAGAAAAGAGAGAGAGAGTAAGACCCAAGGGTGCAGAAGAAGAAAGAAAACACATTCCATAAGAATCAGCGGTTTTATATATCGCCTTTAAAGGTGGCTTCTCAAAACGCTTTACAGGATAAAAACAACAATAACAACAACAACAACAGTATTGTATTTCATTGCACTTTGACAGATCATCCTTAAATCAATTGTTGACTCTTCTCTCTTTACTACTTGTTTGGAGTGACTGAGCTCCGCTCTGTACCACACAATGATCCCCCCAGAGTCTCTGCCCCGAGTGATTTGGGGTTTTTTGACAGAGGGCAAAAAACTCTCTCTCTCGCTTGCCCTCCCCCCCCGTGTATTGTCTGTTTTTTTTGTGCTGTCCTTTGACAAAACAAGGCTCACCAGATAATGTGAATCGAAACCTGTTTTTCTAGCTTTTAAAGTCGTGCGATGTGTAAGCGGGAACACATCATTATATCTTACATATGAAAAATACATAATATAGCTCCCAAACAAACGCAAACGTGTTTTTAATAAAATGCTTTTATGCACTCATAATCTGACAATTTCAGGAAGACTAAGATCATCTGTTATCATCTAATTATCATCTGTTGTTGAAGCTCTGTGAGCTCGGTGACTTTGAGACCACTTGTTATCCCAGGTTGTTTGAATCGCCACAATTCAAATAGAGAAAAAAGAGCTGACTGACAAGATTTAAGATGTGGCTGTCAATGTTGGATTAAAAAAAACATGTTGCCCGACGTTAGTTGCATTGCTTGAAAAATAATTTTATTTCGAGAGACTGGAAAAGTAATTCAAGTGTTTTTTTAGCTTCCTGAAAAACAAGTAATAATTTAACAATATGTGCAAACGTTTTATGATATGTCGCTGTTGTGAATGTCTGTGGAGTGTATCTTATTTGCCTGTCTGTCCTGGCTGTGCTCTCTCGCTCGCCCTCCCCCCCCCCCCAATTCAATTCAATTCAATTCAATTCAATTCAAGGTGCTTTATTAGCATGACAGATGGGTACAATCAGTGTTGGGTATTTACTTTGCTTAGAGATGCCACTATTACAGGTGATATATAAAATCAAGGCTTTAACTTGGTTTAACTCCGCAAGTCTGAGTTCTTGTGTCTGTCCTATCCGAACCCAAAAGTATTATAATATGTATCTTTATAGCAGGTGGTGTACAGCTTTTTAGTATAGATTACACTTTTCTAAAATGTATTTAAAAAATAAAAACGATTACAATCTTATCTTTCCATGTTTGATCCCAAGATCCCAAGAAAAATAAAACTAAACGGGGAGAAAGCTATGCTGAAAGTTTATTAAGATACTTAAAAGACAAAGATATCAATTTATGTTGCATTTGTCTGATTGTGAATCAAAAAACACATATATTTAAACACGCGTTTGCGATTTAAATCAAAACGCGATTTAAATCAATATAAATGTTTATATTGTAACGCATAGCTGACTATTCATTGTTATTAAAATGACTTAAATTCGATCATGTTGTGATATTTAGAAATATAAATGTGTTTGGTGCGAGTGAGGTTTTATTTAATCTCTGACCCAGGGAAAAGTTTTATTTTTTCAAAGAAATGTTTGTTAAAAAAAAAGTCATGACTTAGGCTGGATTCAAACACTCACCATGTGATGTGGGAGTCAGGAACCTAACCCACAGCGCCACCGGCAAGGTCACGTGCGGAGTGCTGAAAAAGCCCTACAGAAACATTATCAACAGACAATGTACAGCGTGTACAATTCTTGTGTTGCGGTACATGAATATAATTATATCGTTATTAATTTCTTTAGATACGCGATTCCATATAATATTCCCTTTTAATCAAATTCTAAAAGTATGCTTGTTGACTCCGGTATCACGTTAGTTAAAGACTTAAAATGCTTAAAATGTTTAGGGAGAAATGGAATACTGGTGTGTATGTTTTCTTTAAAGTACCGAGACCAGCCATATACTGTATGTTTATGTTCCAAAATTAATATCGCTTATGGCCTTCACACGCGTTACAGTATGCTCCTATTCTTTTTATGCTCAGCTACTAAGATTTCCCTTCAGTGGTAAAATTCCATATAAATATTCAATACTAAAACGGGCACAGTAAAGACATTTAAATCTTTCTATGACCAACCAACGGACCACGAGTACCCCTTTCAGTCAACCAATCATGTACCGCGGTATTTTGCGTCAACGCGCGTCACGATGTGTGAGGCCGCAGCCAATTACCTCCGTTACGTGTCTGTGCCGCGCACTTTGAATGGCTCCCTAAAGTTCTCCCTAAACATTTTAAGCATCGAAGTCTTTAACGTGATACCGGAGTCAACAAGCATACTTTTAGAATTTGATTAAAAGGGAATATAATATGGAATCGCGTATCTAAAGAAATTAATAACGATATAATTATATTCATGTACCGCAACACAAGAATAGTACACGCTGTACATTGTCTGTTGATAATGTTTCTGTAGGGCTTTTTCAACACTCCTCATGTGACCTTGCCAGTGGCGCTGTGGGTTAGGTTCCCGACTCACACATCTCACATTGGGTGTTCGAATCCAGCCGGAGCCATGACTTTTTCTTTAACAAACATTTCTTTGAAAAAATAAAACTTTTCCCTGGGTCAGAGATTAAATAAAACTTCACTCGCACCAAACAAATTTATATTTCTAAATATTACAACATGATCGAATTTAAGTCATTTTAATAACAATGAATAGTCACCTATGCATTACAATATAAACATTTATAATGATTTAAATCGCGTTTTGATTTAAATCGCAAACAGGTGTTTAAATATATGTGTTTTCTGATTCACAATCAGACAAATGCAACATAAATTGATATCTTTGTCTTCTAAGTATCTTAATAAACATTCAGCATAGCTTTCTCCCCGTTTAGATTTATTTTTCTTGGGATCTTGGGATCAAACGTGGAAAGATTAGTTTGTAATCATTTTTATTTTTTAAATACATTTTTGAAAAGTGTAATCTATACTAAAAAGCTGTACACTACCTGCTATAAAGATACATATTGTAATACTTTTGGGTTCGGATAGGACGGACGCAAGAACTCAGACTTGCAGAGTTAAAGCAAGTTTAAGCCTTGATTTTATATATCACCTTTAAAAGTGGCATCTCAAAGCAATACAGTAGATGTAAAAACAGTTAAAAGGACCACAGATTACAAAGTAAATACCCAACACTGATTATACCCATCTGTCAAGCTAATAAAGCACCTTGAATTGAACTTAATTGGGAGAGAGGGGGGGGAGGGCGAGCAAGAGAGCACAGCCAGGACAGGCAAATAAGATACACTCCACATCAGCGACATATCATAAAACTATTGCACATATTGTTAAATTATTACTTGTTTTTCAGGAAGTTAAAAAAAACACTTGAATTACTCATCCAGTCTCTCGAAATAAAATTATTTTTCAAGCAATGCAACTAACGTCGGGCAATGTGTTTTTTTTAATCCAACATTAACAGCCACATCTTAAATCTTGTCAGTCAGCTCTTTTTTCTCTATTTAAATTGTGGCGATTCAAACAACTTGGGATAACAAGTGGTCTCAAAGTCACCGAGCTCACAGAGCTTCAACAACGGATGACAACTTCCTTACTCCTTCCTTAGTCTTCCTGAAATTGTCAGATTATGAGTGAATAAAAGCATTATATTAAAAACAAGTTTGCGTTTGTTTGGGAGCTATTTTATGTATTTTTCATATGTAAGATATAATGATATATAATGATGAAAAATACATAAAATACATTTTATGTATTTTTCATATGTAAGATATAATGATGTGTTCCCGCTTACACATCGCATTACTTTAAAAGCTAGAAAAACAGGTTTCAATTCACATTATCTGGTGAGCCTTGTTTTGTCAAAGGACAGCACATACAAGGGTTAATTGCACAACGGACCACACAAAGAAATTTAAAATAGTCTTCTTTAGGTGTGAGGGCAGGAGTGGATCGCAGCAGGCATAATCAGCAAATTAAGAAAACAAAGAACAGGACAGGTGAGACGAGTATCCAGAGAGCGAGTGATCAGAAAAAGGAAACAACTGTTACGCCCAGGTTTTTGACGCAATTTTTTTAACTTGCTAATGCATCAGACACATTTCCTGGCATATTGTGTTTTAAATAAAATATGAGTGTCTTTCCCTGGTATTAGCTCATCGGTATAGTGTAAGTTTTATCTGTACCATACTATATATAGGTACAGACTTCAAGCTACACCACTGTATCGCTTTGGCAAGGAGACGGACTATGGCCAAAATCACGAAGACTCTCTCACCAAATAATGAAGATGAAAAGAAATGGGAAATCAACACTGGACATTGTACAGCATTTGGCTTCGATGGACATCTTCGTTTGTGAAAGCACAGTGAGACGACATTATAAAGGGGAGAGGAGGCAAAGAGAATCCAAACCGAGGACGATTCAAAGGTAAATAACTTTCTAAAAATACTTTTCTTGCATGTAAATACAACTACACACATTATTTTTAAAACTGTTGATCTCTTTTTTTTCAAGTCCTATTGTGCGAGCTATTGTCAGACTGACTGATGAAAATGATGAGCTACCGGCGATGCAAGTCCAAAGACAGCTATGGGCTGAGCTCGGTACGGGCGTTAGTCCAACATCAATAAGAAGAGTGCGCAGGAGGCTTGGATGGAGATACAGAAAAACCAACACATGCCCCATGATAAGGCTAAAAAACAAAGAGGAAAGACTCAAACAAGCGCTCCAATGGATTGAACAGGGGGAGGCATTTCATGATGTACTTTTCACAGACGAAACAACAGTGGCTCTGGAACAGTTTTCAACAATGTCATTTTGTAAAAAGGGGAGATATGTGGACAAGCCAAAGCCCAAACATCCACTGAAGGTTCACGTCTGGGGGGGTTTATCTAGAAGAGGCCCGGGACCACTTCTTATTTTCGAAGGAATTATGGATCGTGAATTCTTCGAGGAAGCCGTGGTGAAACAGCATGCCGCCCCATACAGATGCAGCCATTCAAAATAGGTGGGGTATTTCGCGGCATACCCCGGTGGGCGTGTCGCAGTATCACGCGGTATCACACAGTATCACGCGGTTAATTGACGTCATTTGACGTCATGCCGGAAACTATCCGGCGTCACCTTGTAAAACCGCCAGGGGGAGCTTAACCTCTCATGTACAGCATTTGAGCTTTTAATTTTGAACTGTGTATTACAGCATGTTAATCATCAGTCATTAAAATGTTGGTATATTTTATGAAAGCAAGATTGCTGAGTTGGACAAAAGTACACAACCTACCTTTATCAGAAATATTTATGCATCAAAGCCTTTACCGAAGATATTACTAATAGTATTAATAATGAATGACTTTGGACAAGCTGTATACTCAAAGTATAATTTCTTTAGCACATTTGTACAAGCACTTGGAATCTGTCCAAGCCATACTTTGTCAGGCATTTTGTTTTACTTCAACGGGCATAAAAACTCCCTTGCTTTTAACAGGGCATTTCATAATTTCTAACTACGAAAATGATTTAAAATGCGACACTTATCATTCAACTAGAGCTCAAAATATCACAAGGATCCTCAAGAGCACAGCAAAGACTGTATTAAAAGATACTTGTATGAGATACATGAGAATCCAGGCTTTTTTTATCAATGCTTTCTTTTCCGTATACCAGATTTTATGGAACCACTTCAGAAGGGTGTCAGCCAGTCAGATTCCAGGAATCGGTACTTTAAAGGAAAAATTCCATTTCTCCCTAAACATTTCAAGCATCGAAGTATTTAACTAGCATGTGAAATAGCGTGTGAAAAAGTGGTAGTTTTAAGCTTTTCTGCTAATATAATATGGAATCGCGTATCTAAAGAATTTAATAACGTTATGATTATATTCGTGTACTGCGACAGGGCTGTGTAGGGCTGTTTCGCCTCTCTCTTCATGCAATTTCCCCTGTAGCTTACTGGTCTACGTGCCCGCTTACCAACTCACGGGTTGTGTGTTCAAATCCAGCTGGTGCCGGACTTTTCTTTTAACAAACATTTCTTTGAAAAAAATAGAATAGCGATATTATGGACAATCAATTGACTTTTATATTTCAAAATATCACAACATGATCAATTCTAAGTCATTTTTGATAACAATGAATAGTCACCTTCTTCCCTTCTGACAACGGTCCCTGCTTCTGCTTCCTGCTTCTATTGTGTGTGTGTGTGCAATAGAGTAAATTTTTATAGAGAAATGGAGGCTGGACAGTATGCGATACAATATAAACATTTATATTGATTTAAATCGTGTTTTGATTTAAATCGCAAATGCGTGTTTAATTATATGTGTTTTTTTAATCATAATCAGGCTAATGCAACATAAATTGATACAGTATCTCTGTCTTCTAGGTATCTTAATAAACTTTCAGCATAGCTTTCTACCCGTTTAGATTTATATTTCTTGGGATTTTGGGATCAAACGTGGAAGGATTAGATTGTAATCGTTTTTATTTTTCAAATACGTTTTAAAAAAGTGTAATCTATACCTGCCCAGACTGTACGCCTTCCTAAACCCCGCCTTTCACTAGTGTCCTGCCCTTCCCCGCGCACCCCAGCCGGGCGCTCTTCGGCCTGTGCCCGGGACGAATGTATATTTTGATATTTACACCCGGCGCGGCACCGAGGGAGCGTCTGCATTTATAACTTAGTTTTTAAAATTAGTCAAGCAATATGAAGCATCTCCTTTTACTTTTAAAACCCTTAAATACATTGAGCACAGCTTTCTCACCACTTAAGATTACTTTTTTGATACCATCCTTACACAAAGCAGAAACTTTCCGATGACATACGGTACAAGTGGAAAGATTACAGATTTTAATCGTCTTTAATTTTGTTACGTTATACGTTTTAGGAACGTTTCATCTAAACAAACACCACAAAACTATTCTCGATTGTATTTCTGAATGTTATGTTACACCTACAGTAGTTCACTGCTTTAAATACATCGAATTAAGAATGTTAGGTGTAGCACTTTAGATCTTTTTTTCTGAACCAGGGAAAATCTGATCATGTTCCTCTATAACAATAATAAAAAACTTTATTTTACATATCACCTTTAAAAGTGGCATCTCAAAGCAATACAGTAGATCGAAAAACAGTTAAAGACCAAAGTAAATACCAGACAAACGCAAACGCGTTTTTAATAAAATGCTTTTATTCATTCAGCAGAGAGTGAGAGGGACATCCAGCAGAGAGAGACACACACACCGGTTTCCATTGACAAAAAGTAATTGTTTTTTTTTAACATTTTTTTTACGTTTTGTTTGTGGACAGACTGTCCACAAACGTGAGACTGTCTTTCTCAGACTTACATTCCCGAATGTCCCCCGCCCCGGTCAACAATCCTAGGAAGAACACGAAACAGCCTGTTAATAAAATTGTTACAATTTTGTTCGGTCAGTTCTTCCTCCCAGAATTTATAGATCGCATCGATCAGTTCCTGCTTTGTGACGGGCTTAGCAGTTTTCCGAACGTAGTCTTTCAACGAATGCCAAACCATCTCTATTGGATTTAGATCTGGGGATTCGGCTGGAGTTTTCACCCAGTTTACTCCTTCTGCTATGAGCCTCGCCCTTGCTGCTGTGTGTTTCGGATCGTTGTCTTGAAAGAGACAGTGCCTTGATCCAAACTGCTCCCTGATATATGGGGCAGCATGCTGTGTGACCACAACTTCCAGAATTCACGGTCCATAATTCCTTTGAAAATAAGAAGTGGTCCCGGGCCTCTTCTAGATATACCCCCCCAGACGTGAACCTTCAGTGGATGCTTGGGCTTTGGCTTGTCCACATATCTCCCCTTTTTGCAAAATGCCATTGTTGAAAACTGTTCCAGAGCCACTGTTGTTTCGTCGGTGAAAAGTACATCCTGAAATGCCTCCCCCTGTTCAATCCATTGGAGCGCTTGCTTGAGTCTTTCCTCTTTGTTTTTTAGCCTTATCATGGGCCATGTGTTGGTTTTTCTGTATCACCATCCAAGCCTCCTGCGTACTGTTCTTATCGATGTCGGGCTAACAGTCGCACCGAGGTCAGCCCATAGCCGTCTTTGGACTTGCATCGCCGGTAGCTCATCATTTTCATCAGTCAGTTTGTCGATAGCTCGCACAAAAGGACTTGAAAAAAAAGAGATCAACAGTTAGTTTTAAAAATAATGTGCGTAGTTGTATTTACATGCAAGAAAGATATTTTTAGAAATTTACTTACCTTTGAATCGTCCTCGGTTTAGATTCTCTTTGCCTCCTCTCCCCTTTATAATGCCGTCTCACTGTGCTTTCAGAAAAGAAGATGTCCATCGAAGCCAACTGCTGTACAATGTCCCGTGTTGACTTCCCGTTTCTTTTCATCTTCATTATTTGGTGTGAGAGAGTCTTCGTGATTTTGGCCATTGTCCGTCTCCTTACCAAAGCGATACATTGGTGCAGCTTGAATTCTGTACCTATATACTGTATGGGACGGTACAGATAAAACTTACACCATACCGATGAGCTAATACCAGGGAAAGACACTCCTATTTTATTTAAAACACAATACGCCAGGAAATGTGTCTGATGCATTAGCAAGTTAAAACAATTGGGTCGAAAACCTGGGCGTAACACCATTTCCTTTTTCTGATCACTTGCTTTCTAGATACACGTCTCACCTGTCCTGTTCTTTGTTTTCCTGGTTTGCTGATTATGCCTGCTGCGGTCCACTCCCACCCTCACACCTAAAGAAGACTATTTTAAATTTCTTGGCGCAGTTCATTGCGCAATTAACCCTTGTATGTGCTGTCCGCGCTCAAAATGCAATTTAAAAAAAGTCCAAAACCGCGCTCAAAATGCAATTTAGAGCTTTCTGGCAAGAGGAGAAACCCAAATCAATGTAACATGCCACAGTTTGTGCATGAACAGGGTTATACTGCCTATTCCCTTGGATACCCGATTAAAAAAAAATAAAAAATGTTTTGAATCCCCGGCGGAACCGGGCATCCATATGAATCAAGCAACAGGTTTATTCCATGCTGAAAAAAAGAAGAAAGAAAACACATTCCATAAGAATTGACTGAGGATTGCGTGGATCTGTACCACGCAATGATCCCCTTGGAGTCTCTGCCCCGGGTTATTTGGGTTTTTAGACAGAGGGTAAAAAACTCTCTGGCTTGACCTCCCCCTCCCTGGGTATTGTCTGTTTTTTGTTAACAAGGCTCGCCAGCTAATGTGAATCGAAACCTGTCTTTCTAGCTTTTAAAGTCGTGCGATGTGTAAGCCACAATTCAAATAGAGAAAAAAAGAGCTGACTGACAAGGTTTAAGATGTGGCTGTCAATGTTAGATTAAAAAAAACACATTGCCCGACGTTTGTTGCATTGCTTGAAAAACAACTATTTCGAGAGACTGGATAAGTAGTTCAAGTGTTTTTTTTTACTTCCTGAAAAACAACTAATAATTTAACTATATGTGCAAACGTTTTATGATATGTCGCTGTTGTGAATGTCTGTGGACATGTGCTGGCTGGACAGGAGGCTCTACTGTACACAGAGAGCTTAGAAGACAAAGATATCAATTTATTTTAGTCAAAAATTTATATATCACCTTTAAAAGTGGAATCTCAAAGCAAAGTAAATACCCAACACTGATTGAACCCATCTGTCATGCTAATAAAACACCTTGAATTGAATTGAATTGAATTGAGGGAGGGGGGGAGGGTGCGCGAGATAACCAGGACGCAAGGCAAATAAGATACACTCCACAGGCATTCACAACAGCAACATATGAAACGTTTGCACATATAGTTAAGTTATTACTTGGTTTTCAAAGTGCAATGAAATACAATATTGTTGTTGTTGCTGTTCTTGTTGTCTTTATCCTGTAAAGCGTTTTGAGAAGCCACCTTTAAAGGCAATATATACTGTAAAAGCGCTGATTCTTATGGAATGTGTTCCGCCGGGGATTCACATTTTTTTTTTTTAATCGCGTATCTAACGAAATCTTGTTCATGAACAAACAGTGGCATGTTACATTATTATTAGTTTTTTTATTTCCAGAGACTGGATAAGTAGTTCAAGTGTTTTTTTTAAACTTCCTGAAAAACAACTAATAATTTAACTATATGTGCAAACATTTTATGATATGTCGCTGTTGTGAATGTCTGTGGACATGTGCTGGCTGGACAGGAGGCTCTACTGTACACAGAGAGGGGCAGGAGGAGGGGACAAGCCGATACATACTCTTTGAGTTTGATTAATAGGGAATATAATACAAAAATATAGTACTAAAAATAAGATACACTCTACAGACATTCACAACGGCGACTGTCAGAAGATAGGACACAGTGACTCAGGCACCCGCTGAATGGAAAAGGGGCGCTTTAATGTTCTGTATGGCTAATACTAAAGCCAATACTAATATTCAATACTTTAATATCCTTTTCTGTATATTTAACAATAGTGGGTACTGGCCTAATTCGTCCCTGCTCCCGTTGTTAGGTGTTAATGTGTTGTTAAGTGTGAATTTGTACCTGTTTCCCTGAGGTCTGGCTTTTTTTCTGGAAAACCATAACTCTGGTCTTGTCCAGATTGACTGTCGGCGCCCAGGTCTGACAGTGCTGCTCCAGCAGTGCCAGGTTCTGGCGCAGCCTCTGTTCTGTGGGCGACAGCGGGACCAGGTCGTCTGCACAGAGCAGGAACTCGATTTCCATAATTAATGCAGATAAGTAAATCAAGGGACAAAACAATTATTGCGCCCGGGTCCTCAATGGGCTTTGACGTGCTAATGCGTTGGTTTAACAGTCCGGGTGTGGCAAGCCTCTAATGTCTCCCGACTTCGGCAAAAGGCACCCGCCTTTCATTGGAAGACAATGAACATTCTAGCCGTACATGTGAATATAGCATAAATACACCAAGGGATTGGGTGAGCTCCTATCACAAAAAAAACTGCGAACCTGCACTACAGCGACCACAGTACAGTACGGAGACCAAGACCTTTTACAGGAAGAGACGGGGTGCTTCTGCAGCCCCAGCTTCCAAAGAGCGAAGGGTAAGCAAATACAGCAGACTTCATCTGAAATACGCGATTACAGCGCATATTACAAGGTATTATTGCCGTTTTGAATTTTAAATTCAATTATAATTATTTCTTCGTAGCCTGTTCTTCAAGAAAACACCGCACGGGCGAAACGATCTTCGAAATCTACCACCAGGACAGTAAAAAAGAAAGCGGTAAGACGGAAAAAAAGAAAAGTTTATTTTGACGTCTGTTCCGCGACTGATGAATACTACTGTGTGACTTTATTTCTTACATGAATTATGTTATTTTGCCACAGGCCGTGGGTCTCCGCTCTCAGCCACTGGCCAGGGTGCCAACATGTAGAAGCAGCATCTGTGTGGAGACATTTCGGCAGCAGCGGGAGCAGTACGATGCATTACTGGGGAGGATTGGGAGGCTAGAGACACTCCTGAAAATGCAGAGGAAGGAGACAGTATGTTCCAGCAGTCAAACAGTTGAGCAGCTGTCTCCCGAAAAGTGCCTCTCCCCGCCGCGCAGGTTGCAATGCCTGGCGGAAGCTGTGCCCCCCGCAGAGCACACACCGCCTCAGAACACTCCATCCTGGCCTCTCCGCTCACCACCGCGCAGGAATTTGTTGATGCTGTCCCCGCCGTCTATCTCCCCCCAGGAAGCACCGTTCACAGAGCGGGATTCACAGACGCCAGTGGGACGAATAATTCTGCCAGATATCCAACTGCTACCCATCACTCAGGAGATGGAGGGGGGGTTGTACTTGCAGTGCATCGGCATAGACGGGAAAGCAAGAGCCGACCGCTACGCCGCCCTCGTGTTTCGAAATCTTGTGACTTTTGAAATTTACTGGGGGTGGACCACGTCTGTAAATTTCGATGGGTCCAGAGGCAAAAGTGCCTTGCTTGCAATCTCCGGGAAACCATTAGTCGCATGGTGAATCGGAGATTCTCAACCCTTACTTCGTGCGACTGGAAAATAATTCGTGATTGGATCAACGAAATGCTTCGTACAAGGAGGCGCTCTTTTCCTCTAGTCTAACAGTCTGTCCACAAACAAAACATTCCTGTTAGACAAGAGGAATTGAAAAAAAAACAATTTTGTCAATGGAAACCGGTGTGTGTGTCTCTCTCTGCTGGATGTCCCTCTCACTCTCTGCTGAATGAATAAAAGCATTTTATTAAAAACGCGTTTGCGTTTGTCTGGTATTTACTTTGGTCCCTTTTAACTGTTTTTCGATCTACTGTATTGCTTTGAGATGCCACTTTTAAAGGTGATATGTAAAATAAAGTTTTTTATTATTGTTATAGAGAAACATGATCAGATTTTCCCTGGTTCAAAAAAAAAGATCTAAAGTGCTACACCTAACATTCTTAATTCGATGTATTTAAAGCAGTGAACTACTGTAGGTGTAACATAACATTCAGAAATACAATCGAGAATAGTTTAGTGGTGTTTGTTGAGATGAAACGTTCCTAAAACGTATAACGTAACAAAATTAAAGACAATTAAAATCTGTAATCTTTCCACTTGTACCGTATGTCATCGGAAAGTTTCTGCTTTGTGTAAGGATGGTATCAAAAACGTAATCTTAAGTGGTGAGAAAGCTGTGCTCAATGTATTTAAGGGACTTAAAAGTAAAAGGAGATGCTTCATATTGCTTGACTAATTTTAAAAACTAAGTTATAAATGCAGACGCTCCCTCGGTGCCGCGCCGGGTGTAAATATCAAAATATACATTCGTCCCGGGCACAGGCCGAAGAGCGCCCGGCTGGGGTGCGCGGGGAAGGGCAGGACACTAGTGAAAGGCAGGGTTTAGGAAGGCGTACAGTCTGGGCAGGTATAGATTACACTTTTCTAAAACGTATTTGAAAAATAAAAACGATTACAATCTAATCCTTCCACGTTTGATCCCAAAATCCCAAGAAATATAAATCTAAACGGGTAGAAAGCTATGCTGAAAGTTTATTAAGATACCTAGAAGACAGAGATACTGTATCAATTTATGTTGCATTAGCCTGATTATGATTAAAAAAACACATATAATTAAACACGCATTTGCGATTTAAATCAAAACACGATTTAAATCAATATAAATGTTTATATTGTATCGCATACTGTCCAGCCTCCATTTCTCTATAAAAATTTACTCTATTACACACACACACAATAGAAGCAGGAAGCAGAAGCAGGGACCATTGTCAGAAGGGAAGAAGGTGACTATTCATTGTTATCAAAAATGACTTAGAATCGATCATGTTGTGATATTTTGAAATATAAAAGTCAACTGATTGTCCATAATATCGCTATTCTATTTTTTCGAAGAAATGTTTGTTAAAAGAAAAGTCCAGCACCAGCTGGATTTGAACACACAACCCGTGAGTTGGTAAGCGGGCACGTAGACCAGTAGGCTACAGGGGAAATCACATGAAGAGAGAGGTGAAACAGCCCTACACAGCCCTGTCGCAGTTCATGAATATAATCATATCGTTATTAAATTCTTTAGATACGCGATTCTATATTCCCTTTTAATCAAATTCTAAAAGTATGCTTGTTGACTCCGGTATCTCTTTAGTTAAAGACTTCGATGCTTAAAATGTTTAGGGAGAAATGGAATACTGGTGTGTATTTTTTCTTTAAAGTACCAAGACCAGCCATATACTGTAGGTTTATGTTCCAAAATTAATATCGTTTATGGCCTTCACACGCATTACAGTATGCTCCTATTCTTTTTATGCTCAGCTACTAAGATTTCCCTTCAGTGGTAAAATTCAATATCTACAACGGGCACAGAAAAGACGTTTACTGTAAGTCTTTCTACGACAGACCGACGGACCACGAGTGCCCCTGTCGGTCAACCAATCACGTACTGCGGTGCCACGCGTCATCTTGCGTCACACTGCGCGACGCCACCTGCGGTACGTGTCTGTAACGCGCACTTTGAATGGCTGCATCTGTATATCAGGGAGCAGTATGGATCAAGGCACCGTCTCTTTCAAGACAACGATCCGAAACACACAGCAGCAAGGGCGAGGCTTGTAGCAGAAGGAGTGAACTGGGTGAAAACTCCAGCCGAATCCCCAGATCTAAATCCGATAGAGATGGTTTGGCATTCACTGAAAGACTATGTTCAGAAAACTGCTAAGCACATCACAAAGCAGGAACTGATCGATGCGATCTATAAATTCTGGGAGGAAGAACTGACCGAACAAAATTGCAACAATTTTATTAACAGGCTGTTTCGTGTTCTTCCTAGGATTGTTGACCGGGGCGGGGGACATTCGGGAATGTGAGTCTGAGAAAGACAGTCTCACGTTTGTGGACAGTCAGTAGATTTAGTAGTCAGTAGATTTTACATCTACTGTATTGCTTTGAGATGCTACTTTTAAAGGTGATATGTAAAATAAAGTTTTTTATTATTGTTATAGAGAAACATGATCAGATTTTCCCTGATTCAGAAAAAAAGATCTAAAGCATACTGGTTTGTCACTCTTCTCATTCCCTCTTTGCTAAATGGCTTTTCATACTAATCTGATCAATCTAACTGCCTGTTTCCTGTGTTCTCTATCCTTTAAAATAAACTATTATTCCACAATGCAGGGTATTACATAGCCAGTATCACAGGTCAGTTCACAGGTTTGCATGCATAATTTAATTTTGAAAGCCACTGAGACATCAGGTACTACTGTTGCATTTATGAAAAAGAAATAAAACAAAAAGCATACTAATAACTGTGCTAATTGTGCTAACTGTGCTAGTTAACATTGTTAGCAAAATATTTTGAATTATATTTTACCCTGTTTTTTCTTTGGTTTTGTATTTAACTTATTATATGATAGTCAGATTTAATGTATATTTGAACAATGAAAATATATATTTTACAAGATGCGTGGGGAAAGTGCAAAAACTTATTACAGTGCTAAATTCAATATTATTGATTACTAATAGTTTATGCTTACATCTAACTTTCTTAATTAGATGTATTTAAAACAGTGAACTACTGTAAGTGTAACATAACATTCAGAAATACATCAGAAATCGAGAATAGTTTTGTGGTGTTTGTATAGATGAAACGTTCCTAAAACATATAACGTAACAAAATTAAAGACGATTAAAATTCTGTAATCTTTCCACTTGTATGTCATCGGAAAATACAAGAAGTTTCTAAGTTTGTGTAAGGATGGTATCAAAAAGTAATCTAAGTGGTGAGAAAGCTGTGCTCAATGATAATTAAGGGACTTAAAAGTAAAAGGAGATGCTTCATATTGCTTGACTAATTTTAAAAACTAAGTTATAAATGCAGACGCTCTCTCGGTGCCGCGCCGGGTCTAAATATCAAAATATACATTCTCCCCGGGCAGAGGCCGAAGAGCGCCCGGCTGGGGTGCGCAGGGAAGAGCAGGCCAGGAGTGAAAGTGGTCAGGGCGGGGTTTAGGAAGGCCGCTGACCAGTGCGGCAGTCCCACAGTGAAGCGGGCGTACAGTCTGGGGAGGTATCCGTTTTCCTTGTAAATAGTTCCCTGCTTCTGCACCCCTGGGTCTTACTCTCTCTCTCTTTTCTCTCTCTCTTGGGCGCGCGGGCGGTGTGTTGGCTTGCGCTGTTGGCGGGCAGGGGCGCAGGAGAGCTGGGATAGCAGGTGGTGACGGAGAAGAAAAATAAAGGCTTTCACTTCCTTTAACTCCGCAAGTCTGAGTTCTTGTGTCCGTCCTATCCAAACCCGAAAGTATTACAATATGTATATAAATAGCAGGTGGTGTACAGCTTTTTAGTATAGATTACACTTTTCTAAAACGTATTTAAAAAATAAAAACGATTACAATCTAATCTTTCCACGTTTCATCCCAAAATCCCAAGAAAAATAATTCTAAACGGGGAGAAAGCTATGCTGAAAGTTTATTAAGATACTTAGAAGACAAAGATACTGTATCATTTTATGTTGCATTTGTCTGATTATGATTAAAAAAACACATATAATTAAACATGCGTTTGTGATTTAAATCAAAACGCGATTTAAATCGATATAAATGTTTATATTGTAACGCATACTGTACAGCCTCCATTTCTCTATAAAAATTTAAAAGATCATGTGCGCAGCCTAAGAGGGTGGTCCACTGTCAGTGACAGCTGACAATCCTCCATACACCCATGTGAAAAATTAATAATGCCAATGTAAACGTCGTATTTACAATTTGTTGTTGTAAATTTGTAATAGAAATGTTAAGTTCTCTAAAGCTTTGTGATAGTTGACCCAGGCAGCAAAAGATCAGCTCCACTGGTAAGATGCGACACCGAAGATATGATTAATAACCTTTTAAATCTGAAGGAAGATCTAAAGGGACCCCCCCCACACACACACACAATAGAAGCAGGAAGCAGAAGCAGGGACCGTTGTCAGAAGGGAAGAAGGTGACTATTCATTGTTATCAAAAATGACTTAAATTCGATCATGTTGTGATATTTAGAAATATAAAAGTAAATTAATTGTCCATAATATTGCTATTCTATTTTTTCAAAGAAATGTTTGTTAAAAGAAAAGTCACGGCACCGGCTGGATTTGAACACACAACCTGTAGGTTAGTAACCAGGCACATAGACCAGTGGGCTACTGGGGAAGTCACATGAAGAGAGAGGCAAAACAGCCCTACACAGCCCTGTTGCAGTACATAATCATATCGTTATTAATTTCTTTAGATACGCCATTCCATATTATATTAGCAGAAAAGCTTAAAACTACCACTTTTTTACACGCTATTTCACATGTTAGTTAAAGACTTCGATGCTTAAAATGTTTAGGCAGAAATGGAATACTGGTATGAATTTTTCTTTAAAGTACCGATTCCTGGAATCTGACTGGCTGACACCCTTCTGAAGTGGTTCCATAATACCTGGTATACAGAAAAGAAAGCATAGATAAAAAAGCCTGGATTCTCATGTATCTGATACAAGTATCTTTTAATACAGTCTTTGATGTGCTCTTGAGGATCCTTGTGATATTTTGAGCTCTGGTTGAATGATAAGTGTCGCAGTTTAAATAATTTTCGTAGTTAGAAATTATGAAACGCTCTGTTAAAAGCAAGGGAGTTTTTATGTCCGTTGCAGTAAAAGAAAATGCCTGACAAAGTAGGGCTTGGACAGATTCCGAGTACTTGTATAAATGTGCTAAAGAAATAAGCAAAAAAAGTTATTCCTTTATCGTATTGGCTAGCTAATGTCCTGTTCTTGTTAGTTAGATCAACGAAATGCTGTGGTGTTTGTCAAAGAAAAAACTAAAAGTATTTTCATTTAAAATGACGGTTAGAAAGAATGTGGACCAGCGTAATACTTTCGAGTTTACAGCTTGTCCAAAGTCATTCATTATTAATACTATTAGTAATATCTTCGGTAAAGGCTTTGATGCACAAAATATTTCTGCATAATTAAAATATTTCTGATAAAGGTAGGTTGTATACATTTGTCCAACTGAGCAATCTTGCTTTCATAAAATATACCAACTTTTTAATGACTGATGACTAACATGCTGTAATACACAGTTTAAATTTAAAAGCTCAAATGCTGTACATGAGAGGTTAAGCTTTATTGGCTCCTTCTGGCGGTTTTACAAGGTGATTCTGGATACTTTCCGGCATGACGTCAAATGACGCGATATACGGCGTGATACTGCGATTTCATGCAACACGCCCACCGCGGTGTACCGCAAAATACCCCACGCGTTTTGAATGGCTGCATCTGTATTTGGTAAGCTGGCTGTACGCCCAGAATATGAAAAGAACTAACTGTTGTCTAGTCTGCAACTTAGATATAATTAATTGGCAGGTGTTGCTGTTTTATCATTTATCATTTATCAGAATATGTCATAGTAACTCTTTGTGTTTTAAGGTATAAAGGACCATCTTCAGCTACTTATTTTTTAAGTCTGGTGGTTGCAAGCCAGACTTCCATATGCATATGAATAAAGAGACTTCTGCTTCACAGACACCTGAACTTTGTCATTTGTTTGACACTACAATTTGGCGCTGCGGAGCAGGGTACTCCCAGCTGAGGGAACTCTGACAGAGAGGTGGAGAGGAAAAGCTAGGCGGCCGCTTCTAAAAAGAGGTAAGGACTCTTTTCTGAAGCTGAAGCGAGTACAGAAGAATAATGAGTTTATGGTGTATGTGGTGGTAGACGTCTGATAAGTGTGCCAGCTGTTTTCCCAGTTGAAAGATACTGGACGTGTTTTCCTGGTTGAAATATACTGGACGTGTTTTCCCAGTTGTAAGATACTGGACGTGTTTTCCCGGTTGAAATATACTGGATGTGTTTTCCCAGTTGAAATATACTGGATGAGGACGGCAGGGTTGAGAAAGATCGATTGCTGAAGGAATAGCGTCTCGCCCTGCCCGTGCGGAAAAACCCAGGTGTTGTATCCTGGTCGGGTGTTGTATCCCGATACGCGGAAACCCAGGTGTTGTATCCTGGTCGGATGTTGTATCCCGATACGCGGAAACCCAGGTGTTGTATCCTGGTCGGGTGTTGTATCCCGATACGCGGAAAAATCCGGGTGTTGTATCCTGGTACACGACTGCAGTACGGCTGAGGGTAGTAACTCAAACTGTACTCGCAGATGAGCCGAGGGTGGTAACTCGATTCAAGTGTGTTATTAAACCCAGGATTTGGAACCTGGTCCGTGTTCCCGAATTGTGATAGTTCATCATTTTTTCTTGACTGGGGGATTCCGCGGGGCGCGTGGGAGACGAGAACATGGTTTGGTGTGAAGAAAAAGAAAAGGCAAAAGGAGGAATAGAACGCCTTAAGAAAGAACCTGGGAGAAGGGTGGGAATTAGTGTGGAGATTTTTGAAAGAACATTACCCACCAAAAAACTGATTGGAAGTAACAGCATGTCAGCAGAAGAAAGTGAGTATGTTTCAGATTTTACGGAAAGGTTTATAACTTTATGGATAGTATACTCGGGGTTAGCAGATGAAAATGAAGGGAATGAAGATACTTACACAGTAATAAAACAAATTTACTTGAGTGGGTTAAAACCTGATGTTGCCAAGAATGTACAACTATGCTTTCCTGATATTACGGAGAGCAGAGACAGATTTGATTTAATAACTCACGAAGCATATATGCAGAAGTGCGAGTGCTGCAAATAGGAGGTAAAAAGACTCCCAAGGAGGAGAAAAAGGAGCCGCCAGTTTGTCACAATTATAGAGTAACTTTAATATTATACCAAGATATAAGACCCCTTCAAGAAAATAATGAGGACTGGGATAAATATCCTGATTGGGCATATCCAGATGGAGGAAAAGGAGGACAAAACCCCAAAGATAAAACTACTAATAAGCTGGTGCGCAGTTTCTTAAAAAAGTGTTTTTTGGAGAAATTGTAAGAAAGAGGCTTGATTTCACATTTAAAGAACATGTCAGAAGCTGTAACGTGAAATAATATATTTAATCTAGTAAGCCCCTTTGTGGCCTTCCTAAGTTTATCTCAGGATTTAAATAAAAGTGAAATAATCTTACAGTGTGCAGTAACTGGGGGATACAGGAGCACAGCTGTCCTGTTTTTAGACTAAAACAGCATAAAGATGTGATATAAAGTTTTCTAATGGGTAACAGGAGGCTACAGGAGGGGGGGAAAGGGTTGTGTTTAAAGCAAATACAAGTTGTCACAGTATGCTTGGGGAAAAGATGTACAGTTTCAACTACTGATGTGGGTGGGGGACACCCCAGACCTATTGGGGCTAGGATGCCCTGCAGCATTTATAAGGAATTTCTGTATGAAATAGCATTTATGTGAACTACCTCAATAGAGCTATGTGATATTGTGATTGTTTTACCTAATGAGGGAATCCATAAGGCCAGGCTACTCCAAGTATTTGATCTTCGGACTGAAAAAAGGGTATAAATCCAACGACATGATAAAGCCAGGGTGAATTCCTTCTCAGAACGAGCTCACCTGGTGACGAACTGGCTAAAGGGAGGTAGTGCAGTCTAAAGACAAAATTGCCTTGACCCCTGCAGCAGAAACCGTTTTTTAATGTTTTGAAACAAGCTTTCTTGCAGGCACTGGCTCTGGACTGGATTCCCTCAGATACAGATGCAGCCATTCAAAATGCACGGTACAAACCCGCGGTACGGTAAACTACCCACAAGCCACCGCAGGGCACCGCGGTAAGTGATTGGCTGGCCAAAATGACCGACAGGGGCACTCGTGGTGCATTGGTTGGTAGTGAAAAGATTTAATCATTTAATGTCTTTACTGTGCACATTTTGATCCGCTTAGTTTTGAATATTTATATGGAATTTTACCACTAAAGGGAAATTTTAGTAGCTGAGCATAAAAAGAAGAGGAGCATAAGGCATCTGAAGGTCATAAACAATATTAATTTAGGAACATAAACATTACTGTATGTATGTAAACTGTACTGTGTATGGCTGGTCTTGGTAGTTTAAAGAAAAAATACACACCAGTCTTCCATTTCTCCCTAAACATTTTAAGCATGAAAGTTTTATGAAACGGTACCCAAATATGCGATTGCTGAATAGAATGAATTTTAATTTAAAAAAATTATTTAACACAAAAATTAAGCTGTTTACATCTTCCGCCTGAGAACAGTCACCCGTTGCTACCCAACGCAGAAACACAGCCACTAACTAGCAAAGAGAGGACATTAGCTAGCCAATATGATAAAGAAATAAATGATAATTGTTTAATAATTTCCTAAAATGAAAATGATTTACTTCATTTCCCTCACGGGATCAATAAAAGTATCTATCATCTACATAAACTATCGGACAGAATTCTGGGGTCTCCCCATACCAGAGATTATGGTAGGGCTTCAGAATGGTGATTGGCTGTCACCATCTGACACCCCTCTGATTGGAGAAAAAAGACGTGCTGTACCAGGAAGAGGATTTCTTTCTATTCGAAACGTGTATTTTAAAAGTTTAAGTAAAAACCTTACAGCGTACACAGATTTCTAAACTGATCAGGATCGTTATATTTGTCTTATGCATAATAATGTTCACCACTCTGTCCAGCAAATTAATAATAACGTTTATTTTATATAGGGTTTTAAATGAATAAGTAATTTGATTGGTCATAAACCTAATGACTTATTCTACATAAACACAGCGTTTATGTATTATTGCTCTCTGAAAATGCTTTTTCTTTTTATTTAGGCTCAGATTTCAACTATAGATCGTATTATTAATAACCATAATAATGACCAACAAAAACAACCATATAAACATAATACCAACCAAAAACATAGATAACAACCACAATACAAAATCAAATATATCAAACCATTAAACTCTCTCAAATTCCTCCAATTATCATAATCCCGCCCCTTATGCAAAACCAAACCCTCCTCCCATCCCAGTTTATCCTCTTTATTATAAACAAAATCCACCTCAATTTTCAACATAAAGCATTACACAAAATCAATACCTCAACATGTAACTCCACATTTCCAAATAGACCTCATTTCCATAGCAAAACCAACATCCCTCCCCTGTTCTCTCTCTCCGCTGGCGTTTGTAATCGTTTTTATTTTTAAATAAATTTTAGCAAAGTCATGCATTTTAAAAATCTTAAGATTTCTATATTTATGTCTTTGTTTAGTGGTTTCATTAGTGACAAAGGCTAAACTTTCTTGGAAAAATGTCTTATGTAAACCATGTTTGCTATTAATTAATTTAGGGCTAGAATATGTTCATTGTCTTCCAATGAAAGAAGGGTTCCTTTCGCCGTAGTCGAGTTGACATTAGAAGCTTGCCACGCCCGGACTGTTACACCAACGCATTAGCATGTTAAAGCGATTTCATTGAGGAGCCTAGCTTTCTTAACTAGTAAGTACTGTACTTACTGGGTTTTTGAGGGGGGGGGGGGTGTCTTTCACTGGAAATCTCGCCCCCTTCTACTTTGAAAATACCTGTGAAACCGGTTCAATTCGTCACAGCCAGCACTCCCGCAGAGAGGGGGGTTGTACTTGCAGTGTATACAGTACACATGTTATGCTCTTCGTTAATGTCGAAGCCAGAACACATCATTATATCTCATTTTGTATTTCTTAAAAAAAAAATCGTTTGCCCAGCCTAACAGTATTGTTGTTATTGTTTTTAACCTGTAAAGCGCTTTGAGGAGCCACCTTTAAAGGCGCAATATACAATAAAGTTCATTATTATTACTATTGTTAATTTGCTGGACAGAGAGGTGAACATTATTACACAGAAGACAAAGATAGCGATTTACGTTGCATTGTGCATTGTGCTGCTGTAATACAGTTTTAAATAATTAAAAGTCTAAACAGTATCAGCTTTATTTATGGGTTTTAAATAAAGGCGATTTAAATGCGATTTAAATCAATATAAATGTTTAAATTGTAACGCATAGGTGACTATCCATTGTTATTAAAATGACTTAAATTCGATCATGTTGTGATATTTAGAAATATACATTTGTTTGGTGCGAGTGAAGTTTTATTTAATCTCTGAGCCATACTGATTCTTATGGAAGCCAGTTTCTGCCAGGGAGTAAAAAAAAAACATACTATGGTATTCTCTCCGATGCAGTGCAGTTAAAAACATATCTCTGATGCTGTTCCTAAATGAATATCGTTTATGACCATCAGACGCTTTATGCTCCTTTTCTTTTTTCCAGTGGATTGAACAGGGAGAGGCATTTCATGATCTACTTTTCACCGATGAAACAACAGTGGCTCTGGAACAGTTTTCAACCATGTCGTTTTATAAAAAGGGGAGATATGTACGCGTTACTGAAGCTAAAAGTTTAGCCTTTGTCACTAATGTAACCGCTAAATAAAGACATATAGAAATCCCTACGTTACAGACTGTATATGGCTGGTATTGGTAGCTCAAAGAAAAAATACACACCAGTATTCCACTTTCTCCCTAAACATTTTAAGCATCAGAGTCTTACATGTGGTTATTTCGGAAACGTTTGTACGTGCTCCTTCTGACCATGTTACTGTTTACTGTTACTGACCATATTAAGTTTAAGTGCCTGTGGGCACTTTTCCTGTCCGTGGGGGGTGGACCGTCTTTCATTAGAAGGTTAGTCTGTTCTACTCTGAGAATGTAGAGGGGGTGGAAAGTGCCCGCTGTCATTTAATTAGTATTAAAATTCGCACTGATTCCCTTGCGAAGATACGGACATAGGAATATTCGTGCGTGGTCAAAAAAATGGCATAAAAACGACAAAGTGAAGGCTGTGAAAACATTCACAATGTACTTTATACACAAAGCAAGTGTTCTCACAACTCTAGGGGGTTTCGTGAAAATGCTACAGGCGTGCCAAAATCGTTTTTTTTTAATTCAAGGTGACTTTACCGCGGTTTTCATTTTCAGATTGTGAATCAAAAAGGCATTTAATTAAACACGCAATTGCGATTTTAATCAATTACTGTATTGATTGAAACACACATTCTGTACAGATACAGTACAGTCACATTCTCCTGTCGTCCAGTGGTATAAAACGAATTAGCAGGTGATTGAGATAACAATGCACCGCCCACTAAGTGGAATGTTCTCATTTGTTCTAAAATTGTAAAAAGAGGTGATAATTCTTAATAATTCCGTGTCGCATTAACTAACCTCTTCAGTTTATTCCGCCAGACAGTACATGAATATAATTATATCGTTTTTAATTTGTTTAGATACGCAATTCCATATTATATTCCCTGTTAATCAAATTCTAAAAGTATGCATTTGTTAGATAACAAGCGAATTCACAGAAAAGGTTCAAAGACTATCACTTTTCACAAAGTATATAATCCTAATATAAGTCTAAACAGTATCAGCTTTATTTACGGGTTGCAATTTAAAAAAAGGCAAAAACCGCACTCAAAATGCAATTTAGAGCTTTCTGGCAAGAGGAGACACCCAAATTAATAATGTAACATGCCACTGTTTGTGCATGAACAAGGTTATACTGCTATTTCCTTAGATACGCGATACCTGTCTGTCCTGGCTGTGCTCTCTCGCTCTCTCTCTCAATTCAATTCAAGGTGCTTTATTAGCATGACAGATGGGTACAATCAGTGTTGGGTATTTACTTTGCTTTGAGATGTCACTTTTAAAGGTGATATATAAAATCAAGGCTTTAACTTGGTTTAACTCCGCAAGTCTGAGTTCTTGTGTCTGTCCTATCCGAACTCGAAAGTATTACAATATGTATCTTTATAGCAGGTGGTGTACAGCTTTTTAGTATAGATGACACTTTTCTAAAATGTATTTAAAAAATAAAAACCATTACAATCTAATCTTTCCACGTTTGATCCCAAGATCCCAAGAAAAATAAATCTAAACGGGGAGAAAGCTATGCTGAAAGTTTATTAAGATACTTAGAAGACAAAGATATCAATTTATGTTGCATTTGTCTGATTGTGAATCAAAAAACACATATTTAAACCCGCGTTTGCGATTTAAATCAAACGCGATTTAAATCAATATAAATGTTTATATTGTAACGCCTAGGTGACTATTCATTGTTATTAAAATGACTTAAATTCGATCATGTTGTGATATTTAGAAATATAAATTTGTTTGGTGCGAGTGAGGTTTTATTTAATCTCTGACTTAGGGAAACGTTTCATTTTTTCAAATAAATGTTTGTTAAAAAAAAAGTCATGGCTCCAGTGGGATTCGATCACAGCCCGTGTGACATGGGAGTCAGGAACCTAACCCACAGCGCCACCTGCAAGGTCACACGCAGAGTGCTGAAAAAGCACTACAGAAACATTATCAACAGACAATGTACAGCATGTACTATTCTTGTGTTGCAGTACATGAATATAATTATATTGTTATTAATTTCTTTAGATACGCGATTCCATATTATATTCCCTTTTAATCAAATTCTAAAAGTATGCTTGTTGACTCCGGTATCACGTTAGTTAAAGACTTCGATGCTTAAAATGTTTAGGGAGAAATGGAATACTGGTGTGTATGTTTTCTTTAAAGTACCGAGACCAGCCATATACTGTATGTTTAAGTTCCAAAATTAATATTGTTTATGGCCTTCACACGCGTTACAGTATGCTCCTATTCTTTTTATGCGCAGGTACTAAGATTTCCCTTCAGTGGTAAAATTCCATATAAATATTCAATACTTAAACGGTCACAGTTAAGACATTAAATATACATATACATACTGTATACAGTACAGTTTGCATACAGTAATATGTTTATGTTCCTAAATCAATCTCTTTTATGAGCATGTGAAAGGCATGGTGAATCGATTCTCAAAAATAACTGTACTTGGCATGATTGGAAACAAATGCGTGATTGCGAAATGCTGTGGTGTTACTTTTACAAAGACGGTCAATGAAAAAAAGAATGTGAACCAGGGTAATACTTTGAGTTTACAGCTTGTCCAAGGTAATTCATTATTAATACTATTAGTAATATCTTCGTTAAAGACTTTGATGGCGACAGCTCAAACATGAGAGGTTGAGCTTTATTAGCTCCACCTTGTGGAAATTCCGGATACTATTATTTTACTTGCGGTATTATAGGAGAATTTACGGTAACTCGCGGTAGACTGTGTAAAGCGCACCGCAAAATAATGCGGTATCGCCCGCTCATTTTGAATAGCTGCATCTGTAGATCATCTGTATGTAATCTGTATGTAAGTGAAAGAAATGGGTTGTGAGCTGCTGTGCTGGCGCAGGAGCATGGTGGTAGGCATCGTCTGGTGGGTTATTATTCAGGACCCCTCGATGCGGTGGCCACGGGGCCATGTTTATGTGTTGTGCAGGCTACCTGCCTGGCTGTATAAACTGTGAATAATCTGGAGTAGAACCAGCAGACTGAATGAAAAGATTTAATTGAAACTTGTAAATATGCTAAATGGAAAATTGTATCGATTTACAGTATATAGACTATATATACATTTGGTGTATGCCACAATTTTGGATGGCGGTGGAGGAATAGGGATTTTCTCAACATGGCAGGGACTCCAGTTAAGAATGCTGGGTTTGTCTCTGATCTGTTAGAAGCTTTGCAGCGACTGACTAAAGTAGTTGTGGTAAAGTGTAAATCACATAATAAAGAAATGTTTCCAGTAACTCGAGGGAACAACTTTGCAGATGCAGCTGTCAGGTGAGCAGTCCTGGTAGAGCTGGAGTCAGAGACCCCTGTGAAACCTTTGTTGGTGAAAAGGGGACAGCTACAGGACATTCAGGCTGAAGCCTCTAAAGCAGAGGAAAGGACATGGTTAGAAAAGAATGTGAGGCTGCATGATGATTGGGTGTGGTGCTGCCAGCACACTGGACGCCTTGCATGCCCTCACAGCCTAATGTCCTTTGTAGCTCGACAAATGCACTCTGTCGGAAACCCGGGTGTGAGTCAAATGGTGTGCCGGTTACCCAAAACTAGGTGGGGACCGGGTTAGAAGCAGTAGCCACTTATGTGGTATCTCAATGTGATGCTTATCAAAGGAACTCAACAACTGTTCAGGTGCAGGTTCTACAGCACAAAAGGCCTGCTCCTGAGAAACCTTTCATGCAGTGTCAAATTGACAATTGTAAAGGGAAACCTTGGCTCTTATAATCTGTTTTCCCAGTGTGTTGCTACCACTGCCTCTGTGTCTACCAAACACTTGATGATGGAGATAAGCCCTCGGTGGGCATTGCCCTGCCGCTCGTATTATGATGAAGGGACGCACTTCATAGGGAAAGTGTGTCATGCTGTGGCTGCATTGTTCGGGGTGAGATGGACTGAGATCACCCTCAGACTGCTGGAACAGTGGAACGAAGGAACAGAACTCTGAAAGATCGACGAAACATCAGAATGAAGGAACACCATGGGTAGATGCCCTGCCTGCTGTCCTGTGCAGCCTGCGGGCTAGATCAAACAGAACTGTGTAACAGAGCCTGTTTGATATCATCACGGGCCAACCAACGAAACTTCCTGGAGGGCCAAATCTGGCTAATGGATCATTGAATTTGCTAATTCTCTATTGTAGTATTGTAGATTGTTAATTGAAGCAGTGCATGGGGCTGGTGAACAGGTGCTGGACGTCTGGGGACCTCCAGTAGAGGGAAGACACGACCTGATACCTGGCAAGTGGGTGTGGGTGAGGAAGATATACCCTGCCAGATGTTGCAACCCCGCTGGGGAGGGACCATATCAAGTGCAACTGACTACTGACTCTGCCATCTGAGTGACAGGATGAGATCGCTGGATCTACGTGTCGCACTGCCACCGAGCCACTGCACCAGAGTGAACATTATTATGTGTTACTGTTTCTGTGTTTGTTGAGCTTCCTGAGGGAGGCCGACAGTGTGCCTGTTAAGTGTAAGGAGTTTTACTTTGATAAATGCGGATATGGAATCAATACTTTATCAATCAGCCCCAAATAACAATCAAAGCTCATGTTGGGTTTGTATTGCTATAAAAGATGCTCATGGGAGTAATCCCCTTTGATGGAGGTGATTATTTAGGTTTATTGGCATGGGTAAATAGTTCTGCTTTTAGTCTGAGTGTAACTTAAATGTATTAGAATGGAACGAACCGTATGCTTCCTGCTATAATCACAGTTCTAGACCATCCTCTATTAGGGTGATAGCTGTTTTGGTGAGCAAAGACTAAGCAGTACTTGTATTCCAGGCAATTCTGAGCACATTAATGACTTAGCACAGCACATTTATGATGAAGAACAATAAAAATATATCATAATTATAATCCAGGTGATTGGGGCATTGGTGCGGGGCTACAGTTTGTGCTAGGAACATGGGGAGGGTCTCTTGTTCAATACATATTTGTGGGTCTAGTATTATTCATAATGATCATATTGTTAATATCCTGCTTGAAAAACATGTGGACTAAAGCTGCTGCTTCTGTGCTAATTGTACGCCATGAAGGGAACACAGGGGTCAAGAATGATTTCCTGGGAAAGGTTTCTACATCTCTTATCTAGAGGTAGAACATAATTGGTAGAACAATAATGTTCTAAGGGAGGACTGAAGAATGAAGAGATAAGAGAGATGCCCAGGAAGTGGGATAATAATATCATTTTCATGTTTTTGTATATTTTTTCAAACTATGCAGTTTAGTGGCTTGACGTAGGTTTTGTGCTCAAATGTATTCAAAGATACTGCCTGTCCTTGGTCAGTAAGATAAGGGGCATGTATTTGGTAAGCTGGCTGTACGCCCAGAATATGAAAAGAACTAACTGTTGTCTAGTCTGCAACTTAGATATAATTAATTGGCAGGTGTTGCTGTTTTATCATTTGCTTAGAATATGTCATAGTAACTCTTTGTGTTTTAAGGTATAAAGGACCATCTTCAGCTACTTATTTTTTAAGTCTGGTGGTTGCAAGCCAGACTTCCATATGCATATGAATAAAGAGACTTCTGCTTCACAGACACCTGAACTTTGTCATTTGTTTGACACTACAGTAAATAGTGAGCCAGTGTTTGCTGGGGAGGTCGTGTGGGTGAGTATTAACTATTAAACTCAAAGGCCGCCGCTCCAGTCTCTCGATCGGCAGTGCATCGCTGGGGAACACACCTAGAAAACTGTCTCTGGTGTGGATGTCTCGGGTTAGAATGTCTTCCAGCTGTTTCGTGTTCATCTTTATGTGTAGTTTGTGTGGCCCCCACATTTTTTAGCTGAAGTCATAAATGACTTGACATCTCATATCAAGCTCTGTCACATTGTCGAACAGAGCGTACACGACCATGTTAACTGTAGTGGGTAGTGGTTGTGCGAAGTGTATTTCAGCTCTCAGATGACCCATTTTGATAAGTGAATAATGACCTGTGCACTCATCGTCGGGGCTGAGGTTTTAAGCGAACAATGTGTAACCGCGCGCATACTCCTCACGGTCCACCAGAAGAGGTTTGTCTTTCAGACGCTTCCCGGCTGTTTCCACCAGATTAAAATATTCACGGACGCAATGTCCATTCTGGAAGTCTGGTTGAAGCGGTTCAGTGGAGATTTGTTCACCGTCCGCATAGAGAGCCAGAAAGTTAACGCAGTGTTTACAATTGAAGGGGTTTTGTGTAAAACTGCCACTGAATGCTGCGTTGTCCACAAACCCCAAAATTACCACTTTGGGCAACTGCCCGAGAAAGAGGTTTTCTTGGTTACACACGCGGCTCCCTGCAGGCAGACTGAAGACTTTCATCTGTACACGGTCTATGGGGTATTTAGTGTTGGCCATCAGGAGTGCTTTGGCGTGTCCCAGTCTGACCCCTGGTGGCACTCTGACTCTTTTCACAAACAAAGATGCCGAGAGTACACTCAGTTTGTGTTCTCCGAAGTTGTTCATTAAGCAGAAAGCATCTCTATTGCGCGTGAGTTTTATTTTCAGGTCAACTCCGTTCAGTAGTAGTTTGTCCTGAAAAAACAGGTCTGCGCCCCCTCCAGACTTGGTTTTCAGTGGCTCGCCCCAGGCGTATTTAGACAACATGTCTATACATGTTAAGATGTAGCAGAAACCATCGTTGAACTCGCTGTACTCTCTCATGTCCACCAAGTCGGCCTGCCACTGCCAGTCCATTTCGAATACCAGCATCCTGTTTCTCTTAAAGCGCACACGCAGGTGCCGCCCACACCCCGGGATCTCGTGGCCCTCACCAGACTCCCCACGTCGCCGTAACTCCCCGATTCCCTAGGGTTATAATAGAGCACGCTCAACCCCACGGCAGACATGATCGCCTTCCAACCCTAATACACGCTTTCATACACTTATTTATAAATCGAGGGATACGGTGGCAGGGGCTTTTGGACCCTGAGACTCAGGACCACTCGGTGGGGGATGGCGGGACATCCGACCCTTAACGACACACCATTGGCTCGGGAGGGGGCGGGACATCCGACCATAACAACGCACCATTGGATGACAAGGGGGTGGGTCATCCGCCCCACTGTGGACACCCACTGGCTGAAAAAAGGGGCGTGGCACCTGTCAAAAAAGTTTGCCGAAAGGTGTCGCTTTATACTACTAGCAGCCACGCTGGCAAGCATGCTCTTTAGATACGCGATTCCATATTATATTCCCTATTAATCAAATTCTAAAAGTATGCTTTTGTTTATACCTATAACGAGCGAATTCACAGAAAAGGTTAAAACATTATCATGTTATATAATATATAATACATTATCAAGTATATAACCTTAATATGGTCAGAAGGAGCACGTAAAAACGTTTCCAAAATAACCACATGTAAGACTTTGATGCTTAAAATGTTTAGGGAGAAAGTGGAATACAGGTGTATATTTATTCTTTAAAATACCAATACCAGCCATATACAGTTTGTAATGTAGGGATTTCAATATTTATGTTTTTATTTAGTGGTTACATTTGTGACAAAGGCTAAACTTTTAGCTTCAATAACGCGTACACCGCATGGTCGACATTACATACATGTTTGTAATGACAATATAGTGTCGGTAATATTTATTGTCAGTAATAATATTATTAGCAGCTTGAAATTATTCATTGTTATTAATAAATGAGTTAGCTTCGAACATGTTGTGATATTCAGAAATATAAAAAATGTCAGTATAGTGTCAATTATATTTTCTATTTTCTATTCTACAGGGCCTGAACACTTCAAACTTCATAAAGTCAGTTTCTCTGTAGTACATAATTTATTGGCTTTGTACAGTATGTAGTGTTTCATAGCCGTTCAGGGACGCCAAATATGTAATCATAGTGGCTCTCTGAAGGCACCAGTTCTGTAGGGTTTGGGCATTTACTGAGACAATTATTAATTGTAGCAGTAAATCACAAAATTGATTCTTTTGATGGCTTTAGAATCCAACCATGCGACATAACTCAAACAACGCACACACACAGGTACTAATACACGAGGATACATTTATTAATACATAGAATATGCATATAAACCTAACAGATCTTATCGAGAGGGTTATCAGAATACAAAAGGTATATATTCAATCAGTTACGAAGTGTTACACATCAAGAGGACATACGTTCAGTATATCATTCATTAAGACCGTTTCGTAAATGAACTTGGTTACAACTTCTACATTAGATACTCAAAACAAGTACATAACTCTTAGGAATTAAATTGATATCAACTGGTTGGGATAACAATTGAATTCTCGAGCTGTAATGCATTGAAGTTGAATACTCATCCAATTTCTGGGGATTCAGATCTCCTGCAGGCACAAACAATCAGCTGCAGGCTTGTTGCTGTCCAATCCGCGCTCTCTGGCTCCGTGCCAGGCTGTGCTGTGCGGCTTGGGACGGTGCGCTGCTGATGCTCACTGACCGGCTAGTTAGTGTTGGCTTTAACTAGCAAAGTTTGTGCACAGGAGAAAAGATGACTGTGGATCCCAGCAAGTCAGGAAGAGGACCGGTTCGTTCCTGATGAAGAGCTAGTTCTGAATAGTGATTCAGCTGTCCACAGTTCTGACCTGTCCACGAGGCCTGCTGCTGGTTACTCTCTGGCAACCTCCACTCTAGACTCTTAGAACAAAGGAAAGTTCTGGCACTCGGACACACTGGCCGTTCCGTGGTTGTCCGGGCTGAGTCTCGGGATGGTCAGGAGGCGCGCTGCGAGAATGTCCTGCCCTTGGGAGCCTTCTGCTCCTGGGCCGTCCTGCCCTGGAATTCTCCTTTGAATTCCCTTTAGAACAGTCCACAGAATCCTCTCCAGAATCTTACTGAATCTGAATCTCAATCTGAATCTCTTGTTGAATCTCTCAGGCTCTCTGTGTTGCCTGTTTTTACCTGGAGGAACTTCAGCTCGTTGATTGGCTGAAAGTTCCATGGGCATCAGAGTCCCACGTGGGTTACTCGGCCCTACCAGTCCCTGATTGGTTGACCACGGTGAGATATGAGTCACTTACTCCTGACACTTAGGAATGCAGTCCAGATGTCCAACTGGCACTCCCTAGACAGATAGGCGCCAATGGATGACCATTGATCATGATAGCCAGACTTAGCTAAGTGCATCCCCCTTTGGGAGCTGTCCTAGGAAACCTTAAATCATCTTGCATGAATAGTTTCTCTGTGGCTGCACCACAGAGATGAACAGAGAAATGGGGCCTCATTTGGGAAGCTCAGAAACACTTAATTCTGCCTTATTATTAAGCCTCGCCGCTACAAGTATATATAATCTATTACAGACAATTGGGATGCCAGTAAATTCACCACCAAGATGCATCACCCATGTGTGCAACAATAGGCAGGTATTATGTCAGCAGATCCATTACACAGCACATCCAGTGCGTCTCACAAAGGAAGACAGTTTGTCACACTGCAGGCCAGCAGCGGCTCACAGCCTGCAGCTGCCCAGGAAGAATAAAAGCATTCCCACGAGGAATCACAGCTGTCACATGGATCAAAGACATGGTGGGGTTAGCTTTTCGTCCATCCTTTTATCCCCATTAACCATGCACCCAATAATTACTGACTGCCACTGAAGGGGCGTTCCATCTTTGATCTCTCACTGGCAATACTGTTCTGATCGCACTCCTCTCTGGACATGCTAGCACACCTTTTTCAGTTAGAGGATCCCTGAACTAGTCTAGGCCTTGGACAATGAGTACTTGCTCAGTGTCGTCAATCCCAGTCAGCAGCCAGCCACTTCCACAGTTGGAAGCCAACTGCTTCTGTGAATACAGCAACCACTATTCGAGTCAGCAGCAAGTCTTTACTGGCTGTCCAAGTGGGCAATCAGCCTCTGCTTTGTCCATAACAGCTGCTACTCCAGTCAGCAACCTACCTCTGCAGCAACTGTTTCGGCATCTAACAGTGGGTACCTGGCCTTTGCTGTGGCTTCTAAAGCCCTACTGATCTGCTATAAGTTAGCAGCCAATCTCTGCTGAGACTTCTACAGCCATTCAGGACAGCTATAAGCCAACAGCCAATCACTGCCTCAGCCCGCTGCAATGCTGCAAGTCTCTCTAATCCACTACAAGGCAGCAGCTAGTCTGCACGAGCCTGCTGCAGTCACTTAAGCTTCATTAACGTGCTGCAACTTCAACAGCCTCACCAGTCTGCTACAAGTTGGCAGCCGACCTCTGATACAACTTCTATAGCTAGCTGGTCTGCTACAAGAAACAGGCAGTCCCCACACCAGCCTGCTGAGGTTCCTACAGCTTCACTATCTCAGCTGTGACTTCTACAGCTTATCCGGCCCACTACGAGCCGGCAGCCACTCACTGCAGCAGCCCATTGTGACAATCACAGCCATTTCGCTCAGCTACAAATCAAGAGCCAATAAGCATCAATCCATCCTGACCGCACGCGCTTGGCTCTCTTGATCTCTTTTCCTCACTCCTGATGTGTTCCCAATAAATCACCCCAATGACGAACGCTCTGTCCCGTTTGGCTCAAGATGCAGGTTCTCCAGTTTCCGCGCTAGCCTGTTGCAATTTCCACAGCTACTTCGGTCCCCTGCAAGCCAGTCTCTGCTTCAGCCCACACAGACAGTTCCAGCCTGTATCAGTCGGCAGCCAAACAGTGTTGCGACTTTTGTAGTTACTCCAGTCCACTAGAAGCAGGCAGCCACTTACTGTACTTTTTGGACCAGTCTTCATGCAGTTCGCCCTGCACTCTATGTTTAGGCTGGTCTCTGGCATGTGCCCTGACCAGTCTGGCTCCTGGCACACTCCTGGTTGACCACCCATAAGAAGTGTGCTACTGCTACTGATATTATTACTGACAATAAATATTATCAACACTATATTGTCATTACAAACATGTATGCCATACAGCGTACGCATTACTGAAGCTAAAAGTTTAGCCTTTGTCACTAATGTAACCACTAAAGACATAAATATAGAAATCCCTACATTACAAACTGCATATGGCTGGTATTGGTATTTTAAAGAAAAAAATACACACCAGTATTCCACTTTGTTCCTAAACATTTTAAGCATCCCAGTCTTACATGTGGTTATTTTGGAAATGTTTTTACGTGCTCCTTCTGACCATATTTTTATATACTTTATATACTTTGTAAAAAGTTATAATGTTTTAATCTTTTCCGCGAATATGCTCATTATCGGAGTAAACAAAAGCATACTTTTATAATTTGATTAATAGGGAATAGAATATGGAATCACATATCTAAAGAAATTAACAACAATATAATTATATTCATGTACTGTAGCTCAAATAGTAGTATAATACACTTTCTATGGATATGTGTGCTTCAGTTTCACTCCTTTCCACGTGATTACCTCTGTGGCGTGATGGCTTAAGTGTGTGCCTTATAAGCCTGAGGTCCGACGTTCAAACCCAGCTATTGCCATGAGTTTTCTTTTAACAAATAAACATTTCTTGGAAAAACTAAAATAGCAAATATTATGGACACTATATTGACATTTTTAATATTTATAAATATCACAACATGTCCGAAGCTAAGTGATTTAATAATAACAACGGATAATTTCATATTTCTACTGTACTGCCACTACAGTATAGCTTGTGGGAAATACATTTATTTGTCCTGCCTCAAAGTTTAACTCGTTCAGAGTGCCCTACATTACCAACTCCAACCATTTCATTTTGTATATTGCTACAATATCAACAGCAATGTAGTTAAAAGGAACATATCAAAATGTTTTCAAAATAACCACAAGTGAATGAGTTGAGGGATTTGATAATAACAGAGAAATCATAACAATGACCCCCTGTTGCTAATCATGCATACCCAAATGTACTGTAATCCACTTTCTTAGTAAACACATTTTAATTTTAATTTGACTCATTCACGCATGACGAATTGTGAGAGAGTGACAGATGGAGACAAGATGGAGGTTCTTGTCAAAATTACATTCCCCAGAATGCAGTGGGAACTAATATCAGTCACCCGACCAGCTGATGCACTGCATCAGAGACAATGACTGAAGGATTAGCTCATCAAGAGCAATTAAGAGCGAACCTGAAGGGAAGGAAAAGTGCCTGCTGTCATTTTTCTCACTAACAGACAAAATAGAACAATGTAGAGTACATAACGTGGCTATGTATTTAGAATGTTTGCGAATGTTGCGATAATTGTACAGTATATGCTTTTGGGAACATAATCGTTTTCGAGCAGGCAATTGCTCACTTCTGCCATAGACTGTTGTGGAATCTACATGCTCTCCCCGCATAGCTATCGACAATGAAAATGTTTCTGGAATAGGCATACTATATACATGATAAAGCGGAGGCTATGGAGAAATAAAATCGCAACAGAAAGCAACTGGTTTGACATGTACAGTAACACCTCAATGTGACACCTGCAGCACGTTGAGCACATATCCTACAGTGTGCATTTGCAAGGCTATTAAAAAATGTTGATTGATTTAACAGTCTGGGTGTGGCGAGTTTCGACTGTGTCCTGCCACAGTTCCTGCGAAAGGAACCCGTCTCTCAGTGGAAGGTTCTCCTATTCTACTCGTACATGAGAATATAGGGGGGAAGGAAAAGTGCCCGCAGCCATTTTTTTCACTGATGGACAAAGTTGTGTTGTGTTAAAACAAATATCAGATCTTATCAGATCCGCTTGTAAGAGCAAGGTGACTTTCTCCTATCAAAACCATTTTTTACAGCTTTTAATGTCATGCAATGTTTGAGTTAGGCAGAAACACGTCATTGTATCTTATTTTTTATTTCATTTTTTAAAATAAATATATGGCAACCAGCAATCAAATGTCCTGTTTTTTCTTAACACTTGTTTTTCCATACTGTAGTTTGAGTCTCTGTGTGAGCTGTAAGTTCTTTTTACTTCTTAATTAAAAATCTGAAACACTTTCATTTTGTAAATGCAACACTCATTCTGTACAGAAATAAAATAATGTTTTCTATAGGTGTTAAGCAGATTAGCAAGTTGCTGACAAAACAGTGCACTGTTCACCAGTGCCCAGTGATATAAATTTATTATAAACAAGATCTAGTACCTGGTGTGTTTTTTTAAAAAAATAAATATTTTGAATTAATCAAATCCCAAGTGTGAGTTCAGAAAGCCAGAATTACATACTATCCCTACATCTACAAAACACCTGATCATCTATTGTAAAGATTTCAGTGCTTTGTTTGTGTATATTCCAATTGCAGTGGGGGCAAGGTGTGTGGGGAAAGGTTTAGGCTGCATTTCTATTCTTCACACCTGAAACATTGTTTTCTCTGAAAGCATTTTCTTCCCTCTGTAGCGGCGAGGCTTATTAAAGTACAGGAATTAAGTTTTCTGCTCCCTTGCCAGTCCCTCTCTCCCTCATCTGAAGTGGTGCTTGATACAGAGAGGCCATTCCATTTGGTTCACAATTAAGGTGTTTTTCTAGCTGATATAGTGTCCTGATAAGGAACAACTCCCAATTCCTGAGATTCTCCAGCAACCTTAACAAATGGAATCTCTGGCGCCTTAATGTCTGGGAGATTCCAAGGGAGTCTTATTTAAAGTTGTTTACAACTCTAAGGTCAGAGGGCATGGTTACTCATCATCAGCCAATCAGGAACTGGTAGGGCAGGTTAACCCCACGTGGGTCTCTGATGCCCATGAAACTTTCAACCAATGAATGACCTGCATTTCCTCCAGGTAAAACAGGCAAAACAGAGCGCCTGTAGAACAGTTCCCAGGAGCAGGACATTCTCGCAAGCGAACCTGCTGGACATTTCTCACTCAGAGCTCCTCCTGAACATCCTCAGACTCAGCCCGGACCACCACGTAATGGCCAGTGTGTCCGAGTGCAGGACTTTCCTTTGTTCTAAGAGTCGAGGACGGAGGTAGCCAGTGCGTAACCAAAGGATCCAACCGAGGTTAGCATCAGCAGCAAGCCTCGTGAACAGGTCGGAACTGTGGACAGCTGACTCAGTATTCAGAACAAGCGCTTCATCAGGAACGAACCGGTCTTCTTCCTGACCTGCTGGGACCCGCAGTCACTTTTCTCCTGTGCACAAACTCTGCTAGTTTCAGCCAACACTAACTAGCCAGTCTTCAGAGAGCATCAGCAGCGCATCGACGCAGGAATCTCTCCCACCACGTCGCAAGTCGCACCGAGCTGTCCGATTGGACAGCAACAAACTTGCCACTGCTTCTTTGTGCCTGCAGGAGATCTGAATCCCCACAGATTGGATGAGTATTCAACATTACATCTGCATTACAGCTCGAGAATTCAATTGTTACCTCAACCACAGTTGATATCAATTTAATTCCTAAGAGTGATGTACTTGCTTTTGAGTATCTAGTGTAGAAGTTGTAATCCAAGTTCATTTACGAAACGGTCTAAATGAATGATATACTGAATGTATGTCCCTCTTGGTATTTGTGACTCTTCGTGATTGAATATATACCTGTTGTATTCTGCTAACCCTCACGATAAGATCTGTTATGTTTATATGCACATTTTATGTATTAATAAATGTATTCTTGTGTATTAGTACCTGTGTGTGTGCGTTGTTTGAGTTATCCAGCAAGGTTGGATTCTAATAGCCATCAGAAGAATCATTTTTGTGACTTGCTGCTACAATTAATAAATGTCCCAGTTAAGCTCAAAACCCCTACATTTACTGGTGCCTTGTGAGAAGATGCCTACACCTCTTTAGCTGATCTTTTGCTACCTACACATGCTTACACAGCTCCCTAGGTGAATTATCTTACTTTACTGAGAAAGCTTTAGAGAACTTTACATTTTTATTTTCATCAAATTGTAAATATGACGATTACATCAGCATTTTTATTAATTTTTCACTTAAGCATATGGAGGAGTGTCAGCTGCCAAGGAGAGCACCCCCCTTGCTTTCCCCCTTTCCCCCACGGACAGACTGACAAAGCAATTGCACTATGTCTGATCATGGCTTTTTTCTGTTTGCTTATTTCAAAGTAACACCTGCTCCATTTCTAAAACTTTTTGCTCATGTGCTTTTTTGTATATTTACATTTATTTACATCTCTAACACTTTAACGTCCTCAATTTTCATTTGCCTTAATTTTTAGACTGAATTTTAGTTTCAGCCTTTAAAAAGCTTAAGTTTTCTCCATCTTTTGTTTCTTGTCCTACTGAGCTCTTTAATTGTGAAGTTCCCAGCATTTTGACATTACTCTGTGCACATTTTTAAACTGTTACTACTGATCACTGAATTATTACACTTGACATGACTTAATTCAGCCTTTCCTGAATGTCTATGACAAGCAGAGCTAAACCTGTCTCTGGCGCAATCTTTATTCTGTATAAGATAAGATCACTTTATTGGCTATATACTATTTCTTAAATTAGGAATTTGTCTTTCCACATACCCCAACTTGCTCTCCATGACACACACAAACAGGGAGAGAAGCTTGGGGTCAGAGCACAGAGTCAGCCATTTGTACCTCGCCCCTGGAGCAGTTGGGGTTAAGGGCCTTGCTCAGGGGCCCAACGGAATAGGATTCCTCTGCCAGGCACAGGATATGAACCGGCAACCTTCCAGCCACAGGTGCACATCCTTCGCCACAGAGCCACGGCACTGCCCCCAAAAAGTAAAGAGAAAGTAACTGCTCTCTGAAAATACTCTTTTTCTTGTTCGATTTGGAGACCTTGATCGAAACTTATTTTCGATCTAATTTATTTTCTGTGTATTTCTGTTACAGAAAAATTGTGCATTTCCAACATTGCTTTGTTTGTCGAACTTTTAACTTTAAATTTAGGCTCAGACTTCAACTTTAAATCGTACACTAATTACTAGCAGTTAATACTGATGTTTTGCTTCCCCTTACCACAAAAATATATCTGTATTGTAGCTGGAATTTGCTTTTTATCGTATGTGTCTCTCCCTCCTGCTATTCAGACACTGAACAGTTAAAGATGGCGACAAGTCAGGCACCCGGGGGGGGGGAGGGGGTCATCTTCCTGCCTTCATAACTAAAAAGCCAAATAGGAGTGACTTAAGTGACACAGTTGTGTAACTGACAGTTTGAGGTAGCCTATTGTGTGAATGTTGCTTCGTTGCAGATAGGTTAAGCTTTCAAAATTCAGCCCCAAAGTCATGTGACTGATTTTTCGCTGTGTTTCATTTGTTAAACACAAGGATCACATGCACCACCATGTTAATTGGGATGTGTAGTTTTAATTCAGTTTGAATTTTAACTGTACGTACTGTCTTCATATTTGGCCAGGGCTTTAAAGAGAGGGAGCTCTGCTTTAAATGCACCCCTCTTGTGGATGAATTTTGACCTCGAATGTTTGCCCAGCATACTTAAGGAGCAAAGACCATCACCCACCAGAGGGGAGAGACATTGAAAGCTGCTTACCACGAGTTCAAAGCTCCATTTTGCAACTACGAAACACAAGAATAGTATAGTACCAAATATGCAGAGTACACCATTGGTGACCCAGGCAGTCCTCTGGTTCACAAGAAACAGCCCTTTAGTCAGAAACCTGCAGCCAAAGCCCACAGTAGATTCTGAGCTATACTGCCACGTACATTATGACCTCCAAACCTTAGATGCACAGTTGTAATCCACCAACCTGACACTGAGTACAGCAACAGGAGAAGAGACCCCCATGCATGGGTGGACCTCTAAGAAAGTGGAAACAGGGAACCAGTCAATAACAGGAGTGGTCTGGTTTGCCCCCATCCAGGACATATGCATCCTTGGGCTGGATTTCCTCTGGGGATCCCATGCCCAATTGGACCTTCATCAAGGATCAATTTGTCTGCGAAGAGGCCCAAAGCACACACTTAGGACTACATGGCACTCTGAAGATGCCATCCAGAAGTCGACTCTCACGCTTTCCTTCCCATACCTCCAGCAGTAACTCCTCCTCCACAAGCAGAAACCATAATGATAAATCCCATGGAAATCCCGAAGAAGCACTACTGCACCACTGAAGGTGAACCATCAGAATCAATGCCTAGAGTCCTCCCCGTGCCAGGCCACCAACTAATGCACAGCATCTCCTCTAGTAAAGGCTTCTGCTCAGCCAGAGCAATTAATAGGGGACCACACCTCATCATTGCAGAGCCATCTGTGGGGCGGAATCACAACCCAACACCAACCTGAAGAACCCCATGAAAATGGGGACACCTTGTCGCCCTGCACCAAGGACTGTGCACAGTTCCATAACCAGAAGGACAAGGCAGTGCAGTGCAGAATTATCTGGCGCCTCACCTGGAAGGTGGTGTTGTTTGAATGGATGGATGTCAGCCAGGAGGCCTTTGACAACCTTAAGCAGGCCTTGTGTGACACTCCAATTCTGGCTGCACCTGATCCCAAGCTGCCATTCATGACAGACAAAGATACCAGTCATAAAGGAACAGGAGCCATCTTGTAGCGAAATGCAGGTGAGGGAGTGAGTGATTGCCTACTACAGCCAGACCCTGATGCCAGAGGAATGCAACTTTTGTGTCACCTTCTGAGAGCCTCTGACTGTCATTGACACAGTCTATTTCTGCCACCACATGTGCACGCTTCCATTCACACTGAACACTGAACACACTGCCCTCCATTGGCACTTGCACTGCCAGGAAGGGCCCACAGACGAGTTGAGAGTTGCCCTCCAGACCTTTCCTGTGTGCATGTCAATGGAGTGAGTCACAGTGGATATCCTGGGACCTTTGCTTTGGGCAGTAAGGGGCAATCAGTGCTTGTGGCCACAGATCACTTTACACTCTGGCCCAAAGCCTCTGCCCTGCTGGAACAAGTGGTGGTGAGTACTGCACTGATCAAGAGATTCTTCAGTAAGTTTGAGATCCACTGAGAGATCCATTCCAAGGATGGAACTTTAAATCCAGAATGTTCACCACCATATGTACTGGTCTGTGAATCAGGAAGACCTGGACTACTCCTTCACCCACAAGTGAACAGTTTAGTGGACCGTGGGAGTTTAGCTGTCCCTTGTTGCCAGCTAGCATCAAAAGGACTGGGACAGGCAGCTGCCCCTGATGTTCCTAGCCTTTCGAATGGTGGTTCAAGAATCCACAGCATTCATGCCAGCCCCCCCGGCAGCACCTCTCTGGATCATCCACCAGCAAAAGACAGCCCTGAATATGACACCCAGCTCCAGGGGCACCTGGAGGCAGCACACCAGTTTGCATCAAGGCAAGCCCACGCAGAAGGACAGCACTTAAAACGGAACTAAAATTTCCAAGCGAAAGATCGACTGTTACATTAAAAAGAGAAAATTTGGGTCTAGAGTTTCCTCTGCATCAGAGGCTGCTGCCCCAATTTGAAACTATGCAGCTGGGCCCCTGCACAATGATGGAACAAGTGGGAGAGATCAGATACAGGGTGTGCATGCCCTCCACCAGGACCAGATGGCCACCTACCAAGGTAAGCCCACTCGACCGCCAGTCTCTACTCGTTCTCCTAGTCTGAGGCCCTCCAAACAGATGGACCCAACAGGGCAAGACATCCTGGAAGCAGCAGAGGCAGACTCTATGGCCTTCCCCTTCACCCAATATCAGGGTTCTAGTCTGAGCATCTTCCAGCCAGGTCCACTCCCTGGTGGAGATGGTCAGCCCACTGCTGGGACTTTGTTCTGTTCCTTGGGAATGAGGAATGGCAGAGTTATTTAGCATTCCACTGCGCCCAAGACCTTGGACTGTGCCATTACACCCTTATTTAATCTGATAATAATAATAATAATAATAATAATAATAATTTCTTATACTTATATAGCACCCAATGACGCCTTTTCTCCCACAGCTTCTCCACGCGCCCCCCCCCACATACCAAAGGGGTACAAGCCTAGCTTACTTTCTCTTTCATACACATTGCAGGCTATGCTATGGGAGGCTGCGTCCCTTTTTCTCTCTTTGCACCTGATCTCTTTCCCTCCTAATCTCTCCCATGTGAATAGCATATTACTTTAACCTAAAGGACAATAAACGCCTTGCCTAGTGAAGCTGCATATCATACACTTACCTGCCAAGGGAAAAAAAACTACAGCAACCTGCCTATTAGACAATACACACTTAAAATCATGTATTTTATTTTTTTTAAATTCTGTTAATAAGGGGTAACATTTAAGCATGTTCAGAAACCTCTTTTGTAGTAAGCATTTTCAGCTTGAAGATAAAGCAAATTAAAGTTGCAACAAAAACTATCATATCAATCTGAAAAATAATACGACATCAGTTCTCTACTGCAGTAAAAAGTGACAAGAGTATACATTTTTAGGGTTAAAAAAGCAGAAGAGCACATATTTACTTATAGAGCGAAATCAGCAATCAACAACTCTCAAGTTTCAGCTGTGACTCAAATGATTTATCTTTAAACCCTAAACGCTAAACAAATTTTAACATTATGTGAAATATGCCTTAAAGAAATGACTACCTGTTCATAGTTATTGAAATATTTAATTGTCCAACTACGATAAAACTTCCTTGCGAAGCCCAGGGGCAGTTTCTGCAGCGCTTTGTTTACAGCATGGTTGTTTACATGGTTACCTCTAGTTTACAGCTATTATAGTCGTTGAAACATAACATTCAACAAGTTATACCAAAAAAACTCTTTGCTATTATTCCTTGTGAAAAAACAAGTGAAATTAAAAAGCTAACGCCACTTTAGGGAATTATACTGATAAAAGAGGATCTGAGCCCATTTTAAGATTAAATGTTTGAAAGAAAGAATTCTAAAATAAGCCTTAAGTGAAAATTAGGAAGCAATGTTGCATTATACTGAAATGTAAATATTATTAAAACAAAACTCACCTGTTTGTTAAATTATACAGTACCAACTCAATCAAGCACGATGTCACTGCTGCTACACTATTGTCCCTGTCCACTTGTTATGCAAACGATCAAAAAACGCCAGTAGGAGGTATCGTGTATTTCTTGTAAGGATTCTTACAATAAGAAGCACGATTCTTAGAAAAGTAAAACCTTATCTGTTTCTTCCAGTACAATTTACATACCAAAGGCAGGAGTATAAAGCTTAACAGTAGACGCTGGCTGTATTCGCCACACTTCTTTCCTATATAGATTGTAGACTTCGGTCTGCGCGTGACGTCACGGGTTGTGCTGCTGAGTCATGGACATTTTTGTGGGTAAAAAAAACAGCTTTGTGGGTGAACTACCGCTCAGAGCGGAACAAAGGATGGAAGCAGTGTTGGTAGGTATGTATCTGTATTATAAGTAGCTGCTCGTACTATAATCTCAGAAGTAGTGGATACAATTGAATTTTCTTGTGTTTCCCGAACGTCACTGACGATTTGCCTATAATGTGGTATCTTGACAATTGGCACACTATAGTCGAAATTGTCTTTGAAGTATATTAAATTACATCAAAACGTTGTTTGTCTTGACATAAAAATGTATACCAACAAGCTATTCTAATATAAAAGTTAAAAAAATAAATTAATGTATATTCTAATAACTTTTCAACGGAGGCTAAAAAAAAAAACACTGAGAACAGTTTTGCATGTCATGTACATTTCCTGGTTATGAAATGGCAGTATGCTGACAATAGTGTCTCATACAGTAAGTCTGAAATGAGACATGCTTAATAGGCACAGTCAACATATTTTTTAACATTGGAAACAAGCTAGTGCTGACCTTTCCTTCTGTAATAAGTACAGGCAACTCCTCCTTTGGTATATTTTAATAGTAGCATAAATATATTTAATAATAATATATCCGCATGAATAATTGGGGGTTACAAATGATATTTACATATATTTTTTCCAATCCGTTTTATTGTGAACTCACTTGCTCAAACAGTTTTTTTTAAGACAAACTTAATTATTTGCCTGCAGATATCTTAAAGAACCTGAAATAAGCTGCTTGCATAACCATTCAGACCCCTGTGCTTCTAGCAGCCCTAAGTTTAAAAGGGTTAAAGAAATTGCTCTAACAAGTGTAGTGTGCTCTCACGAGGCACCAGTTCTGTAGGGGTTTGGGCATTTACTGGGACAATTATTAATTGTAGCAATAAGTCACAAAATTGATTATTTTAATGGCCTTAGAATCCAACCATGCGATATAACTCAAACAACGCACACACACAGGTACTAATACACGAGGATACATTTAATAATACATAGAATGTGCATATAAACTTATCTTATCAGATCTTATCATGAGGGTTATCAGAATACAAAAGATATATATTCAGTCAGTCACAAAGAGTTACACATATCAAAAGGACATACGTTCAGTATATCATTCATTTAGACCAATTCGTAATTGAACTTGGTTACAACTTTGATACATTGGATACTCAAAACAAGTACACAACTCTTAGGAATTAAATTTATATCAACTGGTTGGGATAACAATTGAATTCTCGAGCTGTAATGCAGTGAAGTTGAATACTCATCCAATCTCTGGGGATTCAGATCTCCTGCAGGCACAAAGAAACAGTTGCAGGCTTGTTGCTGTCCAATCCGCGCCCTCTGGCTCGGTGCCAGGCTGTGCTGTAGCGGCTTGGTGGAGACTCCTGCGGCACTGCTCTCTGAAGACCGGCTAGTTAGTGTTGGCTTTAACTAGCGAAGTTTGTGCACAGGAGAAAAGTGACTGTGGGTCCCAGCAAGTCAGGAAGAGGACTGGTTCGTTCCTTATGATGCGCTAGTTCTGAATACTGATTCAGCTGTCCACAGTTCCGACCTGTTCACGAGGCTTGCTGCTGACGCTAACCTCGGGTGGATCCTTTGGTCACTCGTGGCAACCTCCGCTCTCGACTCTTAGAACAAAGGAAAGTTCTGGCACTCGGACACACTGGCCATTACGTGTTGGTCCGGGCTGAAGTCTGAGGATGTTCAGGAGGCGCGCTGCGAGAATGTCCTGCGCTTCCCAACTGTTCTGGCCTGCGGGCCGTCCTGCCCTGGAATTGTCTCGCACCCCTGGAATTTTCCTACAGGCTCTCTGTGTTGCCTGTTTTTACCTGGAGGAACTTCAGGTTGTTCATTGGCTGAAAGTTTCATGGGCATCAGAGACCCACGTGGGTTACTCGGCCCTAGCAGTTCCTGATTGGTTGATCAAGGTGAGATATGAGTCACTTACTCCTGACACTTAGGCATGCAGTCCAGATGTCCATCTGGCACTCTCTAGACAGATAGGCGCCAATGGATGACCATTGATCATGATAGCCGGGCTTAGCTAAGTGCATCCCCATTTGGGAGCTGTCCCTTATCAAAAGAAAACATCTTTAAATCAGCCTGCATGAATAGCTTCTCTGTGGCTGCACCACAGAGATGAAGAGAGAGATGGGGCCTCACTGGCAAGGGAGCAGAAAACTTAATTCCTGTATTTTAATGAGCCTCTCTGCAACACAGGGATATAATTACCTTACCATTGGCCTTGAAGTGTTTGTCACATTTACTGGATAAAAACCTTAATCTGTTTAGGAATCGTTGGTCAGGCAATGAAACTGAAGGAAATGTAAAAAAATTAACACTTAAGATTATTCTATGGAAGTTAAAGATAAAGTGAAAAAATACATAGATTGGGTAAATAGATTGGGTAAATGGGTACATAAACTATTATTGTTAGGATATCCATTGAGCCCTGTTGTCTCAGCAATCAAGAAGTGAAGTGCCTAAAAAAAGCCTTTCCTCAAAACTCAGCATCAGAACATGAAGGGGACTTTTGAAGAAAGCCACTGAGTGGTCAAAAATGTGTGGCGCAAATCTAACACTGCCCATGTCCCAAGAAACACTTTCCATACAGTGAAGCATGGTGACAACAACATCATGCTTTTGGGATGCTTCTTATCAACAGGGACTGGGAATCTTGTTAGAACTGAAGGAAAATTGGTTGGAGTAAAGTAAATGAAAATGCTGTAAAGGTACTTGTTTCAGTCTGCTTAAAAACTGCTTGGAAAAATATTTTCCTTTCAGCAGGAAAATAATTGTGTCACGATCGTCATCCCTACTCTTAAGGGTGCTCCAACCCTTTCGGATTTTAGTTTATTGCATGCCCGTGCCCCTGTTTTGCCTGCTATTATTTAAGCCAGGCGCTCAGGCTATTCCACGCTCAGCATTGGAAGATGGACATCACAAGGCTTGCCTATTCCCCAGGCTCGCATGTAGCCCAAGGGCTGATCTTATTCCCTGGCGTCCTGACCATCGGGGGCTGGGAGCACCTGGCCTCATTATCCTGTTTTTAACTCCCTGTTCCTATTCTGAATAACCTTGTCTGTCTTGGGTAATTCTGCCGGCACCTGGACCTGTCACAGACGTCCAAAGGGACTAACCGTGGAGAGCAGGAGAGCGGAAAAAGACCCATATGCGTAGCGGCGGAACGGGAAAAGTCCCGGGCTCCTTCGTGCAAAGAGTTCAGGAGTGCCATATAGAAACCTATGCCCTCAGGTAGCGGACGTGGGGCGACCTGGTGCTAGGCGGGTCTCAGGACATCCGAACGTCAATGCTGAGCGAGGGCAGAGTGAAAGACCCGGAAATATATAGCCCAAGGGAAAGAGAGGGACCGGAAGGACAGCAAGCAGGAAACTAGGGACAGGACAGAGAAGGAGCGCCCTCTGGCTGCAGAGGGCGTGACAGGACCATGGCCCGGTTTCCCTTTTTGGACTGTTTGGACTTGTTCGCCTGCCCCACACCCCCCGAGCACCAGATCACCATCATCACACCCCCCTGTCTGTCATCCCATCCTGATCCTCATCATGTTTTCCCAGTTGTCCTTTTCTAGTTACTTCTGGATTATATCGTATGCATAGGGTCATAAACTACGCACAGATCCCTAACACAGGCCCAAAGCAACATTGGAGGTGAATTACCTTGAGTGGCCCAATCAAAAATTCAACCTCAACTCCATTGAGAATCTGTGGTATAGTTTAAAACTTGCATTCCACATGTGCTGTCCATGAAACCTGAATTAGTTGGGTCAAATCTGCCAAGAGGCAAACATCACTTCTAAGCAATGTGCAAACCTACAGTATATTGAACAGTTTTTGGAAAGTAGTACAACTTTTTTTTTATTCCAACCATTGCTAGATATTACCAGTTTAAAAATGGTTTTAGTTGGATCACATGGTCTTGTATCTTACAATTGGTTCTTTTTCTGTTATTTTTGAATTGTCAGTGAATCTCATCCTTTCAGAACGTTCACAGGTTGCCATGGCAATCACTTCCTACTTAAGCTTGCCTGTCACAGATTTTGCTTCTTTTATAAAAAAAACTTACAAACTTTTTAGTTTTCTACAGCTATGCATGTACAAGGCTCCCAAATCTCCACCCCAACAGCCTTCCCTACCCACTGTGCCATGCAAAAGTGGGGTTTTGGGTGATCCTCTAGCTGCCATTCCTCTCCATAGAAGGTACTCTGAGGCTGCTTCAGACAATGCCAGCATATTGGGAATTGTCCACAAGCTAACCTCAAGAGGCGGCATACTTCACCTACCACCTAAGTATACATTTAACATAGCAACATAGTCCAATACCTATTATCATAACAACAAGAGAGACCCTGTTACGTGTCACTTTATCAGGTACCTGTCGGAAGCTATCTTAAATAGCTTGTTAGGGGTAGAGTTCACTAGTCCCAGAGATTTTATATAGCTTCTTTACTTCGACAAGTTACCTGGCTGGCTGGCTTTCCTGTAGTATCGGAATATAGAAGAGGAACCTTAGTTCTTTTTCACTGCTGTGGAGGGGGTGAGTTCTCATTAGGGATGGTGAAGTCCCAATTATCTATCTTCACTTTCCTTGTAACTAAGGAAACTGTATCCCTGGCAAACTCCCCAGAGCAGTATTAAGAGCATTAGTCAGAACAGCTTCACATACATGTGTAATTACCCTCTCACATGCAATATTTTTGGGTTGCATCTTGAACTACCATGCAAGATACCTAGGGATGTTCTGAAATTGTCGAGAAGAGCTTTTAGGCCCTCTCTAACCTCCCTTTGCATGTCTTTGTAGGCCCAAGCTGCATACTGCAAGCCACAAATAGTAAGACGTACAGTATATTCAGCATCGGCTTGGATATTGATGTAATTTTTAAGGGAGTTAGTACTTCCAAAGACTTCCACCCCAGATCTACAAAAATTTATACTTCTCTTACCTAATCCCCCATTGTTATGTACCAACATTCCTCTGGCGATTTCCTCCCAGGCTGTTGTTAAATTGCAGGACCAATTTTGCAACATTTCATTTAATGGCTCCACAGTGATATTAACCTCCATGCTGACCATTATGATTTGCTTATAGAGAGGTTTAGTTTTTCCTACAGGCATGACCCCCACTTGATTCCCTACCTCTAGAACATTTTATATTTTCTTTTCCAAAGCCGGTTAAATTAATACAATTTGTATATTGTTCCTCTGTCTTTCAGCAGAACTGTGAGAATCTATCTGTCCACAGGACAGGAATAGGCTGATATTGAGGGACCAGCAGCAGCAGGAACTTCTCTGTTGTATCTTGATGGTTTTTCATGTATTTATATTATCTGTTTAATTTTTGTTTTACTTATGGATAGTACGTAAAAAGTTTAATTTATTACAGTGTTGTTTGGGATGTTTCTTTCGTTTGTGGGACTATTGTTGCTGGTCTTTGGGGAAGCAACGCATTATACATTACAGTCATGAATTTCTGGTTTGTCGGCATTTGAACAATGTGGTCTTTAAACCGAGTATTACGTTTCCTGCTATTTTACTTAGACAACAAAACACATATTCTGATAATAATAAGCCTTCACAATCCAGAAAGAGGGGGAAGAAAGGCAGTGTGCACAAAAGACTCAGAAAAGTTAAACCGTATACTTCTCCTTTCCATCATCCTGGCCAACATGCAATCCCTCAGGAGCAAAATCGATGAGTTACAAGCCAATGCAAAATTCCTGTCAGAGTACAGAGATGCCTGTAATAACCTTCAAAGTGGTTTTATCTAGACATCGCTCTGATCACTTTGGACTATTTTTTAAAAGGACCAAGTACCTGTGTCTCAGTTTCTACAAATACTTGGTAATCAAACACAGTGGCACAGGATTTAAGACAGTCCAAAGGAGCAAATGTCCACCCCTCTCAGAGATACGAACAATTCCCTAACTGCACATAGTTCCGCACAGTTTTGGGTGTCTTATTGTTGGGATTGCCCCCAAATCCTTTCCCTTGTTTGGATTTGTATTTCTCCATTTCCTGGAACATTATGAATAAGGCATAAGTGGCTTCACCCAGGTTCCATAGCGTATCATAAACTGTGACTTACAGATGCAGCCATTCAAAGTACGCGGCACAGACACGTACCGCGGGTAATTGGCTACAGCCTCGCGCATCGTGACGCAAAATACTGCGGTACGTGATTGGTTGACCGACAGGGGCACTCGTGGTGCGTTGGTCGGTCGTAGAAAGATTTAAATGTCTTTACTGTGCCAGTTTTAGTATTGAATATTTATATGGAATTTTACCACTGAAGGGAAATCTTAGTAGCTGAGCATAAAAAGAAAAGGAGCATACTGTAACGCGTGTGAAGGCCATAAACGATATTAATTTTGGAACATAAACATACAGTATATGGCTGGTCTCGGTACTTTAAAGACAAAATACACACCAGTATTCCATTTCTCCCTAAACATTTTAAGCATTGAAGTCTTTAACAAACGTGATACCGGAGTCAACAAGCATACTTTTAGAATTTGATTAAAAGGGAATATAATATGGAATCGCGTATCTAAAGAAATTAATAACGATATAATTATATTCATGTACCGCAACACAAGAATAGTACACGCTGTACAATGTCTGCTGATACCGTTTCTGTACGGCTTTTTCAACACTCTTCATTTGACCTTGCCAGTGGCGCTGGGTTAGGGGTTAGGTGGGTTAGGTTCCTGACTTATACATTACACGTTGGGTGTTCGAATCCAGCTGGAGCCATGACTTTTTTTTTAACAAACATTTCTTTGAAAAAATAAAACTTTTCCCTGGGTCAGAGATTAAATAAAACGTCACTTGCACCAAACAAATTACCACACACTGAACACTGAACATGTTAACCCAAATATGTCTCACAATACTTTTATGGTACATTACTTTGCTAAAATGTATTTAAAAATAAAAACGATTACAAACGCCAGCAGAGAGAGAGACACACACACAGTTCTTCATTGTCAAAAAGTAACTGTTTTTTACTTTGTCAGCACCCTGACAAACGCAAACGCGTTATTAATAAAATGCTTTTATTCATTCTTAATCTAACTCACAAGTTGTCATCTGTTATTGAAGCTCTGTGAGACTAGACTCACACATGGCTAGACTTGACTATTTAACCATGAGATTATGTTTATGTTAATTAATCTTCCTTGTTATGCACTGAGAATGATAAGCACCCCAAACACGAATGTATTTCTGAATGTTATGTTACACTTACAGTAGTTCACTGTTTTAAATACATCTAATTAAGAAAGTTAGGTGTTAGCATAAACTATTAGTAATCAATAATATTGAATTTAGCACTGTAATAAGTTGTTGCACTTTCCCCCGCATCTTGTAAAGACATATTTTCATTGTTCAAATATACATTAGATCTGACTATCATATAATAAGTTAAATACAAAACCAAAGAAAAAACAGGGTAAAATATAATTCAAAATATTTTGCTAACAATGTTAACTTTTTATAAATAATCAATTGTATTAACTAAGGAGTAGGATGGCATTTCTTTGAAAAAATAAAATAGCAATATTATGGATAATTAATTGACTTTTTATATTTCTAAATATCACAACATGTTCGAATCCAAGTCATTTTTAATAACAATGGGTAAACTGGGTAAACTATCACAAAGCTTTAGAGAACTTAACAATAGTAGTATTATGGACAATCAATTGACAATAAATATAGAAAAGCACATATTAAATTTGGGAAATAGTTTTAATATGTAAATAGTTCCCTGGTTCTGCACCCCTTGGTGTTTCTCTCTCTGGTCGGGGCGCGCAAGAGCTCGCTGGCAGGTGGTGACGGAGAGGAAAAATAAAGGCAGCTTTTAACTCCGCAAGTCTGAGTTTTTGGGTCCGTCCTATCCAAACCCGACTCCTCTTGCCAGAAAGCTCTAAATTGCATTTTGTCTTTTTTTAAATTACAACCCAAAAGTCTTAATTCCATCTTAATTAAACGAATAGAATAGAATAGAAAGAAATCCTCTTCCTGGTATGTAGAACAGATCAGCAGGTCTTTTTTCCCCAATCAGAGGGGTTTCAGATGGTGTCAGCCAATCACCATTCTGAAGCCTACCATAATCTCTGGTATAGGGACAACCCAGAATACTGGTCTTAGTACCGTATTTCACAGAAAAAATACACACCAGTATTCCATTTCTCCCGTGTCCTGTCACAGTGAAGTAGGAAGTGCACCTCTGTCTCTGTTTCTCCCTGCTTGCTGGCAGTGGGAGCACAGCCTGTCCTCTGGGTAACCAGGTGTTTCACGCATGAAAAGTGGTTATTAACAATCGAAACCTGTTTTATTTATTTTATTTTTATTTAGATTAAGAGTTCCCGTCACCCCCATTTCCATTTAAATCGCAAACCCGTGTTTAATTAAATGTCTTTTGTAAGAGGACCAGAGGGAGGGTCATCCAGGACAGGTATTTCAGGAACGATCTGCTCACTGTACTTGACTTAGACCTGACCAAGATGGCCGCTAAGAGAAACCAGCTGACCCGCAGATGGAAAGGGCTCAGGCTGAAAGACAGCGAGACGCAGGTGGGTCTCATCAGGAAACAAAATATATATGCCCCGGAAACAGTGAACCGGCAAGGAAGCCAGTAGGTGAATGCGTGTTGGAGAAGATAGGGGAGTTTGGTTGGAGTGAATAAAGATTTAAGGACAACGGATTTTCGGAATAAATAAAGGATAACGGTATACGGCTTGTGATTTGGACTCGACGCGGATTTGTTGGATTTTACGAACTTTTGGAACACGGACTGAACAAGGACAGAGAAAACGGATTGCGGACTGGTTTGGAAGACGGACGAACGAAAGAAAAGGAAGAAACCTCACGAAAATAAAAGAAGAGTTTGTGGTGTGAGTACTTTCGTACTTATTACATTTATCTATTCCCCCGGAGACGCCACACTTTATACACAGCTGTATGAGCTCCACCAGTCGGGACAGGAGGCTCTACTGTACACAGAGAGGGGCGAGAGGGGGGAACAAACTGCCCATCCGTGTGGTTGAAGCTGATACCCTGGATTCTCTCCAGACACAGCTGTATGAGCTCCACCAGTCAGGACAGGAGGCTCTACTGTACACAGAGAGGGGCGGAAGGGGGGAACAAGCTGTTCAGCCATGTGGAATGCTACAGAACCCTAAACAGACAATACACAGGGGGAAGGGCGAGCGAGAGAGAGAGAGGGGGAGGGGGGTGGGCAAGCGAGAGAGAGAGTTTTTTGCCCTCTGTCAAAAAACCCCAAATCACTCAGGGCAGAGACTCTGGGGGGATCATTGTGTGGTACAGAGCGGAGCTCAGTCACTCCATACAATTAGTAAAGAGAGAAGAGTCAACAATTGATTTAAGGACGATCTGTCAAAGTGCAATGAAATACAATGTTGTTGTTGTTTTTATCCTGTAAAGCGTTTTGAGAAGCCACCTTTAAAGGCTCTATATAAAAGCGCTGATTCTTATGGAATGTGTTTATTTCTTCTTTTTTTCAGCAGGGAATAATAATGTTCAGAAATAAGAAATAAGATTGCTCATAAATATAAATATAAATTATGATAAGGTTGTTTAATGACAAAGTATTGTTTATCTCATAGCTAAATAGTCAAGTCTAGCCAAAAAGAGAAAACATCGACTTTATTTAAACTCCAGCGAAAGTATTAATGGTTTTTAATTACCATACTTTTATGGTACATGACTTTGCTAAAATGTATTTAAAAATAAAAACTATTACAAACGCCAGCGGAGAGAGAGAGACACGCACACAGTTTTTCATTGTCAAAAAGTAATTGTTTTTTACTTTGTCAGCACCCAGACAAACGCAAACGCGTTTTTAATAAAATGCTTTTATTCATTCTTAATCAGACTCACATTCCCGAATGTCCCCCGCCCCGGTCAAAAAAGGGAAATTTTAGTAGCTAAGCATAAAACGCAGAGGAGCATAACGAAGGTCATAAAGGTCATAAACGATATTAATTTAGGAACTTAAACATATTATGTAAACTGTATGTTGCTGTTATTGGTATTTTAAAGAAAAAATACACACCAATACTCAATTTCTCCCTAAACAGCGGGAGGGGGGAACAAGCTTCCCAGCCGTGTGGAATGCTACAGAACCCCAAACAGGCAATACACACTAGCCAAATATTTGACCAAGATATCCAGTCACAGCTGTATGAGCTCCACCAGTTAAACTCAAAGTATTACACTGGTCCACACAATTTGTAACGACTTTATTTTTTCATCGACAAAAAGTAACACCCACCACAGCATTCCGTTGATCTAACTTACAAGGATGGGACATTAGCTAGCCAATATGATAAAGGGATAACTTTTTTGTTTATTTCTTTAGCACATTTATTTGAACATTTCCATCGATTGTACAAGCAATGAAAAATTGTTCAATCCCTAGTTCGTCGGGCATTTTCTTTTACTATAACAGATATAAAAACTCCCTTGCTTTTAACAGAGCGTTTCATAATTTCTAACAACGAAAATTATTTAAACTGCCACACTTTTATCATTCAACGAGAACTCAAAATATCACAAGGATCCTCAAGAGATCAACAAAGACAATAGAAAAAGATATGTGTACTGTATAAGATACTGTCCATGGGAATCCAAGCTTTTTTATCCACGCTAAGTAGCCTTTAAAATGTCTTCATTACACAGTGAAGTCAAAATTCCGGGATGTGCCTATATGTACACTGGGCAAACGTTCCGAGGTGAAATTCTTCCAGCACGGGGGTACCTTTAAAGCGGAGACGACGGCACCGAATATTTTTGGTGCACCCTCTCTTTAAAGCCCTGGCCAAATATGAAGACAGTACGTACAGTTATAATTCAAACTGAAATAAAAACTACACATCCCAGTTACCATGGTGGTGCTTGTGATCATTGCGTTTAACCAATGAAACAGGGCGAAAAATCAGTCACATGACTTTGGGGCTGAGTTTCGAAAGCTTAACCTATCAGCAAGACAGCAAAGACATTTTTCCAAGAAAGCCTTTGTCACTAATGAAACCACTAAATAAAGACATAAATATAGAAATGGACAATTCATTGACTTTTATATTTCTAAATATCACAACATGTTCGAATCGAAGTCATTTTTAATAACAATGGGTAAACTATCACAAAGCTTTAGAGAACTTAACATTTTTATTATCAACAAATTGTAAATACGACGTTTACATTGGCGTTATTAATTTTTCACTTGAGTATATGGAGGATTGTGAGAGCAGACCCCCCCTCTTAGGCTACATTTTTATTAAGAAATGGAGGCTGTATGCGTTACAATATAAACATTTACTGTCAAACTTTAAATCAACAGTTGATTTAAAGACGATCTGTCAAAGTGCAATGAAACACAATATTGCTGTTGTTGTTATTGTTGTTTTTATACTGTAAAGCGTTTTGAGAAGCCACCTTTAAAGGCGTTATATAAAGGCGCTGATTCTTATGGAATGTGTTTTCTTTCTTCTTTTTTTTCAGCATGGAATAAACCTATTACAGTACTTGATTCTTATGGATGCCCGTTTCCACCGGGGATTCAAAATAAAACATGGAATCACGTGTCTAAGGAAATAGCAGTATAACTATATCCATGCACAAACACTAGCATGTGACATTATTAATTTGGGTGTCTCCTCTTGCCAGAAAGCGCTAAATTGCATTTTGAGTGCGGTTTTTGACTTTTTTAAAATTACAACCCATACATAAGCTGATACTGTTTAGACTTTTAATTATTTTAAACTGTATTACAGCAGCACAATGTGCTTTTTCATGAAACCTAGAGTAACGAAATTTCTTGCGTTGTACAGCTTTTCAGCTAAATATATTTATCGCTTACACCTGACACTTGAGGTGCCCGACAAAAACCGGTTGAACAGCTCTGTTGGAGGTTTACAGATCAGATCAGATTCCCTTCCCCCCACAGAAAGACAGACTTATTAGTCGCTATTCACTGCGCGGCAAGCAGCTCCAATTTTAGGCGTAAGCGATAGATCCCAGTTTAGCCGATCTTCTTACAGCATGTTACAGTTTACTCTTATTAACCATATTAATTTTAAGTGCTTGATGCCATTTTTTGACCACGCACGAATATTCTTATGTCCATATCTTCGCAAGGGAATCAGTGCGAATTGTAATACTAATTAAATGACCGCGGGCACTTTCCACCCCCTCTGACAGCAGGAACATAACCCATTCTCAGCTCAGCAGCTCATTACACTATAGGGTGTTTGAATCTTTTGCTGCCTTTTGCTGCCTCACAAAGCTTTAGAGAACTTAACATTTCTATTATCAACAAATTGTAAATACGACGTTTACATTGGCATTACTAATTTTTCACTTGAGTGTATGGAGGATTGTCAGCTGTCACTGAGAGCAGTTAATTAAATGTATTTTTTGATTCACAATCAGACAAATGCAACATAAATTGTTATCTTTGTCTTCTAAGTATATTAATAAACTTTCAGCATAGCTTTCTCCCCGTTTAGATTTATTTTTCTTGGGATTTTGGGTCAAACGTGGAAAGATTAGATTGTAATCGTTTTTATTTTTTAAATACATTTTAGAAAAGTGTAATCTATACTAAAAAGCTGTACACCACCTGCTATAAAGATACATATTGTAATACTTTCAGGTTCGGATAGGACAGACACAAGAACTCAGACTTGCGGAGTTAAAGCAAGTTAAAGCCTTGATTTTATATATCACCTTTAAAAGTGGCATCTCAAAGCAAAGTAAATACCCAATCGACGCAATTGTTTTAACTTGCTAATGCATCAGACACATTTCCTGGCATATTGTGTTTTAAATAAAATAGGAGTGTCTTTCCCTGGTATTAGCTCATCGGTATGGTGTAAGTTTTATCTGTACCATACTATACAGTATATAGGTACAGACTTCAAGCTGCACCACTGTATTGGTTTGGTAAGGAGACGGACTATGGCCAAAATCACGAAGACTCTCTCACACCAAATAATGAAGATGAAAAGAAATGGGAAGTCAACACGGGACATTGTACAGCATTTGGCTTCGATGGACATCTTCATTTGTGAAAGCACAGTGAGACGACATTATAAAGGGGAGAGGAGGCAAAGAGAATCTAAACCGAGGACGATTCAAAAGTAAATAACTTTCTAAAAATACTTTTCTTGCATGTAAATACAACTACGCACATTATTTTTAAAACTAACTGTTGATCTCTTTTTTTTCAAGTCCTATTGTGCGAGCTATCGACAAACTGACTGATGAAAATGATGAGCTACCAGCGATGCAAGTCCAAAGACGGCTATGGGCTGACCTCGGTGCGAGCGTTAGTCCGACATCGATAAGAAGAGTGCGCAGGAGGCTTGGATGGAGATACAGAAAAACCAGCACATGCCCCGTGATAAGGCTAAAAAACAAAGAGGAAAGACTCAAACAAGTGCTCCAATGGATTGAACAGGGGGAGGCATTTCATGATGTACTTTTCACAGACGAATCTAGAAGAGGCCCAGGACCACCTCTTATTTTCGAAGGAATTATGGATCGTGAATTCTTCGAGGAAGCCGTGGTGAAACAGCATGCCGACCCATATATCAGGGAGCACTTTGGATCAAGGCACCGTCTCTTTCAAGACAACGATCAGAAACACACAGCAGCAAGGGCGAGGCTTGTAGCAGAAGGAGTGAACTGGGTGAAAACTCCAGCCGAATCCCCAGATCTAAATCCGATAGAGATGGTTTGGCATTCGCTGAAAGACTATGTTCGGAAAACTGCTAAGCCCGTCACAAAGCAGGAACTGATCGATGCGATCTATAAATTCTGGGAGGAAGAACTGACCGAACAAAATTGCAACAATTTTATTAACAGGCTGTTTCGTGTTCTTCCTAGGATTGTTGACCGGGGCGGGGGACATTCGGGAATGTGAGTCTGAGAAAGACAGTCTCACGTTTGTGGACAGTCTGTCCACAAACAAAACATTCCTGTTGGACAAGAGGAATGTAAAAAAAACAATTACTTTTTGTCAATGAAAACCGGTGTGTGTGTCTCTCTCTGCTGGATGTCTCTCTCTCTCTCTGCTGAATGAATAAAAGCATTTTATTAAAAACACATTTGCGTTTGTCTGGGTATTTACTTTGTAATCAAAGTTTTTTATTATTGTTATAGAGAAACATGATCAGATTTTCCCTGGTCCAGAAAAAAAGATCTAAAGTATACTAGTTTGTCACTCTTCTCATTCCCTCTTTGCTAAATGGCCTTTCATACTAATCTGATCAATCTAACTGCCTGTTTCCTGTGCTTTCTCTATCCTTTAAAATAAACTATTATTCCACAACGCAGGTTATTACATAGCCAGTATCACAGGCCAGTTCACAGGGTTGCATGCATAATTTAATTTTGAAAGCCACTGAGACATCAGGTACTACTGTTGTATTTATGAAAAAGAAACAAAACAAAAAGCATACTAATAACTGTGCCATCCTACTCCTTAGTTAATACAATTGATTATTTATAAACAGTTAACATTGTTAGCAAAATATTTTGAATTATATTTTACCCTGTTTTTTCTTTGGTTTTGTATTTAACTTATTATATGATAGTCAGATTTAATGTATATTTGAACAATGAAAATATATATTTTACAAGATGCGTGGGGAAAGTGCAAAAACTTATTACAGTGCTAAATTCAATATTATTGATTACTAATAGTTTATGCTTACATCTAACTTTCTTAATTAGATGTATTTAAAACAGTGAACTACTGTAAGTGTAACATAACATTCAGAAATACAATCGAGAATAGTTTTGTGGTGTTTGTATATATGAAACATTCCTAAAACGTATAACGTAACAAAATTAAAGACGATTAAAATTTACAGATGCAGCCATTCAAAGTGCGCGTTCCAGACACGTACCGCAGGTGGCGTCGCGCAGCGTGACGCAAGATGACGCGTGGCACCGCAGTACGTGATTGGTTGACCGACAGGGGCACTCGTGGTCCGTTGGTCTGTCGTAGAAAGACGTACAGTAAACGTCTTTGCTGTGCCCGTTGTAGATATTGAATTTTACCACTGAAGGGAAATCTTAGTAGCTGAGCATAAAAAGAATAGGAGCATACTGTAATGCGTGTGAAGGCCATAAACGATATTAATTTTGGAACATAAACATACAGTATATACAGTAGCTGGTCTTGGTACTTTAAAGAAAAAAATACACATCAGTATTCCATTTCTCCCTAAACATTTTAAGCTTCGAAGTCTTTAACTAACGTGATACCGGAGTCAACAAGCATACTTTTAGAATTTGATTAATAGGGAATAGAATATGGAATCGCGTATCTAAAGAATTTAATAACGGTATGATTATATTCGTGTACTGCGACAGAGCTGTGTAGGGCTGTTTCGCCTCCCTGTTCATGCGTGTTGTCCTGTAGCCTACTGGTCTACGTGCCTGGCTAACAACTAGCAGGTTGTGTGTTCAAATCCAGCTGGTGCTGGACTTTTCTTTTAACAAACATTTCTTCGAAAAAATAGAATAGCGATATCATGGACAATCAACTGACTTTTATATTTCAAAATATCGCAACATGATCGATTCTAAGTCATTTTTGATAACAATCAACAAACAAACAAACATTTCTTTGAAAAAATGAGACGTTTCCCTTGGTCAGAGATATAAATATATAATATATAAATAAATTAAATTTAACTAGCATGTAAAATAGCGTGTGAAAAAGTGGTAGTTTTAAGCTTTTCTGCTAATATAATATGGAATCGCGTATCTAAAGAATTTAATAACGATATGATTATATTCGTGTACTGCGACAGGGCTGTGTAGGGCTGTTTCGCCTCCCTGTTCATGTGAGTTGTCCTGTAGCCTACTGGTCTACATGCCTGGCTAACAACTCGCAGGTTGTGTGTTCAAATCCAGCTGGTGCTGGACTTTTCTTTTAACAAACATTTCTTCGAAAAAATAGAAAAGCGATATCATGGACAATCATCTGACTTTTATATTTCAAAATATCGCAACATGATCGATTCTAAGTCATTTTTGATAACAATGAATAGTCACCTTCTTCCCTTCTGACAACGGTCCCTGCTTCTGTTTCCTGCTTCTATTGTGTGTGTGTGTGTGCAACAGAGTAAATTTTTATAGGAGAAATGGAGGCTGGACAGTATGCGTTACAATATAAACATTTATATTGATTTAAATCGTGTTCTGATTTAAATCGCAAACGCGTGTTTAATTATATGTGTTTTTTTAATCATAATCAGGCTAATGCAACATAAGTCGATACAGTATCTTTGTCTTCTAGGTATCTTAATAAACTTTCAGCATAGCTTTCTACCCGTTTAGATTTATATTTCTTGGGATTTTGGGATCAAACGTGGAAGGATTAGATTGTAATACGTTTTAGAAAAGTGTAATCTATACCTGCCCAGACTGTACGCCTTCCTAAACTAGTGTCCTGCCCTTCCCCGCGCACCCCAGCCGGGCGCTCTTCGGCCTGTGCCCGGGACGAATGTATATTTTGATATTTACACCCGGCGCGGCACCGAGGGAGCGTCTGCATTTATAACTTAGTTTTTAAAATTAGTCAAGCAATATGAAGCATCTCCTTTTACTTTTAAGTCCCTTAAATACATTGAGCACAGCTTTCTCACCACTTAAGATTACTTTTTTGCTATCATCCTTACACAAAGCAGAAACTTTCCGATGACATACGGTACAAGTGGAAAGATTACAGATTTTAATCGTCTTTAATTTTGTTACGTTATACGTTTTAGGAACGTTTCATCTAAACAAACACCACAAAACTATTCTCGATTGTATTTCTGAATGTTATGTTACACCTACAGTAGTTCACTGCTTTAAATACATCGAATTAAGAATGTTAGGTGTAGCACTTTAGATCTTTTTTTCTGAACCAGTGAAAATCTGATCAAACGACAATACAAATAGAGAAAAAAGACCCGACTGACAAGCCGATACATACTCTTGGAGTTTGATTAATAGGGAATATAATACAAAAATATAGTACTAAAAAAGGTACTACCACTTTTAAAGGTGATATGTAAAATAAAGGTTTTTATTATTGTTATAGAGAAACATGATCAGATTTTCCCTGCTTCAGAAAAAAAGATCTAAAGTGCTACACCTAACATTCTTAATTCGATGTATTTAAAACAGTGAACTACTGCAGGTGTAACATAACATTCAGAAATACAATTGAGAATAGTTTTGTGGTGTTTGTTTAGATGAAACGTTCCTAAAACGTATAACGTAACAAAATTAAAGACGATTAAAATCTGTAATCTTTCCACTTGTACCGTATGTCATCGGAAAGTTTCTGCTTTGTGTAAGGATGATAGCAAAAAAGTAATCTTAAGTGGTGAGAAAGCTGTGCTCAATGTATTTAAGGGACTTAAAAGTAAAAGGAGATGCTTCATATTGCTTGACTAGTTTTAAAAACTAAGTTATAAATGCAGACGCTCCCTCGGTGCCGCGCCAGGTGTAAATATCGAAATATACATTCCCAACACTAATTGTGCCCATCTGTCATGCAAATAAAACACCTTGAATTGAATTGAATTGAGGGAGAGAGGGGAGAGTTGTGAACAGCATATGTTGCTGTTCACAACAGCAACGGATGAAACGTTTGCACATATAGTTAAGTTATTACTTGGTTTTCAAAGTGCAATGAAATACAATATTGTTGTTGTTGCTGTTCTTGTTGTCTTTATCCTGTAAAGCGTTTCGAGAAGCCACCTTTAAAGGCGATATATACTGTAAAAGCGCTGATTCTTATGGAATGTGTTCCGCCGGGGATTCAAATTTTTATTTATTTATTTTTTAATCGCGTATCTAAGGAAATCTCAGTATAACTTTGTTCATGAACAAACAGTGGCATGTTGCACTATTATTTGTTTTTTTGTTAACAAGGCTCGCCAGCTAATGTGAATCGAAACCTGTCTTGCTAGCTTTTAAAGTCGTGCGAGGTGTGAACGACAATACAAATAGAGAAAAAAGACCCGATTGACAAGCCGATACATACTCTTTGAGTTTGATTAATAGGGAATATAATACAAAAATATAGTACTAAAAATAAGATACACTCTACAGACATTCACAACGGCGACTGTCAGAAGATAGGACACAGCGGCTCAGGCACCCGCTGAATGGAAAAGGGGCACTTTAATGTTCTGTATGGCTAATACTAAAGCCAATACTAATATTCAATACTTTAATATCCTTTTCTGTATGTTTAACAATAGTGGGTACTGGCCTAATTCGTCCCTGCTCCCGTTGTTAGGTGTTAATGTGTTGTTAAGTGTGAATTTGTACCTGTGTCCCTGAGGTCTGGCTTTTTTTCTGGAAAACCATAACTCTGGTTTTGTTCAGTTTGACTGTCGGCGCCCAGGTCTGACAGTGCTGCTCCAGCAGTGCCATGTTCTGGCGCAGCCTCTGTTCTGTGGGCGACAGCGGGACCAGGTCGTCCCCACAGAGCAGGAACTCGATTTCCATAATTAATGCAGATCAGTAAATCAAGGGACAAAACAATTATTGCGCCCGGGTCCTCGATGGGCTTTGACGTGCTAATGCGTTGGTTTAACAGTCCGGGTGTGGCAAGCCTCTAATGTCTCCCGACTTCGGCAAAAGGCACCCGCTTTTCATTGGAAGACAATGAACATTCTAGCCGTACACGTAAATATAGCATAAATACACCAAGGGATTGGGTGAGCTCCCATCACAAAAAAAACTGCGAACCTGCACTACAGCGACCACAGTACAGTATGGAGACCAAGACCTTTTACGGGAAGAAACGGGGTGCTTCTGCTGCCCCAGCTTCCAAAGAGCGAAGGGTAAGCAAAGACAGCAGACTTCATCTGAAATACGCGATTACAGCGCATATTACAAGGTATTATTGCCGTTTTGAATTTTAAATTCAATTATAATTATTTCTTCGTAGCCTGTTCTTCAAGAAAACACCGCACGGGCGAAACGATCTTCGAAATCTACCACCAGGACAGTAAAAAAGAAAGCGGTAAGACGGAAAAAAAGAAAAGTTTATTTTGACGTCTGTTCCGCGACTGATGAATACTACTGTGTGACTTTATTTCTTACATGAATTTTGTTATTTTGCCACAGGCCGTGGGTCTCTGCTCTCGGCCACTGGCCAGGGTGCCAACATGTAGAAGCAGCATCTGTGTGGAGACATTTCGGCAGCAGCGGGAGCAGCACGATGCATTATTGGGGAGGATTGGGAGGCTAGAGACACTCCTGAAAATGCAGAGGAAGGAGACAGTATGTTCCAGCAGTCAAACAGTTGAGCAGCTGTCTCCTGATAAGTGCCTCTCCCCGCCGCGCAGGTTGCAATGCCTGGCAGAAGCTCTGCCCCCCACAGAGCACACACCGCCTCAGGACACTCCATCCCGGCCTCTCCACTCACCACCGCGCAGGAATTTGTTGATGCTGTCCCCGCCGTCTATCTCCCCCCAGGAAGCACCGTTCACAGAGCGGAATTCACAGACGCCAGTGGGACGAATAATTCTCCCAGATATCCAACTGCTACCCATTACTCAGGAGATGGAGGGGGGGTTGTACTTGCAGTGCATCGGCATAGACGGGAAAGCAAGAGCCGACCGCTATGCCGCCCTCGTGTTTCGAAATCTTGTGACTTTTGAAATTTAGTGGGGGTGGACCACGTCTGTAAATTTCGATGGGTCCAGAGGCAAAAGTGCCTTGCCTTGCAATCTCCGGGAAACCATTAGTCGCATGGTGAATCAGAGATTCTCAACCCTTACTTCGTGCGACTGGAAAAGAATTCGTGATTGGATCAACGAAATGCTTCGTACAAGGAGGCGCTCTTTTCCTCTAGTCTAACAGTCTGTCCAAAAACAAAACATTCCTGTTAGACAAGAGGAATTGAAAAAAAAACAATTTTGTCAATGGAAACCGGTGTGTGTGTCTCTCTCTGCTGGATGTCCCTCTCACTCCCTGCTGAATGAATAAATGCATTTTATTAAAAATGCGTTTGCGTTTGTCTGGTATTTACTTTGGTCCCTTTTAACTGTTTTTCGATCTACTGTATTGCTTTGAGATGCCACTTTTAAAGGTGATATGTAAAATAAAGTTTTTTATTATTGTTATAGAGGAACATGATCAGATTTTCACTGGTTCAGAAAAAAAGATCTAAAGTGCTACACCTAACATTCTTAATTCGATGTATTTAAAGCAGTGAACTACTGTAGGTGTAACATAACATTCAGAAATACAATCGAGAATAGTTTTGTGGTGTTTGTTTAGATGAAACGTTCCTAAAACGTATAACGTAACAAAATTAAAGACGATTAAAATCTGTAATCTTTCCACTTGTACCGTATGTCATCGGAAAGTTTCTGCTTTGTGTAAGGATGATAGCAAAAAAGTAATCTTAAGTGGTGAGAAAGCTGTGCTCAATGTATTTAAGGGACTTAAAAGTAAAAGGAGATGCTTCATATTGCTTGACTAATTTTAAAAACTAAGTTATAAATGCAGACGCTCCCTCGGTGCCGCGCCGGGTGTAAATATCAAAATATACATTCGTCCCGGGCACAGGCCGAAGAGCGCCCGGCTGGGGTGCGCGGGGAAGGGCAGGACACTAGTTTAGGAAGGCGTACAGTCTGGGCAGGTATAGATTACACTTTTCTAAAACGTATTACAATCTAATCCTTCCACGTTTGATCCCAAAATCCCAAGAAATATAAATCTAAACGGGTAGAAAGCTATGCTGAAAGTTTATTAAGATACCTAGAAGACAAAGATACTGTATCGACTTATGTTGCATTAGCCTGATTATGATTAAAAAACACATATAATTAAACACGCGTTTGCGATTTAAATCAGAACACGATTTAAATCAATATAAATGTTTATATTGTAACGCATACTGTCCAGCCTCCATTTCTCCTATGAAAATTTACTCTGTTGCACACACACACACACAATAGAAGCAGGAAACAGAAGCAGGGACCGTTGTCAGAAGGGAAGAAGGTGACTATTCATTGTTATCAAAAATGACTTAGAATCGATCATGTTGCGATATTTTGAAATATAAAAGTCAGATGATTGTCCATGATATCGCTTTTCTATTTTTTCGAAGAAATGTTTGTTAAAAGAAAAGTCCAGCACCAGCTGGATTTGAACACACAACCTGCGAGTTGTTAGCCAGGCACGTAGACCAGTAGGCTACAGGACAACTCACATGAACAGGGAGGCGAAACAGCCCTACACAGCCCTGTCGCAGTACACGAATATAATCATATCATTATTAAATTCTTTAGATACGCGATTCCATATTATATTAGCAGAAAAGCTTAAAACTACCACTTTTTCACACGCTATTTCACATGCTAGTTAAATACTTCAATGCTTAAAATCGTTAGGGAGAAATGGAATACCAGTGTGTATTTTTCCTTTAAAGTACCGATTCCTGGAATCTGACTGGCTGACACCCTTCTGAAGTGGTTCCATGAAATCTGGTATACGGAAAAGAAAGCATTGATAAAAAAAAGCCTGGATTCTCATGTATCTCATACAAGTATCTTTTAATACAGTCTTTGCTGTGCTCTTGAGGATCCTTGTGGTATTTTGAGCTCTAGTTGAATGATAAGTGTAGCATTTTAAATCATTTTCGTAGTTAGAAATTATGAAACGCCCTGTTAAAAGCAAGGGAGTTTTTATGCCCGTTGAAGTAAAACAAAATGCCTGACAAAGTATGGCTTGGACAGATTCCAAGTGCTTGTACAAATGTGCTAAAGAAATTATACTTTGAGTATACAGCTTGTCCAAAGTCATCCATTATTAATACTATTAGTAATATCTTCGGTAAAGGCTTTGATGCATAAATATTTATGATAAAGGTAGGTTGTGTACTTTTGTCCAACTGAGCAATCTTGCTTTCATAAAATATACCAACATTTTAATGACTGAAGATTAACATGCTGTAATACACAGTTCAAAATTAAAGGCTCAAATGCTGTACATGAGAGGTTAAGCTCCCCCTGGCGGTTTTACAAGGTGACGCCGGATAGTTTCCGGCAGAGCGTCAAATGACGCGTGATTAACCACGTGACACTGCGTGACACCGCGTGATACCGCGACACGCCCACCGGGGTATGCCCCGAAATACCTCACCCATTTTGAATGGCTGCATCTGTATAATCTTTCCACTTGTATGTCATTGGAAAATACAAGAAGTTTCTGCTTTGTCTAAGGATGGTATCAAAAAGTAATCTAAGTGGTGAGAAAGCTGTGCTTAATGATAATTAAGGGACTTAAAAGTAAAAAAGAGATGCTTCATATTGCTTGACTAATTTTAAAAACTAAGTTATAAATGCAGGCGCTCTCTCGGTGCCACGCCGGGTCTAAATATCTAAATATACATTCGCCCCGGGCAGAGGCCGAATAGCGCCCGGCTGGGGTGCGCGGGGAAGAGCAGGAAAGGAGTGAAAGTGGTCAGGGCGGGGTTTAGGAAGGCCGCTGACCAGTGCAGGTGTCCCACAGTGAAGCGGGCGTACAGTCTGGGGAGGTATCCGTTTTCCTTGTAAATAGTTCCCTGCTTCTGCACCCCTGGGTCTTACTCTCTCTCTCTTTTCTCTCTCTCTCGGGCGCGCGGGCGGTGTGTTGGCATGCGCTGTTGGCGGGCGGGGGCGCGGGAGAGCCGGGCTAGCAGGTGGTGACGGAGAAGAAAAATAAAGGCTTTCACTTCCTTTAACTCCGCAAATCTGAGTTCTTGTGTCCGTCCTATCCAAACCCGAAAGTATTACAATATGTATCTAAATAGCAGGTGGTGTACAGCTTTTTAGTATAGATTACACTTTTCTAAAACGTTATTTAAAAAATAAAAACGATTACAATCTAATCTTTCCACGTTTCATCCCAAAATCCCAAGAAAAATAATTCTAAACGGGGAGAAAGCTATGCTGAAAGTTTATTAAGATACTTAGAAGACAAAGATACTGTATCAATTTATGTTGCATTTGTCTGATTATGATTAAAAAAACACATAATTAAACACGCGTTTGCGATTTAAATCAAAACGCGATTTAAATCAATATAAATGTTTATATTGTAACGCATACTGTACAGCCTCCATTTCTCTATAAAAATTTAAAAGATCGTGTGTGCAGCCTAAGAGGGTGGTCCACTGTCAGTGACAGCTGACAATCCTCCATACACCCATGTGAAAAATTAATAATGCCAATGTAAGCGTCGTATTTACAATTTGTTGATAAATAGAAATGTTAAGTTCTCTAAAGCTTTGTGATAGTTGACCCAGGCAGCAAAAGATCAGCTGCACTGGTAAGATGCGACACTGAAGATTTGATTAATAACCTTTTAAATCTGAAGGAAGATCTAAAGGGATCCCCCCCCCCCCCACACACACACAATAGAAGCAGGAAGCAGAAGCAGGGACCGTTGTCAGAAGGGAAGAAGGTGACTATTCATTGTTATAAAAAATGACTTAAATTCGATCATGTTGTGATATTTAGAAATATAAAAGTCAATTAATTGTTCATAATATTGCTATTCTATTTTTTCAAAGACATGTTTGTTAAAAGAAAAGTCACGGCACCAGTTGGATTTAAACACACAACCTGTAGGTTTAGTAATCAGGCACGTAGACCAGTGGGCTACTAGGGAAATCACCTGAAGAGAGAGGCTAAACAGCCCTACACAGCCCTGTTGCAGTACACAAATATAATCATATCGTTATTAATTTCTTTAGATAAGCGATTCCATATTATATTAGCAGAAAAGCTTAAAACTACCACTTTTTTACACGCTATTTCACATGTTAGTTAAAGACTTCGATGCTTAAAATGTTTAGGGAGAAATGGAATACCGGTGTGTATTTTTTCTTTAAAGTACCGATTCCTGGAACCTGACTGGCTGACACCCTTCTAAAGTGGTTCCATAATATCTGGTATACGGAAAAGAAAGCGTTGATAAAAAAGCCTGGATTCTCATGTATCTTGATACAAGTATCTTTTAATAGTCTTTGATGTGCTCTTGAGGATCCTTGTGATATTTTGAGCTCTGGTTGAATGATAAGTGTCGCAGTTTAAATAATTTTCGTAGTTAGAAATTATGAAACGCTCTGTTAAAAGCAAGGGAGTTTTTATGTCCGTTGCAGTAAAAGAAAATGCCTGACAAAGTAGGGCTTGGACAGATTCCAAGTGCTTGTACAAATGTGCTAAAGAAATTAGCAAAAAAAGTCACTCCTTTATCATATTGGCTAGCTAATGTCCTGTCCTCGTTAGTTAGATCAACGAAATGCTGTGGTGTTTGTCAAAGAAAAAACTAAAAGTATTTTCGTTTAAAATGACGGTTAGAAAGAATGTGGACCAGCGTAATACTTTGAGTTTACAGCTTGTCCAAAGTCATTCATTATTAATACTTTTAGTAATATCTTCGGTAAAGGCTTTGATGCATAAATATTTCTGATAAAGGTAGGGTGTGTACTTTTGTCCAACTGAGCAATCTTGCTTTCATAAAATATACCAACTTTTTATGACTGATGATTAACATGCTGTAATACACAGTTTAAATTTAAAAGTTCAAATGCTGTACATGAGAGGTTAAGCTTTATTGGCTCCTCCTGGCGGTTTTACAAGGTGATTCCGGATACTTTCCGGCATGACGTCAAATGACGCGATATACCGCGTGATACTGCGTTTTGATGCGACATGCCCACCGGGGTATACTGTGAAACACTCCACCCATTTTGAATGGCTGCATCTGTACCTATGCACATTTTTCACATATTTTATTGTTTTTACAGTGACTATGATCATATTTTGCACACACCTATGTATTTATTTTTATTTATTTACTGTATTTTATATTTATTTTGTATTACTGTATGTATTCTAATGTTTCGTCTATTCTGATGTCTGTTTTTTTGCTTGTCTTGGGCTGCTGTAACACATCAATTTCCCTTTGGGATCAATAAAGTCTTATCTATCTATCTTTAAGTGTTTGATCCATGTACTCTACCATGCCTGAACTCTGGGGGTGGTACGGGATTTGGAACCTTTGCTTTACCCCCAACAATCCTAATGCTATTTTATAGTTTTCCTATGAAAAGTGTGTAAAGTACAGTAGTGAAGTGTGTACCCTGATCTGAGTCAATCATGCGAGGAGTCCTCCACTGTTAGAAAACTTCTCTCCATAGTAACTTTGCTAGTGGGCATGTACGTGAGGATGCTTCAACCCAACTAGTAAATACTGTAGATCAGTAATTACAAATAGATATTTATTCACTCCACTATGTGGCAATGGCCCAGTAAAGTCCATGTGGAGGTGTGTCCACAGCCCTGTGGGTCAGGGCACATGCCCCATTTTAACCTTAATTCCCTGTCCAACCTTTTCCTGTAGACATATCACACGCCGTCTGGAGCAATCATTAAATTCCCATCCCATGCCTCACCACCACCATGTTTTCTTTTTCTGAGCTTTCATTCCCCATCTCCTACATGTTCCTGTCCATGGTATATCTGCATGAGGGGTCGTAGCTATCCGATTGGTACCACCACCTGATCCCTTCATCAGACTTCTTCCTTAGTGACCCAAGCACCTTTTTCTTCCCAACACCTCAGAGTTTCTGAGTCCTCTTTTTCACTCTAGACCACTAGGTCCTCAACACTGGTCTCAGGTAAAATTTACTTAAGTGGGGGTAACAATTATTCCCAGATCCAATGTATCCAGTGCAGCCTGGGGCTTCTTTGAAGTTTTCCTTTTGATGTGCCTTAACATTTAATTTCAGTCCCTATGGTTGTTATTAAGGTGCACTTTTCCACATGGGACAGAAGTCATGTACCACACCAAAAGCATACCTACTATCTGTGTATATGTTGACCTTCTTCCCCTTTCCTTCATGTAGGGCTTCTCTTAAGGCCACCATTTCCACTAGTGGTGCCCCATCTGTCCTGGAGAGTCGGTTCATACTTTATACCCATCTACAGTCACCATAGCCCATCCAGTCTTTTGCTGTCCCTCAGTATAAAATCCGGATCTGTTAACCCAAATAACGTGTCTGGCTCAGTCAGGAGAGTGTATGTGTGCAGTATTAAATTTTGTAGTCCTACCAGGTCTTCCATGGCTCTTACACCCCAAGCAGCACAGTCAGCAGCCATTAAGAATTTCACTTGTGCTTTCATAGCACTGGGCATCATAGTGGAGTAAAACCCCACAGGCTCATATCTATCTCTTGCGTTCTGGCACAGTATGGTGCTGTAACTCACGTCTCCTTCCCAGCACAGGTGGGATGGTTCCTATAGGTCTGGTAGTCCCAGAGCCAAGACTGAGGTCAGGGCCTGCTTCAGGGCAATGAAGGCCTCATCTCTTTCTTGGGTCCAGTCGAGTGTGAACACTCTGGGCTCACCTTCTGTTGTCATCTTATGGAGGGGAGCTGCAATTTCAGAGTAATCAGGATCTATATAGTAGTGAAACAGTCCCAGAACACTTCTCATACCTGATACTGTAATTGTTCTGGCATCTTGAGGATGGCTCTTACTTTCTTGTTTGTCATGGTCCGCTGCCCTCCAGAGATCTTATGCCTCAGGTGCAACATCCCACCTCAGCTTTGGCAGGATTGACTTCAAACTCTTCTTCCAGTTGTCCCAGGACAGCAGCTAGGGACCCCTCATGCTGGTCGCCTGTGGGACTAGCTAGCAAAATGTCATCAACATATTGTAGACATATGGACCTTCCAGGTCCCCTCTGGCTAAATTGTGGAACCTTAGGGCAGCTTTGTCCAAATGTGTTGCTTACATGTGTTAAAATGAATGCAAATTTATCTTGTGAAGTGGGATGGACCGAAATCCATTAGAAATATCCAAAACTGTAAAAACATATTTTTCTCAATGCTTGCCAGGATGGTGGCTGGATTTGTTACAATGGCATGAACTTAAGGGGTCACTTTATTAAGGTGGGTGCCATCTATGGTGATTCTCCAGGCACCATCGGGTTTCTTGACTGTCCACACGGGAGAGTTATTGTGTGATTGGGCATGCCAAATGACTCCGGTCATCAGCATGTCTTTTACTTCCTCCATAGCCTGAATTGCTTCTGCCTTAATGTGGTATTGCCAATGTGGGGCGTGGCTAGGTTCTGGCACTCAAATTGGATTTACTCTTGCCAATCCACAGCCTAAATTGTGTTGAGCCCAGACCTCAGTGCGATCTTCTGCAGCTGAATTTTCACTGATTAAACAAATAAGAAATTAGAACCAGCTCAAATTTCTAGTTATTTATTCTATGTAAACACAAAGTAATTGCTCTCAGAAAATGCTCTGAAAATGCTCTTTTTCTTGTTCACTTAGGAGACCTTGATCGAAATCGATGCGAGCTGTCAAAAAGCATTTATTTTCTATTTCTATTTCTGCTCCAGAAAAATTGCACATTTCCATGTTTGCTCTGTTTGTTGAGATTTGAACTCTATATACTAGCAGAAAGATGTTTTTGCTTCCCCTTTCCACAAAAATATATAAATGTATTGTAGGTAGAATTCACTTTTTTCTATCTGTGTCTATCCCTAGTCTCTCTCGTGCGCTGAAATTTGAAAACAGAATGGTTAAATTAAAAAATAGTTTTAATTCAGTTTAAATTTTAACTGTACATACTTTCTGAAGTATTTGGCAAGGGCTTTAAAGAGAGGGAGTGCCAAAAAATGTTGGTGCCATCATCTCAGCTTTAAAGGTACCCTCCTCGTAGAAGACTTTTCACCTCGAATGTTTGCCCAGCCTTAAGTTGGAACTAACCCTAACCCTATACCTGCCACTCAGAAAAATGTAAACTCTTTTTCTGTTTTTAAATCTAGACTCAAGACATATGAGTCAGGCTTTTAAGGCCCAATTGTAGAGAGGTCTTAATAGAACTGGTTCATGATAGGTTGAAAAGAAGAAACTCCAAGAGAAGAGAAAACTTTAGTGTTAGAGTGTTTCCCAGACTAGGCCAGCGTGACTGCTGTATATTCCTTAATGTCACGTAGCAGTTCTTTCCGGGCCCTATGCAGACAATGCGATCCGGAATAGTGAAGATACACGAGGGAGAAAGTCATGCAGGAAAGGGTCAGGATACAGGGGGGCATGTCCGAGGTGAGCTGGTGTCCTGGGGAAGTGAGTCCGGGCGAACAAACAAAGCCAAAGTCCAAACGGGGAATCCAAACGGGAGAGTAGAGTCCAAAGCCAGGAGATCCATCCAGGGTAAAAACCATGAGCCGGGTCGGGACCGGCGGGGCAGGGGATCAGGAACAGAAAGTTAAAACCATAACGGAGCCAGATGCAGCAGGACCCCGGTCTCTCACGATGCGGAAATCAATGAGGAACCAGGAGTAAGGTCCGCGTCTGGCTTTTAAGGGGGAGCAGGAATAGGGAACAGGTGCAGACAATGGGAGGGAACAAGGAAGGGCTGGAGCGCCCTTAAGAGGAGGGGTTAGCGATCGTGACACTTAAAATAATAAAAATACCTCTTGCGTCTAGTACACTGTTGAATTGAAATTCAAACTGCTTTATTGGCATGACCGGTAAATCACAGCGTTACCAAAGCATATACAGTCTGTACAACAAACACAATCCAATTACAAAAAAATAGTAGGACATTAACATAATACATACAATATATCGAGAGAAAAGCTCACTGTTCCTCAGGCTGTGACAGGAGAAACATACTGTGTTGCAAGCTCAGTTAAGTTTCCTGCCTCCATAGGACATGAACACTGTGCCGATTCTGGAAGCTGTGGTAATTCTGGGTTTAAATTTGTTATATTGGGGAAGAATGTTTGTGTAATCCCAGCTATTTTCTCACAGTGGCTCAGAAAGTGCATCTCGGTTTCTCCCTGCAGGCAGTGGGGGCACTGCCTGTCCTGCCTTGGCAGCCAGGTCTGCATGTGTCATCCAGCTTCTATGGCCAGATTGTGCTCACCAAGGATGTGCTTTATTGGGTTCTGTTTCTTGCTTTGGCCAGATATTCTGCTATAGAGTTTTGTCTGTTTAGGTTTTGTATTGTGTTTGTGTCTGTGTCGCAGAGGGTTTGGAATTGTTGTGTGTTTTGCTGTGATTTGGTTGATTTTTATTTGTATTCTGTTTGCTGTGCTGTCCTGGAGCTGGTTGGTGTCAGAGAGCCTTAGGACCAGCAGGCTGAGGGGGCTCTTTTATATACTCAGCGGTGCATTGTTGTGGTAGGAATGCTGGTCACTGTCTGGTGTAACCAGTATTTGATCCCTCTGTTCTGATTTGGAATGGCTATTGGCCTTATTTGGCCCTACATTGTAAGGTGTTTTTCTCTTAACCTGTAGGAAGATTTACAGAGCTCTGTGTGCAGAGTTTCTATAATCTTGGTCTTTGAGTGGACCCACACTTTACTGCCATATAGTGTAGTGTTTCATAGCCGTTCAGGGAAGCTAAATATGTAACGTTGTGGCTCTCTGAAGGCACCAGTTCTGTAGGGTTTGGGCATTTACTGTGACAATTATCAATTGTAGCAGTAAATCACAAAGTTGATTCTTTTGATGGCTTTAGAATCCAACCATACGACATAACTCAAACAACGCACACACGCAGGTACTAATACACGAGGATACATTTATTAATACATAGAATATGCATATAAACCTAACAGATCTTATCGAGAGGGTTATCAGAATACAAAAGGTATATATTCAGTTACGAAGTGTTACACATATCAAGAGGACATACGTTCAGTATATCATTCATTAAGACCGTTTCATAAATGAACTTGGTTATAACTTCTACATTAGATACTCAAAACAAGTACATAACTCTTAGGAATTAAACTGATATCAACTGGTTGGGATAGCAATTGAATTCTCGAGCTGTAATGCAGTGAAGTTGAATACTCATCCAATCTCTGGGGATTCAGATCTCCTGCGGGCACAAAGAAACAGTTGCAGGCTGTTGCTGTCCAATCCGCGCTCTCTGGCTCCGTGCCAGGCTGTGCTGTGCGGCTTGCGACGGTGCGCTGCTGATGCTCACTGACCGGCTAGTTAGTGTTGGCTTTAACTAGCAAAGTTTGCGCACAGGAGAAAAGATGACTGTGGGTCCCAGCAAGTCAGGAAGAGGACTGGTTCGTTCCTGATGAAGAGCTAGTTCTGAATAGTGATTCAGCTGTCCACAGTTCTGACCTGTTCACGAGGCCTGCTGCTGGTTACTCTCTGGCAACCTCCACTCTAGACTCTTAGAACAAAGGAAAGTTCTGGCACTCGGACACACTGGCCGTTCCGTGGTTGTCCGGGCTGAGTCTCGGGATGGTCAGGAGGCGCGCTGCGAGAATGTCCTGCCCTTGGGAGCCTTCTGCTCCTGGGCCGTCCTGCCCTGGAATTCTCCTTTGAATTCCCTTTAGAACAGTCCACAGAATCCTCTCCAGAATCTTACTGAATCTCCCGAATCTGAATCTTGTTGAATCTCAATCTCCCAGGCTCTCTGTGTTGCCTGTTTTTACCTGGAGGAACTTCAGCTCGTTGATTGGCTGAAAGTTCCATGGGCATCAGAGTCCCACGTGGGTTACTCAGCCCTACCAGTCCCTGATTGGTTGATCAAGGTGAGATATGAGTCACTTAGTCCTGACACTTAGTAATACAGTCCAGATGTCCATCCGGCACTCCCTAGACTGATAGGCGCCAGTGGATGACCATTGATCATGATAGCCAGACTTAGCTAAGTGCATCCCCCTTTGGGAGCTGTCCTAGGAAACCTTAAATCACCCTGCACTAATGGTCTCTCTGTGGCTGCTCCACAGAGATGAACAGAGAAATGGGGCCTCATTTGGGAAGCTCAGAAACACTTAATTCTGCCTTATTATTAAGCCTCGCCGCTACATATCCCCCCTTTTTGAAGGTCACGAGGTCCTGAGGCGTTGTTGCCTTCAAAACAAAACAGAGTTAAGTGATGTCCCTTGCCATTAGAACATTAATCTTAAATGTCCACATTACTCCTCGAGAATTCATACCGGAACCAGCATTGGATACAAACAGGATGAATAACATCTGGAGTATGTATAAACAAGGTAGGAGACATTATCTCAGTCTAGGAATTACACATCAGGAAGTTCACTGTCAATATCTGATACCTCTGTAGTAGATATTTGGGGAGAAGTCACTTCCTTTCTTTTGACATGCTACCTTTGACTCATTCATGCTACCCAGAGTACATCTTGATGTGAGAGTACATCATTCAGAGTACACTGTCAGTCATGATCCAGCTACCCGGCAGCAGTGTTACAATAACACCAGTTCCTGTTCCCAGCCCCCCAATAAACCACAACACCTGTGTTGGGTATCTGCTAGGGTGGTTTGGAGGTTTGTTCCATTAAAGCAAACTCAACTACCTGTACCTCTTCAGGGCTTACTGTTTCTTGGATTTCTATCCAATTCAATAGTGTGGCACCTGAAGGCATCCAAGACCTCAAGTTTGGTCTTATATTGTCTGGTTCCAGACCGTACAGTGATAAGTTACCATGCTGTACTATGGCCTCCTCGGGAACTTACAGGAACTGTTTGATTAGGTAGCTGCATTGCGGTAGCTGTATCATACCTGTCACAAGTCATAGTGTCAGTTAAATGTGGTGTGCTGACCAGCCATTTACTTCCCACCTGCTCTTCATGGGGTTCATTAACCTCCCTCTGCCCATTAGTAGCTTTACACCCTTCATTGGTGAATCGTTTAGACACAGCCAATGGATAGCTTTGGTAGCCATACCCATCTCAAGATTTGGAACCGAATTCAATCTTGGATTGCCTTCTGGGTGAGCTATGAGCGATGGGGTTAATGTCACATACTCCTCTACTGAGAAGAGTGGAATCAAGTGGGTTGGGAATTGTGCCGTGGTTAGACTGGCTACAGTGGCACTAAACTCCCTTAACAGGTCTTGTGTCAACATTCTGGCCTGTTGCACACAAGCATAAACCCATTGTATAACACTGGCAATCATGTCCACTGGTTGGGGAATAAGGTTTAACCCTGTTGCATAGGAAGTTGCCTGTAGGGTTTTCCCTAAGCTTTCCAACTTTTGCTGCTGTCGATACAGTCTGTCACTACCCTCTGGCCTCTCTGACACCTGCCTTCTTGGGGCAGTCAGGGTGAGAGTGCCAGTAGCACACAAACCTACCAGAAAAAGCAAACGTGCAACAGTGGCGGCAGCAATCAGTCCTCCCAAAAGTCTTTTCGGGTGGCTGATCCCAGTCATCTCCTTCTGAGTGACTGTTGCCTTTCTAAGCTGGCTCAGCGTGTACATGGTGTCTTTCTCAGTATGCCATGTGGCATCTTGGGCACCAACATCCTGGAAATCTGGGGAGATCTGTGCTCTAGGAACCCTGCAGGGGGTGGTGCAGCGGTGGAGCATGCCTGACCCTCGGCTGAGTGGTCATCTGGAGCACCTGAGTGATCTGGGATTGTTATCCCATTCTCACTGTTCAGGTCCACCCTGCACACCTCCTGATTGAGGAATCCCTCTATCGGCATGTTTACAATCGTTAGCTGGGCGTGGGTGTAGGACACCTGCTCGCTCCCCCCTTCCCTCGCTAGGGGTTCAGGGAGCTGCCCCAGCACTGAGATAGCTAGTTCACTGTCTTTGAACTCGCTATCACCCACCAGGCCCATGTCAGTGCAGGCGGGGATTCTGACACCCCTCTTTGCGATGTCCTGCACTGGCAGGCGGGTGGCTTGACCATCCAGCTCCAGTATGGCTGAACCACTGTTGGTCAGACTCAGACTGACAGACTGAGCTGGTGGCTGTAAGAAAACCGGCTCGGCTTTCATTCCCTGTCCCTTCTGGGGGACTGGGTGTGTTGGCAACCCTGCCATTGAGGCAGGAACAATCAGGTCAGTCTCTCTCACTACCTGGTAGTTGTGAGAAATAATGTTACCTGACTGCAGGTTCCTTGGGTCACAGCAGAGGGAATCGGCATCTGGGATCGGGTGTGTCCACAGCGCAGTAGTCTCAGCGTCCAGCTGGACCTCCTGTCTAACCTGTGAATGTTGCACCAGGGGCACCTGGCGGTGGCCCTGTGACAGCTGCTCAAGCAGATCCTCACTAATAGAGGACCTCTCAGGGCTAAGGGTGAGGGCTACATCACCAACCTGCTCTCCTGCCATCTGGATCCCTTCCACCACTGCGGGGTGGTGGTCCTGACCCCTCTTGGGTGCCAGGGTGCACAGGGAAAGCTCCTTTTCATCGCCAGGTGGGGAGATCTGCTCCTCTTTAGGGATGTAAAAGGGGTGTGCTTTACCTGGTGGATCAGGCGGCTGCTTGGAGCACCGCTCCTGTGGCAGGGAGGCTGTTGTGACCTCAGCCGGGACACGACTTCCCTGTATTTCCGGGGAACAAGAAAATATTTTTATTTCTTGTCCAGAGGGAACAGAAGGAATCTTCGCATAGGCTTCTGTGTTCGGTGGGCACTGTGTGAGCACAGTCTGCCTCTTGGCCCCCCTTTCCTTCTGTACAGAAAGCTTAGGAGCCTTGACCTGTTTCCACACTTTGCCTTTCTGGTGATCCACCAAAGGTTCCACTCTGAGTCTTATGCCCTTTTCTTTTTCAACCCGTTTGAGCTTGCCGTGTGACATCAAACACCTTTCAACCTCAGTGTCAATCAGTGTCTCACTGGGTAAGACATCTCCCATGGCAGCCTTGAGGTAAAAGCTTCCTGCTTTTCCTCTGTGTTTTACTGCCTGCTCTGTGACTTCAGGGGTGGAGTCAGCACTCGCTTGGGAGTGGCTGACCTCATCCAGGCAGGAACCCTTCCGCTCAATCAGATAGACTGAGGGAGGGAGAGGGGGCGGGTCTCCGCCTCCTCCAGTGGAGAGTATCAGCTCATTCACGCTTCCGGCAGCCTTGGGGAGCGGTTGTCCCTGTCCTAATAAAGCTTGTTCAAGCCTGGCCAGGCGGGAGGCTACTGAATCCTTTTGTTCAGCTTTATTTAGCCCTTTCCCTCCCCCGGTGTTCTCATGGCACTTAGGACACTGGGTGCGGTCCTGTGTGCCTGCTTTGGAACGGGGCTTAGCCAGCTCAGGAGCCTGTGCTCCTTCGAGCAGGAGGGAGTTAACCCTGCTGGCTCTGACGGCGAACACAGTCGCTTTAGCAGCTTTTTGCTCAGAGCGACTTTGGACATCATACTCCCAGGCTTTCTGCACGAATCTCTTAATATCAGTCACTTTCATGGTCTGTGCATCTGTATGCATTAAGATCATCTTTCTGACTGATGGGTGGAGATTCGCAATGAATAAACCCTTGAAATGTGTTCTCTGTGTTCTCTTCGCAACCCTCATCATTTCGCCCTGCAAAATAAGTTCGTCTAAGTCTCTCGTAATATTCGCGAGGGGACTCTGCTCTCTCGTGCTTAATGTTAAGGGCGGCGGCTATCGCGGCAGTCGGGTCAATAAACGCACTGTATTCTTCGATAAGTGCTTGACATAGCTGTTCAAAGTCATTACAGGCTTCTTTCATCTGCCTAGCCATCCACTCATGTACAGCTCTGCTGGTAGTTTTCCTGACCAGAAACACTTTCTCCTGTTCTGTGGCGTTTGGCAGGAACTGCAGGTTATACCTGAGGTCTTGAATATAACTCTCGATATTATTCTCTGACACTGCGGGGTCAAATCTCTCTACGTCCTTCGCTAGCTCTCTCAGAGAATGGAGATTTATTCTTCTAGCTTCTCCGCTGACGGAGATATGGAAGAGATCGTGGTCAGACTTGTCGCTGCTAGAGAGAGTGCTTAATAGCGACTCGAATTCAGACCTTTTAGCAACCATCGTTAAACTTAAAGAGTATTACTTTTAAGTACGAAATCACAGTTTTACCACAGAAAACCACAAGATCAAGTATGCAATCAACCCGGTAGATTGCAAAAGATCACAAAACACTCAAGCACTGCTTAAAGAGCAAGGGGAACTTTTTTTTTTCTTTCGGCTTTCAGCACACTGTATTATCGTGTATGAAACCCGCGGCGTTTTATATGAATTATTCCGGTTGGTTGATTCATTTCAGTCTTGCCACGCCGGTCCAGGGACGCCATAAATGTAGTGTTTCATAGCCGTTCAGGGAAGCCAAATATGTAACGTTGTGGCTCTCTGAAGGCACCAGTTCTGTAGGGTTTGGGCATTTACTGTGACAATTATCAATTGTAGCAGTAAATCACAAAGTTGATTCTTTTGATGGCTTTAGAATCCAACCATGCGACATAACTCAAACAACGCACACACGCAGGTACTAATACACGAGGATACATTTATTAATACATAGAATATGCATATAAACCTAACAGATCTTATCGAGAGGGTTATCAGAATACAAAAGGTATATATTCAATCAGTTACGAAGTGTTACACATATCAAGAGGACATACGTTCAGTATATCATTCATTAAGACCGTTTCATAAATGAACTTGGTTATAACTTCTACATTAGATACTCAAAACAAGTACATAACTCTTAGGAATTAAACTGATATCAACTGGTTGGGATAGCAATTGAATTCTCGAGCTGTAATGCAGTGAAGTTGAATACTCATCCAATCTCTGGGGATTCAGATCTCCTGCGGGCACAAAGAAACAGTTGCAGGCTGTTGCTGTCCAATCCGCGCTCTCTGGCTCCGTGCCAGGCTGTGCTGTGCGGCTTGCGACGGTGCGCTGCTGATGCTCACTGACCGGCTAGTTAGTGTTGGCTTTAACTAGCAAAGTTTGCGCACAGGAGAAAAGATGACTGTGGGTCCCAGCAAGTCAGGAAGAGGACTGGTTCGTTCCTGATGAAGAGCTAGTTCTGAATAGTGATTCAGCTGTCCACAGTTCTGACCTGTTCACGAGGCCTGCTGCTGGTTACTCTCTGGCAACCTCCACTCTAGACTCTTAGAACAAAGGAAAGTTCTGGCACTCGGACACACTGGCCGTTCCGTGGTTGTCCGGGCTGAGTCTCGGGATGGTCAGGAGGCGCGCTGCGAGAATGTCCTGCCCTTGGGAGCCTTCTGCTCCTGGGCCGTCCTGCTCTGGAATTCTCCTTTGAATTCCCTTTAGAACAGTCCACAGAATCCTCTCCAGAATCTTACTGAATCTCCCGAATCTGAATCTTGTTGAATCTCAATCTCCCAGGCTCTCTGTGTTGCCTGTTTTTACCTGGAGGAACTTCAGCTCGTTGATTGGCTGAAAGTTCCATGGGCATCAGAGTCCCACGTGGGTTACTCAGCCCTACCAGTCCCTGATTGGTTGATCAAGGTGAGATATGAGTCACTTAGTCCTGACACTTAGTAATGCAGTCCAGATGTCCATCCGGCACTCCCTAGACTGATAGGCGCCAGTGGATGACCATTGATCATGATAGCCAGACTTAGCTAAGTGCATCCCCCTTTGGGAGCTGTCCTAGGAAACCTTAAATCACCCTGCACTAATGGTCTCTCTGTGGCTGCTCCACAGAGATGAACAGAGAAATGGGGCCTCATTTGGGAAGCTCAGAAACACTTAATTCTGCCTTATTATTAAGCCTCGCCGCTACAATACCATAATCAGTTGGATGACACTTTTACATATTCACAACCTAATATATAGGGTGGGGCTGAAGTTGTACAGAATCTTTCTACCGGTGTAGAAGGCCATGCATGCCTTGTTCTTCAGTGCCTATGCAGTCTGGTCCAAACTCCCAGATAAAATGATTGTCAGTCAGAAGCATGTGTAGTTGGTTGTGTGTCCCAATGTTCAGAGTGAAGTGGTACCTGTTTTCATGAGATACGGCTTTCTTCTGGAATGCTTGACTATGGTCTTGCCTTTATTAGATAAGATAACTTTATTGGCCATATACGGATGCAGCCATTCAAAATGCGTAGGGTATTTCGCGGTACACCGCGGTGGGCGTGTCGCATCAAAACGCAGTATCACGCAGTATCATGCGGTGTAACGCGTCATTTGTCGTCTTACCGGAAAGTATCAGGAATCACCTTGTAAAACCGCCAGGAGGAGCCAATAAAGCTTAACCTCTCATGTACAGCATTTGAACTTTTAAATTTAAACTGTGTATTACAGCATGTTAATCATCAGTCATTAAAAAGTTGGTATATTTTATGAAAGCAAGATTGCTCAGTTGGGCAAAAGTACACAACCTACCTTTATCATAAATATTTTAATCATGCAGAAATATTTTATGCATCATAGCCTTTACCGAAGATATTACTAATAGTATTAATAATGAATGACTTTGGACAAGCTGTAAACTCAAAGTATTACGCTGGTCCACATTCTTTCTAACCGTCATTTTAAATGAAAAGACTTTATTTTTTTCATTGACAAACACCACAGCATTTCGTTGATCTAACTAACGAGGACAGGACATTAGCTAGCCAATTTGATAAAGGAATAAATGACTTTTTTTGCTAATTTCTTTAGCACATTTGTACAAGAACTTGGAAACTGTCCAATCCCTACTTTGTCAGGCATTTTCTTTTAATATAACGGACATAAAAACTCCCTTGCTTTTAACAGAGCATTTCATAATTTCTAACAACGAAAATTATTTAAACTGCGACACTTATCATTCAACCAGAGCTCAAAATATCACAAGGATCCCCAAGAGCACAACAAAGACTGTATTAAAAGATACTTGTATCAGATACATGAGAATCCAAGCTTTTTTATCTACGCTTTCTTATCTACCCTAAGAAGTAGTCTTTAAAATTTATCACACAGTAAAAAGTCAAATTTCTGGGGTGTCCGTGTACCAGCGATTATGGTAACGCTACAGAAGGGTGTCAGCCAGTCAGATTCCAGGACCAGAATTATCTGTTTTATAATCGAGAATATAATATTTAACCATGTATCTAAAGAAATTAATAATGATATTAATTTAAGGATCTAAATATCTAAATCTATGTATCTATATAGCTGGTAGTATTACTGTATTTCACTTTCTTTGTAAACACGTTTTGTTAACACCCGAATCGCAGGTGGATTTTGTTTTTTGGTCTGTTATGGTCTGTACTAGCTCAAATCCTGCTTAACTAAAAATTAGACACAAGAAGAGTATTATTGGACAATGTTGTGAGGCTCTGGCAGAATTTCTCTGTAAACTGAAGAGTTATAGAGGAGACAGGTTGTGTATCGCTTCTTTTGATACTTGTAAAAAAAAAACATTCCAATGTTAATGCGACACGGAAGATAATGTGGTGTATTGGTCGTTAGTGAAAAGATTTAATCATTTAATCTCTTTACTGTGCACATTTTAATCCGCTTAGTATTGAATATTTATATGGAATTTTACCACTAAAGGGAAATTTTAGTAGCTAAGCATAAAACGCAGAGGAGCATAACGAAGGTAATAAAGGTCATAAACGATATTAATTTAGGAACATAAACATATTATGTAAACTCTATGTTGCTGTTATTGGTATTTTAAAGAAAAAATACACACCAATACTCAATTTCTCCCTAAACATTTTAAGCACCAAAGTCTTACATTTGGTTGACCTCCCGACCATATTACTGTAATATCTGTATTGCTGTTTCAGTACATGCCACATGACTTGCCTTGGTGGCATCACGGCTTAAGTGACTGATTTATAGTACTGTATAAACGTGAGGTTGGGTGTTCAAATCCAGCAATCACTATGAGTTTTCTTTTAACAGAAACACTTCTTTGAAAAACTAAAATAGCAAATATTATGGACACTACAGTATATTTACATTTTTTATATTTTAAAATAACACATGTTCGTACTGTATGTACAGTACACAGCAGTACTGCAGGTTGAACTGTAGGGCGCAAATCCACCTGAGCCCAGAAGCCCAACATATTAATGTGCATTCGTCTGGCGCTGCGCGGTTTTCATAACTCTCTGCGGGAGTGCTGGCTGTGACGAATTAAACTGGTTTCACAGGTATTTTCAAAGTAGAAGGAGGTGAGTCTTGCAGCGAAAGAGACCTCCCCCCCCTCCAAAACCCCTTTTTTTTGCTTACAGTATTAGTACTTAAGTACAGTACAGTAAGTACATACAGTACTTACTAACGGTAGTACTTCTTGCGTTAAGAAAGCTAGGTGTTAGCATAAACTATTAGTAATCAATAATATTAAATTTAGCACTGTAATAAATTATAATAATAATAAACTGTGCTAATAATAAATTCTATTCTACTCTGAGAATGTAGGGGGGAGGAAGAATGCCCGTGGTCTTTTCACTGATAAACTTGTATCAAGCTGTCAACAAAAACCATCTGTCAATTTTTTTTTTAAAGTCAATTGTGTATCCATAATAGTGTTATTTTGATATTGGTAATTGCTATTGCTACTGAGTCTCTGTGTCTACAGTACATTGTGAACAAACCGGTTCAACTACCCAGCCACTGTTGTTTCATCGGTTGTTATCCTGTTAAGCGCTTTGAGGAGCCACCTTTAAAGGCGCTATATAAAATAAAGTTTATTATTATTATTAATATTGATCATATTTTTCCTCCCAAAACTTCTAAATTGTTGTTGTTATTGTTGTTGTTATCCTGTAAATCGCTTTGAGAAGCATACTGTCCAGCTTGTCAGGTGCATTCTCTTGTAAAATAATAAGTAGAGCTTTGGGGTTATTAGTGCACCACTTACAGCAACCCAATGTAAATACATTTTCTCTCCAAAGCCACCACCACTTGTATGAATCATAGCCCTGCCAAACGATGCAAATTCCGCTGCAATGGTTATGTGCAGGAATTATTCAGTATGGCATCTCCATGTTCAATTAACACTGCTCTGTGTGCAAATGCAAATGCATTTAAAAAAAGTTACCTTTAAGGGCGCTATATAAAATAAAGTTTATTATTATTATTAATATTGATTATATTCTTTCTCCCAGGACTTGTAAAATTGTTGTTGTTATTGTTGTTATCCCGTAAAGCACTTCGCTGGTTATTAAAGATTTATTAATTACATCACCACCACTGGCCGTGGGGCCGTGGGGTGAGACAGGGCTGCAGCCTGAGCCCAACACAGTTTAATATCTATATCAACGAATTAGCAGGAATGTTGGAACAGTCTGCGGCTCCTGGTCTCACACTACACGACACAGAAATCAAGTTCCTGCTCTATGCAGATGACCTGGTCCTGCTGTCGCCCACAGAACAGGGGCTGCGGCAGAACCTGGCACTGCTGGAGCAGCACTGTCAGACCTGAGCGCTGACAGTCAATCTGGACAATCTGGACAACCAGTTATGGTTTTCCAGAAAAAAGCCAGACCTCAGCGAAACAGGTACAAATTCACACTTAACAACAACACATTGGAGCACTCATCCAGCTACACATATCTCGGCATATCACATACTGTATCACATATACTGTACCATCAGCTCATCTGGAAGTTTTGACCTGGGAGTGAAGGCACTGAGGGAGAAGGCACTCAGGGCTTTCTATGCAATAAGAAGGAGGCTCTTCAACATCAATCCACCAACAAGAATCTAGCTCCAAATATTTGAAAGTGTAATCTGTAGCGGCAAGGCTTATTAAAATACAGGGCTTTTCTGCTCCCTTGCCAGTGAGGCCCCATCTCTCTCTTCAAGCTATTCATGCAGGCTGATTTAAAGATGTTTTCTTTTGATAAGGGACAGCTCCCAAATGGGGATGCACTTAGCTAAGCCTGGCTATCATGATCAATGGTCATCCATTGGCGCCTATCTGTCTAGGGAGTGCCAGATGGAAATCTGGACTGCATTCCTAAGTGTCAGGAGTAAGTGACTCATATCTCACCTTGATCAACCAATCAGGAACTGGTAGGGCCGAGTAACCCACGTGGGTCTCTGATGCCCATGAAACTTTCACCCAATGAATGAGCTGAAGTTCCTCCAGGTAAAAACAGCAACACAGAGAATTTCTAAGGGGAATTCTAAGGAGAATTCCAGGGGTGCGAGACAATTCCAGGGCAGGACGGCCCAGGAGCAGAAAGGCTCCCAAGGGCAGGACATTCTCTGGGCATCCTGACCATCCTGAGACTCAGCCTGGACAACCACGTAACGGCCAGTGTGTCCGAGTGCCAGAACTTTGCTTTGTTCTAAGAGTCTAGAGCGGAGGTTGCCACGAGTAACCAAAGGATCCACCCGAGCATCAGCATCAGCAGCAAGCCTCGTGAACAGGTCGGAACTGTGGACAGCTGAATCACTATTCAGAACTAGCGCTTCATCAGGAACGAACTGGTTCTCTTCCTGACCTGCTGGGACCCACAGTCATCTTTTCTCCTGTGCACAAACCTCGCAGGAGTCTCCACCAAGCAGCACAGCACAGCCTGACACGGAGCCAGAGAGCGCAGATTGGACAGCAACAAGCCTGCAACTGTTTCTTTGTGCCTGTAGGAGATCTGAATCCCCAGAGATTGGATGAGTATTCAACTTCACTGCATTACTGCTCGAGAATTCAATTGTTATCCCAACCGGTTGATATCAATTTAATTCCTAAGAGTTATGTACTTGTTTTGAGTATCTAATGTAGAAGTTGTAACCAAGTTCAATTACGAAATGGTCTAAATGAATGATATACCGAACGTATGTCCTCTTGATATGTGTAACTCTTTGTAACTGACTGAATATATACCTTTTGTATTCTGATAACCCTCACGATAAGATCTGTTAGGTTTATATGCACATTCTATGTATTAATAAATGTATCCTTGTGTATTAGTAGCTGTGTGTGTGCGTTGTTTGAGTTATATCGGTTGGTTGGATTCTAAGGCCATTAAAATAATTAATTTCGTGATTTACTGCTACAAGTTATAATTGTCCCAGTAAATCCCCAAACCCCTACAGAACTGGTGCCACATGAGAGCACACTACAGTCCAACCCATTGCCCTATATGGCAGTGAAGTGTGGGGTCCCCTCACAGACCAGGAGTAGACTCAATGGGACAAACACCCCACAGAAACACCTAACAACGGGTGCAGGGCCGAATTAGGCCAGTACCCACTATTGATAAACATACAGAAAAGAATATTAAAGTATTGGCTTTAATATTAGCCGTACAGAAAATTAAGGTTCCCCTTTCCATTCAACGGGTGTCTGAGCCGCTGTGTCCTATCTTCTGACGGTCGCTGTTGTGAATGTCTGTAGAGTGTATCTTATTTTTAGTACTATATTTTTATATTATATTCCCTATTAATCAAACTCTAAGAGTATGTATCGCCTTGTCCCCCCCTCCCGCCCCTCTTTGTGTACAGTAGAGCCTCCTGTCCTGTATGGTGGAGCCCATACAGCTGTGTCTGCGAGAGAATCCAGGGTATCAGCCAGGACAGGAGGCTCTACTGTACACAGAGAGGGGCGGGAGGGGGGAACAAGCTGCCCAGCCTTGTGGAATGCTACAGAACCCTAAACGGATAATACACACTAGCCGAATATTTGACCAAGATATCCAGACACAGCTGGATGAGCTCCACCAGTCAGGACAGGCAAATAGGATACACTCCACAGACATTCACAACAGCGACATATCATAAAACATTTGCACATATTGTTAAATTATTACTTGTTTTTCAGGAAGTTAAAAAAAACACTTGAATTACTTATCCAGTGTCTCGAAATAAAGTTATTTTTCAAGCAATGTAACTAACGTCGGGCAATGTGTTTTTTTTATCTAACATTGACAGCCACATCTTAAATCTTGTCAGTCAGCTCTTTTTTCTCTATTTGAATTGTGGTGATTCAAATAACTTGGGATAACAAGTGGTCTCAAAGTCACCGACCTCACAGAGCTTCAACAACAGATGACAACTTCCTTAGTCCTTCCTTAGTCTTCCTGAAATTGTTAGACGGGGCGGGGGGCACTCGGGAATGTGAGTTATGCAAGTTAGATTATGAATGAATAAAAACATTTTATTAAAAACACGTTTGTGTTTGTTTGGGAGCTATATTATGTATTTTTTCATATATAAGATATAATGATGTGTTCCTGCTTACACAATGCACGACTTTAAAAGCTATAAAAACAGGTTTCGATTCGTGTCTTTTTCACATTATCTGGCGAGCCTTGTTTTGTCAAAGAACCAGAGATCATCTCGCTTTCAAAGGACAGCACAGACTTTGAAAAGGCCGCAAATGTATTAGCAAGGGTTAATTGCACTATGGACCGCACAAAGAAATGTAAAATAGTCATCTTTAGGTGTGAGGGCAGGAGTGGATCGCAGCAGGCACACACAGCAAATAACAAGAAAACAAAGAACAGGGCAGGTGAGACGAGTATCCAAACAGTGAGTGATCAGAAAAAGGAAAAAATTGTTACGCCCGGCTTTTTGATGCAATTTTTTTTAACTTGCTAATGGTAATGTAATGGGAATTAATTTAACTACAGAGTGCTCATAAATTGTAGATCTCTGTGATTAAATTCCCATTACCTTACCATTCCCACTGTGCATAACAAGGAAGATGAATAAACATAAGGTTGTTTAATGACAATCTATTGTATATCTCATGGCTAAATAGTCAAGTCTTCCCAAAAGAGAAAACATCGACTTTATTTAAACCCAAGCGAAAGTATTAATGGTTTTTAACTACCATACTTTTATGGTACATGACTTTGCTAGACCCTTCTACTTTGAAAATACCTGTGAAACCGGTTTAATTCGTCACAGCCAGCACTCCCACAGAGAGTGATGAAAACCACGCTGCGCCATTCCTATTTGGCATTTTAGTTATGGAGGCGGAAAGACGCACCCCCCACCTCTGGGTTCCTGTTCGAGTCACAGTAGGTAGAGACACGTACGAAAAAAAGTTCATTCCAGCTACAATACATATATATTTTTGTGGTAAGAGGGAGCAAAACATCAGTATTTACTGCTAGTAATTAGTGTACGATTTATAGTTGAAATTCTGAGCCTAAATATAAAGTTAAAATTTTGACAAACGAAGCAATGTAGGAAATGCGCACACAGAAATACACAGAAAATAAATGTGTTCTGACATCTCAAATTTCGATCAAGGTCTCCAAAACGAACAAGAAAAAGAGCATTTTCAGAGAGCAATTATGCTGTGTTTATGTAGAATAAGTGATTAGATTTATGAGCTATCTTATTTCTGAACATTATTACGCAGAAGACAAAGGTAGCGATTTACGTTGCATTGTGCATTGTGCTGCTGTAATACAGTTTAAAATAATTAAAATTCTAAACAGTATCAGCTTTATTTATGGGTTGTAATTTAAAAAAAGTCAAAAACTGCACTCAAAATGCAATATAGAGCTTTCTGGCAAGAGGAGACACCCAAACTAATAATGTAACATGCTACCGTTTGTGCATGAACGTAGTTATACTGTTATTTCTTTAGATACGCAATTGCATGTTTTTTTTTAATCCCTGGCGGGACCGGGCGTCCATAAGAATCAAGTTATAGGTTTCATTGCGCTTTGACAGAAACCAAATTTCCCAAATTTAATATGTGCTTTTCTATATTTATTGTCAATTAATTGTCCATAATATTGCTATTCTATTTTTTTAAAGAAATGTTTGTTAAAATAAAAGTCACGGCGCCGGCTGGATTTGAACACCCAACCTGTGGTTTAGTAGTCTTCTTGTGTTGCAGTACATGAATATAATTATATTGTTATTAATTTCTTTAGATACGCGATTCCATATTATATTCCCTATTAATCAAATTCTAAAAGTATGCTTGTTGACTCCGGTATTGAGCGTATTCGCAGAAAAGCTTAAAACTACCACTTTTTATACACATGTTATTTCACGGTAGTTACTGTAATACTGTATGTTTATGTAACAAAATCAATATCGTTTATGGCTTTCACACACGTTATGCTCCTATTCTTTTTGTGCTCAGCTACTAAGATTTCCCTTCAGTGGTAAAATTCCATATAAATATTCAATACTAAAACGGGCACAGTAAAGACATTTAAATCTTTCTTTGACCGACCAACGCACCACGAGTGTCCCTGTTGGTCAACCAATCACGTACCGCGGTATGACGCGCGACGACGTAGTCAATTACCCGCGGTACGTGTCTGTGCAGCGCACTCTGTACAATTTCTTATATTAGGAATGTCTTTTTTCACATACCCCATACCATTCTCTCCATGAGACACACAGACAGGGTGATTTATACAGCACCCATGGAGGAGTTGATGTTAAGGGCGTTGCTCAAGGGCCCAATGGAGTAGGAATCCTCTGCAGACCACAGGATACGAACCAGCAACATTCCAGCCATAGGTGCAGATTCTTAGCCATCTCACCATCATCATTGATTGACAGTGCTCAGGTCCGACAGTACTGCTCCAGCTGTGCCAGGCTCTGCTACAGCACCTGTTCTGTGAACAACAGCTATACCAGGTCAACAGTGTAGAGCAGGAACTTAATCCTTGTCGTGTAGTTTGAGCCCAGGTGCTACAGACTGTTCCTGACTGTGCCGCAGACTGCTCGGAGACCATTTGGAGAGACTGGCCAGTGTAGGCTGCTTTACCATATGCATATGAAATAAACAACTCTTCTTTCACAGACAGCAGGACTCTGTCATTTATATGGCACAACAATTTTGGTACTGCGAGCAGGGTAATCCCGGCTGAGGGGACTCCATTTGGCGGTGGAGGGGAAGGTTAGGCACTTATGAATGAGGTAAGGACTCCTGTTTGTAAAAAGTTCCTTCTCCTCTCCACGGCACTAACTGGTACTTTCCCGATGCTGTAGCAAGTACAGTGAAGAACAAAGAGCCTGTGTGACTGTGCGACAAGAGCTGTTTCGTAGGGTCCATTCAGGACGTGTGGTAATAACCTGGTGCGCGGTACCTCTGTTAGCCTGCGAGTGCGGAACAGAGGACCTCCATCTGTTAGCCTACGATTGCGGGACAGCAGAGGGGGGAGAAGATTTTCTCAAGTGTACTGGTGTGTCTGCCAAAGTTCTGTTAGCCTGCAATTGCGGGACAGAGGACATCCGCCTGTTAGCCTGCGATTGCGGGACAGCGGAGGGGTGGTTATCAGATTAGGCAGAATCTGATGGTTATTGAGAAGGAAAAAGAGAGAAAATGAGTTGGTGCAAGGAGAAGTTAAAGGAGGTTTCTGACTGGGTGTCAGAGAAAATAAACTAGGAGAATGTTACGAGAAATTGAAAAAGAAATATGGCTTGTCTGACGGTGTGTGGACAGAGCAAGAGTGTAGAAAAGTGTATGAGTACTGGAATAAAAATAAGCAAACTGAGTCAGGGCTTATACTAGGAAAACACCTAGATGTAGACAGAATATTATCAAAAAGACTGAATGGGATAAAACACAGAAGTCCCTGACAGAAAAGTTAAAACCAATGGTGGAATGAAATGAGGTTTTGTTTGCAGAAAATGAAAAAGGTAAGGGAGAAGTTGATAAGCTGAATAAGGAAGTAAAAAAAATGCCGCAACATAAATATAACACCAAAATTATATCCCGACCTGAGACCGTTACAACAAGGAGGGGGAACAGATTGGGATGATACCTGGTACGCCAGGGACCGGGATGGGTCACAGCCACCTGGTTTAAAATTGTTCCCGAACACAAGAATGAGGGCAAGAAATCAGACGGAGAGGAAGAAATGCCTAAGGTGGAAGATCCCCATGGACTTTCTTACATTAAAGAATATAAACCTAAGCCTGAAGATATAGACTGTTAGGCTAAAGAGGTTCTGCACCGTAAATCTGGTATGCAGCAGACATGGAGTGCTCTTCAAGAATTAAAAGACATGTACGGTATCAAACCCATAGAAGCTGCAATAATATTGAGACGAGTAGATCATAATGATAAAAGGGGGTGGGAAATCGTGTGGGCTTTCTTGAAGGAACACTATCCACCCTGGACATATTGGAAGAAGGTTTCCGCATGTCAATAGAAGGAAAGTGAGGATGTTGCAGATTTTACCAAAAGGTTTGTTACATTATGGATAGAATATTCAGGGCTAGCAGATGAAGGGGAGGTAAATAATGATAACTCATCTGTGATAAAACAGATTTATCTGAGCAGTTTGAAGCCAGATATAGCTAAATCCATTATTATACGCTACCCCGATATAAAAGGAGATGAACGATTCAAAATGGTTTCTAGAGAAACCAGCAGAGTAGAGTCGAGCATGTTTGCCAAAGTGAGGGCTATGCAAATGGGAGATAGTAGTGTAGCTTCTCAAAGTAAGGGCAAAGGATGCCCTAAGGGCACAGGAATGGTGCGCTTTTATTGCAATAAACCGTCCTCGAATGCTTCCCAAAAAAATTGGCCTTACCAGGGTACATCTGACGGACCAGCTTGGTAAACTGTAGTTTATCTTTAGGGTTTTTAAACAGCACCATGTATTTTGTATTCAATGCTATTGTTCTGCTTTTCCAGCCCTGACAAAGTATTTTGTACAATATACATAATGCTACAGTTTCTGTGGTATTCGTATTTGGTAAAATCCTTTTCTATCTCATAATTTTCAAATTCAGACTCCATCAAATCATCAGCCATAATCAAATTTACTTTATCAGTTGGCACTGATCGTCGGAAAATGACTCTGGTATACCTTCTATAAACTGAATGTGTGGAAATGTCACAAGCAACACTGCATAAAGAGGCTGCCAGCAGCTGTAACACCAGATGATGTTTTCATGTTTACAAGTCATGAAGGCAAGTTTTATAAAATAACTTTTACCACAATTGAAGGTTTGGTGTTTCCTCACTTCTTCGGATTGTGTCGTCCGCATAGGGTCCGGAAAGAACTGATTGTTACAGTCGTGGTAAAGACAGCGGTCTTGCAAAGTGTTTAACAATGTGTATAGCTCCAATCGGGCATAGGCAGTGGTAAAGCTAGCTATGAAAATGTTGGTGTTACTTTGGCCTGTGTAGTGGTCTTTAGTGTGCTTCCAGTTGACACATGTCGTGTGTTCATCGATAAACTTGCACGTTGACACTTCATAATAAGGGGCAAATAAATACCTGAACAATTCATCGGGGTTTCTCACAATGGTGGTCTGTGGTAAATTGGGTCTTTGCATGTACTTGCCTCATAAGCTGTTCAACGCAATTTTTGAGAGCTGTCTTTTGGCCAGGTTCTTTTTAATGTTGTCAGGGTCCAAACGGACACCCTGTTTTTCATAATACTCGTTGATGTACCTTTGCTGTTTCTCAGCATCAGCACACCACTCTGGAAACCCCTTCTTGGAAAGCTTCTTGTTTTCCTTTCAGATGCAGTTTAATGTAGCCAGGAAAAAAGATTGTGTGAGGACTCGTCAAAATGCCCAATCTTGTAAATTTCAGCAGCCCTATATCCCATATCTAAGGCCGCATGCAATTCCAGAGTGCACCACATGCCAGTCAATGTCCTCTCTTCATCGTCGTGGGCACAGGGGCTGCTCTGTTTTGTTTCCACAAATGTGTGACACAGTGTGAAAAACAGTTATTTGTCAGCTTTGGTTGGAAGAACTGGAAAGTACAACCATCTTGGCGGGTAAACTTTCACCTTTGCTAAACCATAATACCCTTTAAAATCTCCGAAGTTGTTATAAATTATTCTGGGGTGATCCACCGGGTATTTTTTAGTTTTGTTCACAAATGGATACAGACTGGTGAAATCATAGTAATTAATTTTTTCACCTGGCTTTGCTGTGTAATACAAGCAAATGGCGTTCGTTCTCCCCCAAAAAGCGAATTACAGGGCTGCAAGGGCTCTGGTAACGGAGCGGCAGTGAGAAATTTCCTCAAGTCTGCATTTTGATCAAGCATGTCTCTGAACTCTTGCTCCCACAAAACCCGCACGTTAAAGCCTTTCAATTTGAGAAAATTTATTTTTACCATTGTCTTTCTGCACAACCATCCAAAAGTATTATTTATCACTGGGTTAAAATCATTTTCACAGTAACAAACACTACACCATGAAAAAAGCAACGGTTGAACTCAAAAATGGTCTTCACTCCTTCAATTACAGCATAACCATCCAGTAACTATGGGCCTACCTTAAACTCGCCAGTTGTGGTTAATGCATGTTGGATCTTAATGCACTCTATATGTTCCATGTACATAAGCTACTGACTGCTAGGCGTAGGAAATAATTTTTGCTGGTGGTGGTAATTGTCCTTGGGCAGTAATGCGATTGTCTCTTCCTGTAAAAACATAAGTCTGAACATTGCCATGCACACGCTAGCGATGGTCACAAACTGAAAGGGATCAATGCACACCACGTGCATAGCCCCCGACTCATGCACGCCTGTCTGGTCATGTTCATGACCTCATCCCTGAACCTGACACAACCTTCTCTTAGAATTGCAACATCCTGCTTACAGTAATGTTTCAGTTCATCCTGCAAGTTAAACACATTTCCCTTACATTCTTTCTACCTATCCAAAAACTTGGCTTTCTTGCTAGGTAGCATACAGTTTAAACCATAAAGTTTTAGTGGCGGTATCGGTCCTACATGTTTTTGGTTTTGTGATGTGTTCATCAAGTGTGGAAAATGCCCCATATCCCCTGGGAACCCCATGCCTGATGGTAATTTGCTTAATTTCATGGGGAGAAAGTTTAGAGAATCAATAAATCTGTTGTTCAAAGCTTTTACAGTCATGCACCACCCTGAGATATTAGTTTAATGTCCATCTTTTCATCTAATACCTGCCGGATTACTAAGTAATTGTCGTAGCCCTTTCCATTGTGCGATATGAAAGTATAGTTTTTGAAACTCCCATTAATAAATTTACGCACAAAATCCTCTGAACAAGTTTCACCATGAAATTCCCAGCTTCTGCGGTTGTTAATGTGAAGGGTGTACGCGTAGTGTGGAATGTGTGTCCCCGTTTCCTGCATGCATTCAATGTAGAAAAATATGTAATTGTTTGATATTTCAACATCTGACAAGCTAATTTTTAGATTCTCTGAAAAACCCAAATCGTGGTGTACAGTATGTGTACGCTCTAAGTTTCACTTTGTTTCTTTCTCACCCGCTGCGATTCGGGCACAGAAGGGTTAAAAAGAAAGTCAGACAGGCAGGAGGAAGGGTGAGTTGTGAAACAGTTACCTGTCCTGGATAAAGCGGTTAGAAAATAGGTGGATTTACACCTGTGAAAAGCATTACAATTTTAATGCGATATGGAAGACATTATTCATAAAAAATGATCTTCTATGGTCTGTAAACTGAAAATTTATGAAGGAGACACATTGAGTATCGCCTCTTTTTACACTTGGAAGAACATTGTCACATTCAGTGACACTGAACATATTATTAATAACCTTTTAAATCTGAAGGGAGATCTAAAGGGATCCACACGCCATAGGTCCCTGCTAGCTATTCAGAGAGAAAGATGGTGACGTCACTGCGCAGGTGAGCAGACACACCCTCTAATGTCATGCCAGCAATATACAGTTCACATAATATGTTTATGTTCCAAAATAATATCGTTTATGACCTTCAGATGCGTTATGCTCCTCTTCTTTTTATGCTCAGCTAATAAAATTTCCCTTTAATTGTAAAATTCCATTTAAATATACAATACTAAGCGGATTAAAATGTGCACAGTAAAGAGATTAAATGATTAAATCTTTTCACTACCGACCAATGCACCACAAGTGCCCCTGTCAGTCATTTTGGCCAGCCAATCACGTACCGTGGTACGACGCGGTGGCTCGTGTGTAGTTGCGTGCGGTACGGGTTTGTACCGCGAACTTTGAATGGCTGCATCTGTAATCTTTTAGGTGTGTTAATACATTATTTTTAGCCATTTCGTTAGTGTTCAGTGTAATGACTGAAGTATGTAGATCATACACTTTAAAACTTTACCAAGTCTCTGTACATGCTAGTTTTATCCAAGGCCTACCACGTTTTGATCTGGCCAGCTTTTTGGTAACTATGACAGTCCATGCTAAAACACTCTCTTCTGTAACTAGCGTCTGCTCCCTCATTTCATGCACATCTTTTTCATCTCTCAAAGATGCAGTGTCTGTGTAAATAAAAAATGGATATTAAGGATTAGTAAGAAATGCTTAATATATCAAAAACAGAAAATGGGGGTAAACTAGGAACTTTTAATTATTTAACATTCCAGCAAAAGTAGTAACTGTTTAAGTGATATGTCCCAGAATTCATATTTGTTTTTGGGCGAACCTTAATTGTAACTGATAAAAGAGTTGTTTTGCAATACATCTTGGCACTGCTTAAACAATACGAAGCTTTTTTCAGAGTTGTAATGTGTTTTACATTCTGGGCATCGTGTTACTGTTACTTACAGCCACTCTGTTTTGATTTTTCTCCCTACTTATTGTCAGCACCAAAACCTTCATTTCTATCAATATTGCCTGTGTGTGTCTGTTTTTTGAAGCCAAATGTAATCTCTTACATTTTCATGCTCACTGGTACTTCTTCAAGTTTGGAGCTGACATGGCATAGAAAAAGAGACACAGAAAGACAGAGGCAGTACTGATGGGCATGAAAGGTTTGGAGCTGATATCGGTTTAGGAGCAAGAGAAAAGTCACACGGGCAGTACAGATGTCCATGGAGGTTTATGCTTGGCAAGCATAAAAGGTGATGCTGCAGAAGTAATGATGTTGCTAATAGAAGAAGAAGAAGAAGAAGAACAAGAAGAAGAAGAAGAAGAAGAAGAATATAATCTTGGTCTATATCCTTCATGCACATTAGTACTGACGCAGTGTCTCTCTTCGAGTCCAGTATCAGCTTCATACCCTTTTTTTTCCATCAGGATTGCCTCTTTCTCTGTTCCCCCCCCAAACCAGTGTGAACACTAAACCACTAAAACCTTTAACACCTTCATATCAATCAGTACTGCCTAAATGTTTTCCTCTCTCTCAAAGAAGTGTCTTCTCCAAACCTTTCATGTCCTTTAGAATGGCATCTGTGGCTTTCTGTTTCAGCTCAGTGTCAGCTTCAACCTGTTCATTTCTGTCAATACTTCCTCTGATTCTCCCAAACTAGTGTGAGCAAACCCTTCATTCGGTTTTTCTCCACACCTAGTGTCAGTATAATCCCGTCATTTCTATGAGTTCCGCTTCATAGAGTATCTCTCTCTCCTCAAGCGAAATTTTAGCCCTATGTGTATATCTACTACTAGTGTTTTTCGATCTCACCCAGACAATGTTAACCTCATACCCTTCATTTCCATTAGTAATGCTTCTCTTTCTCTCCTCTAAACCAGACTGAGGTCTAAACCCTTCATGCCCATCAGTATTGCCTCTGTGTGTCTCTCTTACTAAGACCAGTGTGAGCTCCACACCCTTCCTGCCCATTGTTACAGTCACTTTTTTTGGTTTCTCTCCCAACCTTGTATCAGTACCAAACCCTTCTTTTTCATTAGTACTGATTCTGTTTCTCTCCCGCAACTGAGTGAACGCCAAATCCTTCATTGATGATCTATACTACCTTTGTGTGTCTCTTTCACTCCCAGCCCTGTATCAGCTCCAAAACCTTCTTCTCCCTTAGTTCTGCTTCTGTGTGTCTTTCTCCCATAGCTTTATGTCCTTCATGCACATTGGTATTGCCTCAGTGTCTCTCTCTCTCAGTCCAGTGTATGCTTCAAACCCTAATTTCCATTATGGCCTCTCTTCTCCAAACCAGTGTGAGCTCCTTTCTGATTCACTCTCTTTTTTTTCCCAAAAAACAGAGTAAACGCCAAACTCTTCATTCTTATTTGTACTTTATATGTGTGTCTGTCTCCCTCCCTGCACAGTATCACCTCCGGACCATTCATGCCCATTAGTACTGCCTCTGTGTTTCTGTCTTTTTCTCTGTGCTCAGTGTCAGTTCCAAAGTGTCTATTTCTGCTCTTACACCCGAAGAAGGCTCTACAGACGAAAAATTGTGTTTTCTTTCTTCTCTTTTCAGCATGGAATAAACCTATTACTTGTTCCTATTTCTACTGACTCTGTGTCTCTTATTCCCCACCCAGTGTCATCTTCAAACTCTTCATTTCCTTCTGTATGGGCTTTGTTTTTGTCAATTTCTCCCAGCCGATGTCAGCTCTAAATCCTTCATTTCCATCAGTACTGTCTCCATCTTTGTCTGTCCCCAGACCCAGAGTCAGCTGTAAATCCTTCATGTCTGTCACTAATGCCTCAGCAATGCTCTCCCTTAGCCAAGATTAAGCACTAGATTCCTCATGTCCACCTATACTGCTTCTATGTGTCTGGCCGAAAACTGTCATGCCATCAGCACAGCCTTTGTCTTTCTCTCTGCCCCTAGCCTTGTGTCACTTCCAAATCTTTCTTGTCCATCAGTACTGCCTCTATATCTCATATTTCTCTAAACCAGTGTCAGCGTTCCACTGTCCGTGCCCTTCTGTATTGCCCCTGTGCTTCTGTCTCTCTCCCAGCTCGGTGTCAGTTCTAAACCATTCAGGTCCATGAGTACTGCCCTGTGTCTCTTATCCCCAACCAGTCTTAGTATCATATTATATATATTGTTGTTCCTGTCTTTTTTTTTCTTCTGTCTGTTTGTACACCAACACTGCTGCTGTAAAACAACTTGCCGCCCACAGGGATATTAAAGACTCTCTCTCTCTGTTGAGTATGAAAGGTTTGGAGCTCGCACTGGTTGGGGGGAATGAGACACAGAGGGAGTACTGACAGAAATTAAGGGGTTGATGCTGACACTGAGCAGGAAGAGAGTGATGCAAAGGCCATATTTATGGACATGAAGTGTTTGGAGAAAAGATGTGTCTGGGAGAGAGAAAGACATAGAGACAGTACTGATGAATATATGGGTTGGAATTAGCTGAGAAACAGGAAAGGAACACAAAATCAATAATGTTTGGTATGAAGGGTTTGGGGTGAGAAAGACAGACAGAAAAACACTGCTGTGCACGTAACCTTAGAGTTCACACTGGTTTGGGGCAGAGACAGAGAAAGAGAAGTACTAATGGAACAGAAGGGTTTGAAGCTGACACAGGGATGGAAGAGAAAGAGACACTGAAGTATGTGGGTGAAGGACACAGAGCTAACATTTACCATGGGGGAAGAGACACAGAGCAGATGGTTTTGAACCTGACAGGGGGCTGGAAAAGTTTGAGACATCAAAACTGATGGGCATGGAGGTTTTGAAGCTCACACTGATTTGGGGAGAGAGACAGTGAGGCAAGACTGATGGACATGAATGGTTTGGAACTGACACTGAGCTGGGAGAGAGACAGAAACACAGGGGCAAAACAGAAGGGCACAAACGGTGTGATGCTGACACTGGTTTGGAACAACACAAGATACAGAGGCGTTTCTGATGGATAAGAAAGATTTGGATGTGACACTGGGCTGGGGCAGACAGAGAGAGACAAAAGCTGTGCTGATGTTCGGCCAGACACATAGAGGCAGTATTGATGAACATGAAGGATCTACAGCTAATGGCTAAGCTTGGCAGAGGCAGTACAGATGGACATGAAGGATTTACAGCTGACTCTGAAATGAAGGGTTTGGAGCTGACAGTGGCTAGGAGAAATTGACAAGAACAAAGCCCATACAGAAGGAAATGAAGAGTTTGAAGATGACACTGGGTGGGGAATAAAAGAATGCTTCAAACTAAGTTTTTTATGTTTAGCCCCTAAATACATATACAAAATATAGCAGAACACTGCATAAATGTGCTTTTATATTTCCAAAAGAACCATAAAAGGGAGATTTGACCTCATGGCCAAGGCTGCAAGAAAAAGCCATAAATATTGTGTTCTCTAATACAGTGGGTAAATCATATGAATGTAATAAAAAATAATGTATTCAGAAGTCAAGTATACATTCTCATAGATTCTCGTAGTCAAAAAAAGTTTGTCTATATGAAAATTGTTAGTCACTGTTCAAGCCTGCTTAACCCTTAGATTAAATGCATTAGTAAATGTAGAACAGATAAACACACTACACTTAATTCACCCTTCTATACAGCGTGGTCAGAACACTTGTTGGAAATGACAGGCAAATGATTCTATTTTCATCTCACTATGAACAGAAATGTAAGATGCTTTATGCACTACGTAAGCAAGAGACTCCTGAAAAGTTCTTCAACATCCAAGGCACAGGCACACATTTAACACTTACTTCACTCACTGTGTGAATTTATTTATTTTTTTCTTATGAGCTAAACATGCAGAGGTTACATAGTTATACTGTCACAGTCAGGTGCCTCAGCCAGTCGCGGCTGGCATCATCCAAATCGGTGAAGTTGCTGGGGCATCTGAAGCGAGGCAGGAGTATAGAATGTGGTCAGCCGTCTGCTCCTTGCCGTCGCCGCATTCGCAAATTGGGTCATCAGTGAGACCCCACTTGTGTAGGGTGGCCCGGAAACGGCCATGTCCGGTTCTTAGTCGGTTCGGCTTGACCCAGGCTTGTCTGGGTAGGTCATTTCCAGCGGGTTTGTTAGATACCTTGTCAATAAACTGTTTCAGTCTGTGGTTGTTATTATTCCACGCGTCTTGCCACTTTTTGTTAGCCCAATTGGTGCCATTGTCGTTGTTTGCTTCTTTCATAAGGCGCCTCATTGTGTTAGAAGGTGAGTGCCAATTTTCTAGTCGGAGGATCGTGGTGTTCCGGTTGCAGATGGCATGGTGCAGCAGGTGGTTGGAGTCATCCGAGGCTTTCAGTGCAAGGTTGATGCAACTTGCTTCTCTACAAAGATTAGGTGGAGAGATGCCGCTGAGAATCGGTAGAAATTCAGTGGGCATAGGTCTAATGCACCCAGTGATAATGCGCATGCTGTTGTTCAGGGCTGTGTCTACCTTCTTCGTGTGGCTGCTGTTGTGCCAGGCAAGAGAGAAAGTACTCAGCTACCGAGAAGGCTAGAGAATTGCTTGGATTTTTGCTGCAGTTTGTTTGAGATGTTGCTTGAAGGTCAGTAAGCGGTCAAGAACAACACCTATATATTTGGGGTTTTTCTCAAATGGAATAGTTTTGTCTTCGCACTTGACGTTGATTGTTATGTTAGCAAGGCGAATGGCGAGGTGGAAAATGCTGCTCACTGTCTTGGTGATGCTAAGTTTTAACCTCCAGTCTTTGAAGTAGAAGTTCAGCTTGTTCAGGTCAGTCAATAGTGTAGTTTCTATTGCTTTGATGTCTGTGGAGCAATGCATAATAGCGATGTCGTCTGCGTATATGTACTTTTTGGCAGTTGTACATGGCAGGTCAGCTGTGTAGATGTTAAACAGCATTGGCGCCATTGGCGTGATACAGAGGAGGCTGATTGGCTGGTAGCTTTTTGGGTCCTCAAGTGGTTTGTTTGGTTTTAGAATAGCAATGATGCTGTTCTCCAGATCTTAGGCATTTTGTTTAGTAATAGGCAATTGTTGAAAAATGCTAGTAGCCATTCTAAGGCAGGTGCAGAGAGGTGGGTAAACTGTTCAGGATGCAGGTGGTCAGGTCTTGGAGCTTTCCCTGCCTTGAGGGTGGAAATCGCTGCAATCAGTTCAGGATAGGTTAAGCTGCTGTGGCTGTTATCATCCGCTGAGCTGGCTCCCCAGCTGTCGTGAATCTCTTGTTTAACTTTCCTGGCAAACTGCTTGTCTATGTGTGTTGGTTTGCCACTGTCAACAAGCACCTTTGCGACGTCTTTGGCTTTGACCTGGTTTTGGATTTGTGGTTTATGGCCTTGGCCAGTCAGTTGGTTGATGGTTTGCCAGGCTCTTCGACTGGAGTGCTTCATGTCGATTTCAGAGACCGTGTTGTTCCACTTTTGTTTCCTTTTATTGTCCAGGTATTCTATTAGAGCCAAGCTGATGGATTGCGCTCTTTCTGTTGTGGTTGCTGACTCAAGTTCAGAGGCTAAGTTCATACATTCTTCGTCCCAGCCGGGAATGTAGGTCTTTCGGAAACCTCTTGAGATATGATTATTAGATGTGGAGATAATCATATTGCAGAACCTTGAGTACGAGTCCTTAACATCAGTTGAGTTTGGATCTGGAAGCTTAAGTGGAAAGGACCTGGTTTCTTTGGTGAATTCGGTCCAATTTGCTTTTCAGAAGTTCCAGCGAGTGGATGGACGACTTGAAGTTGGTGTCACAAGTGCTGGATGGAACGTGACTACCGGTCTGTGCTGTGAGTTTGGAAATCTGCTCAGAACTGAGTGTTGTGGTGAAGGCATGTGGTTGTTTGTTGGGCTGAAAAACACCAAGTCCAGGTTTGTTCCACTTTGCCACCTGACAGAGAAGAGCGTGTTGGCTTGTTTCTTATCGAACAGCAGAGTTAAACCTTGAATGGATGCCCAGTCGGCTAGGGCCTCGCCTTCTGGTGTGCTCTTTTGATAGCCCCAGTTGATGTATTGACAATTGAAATCACCAGCATAGATGACAGGATGCGGGTAGCTTGGAAGACTGGAGAACTGGGTACTAGGTTGTTTGTAGATGTTGACAATAGTAAAGCCTTCTATTTCAATAGCAATCCACTGTGTAGTATCTTCGTCTGGTGATTGGGCTATGTGCTTTGCATTTTTGTCAAGTTTTACTAGGGTAGCCACTCCATGGTGCACATGATGGATGGCACCTATGAGGTGGTAGCCATATATCTTGATATTGCTGTCGTCTTTGGTGTGAGTCTCTTGAAGAAGGATCACTTGAGCGTTGTGCTCTTGAGCCAGGTGGTTGATGACCACGCATTTGGCTCTAGTTAGGCCTTTGCAGGATACACGGACCTGTAGGTACTTGAAAGACCCTTAGGTTAACTTCAAATCAAACTTACCATGCAATGCTTACTGTGTGAATGTTAACATGTGACATGTGAACACTTATTATAGGCTAATGTCTGGAGGGCACCTTCTTCTTTAATTTTTTGCTCAATTGGAACTGTCCTGGTATAAAGCAGCACAAACAGAAAAGCTAAACCATTTTGCAATTAAGAACATATTCTGATGTGTCTCTTGTGTAACAGGGTCAGTTACAAAAATGATGTTACCCACCTCTGAAATCTAGACAATGTTAAACTCCTCCATGGCAGACCACCTTATTTTTTAATATGGTGGTGTTATCCACTGTCTGGGGAGTGGCACTCTGCATGTTTGAGAGAGAGGGAGAGTTGCACATGTTACATATGCACAGTTCTTGCCATGTTTTTAAACAAACTGCTGAAGACAACTTAGAGTTGGAATGCTGTAGAAAAACCTCCCTTGGCAAAATCATGTAATCTACATTACATAATTTTTAAAAGACAGGTTATCTTGTAACTCACCATTCCTTTCACGCTCTTTCAGCAAGCACTCAAGAATATGTTTCTATGACAGAGTTTGTCTGATTTTTGGTGTGTAAAAACAAAAAAGCATTGCATCTCAGCTTACATTCTCACTATACAAACATCTCTTACAAATAACACTCTGGAAGAGCTTGTGATAATGATTAAAAGAAAAAAATACAGTTAATGTCTGTTATGGTAAAACACAATAGGTCTTTGTTACAAAATCAGTTAAGATAACAGAAGTGAAAAGGAGGAAACTGGAAAGTATCTGGAGGAACTATCAAAGAATACTCAGATTGTTATTTATAGCTTTATGTCTACAAACATATATATTTTTTTGCATTTTGTTGGCAAATTTTTATTTTTTGTTGGCAGTTTGAGCCTGCCAAACACAAACTGACATGCTAATAGAGCATCATATGCAAATTAGTTCTCTTCCTAACCTTTTCCAGCACTACAAGGCTACAAGAACTGGTAATAGAAATATAGCATTTCAATGTGCTTGCTGCTTATATCAGCAAATAAAACATAAACAAAAGACACAGAAAAAGTACTTTACAGACAGATTAAACCATTACAATTTCTCTGGAACAGTACATAAAAAATAGCAGAACTCACACTGGGAAAAAATAACAACAGAAGCAGCACAGCTGTACTGAATTAAAAAAAGACATACTGTACCACAACTTCTGGAGTAGTTTAGTAAACAAAGAAAAATCCACTGGCATTGATTCCAGCATAGCATGTTTAAAGAGGTAACAATGTGAACATTACTTTTTTCAAGTGTGCCTGTTGTGGAATGAACTGTACTTTTCTTTAAAAAAAAATCAAACTAAGGTGAAAATATCAAAGACCGGGTTAAGTACTAACAGCTTGCTGTTAACAGCATTAACTGTAGCTGTATAAACAGCTCCAGAAATACTAGAAACAGAATGCTGGAGGTTTCATTTGAAATTATAACCCTTCCCCAACCCTCTCCTCTAAAACTCAAAGGTTGTTGCAAGGTCAACATAGTAAAAAGACAATTAAAAATATAGGTTTCAATGACTTAAAATAAAGTTTGTACAATAAGATTAAATGACCATAGAATCCCTTAGTGTATTGTGCAGAAAACCAAAATTACCTAGTTCAGCAGAGCAATACACTGCAGTGTCACTTGGTTCTGATTCTCACTCAGAACTGATTCAGCATATCTGCAAGCATTTAATGCAGAACAAAATGAATCTTTTGGCTGTCTTATTTAGCAAAGAAATTGCATCTAAATCCAAGTTAATCTGGGATTGTCAGCATGTTTTTTTATAAACTTTATATTTTATTAGCCTTAACACTGTAGCGGCAAGGCTTATTAAAATACAGGAATTAAGTTTGCTGATCCCTTCCCAGTCCCTCTCTCCCTCATCTCAAGTGGTGCTTGATACAGAGAGGCCATTCCATTTGGTTCACATTTAAGGTGTTTTTCTAGCTGATAGAGTGTCCTGATAAGGAACAACTCCCAAAGCTGAGACACATCAGCCACCCTAATAAATGGTCATCTCTGGCGCCTTACTGTCTGGGAGATTCCAAGGGAGAGTCATCCCAAGTTGTTTACAACCCTAAGGTCAGAATGCATTGTTACTCATCCTCAGCCAATCAGGAACTGGTAGGGCAGGGTAACCCCACGTGGGTCCTGAATGCCCACGGAACTTTCAACCAATGAATGACCGTAGTTCCTCCAGGTAAAACAGGCAGCACAGAGTTCCTTGGAGTGCCTCATGGACATTTCTCAGACTCAGCTCCTCCTGGACATCCTCAGACTCAGCTCGGACAATCACGTAACGGCCAGTGTGTCCGAGTATCAGGACTTTACTTTGTTCTAAGAGTCGAGAACGGAGGTCGCCAGCGCATAACCAAAGGATCCGCCCGAGGTTAGCCCAGCAGCATGCCTTGTGGACCCACCGCGAAAGCTCACCTGATCAACAAGTGAACTACGGTCGTAACTGTGGACAGCTGAATCTAAGGATTCAGGACTAGCGCTACATCAGGAACGAACCAGTCTTCTTCCTGTCTAAAGAGTGTGACCTGCTTGGACCCGCAGTCACTTTTCTCCTGTGCACAACTCTGCTAGTAAGCCAGAACTAACTAGCCGGTCTTCAGAGAGCCCGCTGCTAGAGCATTGCAGCAGGAATCTCTCCCACTTCTCTCCAGCCGCAACACCACTGCTTGGCACAGAGCCAGAGAACGCCGATTGGACACAGCAACAAGCCTGCCGCTGTTTCTTTGTGCCCGCGGGAGATCTGAATCCACACAGATTGGATGAGTATTCAACATTCTACATTACAGCTCGAGAATTCGATTGTTACCTCAACCCCAGTTGATATCAATTTAATTCCTATGAGTGATGTACTTGCTTTTGACTATCTAGTGTAGAAGTTGTAATCCAAGTTCATTTACGAAACGGTATAAATGAATGATATACTGAATGTATGTCACTCTTGGTTTGTAACTCTTCGTTATTGAATATATACCTTTTGTATTCTGCTAACCCTCACAATAAGATCTGTTATGTTTATATGCACATTTTATGTATAAATAAATGTATTCTCGTGTATTAGTATCCATGTGTGCGTTGCTGAGTATCCCGCTGGGTTGGTCTTCTAATAGCCATCAAAGAATTATTTTGTGACTTACAGATACAATTAATAACTGTCCCAGTGAAAGCACAAAACCCCTACATTTATTGGTGCCTCGTGAGAGAATGCCTACAACACATAGCAATATTACATGAAGATACTGTGGCATTTTCAAGTTCCCACAGGACAAAGGACAAGTGGAGACGAGATAGTAAACCAAGCAACTGCTTTATTCTCCTATCAAAACCACACAAAAACCAAATACAGGATATACACACACATGAGGAGACCGATGGGATACGTACACAAGGTTAGGGTGGTCACTCGTTAACCACAGGCTATACACTTATAAAGCTACAGAGGACACTACAACTACTATAACACTGTTTACATATGCAGGGTCAGCTGCTGGTCATCGTGCTGACCCTCAGACTCCCCCCCCCGGCTACAACTCCCAGCCTGCTTTGCAGTACCATGAGTGCCTAGGTGTGTTTCCTCCTCACCCCGGGAGAGGGCGTTACAATACTATGTGGCCATTGAGTCAGTTGTAAACGTAATACTTACAGATCCAGCTATTCAAAATGCGCGACGTACACTGCATCAAAATGCGGTAGGCGTGGCGCATCATACCGCATCATACCGCATCATATCGCATGTTATGATAATAGTATCCGGAAGCACCTTGTAAAAGCACCAGGTGGAGCTAATAAAGCTTAATGTGTCATGTACAGCATTGAGCTATCACCAGAAAATGCCTCGTTTCGAATCCCGGTCACTGCTGAGGGACAATCTTTATCCAATTAAGAATTTAAATTGTATACTCTTTACACATTTAATAATTTTAAACTGTGCATTACAGCATTTTAATCATTAACTATTAAAAGTCGGTATATTTTATAAAAGCAAGATTGCTCAATTGGACAAAAGGCATAAATATTTTATACATCAAAGTCTTTAACTTGGTAACAGTGGGTTCTGGTGTAAATGTCTTGTTCAAACATTATTAAGCTTTTATTCTGTACTTCATAAAAAGTAAAACGTTTTATCATTTTCTAAGAATACATAGTAAGAACACCACTTGCTGTTACTGTAAAAAGATCAATGTTTCAGTTATTTAACATCATTTGATAGTTATATGAATATGGAATCGTGTAACTAAGCAGCTAAAATATCACAGGTGGACATTTCGGAAACATTTTGACATCCTTTTTTAAAAAAAAAACTTTTATTGTACTTGTAGTGGTAATGGACAAAGCACTGCACCCAATGGTTCAAATCGTGATCAGAGTATTACTTTTGGTTTGCTTCTTATATAGTGAATACATAAAAATAGTCCACTATTATAGCTTGTTGTTGGCTCTGGTGTGAATTTGTGTATCTGGATAAATTAAGTGGTGGTATTGTGATTAAAGATTTCTTTGCAAAATTCTTTAAGTTAAAAAAAGGTGGAAAGAAGGGTTATTTATACAATTGGAACTCCAAGATTCTGACTGATTTAATTCCCCTCATTTAGCTGAAATGGATAAAGAAATCATGCAGTAGTTATATGTATTGAAAGGCTCTCTGTTTTATTAACAGACAGTCCGACTCAAATTTATTTGTGGCTGCCGCAGTGGCTTGCAATGGCTGGATATTTAACACTTCAAGTTGCTTTATCAGTCTGTCCTTGGGGGAAGGGGGGATCTCTCTTTGACAGCTGACACTCCTCCATTCCTTTAAGTGAAAAATTGATAAAAATGCTAATATAAATGCCATATTTTCAATTTGTTGAAAATAAAAATGTAAAGTTCTCTAAAGTTTTCTTAGTTTTGAATGAGAATTCACATAGGGAGCTGTGTAAGAATGCGTAGGCAGCAAAAGATCAGCTAAAGAGGGAAGAAAATGCTTTCAGAGAAAACAATGTATTAGGTGTGAAGAATACAGATCGTCATTTCAATTGCAGCCTAAGCCTTTCACCACACACCCTGCCCCCACTGCAATTAGAATATACACAAAGCACTGAAAGCTTTACAGTAGATGATCAGGTGTTTTGCAGATGTAGAGATAATATGTAATTCTTGATTTATGAACTCACACCGGGGATTCGATAAATTCAAAATAAGTTTTTTTTTTAAACTGCACCAGGTACTAGATCTTGTTTATATTAAATTTATATCACTGGGCAGTGGTGGACGGTTATTGGACGGTGTGTTATTTTGTCAGCAATATGCTAATCTGCTTAACACCTGTAGAAAACATTATTTTATTTCTGTACAGAATGCAGAATTTACAAAATTAAAGTGTTTCAAATGTTTAGTTAAGAAGTAAAAAGAACTTACAGCTTACACAGAAACTCAAACTACAGTATGGAAAAACGAATGTTAAGAAAAAACAGGACATTTGATTGCTCCTTGCCTTATATTTATTTTTTAAAAAAGAAATAAAAAAATAGATATAATGATGTGATCCTGTCTAACTCAAACATTGTGCGACTTTAAAAGCTGTAAAAAATGGTTTAGATAGCAAAAAGTCACCTTGCTCTTACAAGCGGGTCTGTTAAGCAGAGTTTGTGTTAACACAAGACCCCCTTTGAATGAGTTTTAATCAATTTTGTCTGTCAGCGAAACCTCCCCCCAGGTTGTGTAAAAACACTTGCTCTTAGTGGGCTAATCCTTCAGTCATTCTCTCTGATGCAGTGTATCAGTTGGTTAGGTGACTGAGGTTGGCACATTATTTCCCACTGCATTCTGGGGTATGTAGTTTTGACAAGAACCTCCATCTTGTCTCCATCTATCACTCTCTCACAATTCATCATGCATGAATTAGTCAAATTAAAAATAAAACATGTTTATAAAAAAAGTGGATTACAGTAATACTACCAGGCATATAAATACATATATTTAGATCCTTAAATTAATATTGGTATTATTTTCTTTGGATACGCGATTCCATATTATATTCCCTATTAATCAAGTTCTAAAAGGTATGCGTAAATATTAATAGAAAAGGTTAAAACATTCTAACTTTTTATGAAGTATATAAACTTATTATAGTCAGAAGGAGCACATAAAAACTTTTCCAAATAACCCCAGTATGTAACCAAATGAAAGACTTGCTTAAAGTGCTTAGGAAGAAAGTGGAATACTGGTGTGTATTGGATTTGTATAACAACTTCATTTACTCATTCCATGTGGGGTGGCCAAGTATTATCCAGTTATTTCCATATGATAGCTCTTTTAGTGACAATATAAAGATATGGTCTCATGCTGAACTGAAATTTAAAATTTAGTTAAACTTAGATTTTAAACTTACATAGATCCCCCAGAAAACAAGTAATAACTGTTAATGGGATTGATATATTCAGATGTTCAAGTGATGCATGAGCTGTCCAAAAGTACCTTATATAGTGGCATTTACAGAAAAGGTGAATTAATGATCCGGTTTTCCTTTGAGTAACATTAGGACCACAATTCCAGTGCATTCCAGTGCAAGTAACTCCATTCCGTTCTGTTTAAATCATTCTTTGCAACAACTGTACACACTGTGGTTAGTGACTTTGAAAACGTACCACATTGTATCAGGTTAAGGAATTTTCTTGTCTGAAAAATATCCTATTTTGCTTATAACCTGTTTGGTAGAAATTTACAAAATGGGGTTACCAGTGTCTTTACCAGAATCTTACTGTCCATGTTCATCAAACTAATTGAATGATAACTACCACATAACAAATGATAATTGCCCTTTATATCTATCAGTGTTATCAAAGATTACCTAATGATTACCAATACAGATCCAGCCATTCAGAATACACACCGGATGATGCAGTACATTGCACTGCTCATACCTCAAGATACCGCTGCACACTTTCCTTTTTAAAAAATATTCTTTAGTGGTACTGCATTACTTTGTAAAATGGCCAGGTGGAACAGTGAGTGCTTAATGTGGCATGTGGAAGCATTACGGCTATCACCGGAAAACACCTGTTTTCAATTCCCAATCAATGCTGAGCCCCTTGAGACATTCTCTTTCCAATATTACAATTTAAGTTGTATACTGTTTATAATTTTATTAATTTTAAACTGTGTTTTACAGTATGTTAAATATTGAATTAAGTAAAGAAGGAAAGCAGGGCTATTTCACAAAACAAAATTATTATTAAATTATGCATCTACACTAAGATATATTTCGTTTTAATGCCGATTTCAGCAATGATTGATCAGGAAAGTCTAATTTTAAATTTTGATCATTAAAAATAGATTTCACACATACTGCACTGTAGTAGCCATAAAGTCTCATATGTAATATATACAGATGCAGCCATTCAAAATGGTACACCATGGTAAAACGCGGTGGGTGTGTCACATCAAAACGTGGTACGACGCGGTACGACGCATATACAACGTGTCATTTGGCGTTATACCGGAAATTACCATATGCAAATGAGATTATGTTAATAGTATCCGGAATCACCTTGTAAAAGCCAATAAAGCTTAACCTCTCATGAACAGCATTTGAGCTTTTAAATTTAAACTGTGTATTACAGCATGCTAATCATCATTCATTAAAAAGTTGGTATATTTTCTGAAAGCAAGATTGCTCAGATGGGTAAAAGTACACAACCTACCTTAATTATGCAGAAATATTTTATGAATCAAAGCCTTTACCGAAGATATTACTAATAGTATTAATAATGAATGACCTTGGACAAGCTGTAAACTCAAAGTATTACGCTGGTCCACATTCTTTGTATCCGTCATTTTAAACGAAAATACTTTATTTTTTCATTGACAAAAAGTAACACCACACCATTTCGTTGATCTAACTAACAAGGACAGGACATTAGCTAGTCAATATGATAAAGGAATAAATTACTTTTTTTGTTTATTTCTTTAGCACATTTATTTGAACATTTCCATCGATTGTACAAGCACTGAAAAACTGTCCAATCCCTAGTTCGTCAGGCATTTTCTTTCACTATAACAGACATAAAAATTCCCTTGCTTTTAACAGAGCGTTTCATCATTTCTAACAACGAAAATGATTTAAACTGTGCAACACTTATCATTCAACGAGAGCTCAAAATATCACAAGGATCCTCAAGAGCGCAATAAAGACAACAGAAAAAGATATGTGTATCAGATACATGAGAATCCAAGCTTTTTTATCTACGCTTTCTTATCTACGCTAAGAAGTAGTCTTTAAACTTTCTTTATCACACAGTAAAAAGTCAAAATTCTGGGGTGTACGTATACCAGAGATTATGGCACGGCTTCAGAAGGGTGTCAGCCAATCAGATTTCAGGACCAGAATTATTTTATAATCGGGAATATAATATGGAATCATGTATCTAAAGAAATTAATAATGATATTAATTGAAGGATCTAAATATCTAAATCTATGTATCTATATAACTGTAAGTATTACTGTATTTCACTTCCTTTGTAAACACGTTTTGTTAACACCCGAATCACAGGTGGATTCTGTTTTTTGTTATGGTCTGTAGCTCAAACTAAAAATTAGACACAAGAAGAGTATTATTGGACAATGTTGTGAGGCTCTGGAGGAATTTCTCTGTAAACTGAAGAGTTATAGAGGAGACACGTTGTGTATCGCTTCTTTTTACACTTGTAAAAAAAACATTCCAATGTTAATGCGACACGGAAGATATTATTAATAATGTTGCGCTTTTGGGCTTGTGGTGTATTGGTCGTTAGTGAAAAGATTTAATCATTTAATATTTTTAGTGTGCACATTTTAATCCGCTATGTATTGAATATTTATATGGAATTTTACCACTAAAGCAGCCAGCAGCCATATCACTCTGCAACTCACAACTGGCAACCCACTGAAGCTAAGCAGGTGTGAGCCTGGATGGGAGACCTCCTGGGAAAAACTAAGATTGCTGCTGTAAGAGGTGTTAGTGGGGCCAGCAGGGGGTGCTCACCCTGTGGTTCATGTGGGTCCTAATGTCCCAGTATAGTGATGGGGACACTATACTGTAAACAGGTGCTGTCCTTTGGATGAGATGTAAAACTGAGGTCCTGACTGTCTGGGGTCATGAGAAATCCCAGGGTGCTTTTCGAAAAAAAGAGTAGGGGTATAACTCCAGTGTCCTGGCCAAATTTCCCATTGGCCCTTACAAATCATGGCCTCCTAATAATCCCCATCTATGAATTGGCTTCATTACTCTGCTCTCCTCCCCACTAATAGCTGATGAGTGGTGAGTGTTCTGGCACACTATGGCTGCTGTTGCATCAATGCTGCACATTGGTGGTGGTGGAGGGGAGTCTCTATTAGCTGTAAAGCGCTTTGAGTGGAGTGTCCAGAAAATTATTATTAAAGCAATTATTATTATTATTATAAAAGGGAAATTTTAGTAGCTGAGCATAAAAAGCAGAGGAGCATAATGCATCTGAAGGTCATAAACAATATTAATTTAGGAACATAAACATATTATGTAAACTGTATGTTGCTGGTATTGGTATTTTAAAGAAAAAATACACACCAATATTTCATTTCTCCCTAAACATTTTAAGCATCAAAGTCTTACATGTGGTTGACCTTCTGACCATATTACTCTATGTGTGTTGCTGTTTCAGGGCATGTCATATGACTTGCCTTGGTGGCGTGACGGCTTAAGTGATTAACTTACAGTACAAGCGTGAGGTTGGGTGTTCAAATCCAGCAATTGCTTTGAGTTTTCTTTTAACAAAAACATTTATTTGAAAAACTAAAATAGCAAATTTTATGGACACTACAGTATATTGACCTTTTTTATATTTCAAAATAACACAACATATTCGTACTGTATGTACACAGCGGTACCGCAGGTTGAAATGTAGGGCACAAACCCACATGAGCATGAAAGCCCTACATTAATGTGCATTCGCCTGGTGCTGCGCAGTTTTCATCACTCTCTGCAGGAGTGCTGGCTGCGACGAATTAAACCAGTTTCACAGGTATTTTCAAAGTAGAAGGGGGCGAGTCGTCCAGGGAAAGACACCTCCCCCCACGGAAACATGTTTTCTTAGAAAAACAGATTCACAGCACGAAGCTGTGTCAGTCTTCTGTGTAAATAAAATCGGCTTAAACACCATTGGTGCTGTTTTTAATAAGCTGCTGAGTAAAAGCATGGGAATCTTCCTGCGGTTAGCAGTATTGTGTATATAAAATTAAAAAAAACTTGCAGCTTATTCAAAGATTCTAAGATGATCATGAGGAAGTGTATTGCATGTCTAATGGTCTAACAAAAACTACAGTATGCTTAAGAGTTGTTAAACTGTTTTTTTATTTTTCGGCACAGACAACTTTGCCTGCTAGAGCGTCACAATTCACACTCAACCACATCACAGATCACAGATCAGTCCCAGTGTATGAGATATTGCTGTTTGTTCTTTGATCTGAGCTTTAATAGAGAGCTTATCTCTATTAATATAACTATCGAGTGGTTTTAAATGCAACTTTTTTGTATAAATGACACTTTTCTAAAATTTATTTAAAAAATAAAAATGAATACTCTAACCTTTCTAAGTTTGATCCCATGAGGAAGTAGTATACGCTCCTGCTTTGTTTAACAATGGTATGAAAAATACATCTAAATAGTGAGAAAGCTATGCTTAAAGTGAATTAAGGGACTTAGAATGCAAAGATAATGATTTACATTGCGTTGTCAGATTGTGAACCAATAAATGCATTTTAAAGACCATGAGTTGTGAAAATGTTCACAACTTGCACATAAAACTATCAGTGAGCTAATTTTAAACTCTTTTTTAAACCTCCGTTTTTTCATCGATGCGTAATTACGCACTAGCTGGAATCTGAGGGGATCGCTGTGTACACATGTTGTGATATTTAGATATTTAGAAATAATGCCACCTCGCCGTGGTCCTGGAGGGGATGGCCTGCCAGGCGTTGCTGGATGTACCCAGGGACCAGCAGTACAACTACGCGGCGTTGGCGTCGACCCTCTGGAGGCGTTTCGGCGGGAGAGGGGAGGCGCCAGGACTGCTGCGGGCGAGACTGGCCCAACACCGCCACCTATCGGGAGAGCCGAGCCACTGGGTCCGGTCGACGCAGATGTGGCCTACTTAGCCCACCAGGATTACCCTAGTCTCCTGGAGGAGGCCGCTGGGGGTAATGCGGGGGCCAAGCGCAACGGTGAAATATGCTCGCCCCTCACCCAAAGTCCGTGAAGGTGCTCTGTGCACTGTGGGAGGCCTTGGAGGTGAGGGACGGGCTGCTGCGCCGGGGTTGGCAGGTGCCAATGGCGAGGTCAGGTGGCAGTTTGTGTTGCCGCGGTTGCTCCGCGGGGTTGTTCTCCAAACTGTGCACGGCCAGCCGGGAGTGGGGCACTTCAGCTCCGCGAAAACCCTGCGGCGACTCCAGGGCCACCTCTACTGGGGTCTCTGTCACTGGGATGTGGAGCAGTTCTGCTGGACATGAGCTGTTTATGTGGCCCAGAAGGGTCCCCCCAGGCGCTCACGGGCACCCCTCCAGAAACATCAGGTGGGGGCGTCCATGGAGCGGGTGGGGGTGGACGTGCTGGGCCCGTTTCCGCACACCAAGGCGGGCAGCAGCTACGCGTCCACTCCCAGATCAGCTCTGGCACACTCGCCCCGACACCCGCGGCTTCGACAGGCCCCGGCGACGCCCACTGCTGCCGCCTCTGCTTCAACCCACGTGTCCCAGACACCTCCTGCCCCGCCCACCGCGAGACTGATTCGTTCCCCCTGCCCCACCAACTCTCGCCGGCCCAAGTCAAGGCAACCACCCACCTGCTGCAACCAGTCCAACCCCAGGATACAGTCCTCGCGGACTGGGGCGGGTAGAAGGGGTGTTTCACCCTCGCAGCCCCAAACTGCACAGTGAGCGCCCGCTTGCCGAGGACCTCTGCGTACTGCCCCGTCACTGTCCTCAGGCTCAGGCTGGTGGTTTCCCATCCTGGTGGTCCAGCTGCCTCGGTGCCTGGCAGGACACCAGGCCGCAGCAGGGTGATGGTTGAACCGTGTCGACGAGGGCCTGGCAGGGTCTGCCCTCGATGAGGCATGGAAGAAATAAGCCCCAGCTGTGGCCAACCCTTCCCACAGCAGCAGGCAGGGTGAAGCGCTCCTTCTGGCTTTCCGGAGCGGGGGTAGCGTCGCTCTAGGGCAGCTTTCCCCCCTTTAGGCCGCCCCGCTCCCATTTCCCGACAGCCTCCGGAGTCCCCTTGGCTCCAGCGCCTGGCACTCCTGGGCGATGTGTCCCCTCTCCCCACAATGGTGGCAGATGACCCGCCGTCATCTCTCCCCTGGCATCGCTGCGCTGGCCATCTCCTCCTCCCCATCTGATTCCCTGTGCGCCGCCTCCGCTGCCCGGCAGGGAGCACCCCTCCATTGGTGCCCACCGGTCTCTTCGAATACGGCATCAGCCTGCTCAGCCAGAGCCAGGGCCTGCTCCAAGGAGACCGGCGCTGCACATGGCGCTGCACCTCAGTCGGCCCCAGGGCCCGGAGGAATGCCTGGAGCTCTATCTCCCGGTGGGCCTCCTCCGGAAGAGTAGGGTAACCCTGGCGGGCTGAGTAGGCCACGTCTGCGGCGACCGGACCCAGTGGCTCTCCCGCCAGGCGGCGGCGTTGGACCAATCTTGCCCGCAGCAGTCCCGGCGCCTCCCCTCTCTCGGAGAAACGCCTCCAGAGGGCCGACGCCAACGCCGCGTGGTTGTACTGCTGGTCCCTGGGTACATCCAGCAACGCCTGGCAGGCCATCCCCTCCAGGACCACGGCAAGGTGGCATTATTTCTAAATATCTAAATATCACAACATGTGTACACAGCAATCCCCTCGGATTCCAGCTAGTGCGTAATTACACATCGATGAAAAAATGGAGGTTTAAAAAACGAGAATTAGCTCACTGATGTGTTTTATGTGCAAGCTGTGAACATTTTCACAACTCATGGTCTTTAAAATGCATTTATTGGTTCACAATCTGACAACGCAATGTAAATCATTATCTTTGCATTTTAAGCCCCTTAATTCACTTTAAGCAAAACTTTCTCACTATTTAGATTTATTTTTCATACCATCGTTAAACAAAGCAGGAGCATATACTACTTCCTCATGGGATCAAACGTGGAAAGGTTAGAGTAATCGTTTATATTTTTTAAAAACATTTTAGAAAAGTGTCATTTATACAAAAAAAGGTTGCATTTAATACCACTCAATAGTTATATTAATAGAGATAAGCTCTCTATTAAAGCTCAGATCAAAGAACAAATAGCAATATCTCATACACAGGGACTGATATGTGATCTGTGATGTGGTTGAGTGGGAATTGTGGTGCTCTAGCAGGCAAAATTGTCTGTGCCGAAAAATAAAAACCGGTTTAACAACTCTTAAGCATACTGTAGTTTTTGTTAGACCATTAGACATGCAACACACTTCCTCATGATCATCTTAGAATCTTTGAGTAAGCTGCAAGTTTTTTTAATTTTATATACACAATACTGCTGACCGCAGGAAGATTCCCATGCTTTTACTCAGCAGCTTATTAAAAACAGCACCAATGGTGTTTAACCCGATTTTATTTACACAGAAGACTGACACAGCTTCGCGCTGTGAATCTGTTTTTCTAAGAAAACATGTTTCCGTGGGGGAAGGTGTCTTCTGCTGGAAGACTCACCCCCTTATACTTTTAAAATACCTGTGAAACCAGTTTAATTCGTCTCAGCCAGCACTCCCGCAGAGAGTGATGAAAACCGCGCAGCGCCAGGCGAATGCACATTAATGTAGGGCTTTCGTTCTCACGTGGATTTGTGCCCTACAGTTCAACCTGCAGTACCGCTGAGTACATACAGTATGAATATATTGTGTTATTTTGAAATATAAAAAAGTTCAATATACTGTAGTGTCCATAATATTTGCTATTTTAGTTTTTCAAATAAATGTTTTTGTTAAAAGAAAACTCATAGCAATTGCTGGATTTGAACACCTGACCTCACACTTATGCTGTAAGTCAGTCATTTAAGCCATCACACCACCAAGGTAAGTCATGTAACAGCCCCTGAAACAGCAACACACATAGAGTAATATGGTCAGAAGGTCAACCACATGTAAGACATTGATGCTTAAAATGTTTAGGGAGAAATGGAATATTGTTGTGTATTTTTTCTTTAAAATACCAATACCAGCAACATGCAGTTTACATAATATGTTTATGTTCCTAAATTAATATCATTTATGACCTTAGATGCATTATGCTCCTCTGCTTTTTATGCTCAGCTACTAAAATTTCCCTTTAGTGGTAAAATTCCATATAAATTTTCAATACTAAGTGGATTAAAATGTGCACAGTAAAGAGATTAAATGATTAAATCTTTTCACTAACGACCAATACACCACAAGCCTGAAAGCGCAACATTATTAATAATATCTTCCGTGTCGCATTAACATCGGAATGTTTTTTTTACAAGTGTAAAAAGAAGCGATACACAACGTGTCTCCTCTATAACTCTTCAGTTTACAGAGAAATTCCTCCAGAGCCTCACAACATTGTCCAATAATACTCTTCTTGTGACTAATTTTTAGTTAAGCAGGATTTGAGCTACAGACCATAACAAAAAACAGAATCCACCTGCAATTCGGGTGTACAAAGAAAGTGAAATACGGTAATACTACCAGTTATATAGATACGTATATTTAGATATTTAGATCTTTCAATTAATATCATTATTAATTTCTTTAGATACATGATTCCATATTATATTCCTGATTATAAAACAGATAATTCTGGTCCTGAAATCTGATTGGCTGACACCCTTCTGAAGCCGTGCCATAATCTCTGGTATACGCACACCCCAGAATTTTGACTTTTTACTGTGCGATAAAGAAAGTTTAAAGACTACTTCTTAGCATAGATAAGAAAGCATAGATAAAAAAGCTTGGATTCTCATGTATCTGATACACATATCTTTTTCTGTTGTCTTTGTTGCGCTCTTGAGGATCCTTGTGATATTTTGAGCTCTCATTGAATGATAAGTGTCGCACAGTTTAAATCATTTTCGTTGTTAGAAATGATGAAACGCTCTGTTAAAAGCAAGGGAGTTTTTATGTCTGTTATAGTAAAAGAAAATGCCTGACAAACTAGGGATTGGACAGTTTTTCAGTGCTTGTACAATCGATGGAAATGTTCAAATGAATGTGCCAAAGAAATAAACAAAAAAAGTAATTTATTCCTTTAACATATTGGCTAGCTAATGTCCTCTCTTTGCTAGTTACTTGTGGCTTTGTTTCTGCGAGGGACTATATTCTCAGGTGGAGGAACGTAAACAGCTTAATTTTCGTGTTAAATACATTTTTTAAATTAAAATTCATTCTATACAGCAATTGCATATTTGGGGACCATTTTATAAAACTGTGATGCTTAAAATGTTTAGGGAGAAATGGAAGACTGGTGTGTATTTTTTGTTTAAACTACCAAGACCAGCCATATACAGTACAGTTTACATACAGTAATGTTTATGTTCCTAAATTAATATCGTTTATGACCTTCAGATGCATTATGCTCCTCTTCTTTTTATGCTCAACTACTAAAAATTCCCTTTAGTTGTAAAATTGCATATAAATATTCAATACTAAGCGGATTAAAATGTGCACAGTAAAGACATTAAATGATTAAATCTTTCCAAGACCGACCAACGCACCATGAGTGCCCCTGTCAATCATTTTTGCCAGCCAATCACGTACCGCGGTATGACGCGTTATGACTAAGGGAAATGCCTGTGGTACGTGTTTGTACCGCACACTTTGAATGGCTGCATCTGTACCTCATGTACACACAATAGATGGCAGTGGTAGCTAACTATAAGAAAACAAAGTACACAACAGTATCCCACCTTCTTCATAAAAATGAAATTGCATCAAAGGCTTTGACTTGGTAACTTACGGTGTTTATTTTGGAAGAGTTTTAATGTGCTTTTTTCAACTACATAAGTTTTATAACTTATGAAGTTTATATACTTCAGAAAAAGCTATAATGTATTCTTAGAAAATGATAAATCTAATACGAACACAGTACTTGCTTTTATTATTGTGAAGAAAAGTTGTAGCACTGCTTTAATAGCACTTGATAGAGAATACATGTACTAATATAGAATAATGTAACTTATGAAATGGTGGCAGCTAAACACATAATTTATGGATAGTTTGGAAACATTTTGACATTTGTTTTAATGACTTTTGCTGTCCTTATAGTTGTAATGGACAAGGAAGCGCTCATTGACTATAATGTAGCCACCAGACTTAAAAAATAAGTAGCTGAGGATGGTCCTTTATACCTTAAACACAAAGAGTTACTATGACATATTCTAAACAAATAATAAAACAGCAACACCTGCCAATTAATTATATCTAAGTTGCAGACTAGACAACAGTTAGTTCTTTTCATATTCTGGGCGTACAGCCAGCTTACCAAATACATGCTCCTTATCTTACTGACCAAGGACAGGCAGCATCTTTATATATATTTGAGCACAAAGCCTATGTCAAGCCACTAGACTGCATAGTTTGCAAAAACTTATATTATTATCTCACTTCCCGGGTGTCTCTCTTATCTCTTCATTCTTCATTCCCTCCTTAGAACCTTATTGTTCTACCAATTATGTTCTGCCTCTAGATAAGAGATGTAGAAACCTTTCCAGGAAATCATTGTTGGCCTCTGTGTTCCCTTCATGGCGTACAATTAGCACAGAAGCAGCAGCTTTAGTACACACGTTTTTCAAGCAGGATATTAACAATATGATCATTATGAATAATACCAGACCCACAAATATGTATTGAACCAGAGACCCTCTCCATGTTCCTAGCACAGACTGTAGCCCCGCACCAATGCCCCAATCATCTGGATTATAATTATATTTTTATTGTTCTTCATCATAAATGTGTTGTGCTAAGTCATTAATGTGCTCAGAATTGCCTGGAATACAAGTACTGCGTAGTCTTCGCTCACCTAAACAACTGTTTATCACCATAATAGAGGATGGTCTAGAACTGTGATTATAGCACTCTCTATAATCACAGTTATAATCGCAGGGAGCATACGGTTCGTTCCATTTGAATACATTTGAGTTACACTCAGACTAAAAACAGAACTATTTACCCATGCCAATAAACCTAAATAATCACCTCTATCAAAGGGGATTATTCCCATGAGCATCTTTTATCGCAATACAAACCCAACATGAGCTCTGATTATTATTTGTGGCTGATTGATAAAGTATTGATTCCATATCCCCATTTATCAAAGTAAAACTCCTTATACTTAACAGGCACACTGTCGGCCCCCCTGAGGAAGCTCGACAATCAAAGGAACAGTAACAACATGATAATTAATGTTCACTCAGTCTCTGGTGCAGTGACTCGGTGGCAGTGTGACGTGTAGATCCAGCGATCTTATCCTGTCACTCAGATGGCAGAGTTGGTAGTAAGTTGCACTTGATATGGTCCCTCCCCAGCGGGGTTGCAACATCTGGCAGGGTATATCTTTCTCACCCACACCCACTCGCCAGGTATCACGTCGTGTCTTCCCTCTTCTGGAGGTCCCCAAGCGTCCAGCACCTGTTCACCAGCACCATGCACTGCTTCAATTAACAACCTACGATACTACAATAGAGAATTAGCAAATTCAACAATCCATTAGCCAGATTTGGTCCTCCAGGAAGTTTCATTGGTTGGCCCGTGATGATATCAAACAAGCTCTGTTCCACAGTTCTGTTTGATCCAGCCCGCAGGCTACACAGGACAGCAAGCAGAACCTCTACCCATGGTGTTCCTTCAGTTTGATGTTTAGTCGATCTTTCAGAGTTCTGTTCCTTTGTTCCACTGTTCCAGCAGACTGAGGGTGATCTCAGTCCATCTCACCCCAAACAATGCAGCCACAGCCTGACACACCTTCCCTGTGAAGTGCGTCCCTTGATCATAATACAAGCGGCAGGGCAGTGCCCACCACTCTGTCATCAAGTGTTTGGTAGACACAAAGGCAGTGGCAGCAACCCACTGGGAAAACAGATTATAAGAGCCCAGGTTTCCCTTTACAATTGTCAATTTGCCAGTGCATGAAAGATTCCTCAGGAGCAGGCCTTTTGAGCTGTTGCACCCCCACCTGAACTATAGTTGAATTCCTTTGATAAGCATCACATCGAGATACCACATAAGTGGCTACTGCTTCAAACCAGGTCCCCACCCAGTTTTAGGTAACCGGCACACCATTTGACTCACACCCGGGTGTCCGACAGAGTGCATTTGTCGGGCTTCAAAGGGCATTAGGCTGTGAGGGCATGCAGGGCGTCCAGTGTGCTGGCAGCACCACACCCCATCGTTATGCAGCCCCACATTCTTTTCTGACCATGTCCATTTCCCTGCTTTAGAGGCCTCAGCCTGAATGTCCTGTAGTTGTCCCCTTTTCACCAACAGAGGTCTCACAGAGGTCTCAGACTCCTGCTCTACCAAGACTGCACACCTGACAGCTGCATCTGCAAAGTTGTTCCCTCGAGTTACTGGAAACATTTCTTTATTATGTGATTTACACTTTACCACAGCTACTTCAGTCAGTAGCTGCAAAGCTTCTAACAATTCAGAGACAAACCCAGCATTCTTAACTGGAGTCTCTGCCGTGTTGAGGAAGTCCCTATTCCTCCTTTTCATTCGGTCTGCTGGTTCTACACCAGATTATTCACAGTTTATACAGCCAGGCAGGTAGCCTGCACAACACATAAACATGGCCCCTTGGCCACCGCATTGAGGGGTCCTGAATAATAACCCACTAGACGATGCCTATCTCCATGCTCCTGCGCCAGCACAGCAGCTCACAACCCATTTCTTTCACTTACATACAGATTACATACAGATGATCCGTCTGAGGGAATCCAGCCCAGGGCCAGTGCCTGCAAGAAAGCTTGTTTCAAAACATTAAAAATGGTTTCTGCTGCAGGGGCCAAGGCAATTTTGTCTTTAGACTGCACTACCCCCCTTTAGCCAGCTCGTCACCAGGTGAGCTCATTCTGAGAAGGAATTCACCCTGGCTTTATCATGTAGTTGGTTTATACCCTTTTTTCCGTCCGAAGATCTAATACTTGGAGTGGCCTGGCCTTATGGATTACCTCATTAGGTAAAACAATCACAATATCACATAGCTCTATTGAGGTAGTTCACATAAATGCTATTTCATACAAAATTCCTTATAAATGCTGCAGGGCATCCCAGCCCAATAGGTCTGGGGTGTCCCCCACCCACATCAGTAGTTGAAACTGTACATCTTTTCCCAAGCATACTGTGACAGCTTGTATTTGCTTTAAACACAACCCTTGCCCCTCTTCTCCTGTAGCCTTCTGTTACCCGTAAGAAAACTTTATATCACATCTTTATGCTGTTTTAGTCTAAAAACAGGACAGCTGTGCTCTTGTATCCCCCAGTTACTGCACACTGTAAGATTATTTCACTTATATTTAAATCCTGAGATAAACTTAGGAAGGCTACAAAGGGGCTTACTAGATTAAATCTATTATTTCACGTTACAGCTTCTGACATGTTCTTTAAATGTGAAATCAAGCCTCTTTCTCACAATTTCTCAAAAAAATGCCATTTTTGTTTTAGTAACTGCGCACCAGCTTATTAGTAGTTTTATCTTTGGGGTTTTGTCCTCCTTTCCCCCAGGGCTAGTTAACACCCCCCCCCATCTGGATATGCCCAATCAGGAGATTTATCCCAGTCCTCATTTTTTTTTTTATATCTCGGTATAATATTAAAGTCGTACTATAATTGCGACAAACAGGTGGCTCCCTTTTCTCCTCCTTGGGAGTCTTTTTACCTCCCATTTGCAGCGCTCGCACCTCTGCATACATGCTCCGTGAGTTATTAAATCAAATCTGTCTCCGCTCTCTGTAATATCAGGAAAGCATAGTTGTACATTCTTGGCAACATCAGGTTTTAACCCACTCAAGTAAATTTGTTGCATTACTGTGTAAGTATCTTCATTCACTTCCTTTTCATCGGCTAACCCCGAGTATACTACACGTACAACTCAGGTTACCACCCTGAGATCACAGCTTCTCCACAACAACTAAAGAGAACACAGCCTACAGCAAATACCAGGTGCATCAGTCCTGGGTTTACTGGGTTTACCACAGCAATTCCTCTATCTCAACCCCACCGTCCTCTGCCAGTATCTTTCAACTGGGAGACTGCATCCAGTATCTTTTAACTGGGAAAACACATGCAGTATATTTCAACTGGGAAAACAGCTGGCACACTTATCAGACGTCTACCACCACGTACACCATAAACTCATTATTTTGGACTCGCTTCAGCTTCAGAAAAACCCTCGACAGCAACATGGAGAGGACAAGGGACTTTTTAGAAAACAGGAGTCCTTACCTCTTTTTAGAAGCGGCCGCCTAGCTTTTCCTCTTCACCTCTGTGTCAGAGTTCTCTTAGCTGGGAGTACCCTGCTCCGCAGCGCCAAATTGTAATGTCAAACAAATGATAAAGTTCAGGTGTCTGTGAAGCAGAAGTCTCTTTATTCATATGCATATGGAAGTCCGGCTTGCAACCACCAGACTTAAAAAATAAGTAGCTGAGGATGGTCCTTTATACCTTAAAAAAAAAGAGTTACTATGACATATTCTAAACAAATGATAAAACAGCAACACCTGCTAATAAATTATATCTAAGTTGCAGACTAGACAACAGTTAGTTCTTTTCATATTCTGGGCATACAGCCAGCTTACCAAATACATGCCCCTTATCTTACTGACCAAGGACAGGCAGCATCTTTATATATATTTGAGCACAAAGCCCACATCAAGCCACTAGACTGCATAGTTTGCAAAAACATACAAAAACAAGACAATGATATTATTATCTCACTTCCTGGGCGTCTGTCTTATCTCTTCATTCTTTTGTATCATACTGTATACACTTTATATTTATCCAGTATATGATCACACTGCAGCTCATTGCCATGTATGCTACTGTTTTGGTATATCTGTGGATATGATATGTGCAATGTCAGGAGACAAGAAAGCTTGTTTTAAAATGAAAAAGGTTTTATAATAAATTTAATTCTAAAAAGATTAATGACAGCATTACTTCTTTTTTCTGTTTCAGCTCAATGAGACAAATAGAAAGCCAGATCAGTCAGCACATTTCATTGTAACATAGTAACATAATGTCACAAAGTCCAAGTGGGTACTGATATTGTGTCAGAAAGTGATGGTATTGAACTAAGTTTTATATGTATAAGTTTACCTTAATACTTGTTTTCTTTGTACTCATTTCAGTGCCACATGATGAGGTGGATCTTAGTGAGTACCTTGATGACTTTGATGAGGAAGTTGACCTCACTGAGGTGGTGAGTAATGCCAAGACTGCCATGGAGGTCACACCACAGAATGACACTTTCCAGGAGGAAGTGGAGAACACAGAAGCGGGTGGATTGTCTGTCACTTTAAAAACCTTCGAGAAAAGTATATAGGTAAACACAAAATAATTATCATAACCGGTAATCCTGCTGGAATTCCATGCATGGATTTCAAGTCCAAAACCAGGCTGAGATGGACTTTGTTTTCTACACTTGTTGATAACCTTCAGGAAAAGATAAGAGGAAAATGACATAACATTGCTCAATTGTGACAACATATTATATATTTTAAAAATAATATTTAGTAAATGTATTTTTGTGGTCAATATATACACTGACAAAGTTATATTTGCACTCTTTAATAATACTGTATATTGCATAGATTTCATATTTTGATGCTTTAAAGAATGTAGTCTAGACACTTTGAAGTAACAATTAAAAAATAATTAAGTCACAGATGGAGCAATTCAGAATGTGTATTAAAAGCGAATAACGTGTTACAGGAGCTGCTTTTTTCTTCACTGTACCGCGGCTTACTTCGTTGTTGTGATTCATTCTCCAAAGATGATCAATAGGTGGCACTTGTGGTGCAGTAGATGTTAGGGAAAACATGAGCTGCCTTAAAAAATATACTACTTTTAAAGCTTTTTTTAAATCCAATTAATATGGAATATTAATATAGAATCATGTAACTAATGGAAAATTTAGATAACAGATTAAAATAAAAATGTTTCTGAGCATCATTAACAATATTAATGTATTAATAAATTATTTTTATTATTTAGCCATCTGTAGTAGTATTTCATATTCATATTAATACAAAAATAATATTATTAGTACACAAATGAACGTGAACAAGCAAAAGGGAGTTAAAGGGAGTTACGTCAGCATGTGTAGGCTGCAAAGATAGAGGTAAATGTTGGTTCCCTGTTAAAAGGAAAGGAGGCTGTGGAGCCTTCTTCAGGTGTGAATGAGGAAATGTGTGAATACTGACAATGGGAGTGTAAAAAAGTTCTACTGGCCAGATCAGACCAACAGTCTCCAGCTATTTAATGCCATGATGTTTTGGCTCGAATTGGAATTAAAAACACAAACAACAATTAAGATTAGTGATATTATGAAACCAAAAGTGTGTTTGAACACTGGGAAGCACATAAAAATCTATACTTATTCTAATTACACATTTTAATCACTAACACCCTTTCCCGTAGAACAACAACAATGGCAATGCCAAAAAATTATTCTCCACAACTAACTGAAATAAATGAACAAATTAAAAAAACAAATCAAATAATTGCCCAGCTCTCCAACCTTATCCCCCATAAGATCAATAAAAACATACACCACTACCTGACAACAAACAAGATCCTAAAATTCTCAGAATATAACAACTCAGCAGCTTCCACCCCTTGTCTTTTCAGCCATCTAGTGGTATCCCTTAAACTTACTGGGCTCTCTTGTTGACAAATCGTTGACAGGTTACAGAGCAACCTGTCAGCGATTTGCTCATTTGCTAGCCAGTCACCATGCCGGTCCCAGACAGTCCTACAAAGAAAAAACACCTGCAACCCAAAGAAGTTGCCCATTGCAATTAACAGTTAACACCCCTGTCCTTAATAACAAATAATGTTTGTTAATATGAAGTAGACAGTTCACAAGATAAACTCCACTATAACTCATCAGCTTACAGGAAAAATTCCCTCAAAGCTACAGATGTAGCCATTCAAAAATGCACAGTAAAACCCCATACCGTGGGTTTCCATGTGCAGGCTACCACAGTACATGATTCACTGGCCAAAATAATCGACAGGTGGCACTTGTGGTGCATTAGTTGTTAGTGAAACGATTGCTTCATTTAATGTATGTACTAGGTAAGATTAAATCCGCTTAATATAGATTATTAAATATGGAATTTTACAACTAAAGGGAAAGTTTGGTAGCTGAGCATAAAAATAAGAGGAGCATAACATATCTGAACGACATGAACATTACTAATTTAGGAATATAAATATATTATACAAATTGTAGAGGGCTGGTAGTGGTAGCTTAAATAAAAAAAATACAGAACAGTATTCCACTTTCTTTATAAACATTTTATACATCAAAGACTGTGGTTAGTTTGGAAAGGTTTTGATGTGCTCATTCTGACTATATATACTTTATAAAATGTAGCTATTTTAATCTTTTCTATGAATACTTAGGCTCATTATAGTATTGAAAAGACTATAATAACATATATGATATTTATTAAAAATATCAATTTATTAATAAAAAATAATAATTTCAAACTGTATTTTGAAATTGTGTTTTGTTCGGGGTGATTTGTCACTGTTTTCACAACCTTCGCTTTCTTATTAAAACGCTAGTTTTTGAGACAGGGTGTTCCAGACCTCTTTCATTTGTGAAACTCCCTCTGTATTTCCTGTTTTCACATTGATAAGAATAAACTACATATGTAAATCTTTTCACAGGCAGAAAGATGTTCTGTGCTCAATAGCTCTTTCAACACTGTATGCATTATGTTACATTTTTAAGCATCAGTCGAAGCATTCTGAAGTCTGTTAGAATCATACAAAATGTAACCAAATAGTGTAGGTGAGACTGCTATCTGTCCTGGATAAGGAGCGGTGGCATTGTGGCTAAGGATCTGCACCTGTGGCAGGAAGGTTGCAGGTTTAAGTCCCATGGCCGGCAGAGGAATCCTACTCCATTGGGCCCCTGAGCAAAGCCTTAACCCCAGCTGCTCCAGGGGTACTGCATAAATGGCTGATCCTGCTCTCTGAACCCAGGCTTCTCTCTTCCCATCTGTGTGCCTGTGTGTCTCCTGGAGAGCAAATTCAAAGACAAATTCATTTTTAATGCAAGAAATTGTACATGGCTGAGAAAGTGATCTTATCTTATCTTAAAGTGGTTAGAAAAGATTTGTGAAAACATTCCTATTTTAATGCGATGCGAACATATCCTTAATAAGATTAAAAATTAAAAAAGGGGTGCCTGTGGCAGAGCTCAGTGCATTTTAAATTACTGAGAGGCTTTGAACAGCAGCAACACCTGTGTCGATGTTGGTGGTTTTATAATAAAAAATATAATGATAATTATTAAAAACAATAATAATAATTAACAAATAATATAACAAATTGAATTCCAAAAAGATTAACTACAGAATTTCTACCTTTTCTGTTTCAGCTTAATGGGGCAAATATAAAGTCAGATCAGTCAGGATCTCGGAGTGTAACAAGTGCAAAAACATTTCACAACAAAACCATTAAAGAAGCAGACCTTGAAATTTAGTTCAATTAGAAGAAGGCTCCACAGCCAAAATGTTGTGTTTCCTTTCTTCTCTTTTCAGTATGGTGTAAACCTTTACTTGTTCCTTTGCAACCTTAAATTTAGGTCAGGTATCTCCATAGGTGATCAAAATTTCAAAACCTTGGATGATATGCCTCAGGGATTTATTCGTAGTATAATTCAAACAAAAGAACTGCTGAGCACACTGTGTTCTTGACATGCAGGTGTGAAGTAGAGTTAACAGTTTCTGTTTTAAAAGGTTTTGGATTTATGTTAGGTTTTGTATCTGTTGTAACTGGAAATACAATGGTGAATATAATTGAGGTCCTATTTAAAGTTTAAGCTTTTAAAGTCATGCAATGTCTAAATTAGGCAGGAACATGCCATTGTTTCTTATTTTTGATTTTCTTTAAAAATGTTTAATAAAATCATCTTCTCACTTTCACGTTGCTGTAATTAAAGGGGAATGTAGCATATTTTTGTAGTGGCCCTTTGTGTAACAGGTATTACGGTACTGCAATTTGTATTATATGTAATTGTGGTGTCAGTTCAGCGGATTTAATTCTGCTCCGGGTTTTGGAGCAGTCTGAGAAATGTTGCAATGTCACGATTGTAGTCCCTCCCCCTTAAGGACGCTCCGGCTCTTTCACTTCCGTGTTGATTTTGTGCACCTGCTCCCAGTTCCTGCCTCCCTGCTTAAGCCAGATGCTCACTCTGTTCCGGGCTCTGCATTGGTTCCCGTACCAAGCGAGTCCAGGATCTATAGCGTCTGGTCCCGTTCCCCCTTTTTCCCCCCGACCCTCCACCGGATCCCGCTCCGGTTTTTAATCCTGTTTGTCTTCGTCTCAGATGGACCTCCCGGCTTTGGACTTTTTGCCTCGTCTTGGATTTCCCATTGGATCCTGTTTTGGATTGTTTGCCCCGGACTCACCCCCCTGAACGCCTGTGCACCATGGACATGCCCCCTGTTTTAAATCTCGACTTCTGTGTCGACTTCAAATTAATATCGTTTGTGACCTTCAGACACATTATGCTCCTCTTTTTATGCTCAGCTACTAAAATGTCCCTTTAGTTGTAAAAATCCATATAAATATTAAATACTAAGCAGATTAAAATATGCACAGTGAATAGATCAAATTATTTAATCATTTCACTAACAACCAATGCACCACAAGTGCCCCTGTTGGTCATTTTGGCCAGCCAAATCACATACTGCGGTACAAAGCAGTGAACTGTGGGTAAATGCACATGGTACGGGGTTGTACCGTGCATTTTGAATGGATGCATCTGTAATTATACCGTTACTAATTTCTTTAGATACGCGATTCCATAATATATTCCCTATTAATCAAATTCTAAAAAGTATGCTTTTTTTACTGTTATAATGAACAACCATAAGTATTCAGAAATGGTTAAAACATTATAGGTTTTTACAAATTATATAAATGTAATATAGTCAGAAGGAGCATGTAACAACTTTTCCAAAATAACCACAAGAAGTGGAAGTAAAGGCACTGTGTAGATGGAACTATACACATTGTTAGAAGTCCACAATGAGATGGCAGCATCTCACTGAGGATAAATTATTTTATAGTGCTGGCTTACAGAAACAGCCTTTCCACCTCTCTTGCACACCAGTATCCATACCTAGTTAGTTATTTAAACAAATTGGCTCTAAACATTAACATCTTAAGATGCTGGCTTTGTGGATCAGCTGTGTTTGCCCATTCCTTCAGTTCATGTGCATCAAAAGTCAAGCAAATATACAAATGTTAAAATACAATCCTCATTTCAGTATGTAAACGTACAGTCTGTTAACGTCATCATCTTCCTCTGCAGTCTATAACATCTACTGTCATTTTGTCAAATGTATGCCTAACCCTATTAGGAAGTAATTTTGTTATCAGTGTATTCCTCAACTTTCCCCAAATGATTACACAACAAAATGTAGGATCTTTAGAACAATGACTTAATTGAACCTAGCAAAAGCAGTTAGAGTTCTCCATGTATTCTTGTACAAAAACCTGATGGAAGCTACCACATGTCTACCAACTGCAGAAAAGTTAACAGTTTAACTAAATGGATACATTTCTAATCCCTCATATCAATGACTGTATTGATAAAATTGGGAATGCCAAGTTTGTAACCAAATTTGACTTATTCAAAGGATTTTGGCAAGTTCCTCTTACTAACTGTTGTAGCGGCAACTTATTAAAAATACAGGAATTAAGTTTGCTGCTCCCTTGCCAGTCTCTCTCTTCCTCATCTCAGTGGTGCTGGATACAGAGAGGCCATTCCATTTGATTCACATTTAAGGTGTTTTTCTAGCTGATAGATTTTCCTGATAAGGAACAACTCCCAAAGCTGAGATTCTCCAGCCACCCTAATAAATGGTCATCTCTGGCGCCTTACTGTCTGGGAGATTCCTTGGGAGAGTCTCGTCCCATGTCAGAGAGCATGGTTACTCATCCTCCACCTTGATCAGCCAATCAGGAACTGGTAGGGCAGGGTAACCCCATGTGTGTCTCGAAAGCCCTCGAAACATTCAACCAATGAACGAACGTAGTTCCTCCAGATAAAACAGGCAGCACAGGGCCCAGAAGGGGCTCCTCCAGGATGTGCTCCTCCAGGACATTCTCAGACTTAGCTCGAACAATCACATAAGGGCCAGTGTGTCCGAGTGCCAGGACTTTACTTTGTTCTAAGAGTCGAGACCAGAAGTCGCCTGCGCGTAACCAAAGGATCCACCCGAGGTTAGCCCAGCAGCAAGCCTAGTGAACTGCCGGTACCCCACCATGAACGCTCGCCTGATCAACTAGTGAACTATGGTCAGAACTGTCTACAGCTGAATCTCAGGATTCAGGATTAGCGCTAGATCGCTAAAGAGTCTAAAGAGTGTGACTTGCTTGGACCCGCAGTCACTTTTCATGTGCACAAACTCTTCCTAGTTCAGCCAACACTAACTAGCTGGTCTTCAGAGAGCCCATTGCCAGAGCAATGCAGCAGACATCTCTCCCTCCTTCTCCCACACCTCCAGCCGCAACAGGACAGGCTGGCACTGAGCCAAAGGACGCCGATTGGACCCAGCAACAGCCTGCCGCTGTTCCTTTGTGTCCGCGAGAGATCTGAATCCACACAGATTGGATGAGTATTTAACATTCTGCATTACAGCTCGAGAATTCAATTGTTACCTCAACCCCACTTGATATCAATTTAATTTCTATGAGTGATGTACTTGCCTTTGAGTATCTAGTGTAGAAGAACAAGTAATAGGTTTATTCCATGCCAAGGTTGTAATCAAAGTTCATTTACGAAACGGTATAAATGAATGGTATACTAAATGTATGTCCCTATTGGTATTTGTAACTCTTCGTTATTGAATATATACCTTTTGTATTCTGCTAACCCTCACTATAAGATATTTTATGTTTATATGCACATTTTATGTATTAATAAATGTATTGTTGTGTATTAGTATCTGTGCGTGTGCATTGCTGAGTTATCCCGCAAGGTCGGTTTTCTAATAACCATTAAAGAATCATTTTGTGACTTACTGCTACAAAAATGCTATTAAAAATTGTACCAGTAAATGCACAAAACCTCTACACTGTGCTAAAGAAATCTTAGCTTTTGTTACACCAGATGGACTCTTCCAATATAAAGTGATGCCCTTTGGCATGAAAAATGCACCAGCAACATTTCAATGTCTTATCAACAACATCATTTCTGGTCTCAGTGGTTGTGAAGCCTACATCGACGATGAACTGCTTTATAGTGTGAAGAAGAATTTTAGCATTGACCTTTTATAAGTGTGTAAGATAGTGACTATTTGGCTTTGCTAACATGCCTTTTACTTAGCAAGAGTATGAAAGGACAATTGCAAGCATATTATTTGACGTTTTGATAATAATGCTAGAAACTGCAGAATGTCTAGCTCAATTTCACAGCTTTTATTTATATACTTCCTTTTGTCTGCATATAAGGCAAAACTGCTTCTTAAGAATAAAGTGGTAAATTACAAAGATGTGTTTGTAGAGATAAAACAACTCCTAATATAGAAATTTAGAATGAGCTAGCATGAGTGAATTTGCTGTATAAAACCTATTGCGTTTACCATCTCAATTGAGAGGCTGCTCACAGATCTGTAGGAGAGGCTGCTCTCAGACCTGCATGATTGTATCCTCTCCATGCGCATGAATAAAGGACTCTGCTGTACCACACCTAACCTGACTGAAGAGTTCTGACAAGTGATATGTGGGAAGAACACCTGCAAATTCTTCTAGGATTCTTCGAATGACTGAGCAACACCAAGCTTACGATTATCCTCACCAAGAGTGAATTTGGATGTGCCTGTGTAAATTATTTAGGACATATTGTCGGGCAAGGTCAGGTTAAACCTATTGCTAAAGTCAGTGCTATTTCTAGTTTTCCTAGACCTGAGGGTAAGAAACAACTGATACTATTACTGAACCTTCGACTCACTTAGGAAGAAAATATATTAAATTTGTATGGTCAGAAAAGTGTGAAAGGGCATTCAAAGAACTTAAAGCCATTCTGAAAAGCACTCCAGTTTTGTCAGCACCAACTTTCAATTCACAATTCAAAATAACTCCTGATGCAAGTGATGTTGCGGCTGGTGCTGTTCTATTGCAAGGAGGCAAATATGGGGTAGATCATCCAATTTGTTACTTTTCAACAAAACACAGAGAAATTACTCTACCATTGAATGGTAGAACCTCTGATTCTAGCCTTCCAACACTTTGAAGTGTATATAATGCATAGTAGCAGTCTGGGGTTTTTCTGGGTGACCCATACTTACTAATATTTACAGTGTAAATTGTACATAGAGTAACCGGTGTGGTGTATGTTTTGTTGTGTGTAGTGTAGTTTGTGTCTTGTCATTGTAACAAATATTTGTCTAACCAAGTGTGTCTGGATTATTACTCCTCTCAACAAAGCTATGCTAGGGAATAAAGAATTCATTATACCAACTGCTCAGGTATACTCTAGAGAAATCACTTACAAGTTGGGGGTTATGAATAATTATTTTACGTATTGACAAAACCGCTCAGTCAAATTCGGATTTTCACCTTTTTAGTAACCCCCCATTTGTAACAATATTGTTATATTATTATTTATAATTCTTCACAGATTCATGCCTATGCTGATTCCTGCTCACTGCTGAATATAAGATAGCAGGTTTCCAGATGATCCGCTTCCATTTTGTGTTCAAAATGTGGCTGCAAGTCACTTGGAGTCAGGCCATTTTGGAAATGCGAGTTGATCTCTTCAAAACTTGTCTGACCGATGCTTTCTGTAAATTCAGGTAGATTAACAGTCCTTATATATGTAGCGGCAATGCTTGTTAATAAGACAGAATTAAGTGTTGCTGTGCTTTCCCAAATGAGGCCTCATCTCTCCCTTCATCTCTGTGGTGCAGCCACAGAGAAGCTATTCATGCAGGCTGATTTAAAGATGTTTTCTTTTGATAAGGGACAGCTCCCAAAGGGGGATGCACTTAGCTAAGCCTGGCTATCATGATCAATGGTCATCCATTGGCACCTATCTGTCTAGGGAGTGCCAGATGGACATCTGGACTGCATTCCTAGGTGTCAGGAGTAAATGACTCATATCTCACCTTGATCAACCAATCAGGGACTGGTAGGGGCGAGTAACCCACGTGGGACTCTGACGCCCATGGAACTTTCAGCCAATGAAGGAGCTGAAGTTCCTCCAGGTAAAAACAGGCAACACAGAGCTCTGAAACTATTCGAAAGACTATTCTAAAGGGAATTCTAAGGAGAATTCCAGTGCAGGACGGCCCAGGAGCAGAAGGCTCCCAAGGGCAGGACATTCTCGCAGCGCGCCTCCTGACCATCCTGAGACTCAGCCCGGACAACCACGGAACGGCCAGTGTGTCCGAGTGCCAGAACTTTCCTTTGTTCTAAGAGTCTAGAACGGAGGTTGCCAGAGAGTAACCCGAGGATGCACCCGAGGTTAGCATCAGCAGCAAGCCTCGTGAACAGGTCGGAACTGTGGACAGCTGAATCACTATTCAGAACTAGCGCTTCATCAGTAACGAACCGGTCCTCTTCCTGACCTGCTGAGATCCACAGTCATCTTTTCTCCTGTGCACAAACTCTTGCTAGTTTCAGCCAAAACTAACTACCCGGTCTTCAGTAAGCATCAGCAGCGCACCGTCGCAAGCCGCTCAGCACAGCCTGGCACGGAGCCAGAAAGCCCGCAGGAGATCTGAATCCCCAGAGATTGGATGAGTATTCAACTTCAATGCATTATAGCTCGAGAATTCAATTGTTATCCCAACCAGTTGATATCAATTTAATTCCTAAGAGTTATGTACGTGTTTTGAGTATCCAATGTAGAAGTTATAACCAAGTTCATTTACGAAACGGTCTAAATGAATGATATACTGAACGTATGTCCTCTTGATATATGTAACTCTTCGTAACTGATTGAATATATACCTTTTGTATTCTGATAACCCTCTCGATAAGATCTGTTAGGTTTACATGCATATTCTATGTATTAATAAATGTATCCTTGTGTATTAGTACCTGTGTGTGTGCGTTGTTTGAGTTATATCGCAAGGTTGGATTCTAAAGCCATTAAAAGAATCAATTTTGTGATTTACTGCTACAATTAATAATTGTCACAGTAAATGCCCAAACCCCTACAGAACTGGTGCCTCTTGAGAGCACACTACATATATATCCCATGTGTTTTAATGAAATTCAATATTAGTCACTATACTTTATCTGCTCCCCTTAACAGTGTACAATTATCTGATGTTTTTTTGTATTTTATTGATGATTTTTGTCATTTTGCAGTATATTGCACTCAAAACAGAGAGTGTGAAGTCTTTCAGGCTCAATTTCTTCACAAGTGAAACCAATCGTCTGAAAACTGCCATAGAGGGATTAAAGATAGCTAGTTATACCAGTTATTTAACCACCAGAGAGTAAGCCAGCAGCTATATCACACTTTAAACCTACAGCTAGCAACCTATAGCTAGCAAACTACTGAAGCTAAGTGGGTGTGAGCCTGGCCAGTACCTGGATATCTCACACTGCAGGACAGAACACAGAGAAAGTGACTAATGTGATTCATCCATCCATTTTCTAATTGTTTTATCCAATAAAGGCTTATATTGGCATTGTGATCTTTACATTCACATGCTCATAACAACTTGCTCTGTATAGGAGCCGGCAGTAGAGGGGTTAACATGCTGTGACCACATTCACTAAAACTGATAAAAGCATTTTGGAGTTCTCCAACTACATGAAGCAAATTTTGTAGAAAAGGCAAAACAAAACTGAACTAGAAACTATAGATTGTTTAAGTAACAGATTTGGAAATGCGAACGGTAAAGTATATAGTATTAGTCAATGAGAAAACACCTTACTGATCTAAAATAAGACGCTGTATTGAGATGAGACTCTAGCTTCATTGTTCCAACTTTGGGTTTAACTGCTGTCGATCTGTGCATCTAGAAAATTAATTATTTAAGTGACATGACATGACATGTTTTATGTAAAAAAATTACATTTCAGTCTCCAAAGTGACACAGAATATGAAATTAGAGACTTCGAATGTCATTCACACAAATTATCATAAGTGATGATTTCATGTTTAATGAACTTGAAAACAAAAAAGGCCACATGTATTAACACTTTATTCTTTACCTGATCTTGTGTAAAATGTTTCCTTTACGTTGATGGTTGCTGCACTTAAAGTGGTTAGAAAATGGATGGATTGGTGGATGCATAATTGTAAAAACTTATTCAAAACCTATTCAAATGTAACACAAAGACATTCTCTTAAAATGTTGTTTAAAAGAGTTGGGCCCACATACTGTACATTTTCCATCCCCCATAGCACGGACATAGGCAGTATTGAGAAAGCTTTTTTAGTGTTTGTCAAAGAAGACCAAACTTATCTGAATGAGCAGAAAGAGCATTTTGAGGTTTGTTTAGGCTCAAGTCTTCTGCCATTGTTTTTACTGATCACAATCCTTTGACTTTTCTTCAGCTTATGTATAACCATAATAAAATACTGATTCACTGGTCACTTATGTTACAGAGTTATTCCTTGGAAATTTGAAACAAGAAGGGCACAGAGACTTATGTAGCTGATGCACTATCATGTGCTTATAGATGCAGCCATTCAAAATGAGCGAGGGATGCTGCAGTAATTCGCAGTGCATAGTCGGCAAAGTACTGCATGTTTTTTTTCAATAGGGTGGAATACTTTGTAAAACCACCAGGTGTAGCAGTGAAAGCTTAACTTGGCATGTGAAGTATTTGGGCTGTTGCCAGAAAATTCCTGGTTTCGATACCCAGTCAATGCTGAGCGACAATCTTTTTCCAATTACAAAATTTGTATACTGTTTAGACTTTTAATAATTTTAAACTGTGTATTACAGTATTTTTAATAACTTAAAAAGTAGATATATTTTATAAATGCAAGATTGCTCAGTTGGGCAAAAGTATACAATGTATTCCACCTTCTTATTTTATGCATCAAAGTCTTTAACTTGGTCACTTACACTGGATTACGGTTTTAACGTGCTTGTTCTAACATTATAAAGTTTATATACTGTACTTCGTAAAAAGTTATAACGTTTTATCCTTTTCTAAGAATACATAGTAAGAATACCACTTGCTGTTACTGTAAAAAAAAAGTTGTATTGATTTAATACCACTTGATAGTTATATTAATATGGAATCGTGTAACTAAGCAGCTAAAATATTATAAGTGGATGTTTTGGAAACATTTTGACAATACTTTTTAAAAAAAATAACTTTTATTGTCCTTATTGTAGTAATGGGTGATAGACTGTAATGAAGCGTGCTGCACCCAGGTGGTTTATAGCCCGATCAGATAATTTTGTTTTATTTTCTTACCTAGCTTAAAACATAAAAATAGCCCATTATTATAGTTTGTTGTTGGCTCCAGCATGAGTGTATGTATCTGGATGAATTATTATAAGTGATGGTTTCGTGATTAAGGATTTCTTTGCTGAATTCTTTAAGTTAAACAAAGAAGGGAAGAAAGGTTATTTTTACAATTTCCAGTAACCGGAGAACAGCCTATCAAAATGTTGAAACTGTACCATGACAGTGAAGACAGATGTGTTACACCTTTAAGTGAGCCGGCCACTGTTGTTTACTATGTTGTGATGATGTTGTGTGGCTCTGCAGGAATTATTCTGTAAACTAAAGAGTTATAGAGGAGACACTTTGTGTATCGCCTCTTTTTATATTTCGTAAAAACATTCCAAATTAAGTGCGATATGGTATTTATTATTAATATAATTAATAATGAATGACCATGGACGAGCTGTAAACTGACGAGTTAAAAAGAAGATATGTTGAGTCTTGTTTTTTGAGCTTAACCTTTAGAGCGATTCTCTTGACTATATTTTTTACCTAGCCATATGTCTAAAATAGATTGGATTAATAAATGGATTAAGAAAAAATATTTCACACATACTTTGAAACCATACAGTATAATATTGTACATACAGTGTATTTATACAATATATGATCACACTGCTGTTCACTGACGCATGTGCTACTGTGGATCTGACTTCATGGGATTCACGTGTGTGGAACACCGGGAGGTGAGACCTGGCAGTGGAGGGGAGGTGAATGAATGAGTCGCTGAAGCATACTGTCCAAGTTTCAGAATTATAAAAAATAAACCCATGATGAGTTTGCAAGAGAAAAAAGGGTATTTTTCCAGAAGTTGTGTACTGCACAGGTCTAGGAAAACTAGAAATAGCACTGACTTTAGCAATAGGTTTAACCTGACCTTGCCCGACAATATGTCCTAAATAATTTACACAGGCACATCCAAATTCACTCTTGGTGAGGATAATCGTAAGCTTGGTGTTGCTCAGTCATTCGAAGAATCCTAGAAGAATTTGCAGGTGTTCTTCCCACATATCACTTGTCAGAACTCTTCAGTCAGGTTAGGTGTGGTACAGCAGAGTCCTTTATTCATGCGCATGGAGAGGATACAATCATGCAGGTCTGAGAGCAGCCTCTCCTACAGATCTGTGAGCAGCCTCTCAATTGAGATGGTAAACGCAATAGGTTTTATACAGCAAATTCACTCATGCTAGCTCATTCTAAATTTCTATATTAGGAGTTGTTTTATCTCTACAAACACATCTTTGTAATTTACCACTTTATTCTTAAGAAGCAGTTTTGCCTTATATGCAGACAAAAGGAAGTATATAAATAAAAGCTGTGAAATTGAGCTAGACATTCTGCAGTTTCTAGCATTATTATCAAAACGTCAAATAATATGCTTGCAATTGTCCTTTCATACTCTTGCTAAGTAAAAGGCATGTTAGCAAAGCCAAATAGTCACTATCTTACACACTTATAAAAGGTCAATGCTAAAATTCTTCTTCACACTATAAAGCAGTTCATCGTCGATGTAGGCTTCACAACCACTGAGACCAGAAATGATGTTGTTGATAAGACATTGAAATGTTGCTGGTGCATTTTTCATGCCAAAGGGCATCACTTTATATTGGAAGAGTCCATCTGGTGTAACATCTTATAGTGAGGGTTAGCAGAATACAAAAGGTATATATTCAATAACGAAGAGTTACAAATACCAATAGGGACATACATTTAGTATACCATTCATTTATACCGTTTCGTAAATGAACTTTGATTACAACCTTGGCATGGAATAAACCTATTACTTGTTCTTCTACACTAGATACTCAAAGGCAAGTACATCACTCATAGAAATTAAATTGATATCAAGTGGGGTTGAGGTAACAATTGAATTCTCGAGCTGTAATGCAGAATGTTAAATACTCATCCAATCTGTGTGGATTCAGATCTCTCGCGGACACAAAGGAACAGCGGCAGGCTGTTGCTGGGTCCAATCGGCGTCCTTTGGCTCAGTGCCAGCCTGTCCTGTTGCGGCTGGAGGTGTGGGAGAAGGAGGGAGAGATGTCTGCTGCATTGCTCTGGCAATGGGCTCTCTGAAGACCAGCTAGTTAGTGTTGGCTGAACTAGGAAGAGTTTGTGCACATGAAAAGTGACTGCGGGTCCAAGCAAGTCACACTCTTTAGACTCTTTAGCGATCTAGCGCTAATCCTGAATCCTGAGATTCAGCTGTAGACAGTTCTGACCATAGTTCACTAGTTGATCAGGCGAGCGTTCATGGTGGGGTACCGGCAGTTCACTAGGCTTGCTGCTGGGCTAACCTCGGGTGGATCCTTTGGTTACGCGCAGGCGACTTCTGGTCTCGACTCTTAGAACAAAGTAAAGTCCTGGCACTCGGACACACTGGCCCTTATGTGATTGTTCGAGCTAAGTCTGAGAATGTCCTGGAGGAGCACATCCTGGAGGAGCCCCTTCTGGGCCCTGTGCTGCCTGTTTTATCTGGAGGAACTACGTTCGTTCATTGGTTGAATGTTTCGAGGGCTTTCGAGACACACATGGGGTTACCCTGCCCTACCAGTTCCTGATTGGCTGATCAAGGTGGAGGATGAGTAACCATGCTCTCTGACATGGGACGAGACTCTCCCAAGGAATCTCCCAGACAGTAAGGCGCCAGAGATGACCATTTATTAGGGTGGCTGGAGAATCTCAGCTTTGGGAGTTGTTCCTTATCAGGAAAATCTATCAGCTAGAAAAACACCTTAAATGTGAATCAAATGGAATGGCCTCTCTGTATCCAGCACCACTGAGATGAGGAAGAGAGAGACTGGCAAGGGAGCAGCAAACTTAATTCCTGTATTTTTAATAAGTTGCCGCTACAACAGTTAGTAAGAGGAACTTGCCAAAATCCTTTGAATAAGTCAAATTTGGTTACAAACTTGGCATTCCCAATTTTATCAATACAGTCATTGATATGAGGGATTAGAAATGTATCCATTTAGTTAAACTGTTAACTTTTCTGCAGTTGGTAGACATGTGGTAGCTTCCATCAGGTTTTTGTACAAGAATACATGGAGAACTCTAACTGCTTTTGCTAGGTTCAATTAAGTCATTGTTCTAAAGATCCTACATTTTGTTGTGTAATCATTTGGGGAAAGTTGAGGAATACACTGATAACAAAATTACTTCCTAATAGGGTTAGGCATACATTTGACAAAATGACAGTAGATGTTATAGACTGCAGAGGAAGATGATGACGTTAACAGACTGTACGTTTACATACTGAAATGAGGATTGTATTTTAACATTTGTATATTTGCTTGACTTTTGATGCACATGAACTGAAGGAATGGGCAAACACAGCTGATCCACAAAGCCAGCATCTTAAGATGTTAATGTTTAGAGCCAATTTGTTTAAATAACTAACTAGGTATGGATACTGGTGTGCAAGAGAGGTGGAAAGGCTGTTTCTGTAAGCCAGCACTATAAAATAATTTATCCTCAGTGAGATGCTGCCATCTCATTGTGGACTTCTAACAATGTGTATAGTTCCATCTACACAGTGCCTTTACTTCCACTTCTTGTGGTTATTTTGGAAAAGTTGTTACATGCTCCTTCTGACTATATTACATTTATATAATTTGTAAAAACCTATAATGTTTTAACCATTTCTGAATACTTATGGTTGTTCATTATAACAGTAAAAAAAGCATACTTTTTAGAATTTGATTAATAGGGAATATATTATGGAATCGCGTATCTAAAGAAATTAGTAACGGTATAATTACAGATGCATCCATTCAAAATGCACGGTACAACCCCGTACCATGTGCATTTACCCACAGTTCACTGCTTTGTACCGCAGTATGTGATTTGGCTGGCCAAAATGACCAACAGGGGCACTTGTGGTGCATTGGTTGTTAGTGAAATGATTAAATAATTTGATCTATTCACTGTGCATATTTTAATCTGCTTAGTATTTAATATTTATATGGATTTTTACAACTAAAGGGACATTTTAGTAGCTGAGCATAAAAAGAGGAGCATAATGTGTCTGAAGGTCACAAACGATATTAATTTGAAGTCGACACAGAAGTCGAGATTTAAAACAGGGGGCATGTCCATGGTGCACAGGCGTTCAGGGGGGTGAGTCCGGGGCAAACAATCCAAAACAGGATCCAATGGGAAATCCAAGACGAGGCAAAAAGTCCAAAGCCGGGAGGTCCATCTGAGACGAAGACAAACAGGATTAAAAACCGGAGCGGGATCCGGTGGAGGGTCGGGGGGAAAAAGGGGGAACGGGACCAGACGCTATAGATCCTGGACTCGCTTGGTACGGGAACCAATGCAGAGCCCGGAACAGAGTGAGCATCTGGCTTAAGCAGGGAGGCAGGAACTGGGAGCAGGTGCACAAAATCAACACGGAAGTGAAAGAGCCGGAGCGTCCTTAAGGGGGAGGGACTACAATCGTGACATTGCAACATTTCTCAGACTGCTCCAAAACCCGGAGCAGAATTAAATCCGCTGAACTGACACCACAATTACATATAATACAAATTGCAGTACCGTAATACCTGTTACACAAAGGGCCACTACAAAAATATGCTACATTCCCCTTTAATTACAGCAACGTGAAAGTGAGAAGATGATTTTATTAAACATTTTTAAAGAAAATCAAAAATAAGAAACAATGGCATGTTCCTGCCTAATTTAGACATTGCATGACTTTAAAAGCTTAAACTTTAAATAGGACCTCAATTATATTCACCATTGTATTTCCAGTTACAACAGATACAAAACCTAACATAAATCCAAAACCTTTTAAAACAGAAACTGTTAACTCTACTTCACACCTGCATGTCAAGAACACAGTGTGCTCAGCAGTTCTTTTGTTTGAATTATACTACGAATAAATCCCTGAGGCATATCATCCAAGGTTTTGAAATTTTGATCACCTATGGAGATACCTGACCTAAATTTAAGGTTGCAAAGGAACAAGTAAAGGTTTACACCATACTGAAAAGAGAAGAAAGGAAACACAACATTTTGGCTGTGGAGCCTTCTTCTAATTGAACTAAATTTCAAGGTCTGCTTCTTTAATGGTTTTGTTGTGAAATGTTTTTGCACTTGTTACACTCCGAGATCCTGACTGATCTGACTTTATATTTGCCCCATTAAGCTGAAACAGAAAAGGTAGAAATTCTGTAGTTAATCTTTTTGGAATTCAATTTGTTATATTATTTGTTAATTATTATTATTGTTTTTAATAATTATCATTATATTTTTTATTATAAAACCACCAACATCGACACAGGTGTTGCTGCTGTTCAAAGCCTCTCAGTAATTTAAAATGCACTGAGCTCTGCCACAGGCACCCCTTTTTTAATTTTTAATCTTATTAAGGATATGTTCGCATCGCATTAAAATAGGAATGTTTTCACAAATCTTTTCTAACCACTTTAAGATAAGATAAGATCACTTTCTCAGCCATGTACAATTTCTTGCATTAAAAATGAATTTGTCTTTGAATTTGCTCTCCAGGAGACACACAGGCACACAGATGGGAAGAGAGAAGCCTGGGTTCAGAGAGCAGGATCAGCCATTTATGCAGTACCCCTGGAGCAGCTGGGGTTAAGGCTTTGCTCAGGGGCCCAATGGAGTAGGATTCCTCTGCCGGCCATGGGACTTAAACCTGCAACCTTCCTGCCACAGGTGCAGATCCTTAGCCACAATGCCACCGCTCCTTATCCAGGACAGATAGCAGTCTCACCTACACTATTTGGTTACATTTTGTATGATTCTAACAGACTTCAGAATGCTTCGACTGATGCTTAAAAATGTAACATAATGCATACAGTGTTGAAAGAGCTATTGAGCACAGAACATCTTTCTGCCTGTGAAAAGATTTACATATGTAGTTTATTCTTATCAATGTGAAAACAGGAAATACAGAGGGAGTTTCACAAATGAAAGAGGTCTGGAACACCCTGTCTCAAAAACTAGCGTTTTAATAAGAAAGCGAAGGTTGTGAAAACAGTGACAAATCACCCCGAACAAAACACAATTTCAAAATACAGTTTGAAATTATTATTTTTTATTAATAAATTGATATTTTTAATAAATATCATATATGTTATTATAGTCTTTTCAATACTATAATGAGCCTAAGTATTCATAGAAAAGATTAAAATAGCTACATTTTATAAAGTATATATAGTCAGAATGAGCACATCAAAACCTTTCCAAACTAACCACAGTCTTTGATGTATAAAATGTTTATAAAGAAAGTGGAATACTGTTCTGTATTTTTTTTATTTAAGCTACCACTACCAGCCCTCTACAATTTGTATAATATATTTATATTCCTAAATTAGTAATGTTCATGTCGTTCAGATATGTTATGCTCCTCTTATTTTTATGCTCAGCTACCAAACTTTCCCTTTAGTTGTAAAATTCCATATTTAATAATCTATATTAAGCGGATTTAATCTTACCTAGTACATACATTAAATGAAGCAATCGTTTCACTAACAACTAATGCACCACAAGTGCCACCTGTCGATTATTTTGGCCAGTGAATCATGTACTGTGGTAGCCTGCACATGGAAACCCACGGTATGGGGTTTTACTGTGCATTTTTGAATGGCTACATCTGTAGCTTTGAGGGAATTTTTCCTGTAAGCTGATGAGTTATAGTGGAGTTTATCTTGTGAACTGTCTACTTCATATTAACAAACATTATTTGTTATTAAGGACAGGGGTGTTAACTGTTAATTGCAATGGGCAACTTCTTTGGGTTGCAGGTGTTTTTTCTTTGTAGGACTGTCTGGGACCGGCATGGTGACTGGCTAGCAAATGAGCAAATCGCTGACAGGTTGCTCTGTAACCTGTCAACGATTTGTCAACAAGAGAGCCCAGTAAGTTTAAGGGATACCACTAGATGGCTGAAAAGACAAGGGGTGGAAGCTGCTGAGTTGTTATATTCTGAGAATTTTAGGATCTTGTTTGTTGTCAGGTAGTGGTGTATGTTTTTATTGATCTTATGGGGGATAAGGTTGGAGAGCTGGGCAATTATTTGATTTGTTTTTTTAATTTGTTCATTTATTTCAGTTAGTTGTGGAGAATAATTTTTTGGCATTGCCATTGTTGTTGTTCTACGGGAAAGGGTGTTAGTGATTAAAATGTGTAATTAGAATAAGTATAGATTTTTATGTGCTTCCCAGTGTTCAAACACACTTTTGGTTTCATAATATCACTAATCTTAATTGTTGTTTGTGTTTTTAATTCCAATTCGAGCCAAAACATCATGGCATTAAATAGCTGGAGACTGTTGGTCTGATCTGGCCAGTAGAACTTTTTTACACTCCCATTGTCAGTATTCACACATTTCCTCATTCACACCTGAAGAAGGCTCCACAGCCTCCTTTCCTTTTAACAGGGAACCAACATTTACCTCTATCTTTGCAGCCTACACATGCTGACGTAACTCCCTTTAACTCCCTTTTGCTTGTTCACGTTCATTTGTGTACTAATAATATTATTTTTGTATTAATATGAATATGAAATACTACTACAGATGGCTAAATAATAAAAATAATTTATTAATACATTAATATTGTTAATGATGCTCAGAAACATTTTTATTTTAATCTGTTATCTAAATTTTCCATTAGTTACATGATTCTATATTAATATTCCATATTAATTGGATTTAAAAAAAGCTTTAAAAGTAGTATATTTTTTAAGGCAGCTCATGTTTTCCCTAACATCTACTGCACCACAAGTGCCACCTATTGATCATCTTTGGAGAATGAATCACAACAACGAAGTAAGCCGCGGTACAGTGAAGAAAAAAGCAGCTCCTGTAACACGTTATTCGCTTTTAATACACATTCTGAATTGCTCCATCTGTGACTTAATTATTTTTTAATTGTTACTTCAAAGTGTCTAGACTACATTCTTTAAAGCATCAAAATATGAAATCTATGCAATATACAGTATTATTAAAGAGTGCAAATATAACTTTGTCAGTGTATATATTGACCACAAAAATACATTTACTAAATATTATTTTTAAAATATATAATATGTTGTCACAATTGAGCAATGTTATGTCATTTTCCTCTTATCTTTTCCTGAAGGTTATCAACAAGTGTAGAAAACAAAGTCCATCTCAGCCTGGTTTTGGACTTGAAATCCATGCATGGAATTCCAGCAGGATTACCGGTTATGATAATTATTTTGTGTTTACCTATATACTTTTCTCGAAGGTTTTTAAAGTGACAGACAATCCACCCGCTTCTGTGTTCTCCACTTCCTCCTGGAAAGTGTCATTCTGTGGTGTGACCTCCATGGCAGTCTTGGCATTACTCACCACCTCAGTGAGGTCAACTTCCTCATCAAAGTCATCAAGGTACTCACTAAGATCCACCTCATCATGTGGCACTGAAATGAGTACAAAGAAAACAAGTATTAAGGTAAACTTATACATATAAAACTTAGTTCAATACCATCACTTTCTGACACAATATCAGTACCCACTTGGACTTTGTGACATTATGTTACTATGTTACAATGAAATGTGCTGACTGATCTGGCTTTCTATTTGTCTCATTGAGCTGAAACAGAAAAAAGAAGTAATGCTGTCATTAATCTTTTTAGAATTAAATTTATTATAAAACCTTTTTCATTTTAAAACAAGCTTTCTTGTCTCCTGACATTGCACATATCATATCCACAGATATACCAAAACAGTAGCATACATGGCAATGAGCTGCAGTGTGATCATATACTGGATAAATATAAAGTGTATACAGTATGATACAAAAGAATGAAGAGATAAGACAGACGCCCAGGAAGTGAGATAATAATATCATTGTCTTGTTTTTGTATGTTTTTGCAAACTATGCAGTCTAGTGGCTTGATGTGGGCTTTGTGCTCAAATATATATAAAGATGCTGCCTGTCCTTGGTCAGTAAGATAAGGGGCATGTATTTGGTAAGCTGGCTGTATGCCCAGAATATGAAAAGAACTAACTGTTGTCTAGTCTGCAACTTAGATATAATTTATTAGCAGGTGTTGCTGTTTTATCATTTGTTTAGAATATGTCATAGTAACTCTTTTTTTTTAAGGTATAAAGGACCATCCTCAGCTACTTATTTTTTAAGTCTGGTGGTTGCAAGCCGGACTTCCATATGCATATGAATAAAGAGACTTCTGCTTCACAGACACCTGAACTTTATCATTTGTTTGACATTACAATTTGGCGCTGCGGAGCAGGGTACTCCCAGCTAAGAGAACTCTGACACAGAGGTGAAGAGGAAAAGCTAGGCGGCCGCTTCTAAAAAGAGGTAAGGACTCCTGTTTTCTAAAAAGTCCCTTGTCCTCTCCATGTTGCTGTCGAGGGTTTTTCTGAAGCTGAAGCGAGTCCAAAATAATGAGTTTATGGTGTACGTGGTGGTAGACGTCTGATAAGTGTGCCAGCTGTTTTCCCAGTTGAAATATACTGCATGTGTTTTCCCAGTTAAAAGATACTGGATGCAGTCTCCCAGTTGAAAGATACTGGCAGAGGACGGTGGGGTTGAGATAGAGGAATTGCTGTGGTAAACCCAGTAAACCCAGGACTGATGCACCTGGTATTTGCTGTAGGCTGTGTTCTCTTTAGTTGTTGTGGAGAAGCTGTGATCTCAGGGTGGTAACCTGAGTTGTACGTGTAGTATACTCGGGGTTAGCCGATGAAAAGGAAGTGAATGAAGATACTTACACAGTAATGCAACAAATTTACTTGAGTGGGTTAAAACCTGATGTTGCCAAGAATGTACAACTATGCTTTCCTGATATTACAGAGAGCGGAGACAGATTTGATTTAATAACTCACGGAGCATGTATGCAGAGGTGCGAGCGCTGCAAATGGGAGGTAAAAAGACTCCCAAGGAGGAGAAAAGGGAGCCACCTGTTTGTCGCAATTATAGTACGACTTTAATATTATACCGAGATATAAAAAAAAAAATGAGGACTGGGATAAATCTCCTGATTGGGCATATCCAGATGGGGGGGGGTGTTAACTAGCCCTGGGGGAAAGGAGGACAAAACCCCAAAGATAAAACTACTAATAAGCTGGTGCGCAGTTACTAAAACAAAAATGGCATTTTTTTGAGAAATTGTGAGAAAGAGGCTTGATTTCACATTTAAAGAACATGTCAGAAGCTGTAACGTGAAATAATAGATTTAATCTAGTAAGCCCCTTTGTAGCCTTCCTAAGTTTATCTCAGGATTTAAATATAAGTGAAATAATCTTACAGTGTGCAGTAACTGGGGGATACAAGAGCACAGCTGTCCTGTTTTTAGACTAAAACAGCATAAAGATGTGATATAAAGTTTTCTTACGGGTAACAGAAGGCTACAGGAGAAGAGGGGCAAGGGTTGTGTTTAAAGCAAATACAAGCTGTCACAGTATGCTTGGGAAAAGATGTACAGTTTCAACTACTGATGTGGGTGGGGGACACCCCAGACCTATTGGGCTGGGATGCCCTGCAGCATTTATAAGGAATTTTGTATGAAATAGCATTTATGTGAACTACCTCAATAGAGCTATGTGATATTGTGATTGTTTTACCTAATGAGGTAATCCATAAGGCCAGGCCACTCCAAGTATTAGATCTTCGGACGGAAAAAAGGGTATAAACCAACTACATGATAAAGCCAGGGTGAATTCCTTCTCAGAATGAGCTCACCTGGTGACGAGCTGGCTAAAGGGGGGTAGTGCAGTCTAAAGACAAAATTGCCTTGGCCCCTGCAGCAGAAACCATTTTTAATGTTTTGAAACAAGCTTTCTTGCAGGCACTGGCCCTGGGCTGGATTCCCTCAGACGGATCATCTGTATGTAATCTGTATGTAAGTGAAAGAAATGGGTTGTGAGCTGCTGTGCTGGCGCAGGAGCATGGAGATAGGCATCGTCTAGTGGGTTATTATTCAGGACCCCTCAATGCGGTGGCCAAGGGGCCATGTTTATGTGTTGTGCAGGCTACCTGCCTGGCTGTATAAACTGTGAATAATCTGGTGTAGAACCAGCAGACCGAATGAAAAGGAGGAATAGGGACTTCCTCAACACGGCAGAGACTCCAGTTAAGAATGCTGGGTTTGTCTCTGAATTGTTAGAAGCTTTGCAGCTACTGACTGAAGTAGCTGTGGTAAAGTGTAAATCACATAATAAAGAAATGTTTCCAGTAACTCGAGGGAACAACTTTGCAGATGCAGCTGTCAGGTGTGCAGTCTTGGTAGAGCAGGAGTCTGAGACCTCTGTGAGACCTCTGTTGGTGAAAAGGGGACAACTACAGGACATTCAGGCTGAGGCCTCTAAAGCAGGGAAATGGACATGGTCAGAAAAGAATGTGGGGCTGCATAACGATGGGGTGTGGTGCTGCCAGCACACTGGACGCCCTGCATGCCCTCACAGCCTAATGCCCTTTGAAGCCCGACAAATGCACTCTGTCGGACACCCGGGTGTGAGTCAAATGGTGTGCCGGTTACCTAAAACTGGGTGGGGACCTGGTTTGAAGCAGTAGCCACTTATGTGGTATCTCGATGTGATGCTTATCAAAGGAATTCAACTATAGTTCAGGTGGGGGTGCAACAGCTCAAAAGGCCTGCTCCTGAGGAATCTTTCATGCACTGGCAAATTGACAATTGTAAAGGGAAACCTGGGCTCTTATAATCTGTTTTCCCAGTGGGTTGCTGCCACTGCCTTTGTGTCTACCAAACACTTGATGACAGAGTGGTGGGCACTGCCCTGCCGCTTGTATTATGATCAAGGGACGCACTTCACAGGGAAGGTGTGTCAGGCTGTGGCTGCATTGTTTGGGGTGAGATGGACTGAGATCACCCTCAGTCTGCTGGAACAGTGGAACAAAGGAACAGAACTCTGAAAGATCGACTAAACATCAAACTGAAGGAACACCATGGGTAGAGGTTCTGCTTGCTGTCCTGTGTAGCCTGCGGGCTGGATCAAACAGAACTGTGGAACAGAGCTTGTTTGATATCATCACGGGCCAACCAATGAAACTTCCTGGAGGACCAAATCTGGCTAATGGATTGTTGAATTTGCTAATTCTCTATTGTAGTATCGTAGGTTGTTAATTGAAGCAGTGCATGGTGCTGGTGAACAGGTGCTGGACGCTTGGGGACCTCCAGAAGAGGGAAGACACGACGTGATACCTGGCGAGTGGGTGTGGGTGAGAAAGATATACCCTGCCAGATGTTGCAACCCCGCTGGGGAGGGACCATATCAAGTGCAACTTACTACCAACTCTGCCATCTGAGTGACAGGATAAGATCGCTGGATCTACACGTCACACTGCCACCGAGTCACTGCACCAGAGACTGAGTGAACATTAATTATCATGTTGTTACTGTTCCTTTGATTGTCGAGCTTCCTCAGGGGGGCCGACAGTGTGCCTGTTAAGTATAAGGAGTTTTACTTTGATAAATGGGGATATGGAATCAATACTTTATCAATCAGCCACAAATAATAATCAGAGCTCATGTTGGGTTTGTATTGCGATAAAAGATGCTCATGGGAATAATCCCCTTTGATAGAGGTGATTATTTAGGTTTATTGGCATGGGTAAATAGTTCTGTTTTTAGTCTGAGTGTAACTCAAATGTATTCAAATGGAACGAACCGTATGCTCCCTGCGATTATAACTGTGATTATAGAGAGTGCTATAATCACAGTTCTAGACCATCCTCTATTATGGTGATAAACAGTTGTTTAGGTGAGCGAAGACTACGCAGTACTTGTATTCCAGGCAATTCTGAGCACATTAATGACTTAGCACAACACATTTATGATGAAGAACAATAAAAATATAATTATAATCCAGATGATTGGGGCATTGGTGCGGGGCTACAGTCTGTGCTAGGAACATGGAGAGGGTCTCTGGTTCAATACATATTTGTGGGTCTGGTATTATTCATAATGATCATATTGTTAATATCCTGCTTGAAAAACGTGTGTACTAAAGCTGCTGCTTCTGTGCTAATTGTACGCCATGAAGGGAACACAGAGGCCAACAATGATTTCCTGGAAAGGTTTCTACATCTCTTATCTAGAGGCAGAACATAATTGGTAGAACAATAAGGTTCTAAGGAGGGAATGAAGAATGAAGAGATAAGAGAGACACCCGGGAAGTGAGATAATAATATAAGTTTTTGCAAACTATGCAGTCTAGTGGCTTGACATAGGCTTTGTGCTCAAATATATATAAAGATGCTGCCTGTCCTTGGTCAGTAAGATAAGGAGCATGTATTTGGTAAGCTGGCTGTACGCCCAGAATATGAAAAGAACTAACTGTTGTCTAGTCTGCAACTTAGATATAATTAATTGGCAGGTGTTGCTGTTTTATTATTTGTTTAGAATATGTCATAGTAACTCTTTGTGTTTAAGGTATAAAGGACCATCCTCAGCTACTTATTTTTTAAGTCTGGTGGCTACATTATAGTCAATGAGCGCTTCCTTGTCCATTACAACTATAAGGACAGCAAAAGTCATTAAAACAAATGTCAAAATGTTTCCAAACTATCCATAAATTATGTGTTTAGCTGCCACCATTTCATAAGTTACATTATTCTATATTAGTACATGTATTCTCTATCAAGTGCTATTAAAGCAGTGCTACAACTTTTCTTCACAATAATAAAAGCAAGTACTGTGTTCGTATTAGATTTATCATTTTCTAAGAATACATTATAGCTTTTTCTGAAGTATATAAACTTCATAAGTTATAAAACTTATGTAGTTGAAAAAAGCACATTAAAACTCTTCCAAAATAAACACCGTAAGTTACCAAGTCAAAGCCTTTGATGCAATTTCATTTTTATGAAGAAGGTGGGATACTGTTGTGTACTTTGTTTTCTTATAGTTAGCTACCACTGCCATCTATTGTGTGTACATGAGGTACAGATGCAGCCATTCAAAGTGTGCGGTACAAACACGTACCACAGGCATTTCCCTTAGTCATAACGCGTCATACCGCGGTACGTGATTGGCTGGCAAAAATGATTGACAGGGGCACTCATGGTGCGTTGGTCGGTCTTGGAAAGATTTAATCATTTAATGTCTTTACTGTGCACATTTTAATCCGCTTAGTATTGAATATTTATATGCAATTTTACAACTAAAGGGAATTTTTAGTAGTTGAGCATAAAAAGAAGAGGAGCATAATGCATCTGAAGGTCATAAACGATATTAATTTAGGAACATAAACATTACTGTATGTAAACTGTACTGTATATGGCTGGTCTTGGTAGTTTAAACAAAAAATACACACCAGTCTTCCATTTCTCCCTAAACATTTTAAGCATCACAGTTTTATAAAATGGTCCCCAAATATGCAATTGCTGTATAGAATGAATTTTAATTTAAAAAATGTATTTAACACGAAAATTAAGCTGTTTACGTTCCTCCACCTGAGAATATAGTCCCTCGCAGAAACAAAGCCACAAGTAACTAGCAAAGAGAGGACATTAGCTAGCCAATATGTTAAAGGAATAAATTACTTTTTTTGTTTATTTCTTTGGCACATTCATTTGAACATTTCCATCGATTGTACAAGCACTGAAAAACTGTCCAATCCCTAGTTTGTCAGGCATTTTCTTTTACTATAACAGACATAAAAACTCCCTTGCTTTTAACAGAGCGTTTCATCATTTCTAACAACGAAAATGATTTAAACTGTGCGACACTTATCATTCAATGAGAGCTCAAAATATCACAAGGATCCTCAAGAGCGCAACAAAGACAACAGAAAAAGATATGTGTATCAGATACATGAGAATCCAAGCTTTTTTATCTATGCTTTCTTATCTATGCTAAGAAGTAGTCTTTAAACTTTCTTTATCGCACAGTAAAAAGTCAAAATTCTGGGGTGTGCGTATACCAGAGATTATGGCACGGCTTCAGAAGGGTGTCAGCCAATCAGATTTCAGGACCAGAATTATCTGTTTTATAATCAGGAATATAATATGGAATCATGTATCTAAAGAAATTAATAATGATATTAATTGAAAGATCTAAATATCTAAATATACGTATCTATATAACTGGTAGTATTACCGTATTTCACTTTCTTTGTACACCCGAATTGCAGGTGGATTCTGTTTTTTGTTATGGTCTGTAGCTCAAATCCTGCTTAACTAAAAATTAGTCACAAGAAGAGTATTATTGGACAATGTTGTGAGGCTCTGGAGGAATTTCTCTGTAAACTGAAGAGTTATAGAGGAGACACGTTGTGTATCGCTTCTTTTTACACTTGTAAAAAAAACATTCCGATGTTAATGCGACACGGAAGATATTATTAATAATGTTGCGCTTTCAGGCTTGTGGTGTATTGGTCGTTAGTGAAAAGATTTAATCATTTAATCTCTTTACTGTGCACATTTTAATCCACTTAGTATTGAAAATTTATATGGAATTTTACCACTAAAGGGAAATTTTAGTAGCTGAGCATAAAAAGCAGAGGAGCATAATGCATCTAAGGTCATAAATGATATTAATTTAGGAACATAAACATATTATGTAAACTGCATGTTGCTGGTATTGGTATTTTAAAGAAAAAATACACAACAATATTCCATTTCTCCCTAAACATTTTAAGCATCAATGTCTTACATGTGGTTGACCTTCTGACCATATTACTCTATGTGTGTTGCTGTTTCAGGGGATGTTACATGACTTACCTTGGTGGTGTGATGGCTTAAATGACTGACTTACAGCATAAGTGTGAGGTCAGGTGTTCAAATCCAGCAATTGCTATGAGTTTTCTTTTAACAAAAACATTTATTTGAAAAACTAAAATAGCAAATATTATGGACACTACAGTATATTGAACTTTTTTATATTTCAAAATAACACAATATATTCATACTGTATGTACTCAGCGGTACTGCAGGTTGAACTGTAGGGCACAAATCCACGTGAGAACGAAAGCCCTACATTAATGTGCATTCGCCTGGCGCTGCGCGGTTTTCATCACTCTCTGCGGGAGTGCTGGCTGAGACGAATTAAACTGGTTTCACAGGTATTTTAAAAGTATAAGGGGGTGAGTCTTCCAGCAGAAGACACCTTCCCCCACGGAAACATGTTTTCTTAGAAAAACAGATTCACAGCGCGAAGCTGTGTCAGTCTTCTGTGTAAATAAAATCGGGTTAAACACCATTGGTGCTGTTTTTAATAAGCTGCTGAGTAAAAGCATGGGAATCTTCCTGCGGTCAGCAGTATTGTGTATATAAAATTAAAAAAACTTGCAGCTTACTCAAAGATTCTAAGATGATCATGAGGAAGTGTGTTGCATGTCTAATGGTCTAACAAAAACTACAGTATGCTTAAGAGTTGTTAAACCGGTTTTTATTTTTCGGCACAGACAATTTTGCCTGCTAGAGCACCACAATTCCCACTCAACCACATCACAGATCACATATCAGTCCCTGTGTATGAGATATTGCTATTTGTTCTTTGATCTGAGCTTTAATAGAGAGCTTATCTCTATTAATATAACTATTGAGTGGTATTAAATGCAACCTTTTTTTGTATAAATGACACTTTTCTAAAATGTTTTTAAAAAATATAAACGATTACTCTAACCTTTCCACGTTTGATCCCATGAGGAAGTAGTATATGCTCCTGCTTTGTTTAACGATGGTATGAAAAATAAATCTAAATAGTGAGAAAGTTTTGCTTAAAGTGAATTAAGGGGCTTAAAATGCAAAGATAATGATTTACATTGCGTTGTCAGATTGTGAACCAATAAATGCATTTTAAAGACCATGAGTTGTGAAAATGTTCACAGCTTGCACATAAAACACATCAGTGAGCTAATTCTCGTTTTTTAAACCTCCATTTTTTCATCGATGTGTAATTACGCACTAGCTGGAATCCGAGGGGATTGCTGTGTACACATGTTGTGATATTTAGATATTTAGAAATAATGCCACCTTGCCGTGGTCCTGGAGGGGATGGCCTGCCAGGCGTTGCTGGATGTACCCAGGGACCAGCAGTACAACCACGCGACGTTGGCGTCGGCCCTCTGGAGGCGTTTCTCCGAGAGAGGGGAGGCGCCGGGACTGCTGCGGGCAAGATTGGTCCAACGCCGCCGCCTGGCGGGAGAGCCACTGGGTCCGGTCGCCGCAGACGTGGCCTACTCAGCCCGCCAGGGTTACCCTACTCTTCCGGAGGAGGCCCACCGGGAGATAGAGCTCCAGGCATTCCTCCGGGCCCTGGGGCCGACTGAGGTGCAGCGCCATGTGCAGCGCCGGTCTCCTTGGAGCAGGCCCTGGCTCTGGCTGAGCAGGCTGATGCCGTATTCGAAGAGACCGGTGGGCACCAATGGAGGGGTGCTCCCTGCCGGGCAGCGGAGGCGGCGCACAGGGAATCAGATGGGGAGGAGGAGATGGCCAGCGCAGCGATGCCAGGGGAGAGATGACGGCGGGTCATCTGCCACCATTGTGGGGAGAGGGGACACATCGCCCAGGAGTGCCAGGCGCTGGAGCCAAGGGGACTCCGGAGGCTGTCGGGAAATGGGAGCGGGGCGGCCTAAAGGGGGGAAAGCTGCCCTTGAGCGACGCTACCCCCGCTCCGGAAAGCCAGAAGGAGCGCTTCACCCTGCCTGCTGCTGTGGGAAGGGTTGGCCACAGCTGGGGCTTATTTCTTCCATGCCTCATCGAGGGCAGACCCTGCCAGGCCCTCGTCGACACGGTTCAACCATCACCCTGCTGCGGCCTGGTGTCCTGCCAGGCACCGAGGCAGCTGGACCACCAGGATGGGAAACCACCAGCCTGAGCCTGAGGACAGTGACGGGGCAGTACGCAGAGGTCCTCGGCAAGCGGGCGCTCACTGTGCAGTTTGGGGCTGCGAGGGTGAAACACCCCTTCTACCCGCCCCAGTCCGCGAGGACTGTATCCTGGGGTTGGACTGGTTGCAGCAGGTGGGTGGTTGCCTTGACTTGGGCCGGCGAGAGTTGGTGGGGCAGGGGGAACGAATCAGTCTCGCGGTGGGCGGGGCAGGAGGTGTCTGGGACACGTGGGTTGAAGCAGAGGCGGCAGCAGTGGGCGTCGCCGGGGCCTGTCGAAGCCGCGGGTGTCGGGGCGAGTGTGCCAGAGCTGATCTGGGAGTGGACGCGTAGCTGCTGCCCGCCTTGGTGTGCGGAAACGGGCCCAGCACGTCCACCCCCACCCGCTCCATGGACGCCCCCACCTGATGTTTCTGGAGGGGTGCCCGTGAGCGCCTGGGGGGACCCTTCTGGGCCACATAAACAGCTCATGTCCAGCAGAACTGCTCCACATCCCAGTGACAGAGACCCCAGTAGAGGTGGCCCTGGAGTCGCCGCAGGGTTTTCGCGGAGCTGAAGTGCCCCACTCCCGGCTGGCCGTGCACAGTTTGGAGAACAACCCCGCGGAGCAACCGCGGCAACACAAACTGCCACCTGACCTCGCCATTGGCACCTGCCAACCCCGGCGCAGCAGCCCGTCCCTCACCTCCAAGGCCTCCCACAGTGCACAGAGCACCTTCACGGACTTTGGGTGAGGGGCGAGCATATTTCACCGTTGCGCTTGGCCCCCGCATTACCCCCAGCGGCCTCCTCCAGGAGACTAGGGTAATCCTGGTGGGCTAAGTAGGCCACATCTGCGTCGACCGGACCCAGTGGCTCGGCTCTCCCGATAGGTGGCGGTGTTGGGCCAGTCTCGCCCGCAGCAGTCCTGGCGCCTCCCCTCTCCCGCCGAAACGCCTCCAGAGGGTCGACGCCAACGCCGCGTAGTTGTACTGCTGGTCCCTGGGTACATCCAGCAACGCCTGGCAGGCCATCCCCTCCAGGACCACGGCGAGGTGGCATTATTTCTAAATATCTAAATATCACAACATGTGTACACAGCGATCCCCTCAGATTCCAGCTAGTGCGTAATTACGCATCGATGAAAAAACGGAGGTTTAAAAAAGAGTTTAAAATTAGCTCACTGATAGTTTTATGTGCAAGTTGTGAACATTTTCACAACTCATGGTCTTTAAAATGCATTTATTGGTTCACAATCTGACAACGCAATGTAAATCATTATCTTTGCATTCTAAGTCCCTTAATTCACTTTAAGCATAGCTTTCTCACTATTTAGATGTATTTTTCATACCATTGTTAAACAAAGCAGGAGCGTATACTACTTCCTCATGGGATCAAACTTAGAAAGGTTAGAGTATTCATTTTTATTTTTTAAATAAATTTTAGAAAAGTGTCATTTATACAAAAAAGTTGCATTTAAAACCACTCGATAGTTATATTAATAGAGATAAGCTCTCTATTAAAGCTCAGATCAAAGAACAAACAGCAATATCTCATACACTGGGACTGATCTGTGATCTGTGATGTGGTTGAGTGTGAATTGTGACGCTCTAGCAGGCAAAGTTGTCTGTGCCGAAAAATAAAAAAACAGTTTAACAACTCTTAAGCATACTGTAGTTTTTGTTAGACCATTAGACATGCAATACACTTCCTCATGATCATCTTAGAATCTTTGAATAAGCTGCAAGTTTTTTTTAATTTTATATACACAATACTGCTAACCGCAGGAAGATTCCCATGCTTTTACTCAGCAGCTTATTAAAAACAGCACCAATGGTGTTTAAGCCGATTTTATTTACACAGAAGACTGACACAGCTTCGTGCTGTGAATCTGTTTTTCTAAGAAAACATGTTTCCGTGGGGGGAGGTGTCTTTCCCTGGACGACTCGCCCCCTTCTACTTTGAAAATACCTGTGAAACTGGTTTAATTCGTCGCAGCCAGCACTCCTGCAGAGAGTGATGAAAACTGCGCAGCACCAGGCGAATGCACATTAATGTAGGGCTTTCATGCTCATGTGGGTTTGTGCCCTACATTTCAACCTGCGGTACCGCTGTGTACATACAGTACGAATATGTTGTGTTATTTTGAAATATAAAAAAGGTCAATATACTGTAGTGTCCATAAAATTTGCTATTTTAGTTTTTCAAATAAATGTTTTTGTTAAAAGAAAACTCAAAGCAATTGCTGGATTTGAACACCCAACCTCACGCTTGTACTGTAAGTTAATCACTTAAGCCGTCACGCCACCAAGGCAAGTCATATGACATGCCCTGAAACAGCAACACACATAGAGTAATATGGTCAGAAGGTCAACCACATGTAAGACTTTGATGCTTAAAATGTTTAGGGAGAAATGAAATATTGGTGTGTATTTTTTCTTTAAAATACCAATACCAGCAACATACAGTTTACATAATATGTTTATGTTCCTAAATTAATATTGTTTATGACCTTCAGATGCATTATGCTCCTCTGCTTTTTATGCTCAGCTACTAAAATTTCCCTTTTATAATAATAATAATAATTGCTTTAATAATAATTTTCTGGACACTCCACTCAAAGCGCTTTACAGCTAATAGAGACTCCCCTCCACCACCACCAATGTGCAGCATTGATGCAACAGCAGCCATAGTGTGCCAGAACACTCACCACTCATCAGCTATTAGTGGGGAGGAGAGCAGAGTAATGAAGCCAATTCATAGATGGGGATTATTAGGAGGCCATGATTTGTAAGGGCCAATGGGAAATTTGGCCGGGACACTGGAGTTATACCCCTACTCTTTTTTTCGAAAAGCACCCTGGGATTTCTCATGACCCCAGACAGTCAGGACCTCAGTTTTACATCTCATCCAAAGGACAGCACCTGTTTACAGTATAGTGTCCCCATCACTATACTGGGACATTAGGACCCACATGAACCACAGGGTGAGCACCCCCTGCTGGCCCCACTAACACCTCTTACAGCAGCAATCTTAGTTTTTCCCAGGAGGTCTCCCATCCAGGCTCACACCTGCTTAGCTTCAGTGGGTTGCCAGTTGTGAGTTGCAGAGTGATATGGCTGCTGGCTGCTTTAGTGGTAAAATTCCATATAAATATTCAATACATAGCGGATTAAAATGTGCACACTAAAAATATTAAATGATTAAATCTTTTCACTAACGACCAATACACCACAAGCCCAAAAGCGCAACATTATTAATAATATCTTCCGTGTCGCATTAACATTGGAATGTTTTTTTTACAAGTGTAAAAAGAAGCGATACACAACGTGTCTCCTCTATAACTCTTCAGTTTACAGAGAAATTCCTCCAGAGCCTCACAACATTGTCCAATAATACTCTTCTTGTGTCTAATTTTTAGTTTGAGCTACAGACCATAACAAAAAACAGAATCCACCTGTGATTCGGGTGTTAACAAAACGTGTTTACAAAGGAAGTGAAATACAGTAATACTTACAGTTATATAGATACATAGATTTAGATATTTAGATCCTTCAATTAATATCATTATTAATTTCTTTAGATACATGATTCCATATTATATTCCCGATTATAAAATAATTCTGGTCCTGAAATCTGATTGGCTGACACCCTTCTGAAGCCGTGCCATAATCTCTGGTATACGCACACCCCAGAATTTTGACTTTTTACTGTGTGATAAAGAAAGTTTAAAGACTACTTCTTAGCGTAGATAAGAAAGCGTAGATAAAAAAGCTTGGATTCTCATGTATCTGATACACATATCTTTTTCTGTTGTCTTTATTGCGCTCTTGAGGATCCTTGTGATATTTTGAGCTCTCGTTGAATGATAAGTGTTGCACAGTTTAAATCATTTTCGTTGTTAGAAATGATGAAACGCTCTGTTAAAAGCAAGGGAATTTTTATGTCTGTTATAGTGAAAGAAAATGCCTGACGAACTAGGGATTGGACAGTTTTTCAGTGCTTGTACAATCGATGGAAATGTTCAAATAAATGTGCTAAAGAAATAAACAAAAAAAGTAATTTATTCCTTTATCATATTGACTAGCTAATGTCCTGTCCTTGTTAGTTAGATCAACGAAATGGTGTGGTGTTACTTTTTGTCAATGAAAAAATAAAGTATTTTCGTTTAAAATGACGGATACAAAGAATGTGGACCAGCGTAATACTTTGAGTTTACAGCTTGTCCAAGGTCATTCATTATTAATACTATTAGTAATATCTTCGGTAAAGGCTTTGATTCATAAAATATTTCTGCATAATTAAGGTAGGTTGTGTACTTTTACCCATCTGAGCAATCTTGCTTTCAGAAAATATACCAACTTTTTAATGAATGATGATTAGCATGCTGTAATACACAGTTTAAATTTAAAAGCTCAAATGCTGTTCATGAGAGGTTAAGCTTTATTGGCTTTTACAAGGTGATTCCGGATACTATTAACATAATCTCATTTGCATATGGTAATTTCCGGTATAACGCCAAATGACACGTTGTATATGCGTCGTACCGCGTCGTACCACGTTTTGATGTGACACACCCACCGCGTTTTACCATGGTGTACCATTTTGAATGGCTGCATCTGTATATATTACATATGAGACTTTATGGCTACTACAGTGCAGTATGTGTGAAATCTATTTTTAATGATCAAAATTTAAAATTAGACTTTCCTGATCAATCATTGCTGAAATCGGCATTAAAACGAAATATATCTTAGTGTAGATGCATAATTTAATAATAATTTTGTTTTGTGAAATAGCCCTGCTTTCCTTCTTTACTTAATTCAATATTTAACATACTGTAAAACACAGTTTAAAATTAATAAAATTATAAACAGTATACAACTTAAATTGTAATATTGGAAAGAGAATGTCTCAAGGGGCTCAGCATTGATTGGGAATTGAAAACAGGTGTTTTCCGGTGATAGCCGTAATGCTTCCACATGCCACATTAAGCACTCACTGTTCCACCTGGCCATTTTACAAAGTAATGCAGTACCACTAAAGAATATTTTTTAAAAAGGAAAGTGTGCAGCGGTATCTTGAGGTATGAGCAGTGCAATGTACTGCATCATCCGGTGTGTATTCTGAATGGCTGGATCTGTATTGGTAATCATTAGGTAATCTTTGATAACACTGATAGATATAAAGGGCAATTATCATTTGTTATGTGGTAGTTATCATTCAATTAGTTTGATGAACATGGACAGTAAGATTCTGGTAAAGACACTGGTAACCCCATTTTGTAAATTTCTACCAAACAGGTTATAAGCAAAATAGGATATTTTTCAGACAAGAAAATTCCTTAACCTGATACAATGTGGTACGTTTTCAAAGTCACTAACCACAGTGTGTACAGTTGTTGCAAAGAATGATTTAAACAGAACGGAATGGAGTTACTTGCACTGGAATGCACTGGAATTGTGGTCCTAATGTTACTCAAAGGAAAACCGGATCATTAATTCACCTTTTCTGTAAATGCCACTATATAAGGTACTTTTGGACAGCTCATGCATCACTTGAACATCTGAATATATCAATCCCATTAACAGTTATTACTTGTTTTCTGGGGGATCTATGTAAGTTTAAAATCTAAGTTTAACTAAATTTTAAATTTCAGTTCAGCATGAGACCATATCTTTATATTGTCACTAAAAGAGCTATCATATGGAAATAACTGGATAATACTTGGCCACCCCACATGGAATGAGTAAATGAAGTTGTTATACAAATCCAATACACACCAGTATTCCACTTTCTTCCTAAGCACTTTAAGCAAGTCTTTCATTTGGTTACATACTGGGGTTATTTGGAAAAGTTTTTATGTGCTCCTTCTGACTATAATAAGTTTATATACTTCATAAAAAGTTAGAATGTTTTAACCTTTTCTATTAATATTTACGCATACCTTTTAGAACTTGATTAATAGGGAATATAATATGGAATCGCGTATCCAAAGAAAATAATACCAATATTAATTTAAGGATCTAAATATATGTATTTATATGCCTGGTAGTATTACTGTAATCCACTTTTTTTATAAACATGTTTTATTTTTAATTTGACTAATTCATGCATGATGAATTGTGAGAGAGTGATAGATGGAGACAAGATGGAGGTTCTTGTCAAAACTACATACCCCAGAATGCAGTGGGAAATAATGTGCCAACCTCAGTCACCTAACCAACTGATACACTGCATCAGAGAGAATGACTGAAGGATTAGCCCACTAAGAGCAAGTGTTTTTACACAACCTGGGGGGAGGTTTCGCTGACAGACAAAATTGATTAAAACTCATTCAAAGGGGGTCTTGTGTTAACACAAACTCTGCTTAACAGACCCGCTTGTAAGAGCAAGGTGACTTTTTGCTATCTAAACCATTTTTTACAGCTTTTAAAGTCGCACAATGTTTGAGTTAGACAGGATCACATCATTATATCTAATTTTTTATTTCTTTTTTAAAAAATAAATATAAGGCAAGGAGCAATCAAATGTCCTGTTTTTTCTTAACATTCGTTTTTCCATACTGTAGTTTGAGTTTCTGTGTAAGCTGTAAGTTCTTTTTACTTCTTAACTAAACATTTGAAACACTTTAATTTTGTAAATTCTGCATTCTGTACAGAAATAAAATAATGTTTTCTACAGGTGTTAAGCAGATTAGCATATTGCTGACAAAATAACACACCGTCCAATAACCGTCCACCACTGCCCAGTGATATAAATTTAATATAAACAAGATCTAGTACCTGGTGCAGTTTAAAAAAAAAACTTATTTTGAATTTATCGAATCCCCGGTGTGAGTTCATAAATCAAGAATTACATATTATCTCTACATCTGCAAAACACCTGATCATCTACTGTAAAGCTTTCAGTGCTTTGTGTATATTCTAATTGCAGTGGGGGCAGGGTGTGTGGTGAAAGGCTTAGGCTGCAATTGAAATGACGATCTGTATTCTTCACACCTAATACATTGTTTTCTCTGAAAGCATTTTCTTCCCTCTTTAGCTGATCTTTTGCTGCCTACGCATTCTTACACAGCTCCCTATGTGAATTCTCATTCAAAACTAAGAAAACTTTAGAGAACTTTACATTTTTATTTTCAACAAATTGAAAATATGGCATTTATATTAGCATTTTTATCAATTTTTCACTTAAAGGAATGGAGGAGTGTCAGCTGTCAAAGAGAGATCCCCCCTTCCCCCAAGGACAGACTGATAAAGCAACTTGAAGTGTTAAATATCCAGCCATTGCAAGCCACTGCGGCAGCCACAAATAAATTTGAGTCGGACTGTCTGTTAATAAAACAGAGAGCCTTTCAATACATATAACTACTGCATGATTTCTTTATCCATTTCAGCTAAATGAGGGGAATTAAATCAGTCAGAATCTTGGAGTTCCAATTGTATAAATAACCCTTCTTTCCACCTTTTTTTAACTTAAAGAATTTTGCAAAGAAATCTTTAATCACAATACCACCACTTAATTTATCCAGATACACAAATTCACACCAGAGCCAACAACAAGCTATAATAGTGGACTATTTTTATGTATTCACTATATAAGAAGCAAACCAAAAGTAATACTCTGATCACGATTTGAACCATTGGGTGCAGTGCTTTGTCCATTACCACTACAAGTACAATAAAAGTTTTTTTTTTAAAAAAGGATGTCAAAATGTTTCCGAAATGTCCACCTGTGATATTTTAGCTGCTTAGTTACACGATTCCATATTCATATAACTATCAAATGATGTTAAATAACTGAAACATTGATCTTTTTACAGTAACAGCAAGTGGTGTTCTTACTATGTATTCTTAGAAAATGATAAAACGTTTTACTTTTTATGAAGTACAGAATAAAAGCTTAATAATGTTTGAACAAGACATTTACACCAGAACCCACTGTTACCAAGTTAAAGACTTTGATGTATAAAATATTTATGCCTTTTGTCCAATTGAGCAATCTTGCTTTTATAAAATATACCGACTTTTAATAGTTAATGATTAAAATGCTGTAATGCACAGTTTAAAATTATTAAATGTGTAAAGAGTATACAATTTAAATTCTTAATTGGATAAAGATTGTCCCTCAGCAGTGACCGGGATTCGAAACGAGGCATTTTCTGGTGATAGCTCAATGCTGTAGATGACACATTAAGCTTTATTAGCTCCACCTGGTGCTTTTACAAGGTGCTTCCGGATACTATTATCATAACATGCGATATGATGCGGTATGATGCGGTATGATGCGCCACGCCTACCGCATTTTGATGCAGTGTACGTCGCGCATTTTGAATAGCTGGATCTGTAAGTATTACGTTTACAACTGACTCAATGGCCACATAGTATTGTAACGCCCTCTCCCGGGGTGAGGAGGAAACACACCTAGGCACTCATGGTACTGCAAAGCAGGCTGGGAGTTGTAGCCGGGGGGGGGAGTCTGAGGGTCAGCACGATGACCAGCAGCTGACCCTGCATATGTAAACAGTGTTATAGTAGTTGTAGTGTCCTCTGTAGCTTTATAAGTGTATAGCCTGTGGTTAACGAGTGACCACCCTAACCTTGTGTACGTATCCCATCGGTCTCCTCATGTGTGTGTATATCCTGTATTTGGTTTTTGTGTGGTTTTGATAGGAGAATAAAGCAGTTGCTTGGTTTACTATCTCGTCTCCACTTGTCCTTTGTCCTGTGGGAACTTGAAAATGCCACAGTATCTTCATGTAATATTGCTATGTGTTGTAGGCATTCTCTCACGAGGCACCAATAAATGTAGGGGTTTTGTGCTTTCACTGGGACAGTTATTAATTGTATCTGTAAGTCACAAAATAATTCTTTGATGGCTATTAGAAGACCAACCCAGCGGGATACTCAGCAACGCACACATGGATACTAATACACGAGAATACATTTATTTATACATAAAATGTGCATATAAACATAACAGATCTTATTGTGAGGGTTAGCAGAATACAAAAGGTATATATTCAATAACGAAGAGTTACAAACCAAGAGTGACATACATTCAGTATATCATTCATTTATACCGTTTCGTAAAGGAACTTGGATTACAACTTCTACACTAGATAGTCAAAAGCAAGTACATCACTCATAGGAATTAAATTGATATCAACTGGGGTTGAGGTAACAATCGAATTCTCGAGCTGTAATGTAGAATGTTGAATACTCATCCAATCTGTGTGGATTCAGATCTCCCGCGGGCACAAAGAAACAGCGGCAGGCTTGTTGCTGTGTCCAATCGGCGTTCTCTGGCTCTGTGCCAAGCAGTGGTGTTGCGGCTGGAGAGAAGTGGGAGAGATTCCTGCTGCAATGCTCTAGCAGCGGGCTCTCTGAAGACCGGCTAGTTAGTTCTGGCTTACTAGCAGAGTTGTGCACAGGAGAAAAGTGACTGCGGGTCCAAGCAGGTCACACTCTTTAGACAGGAAGAAGACTGGTTCGTTCCTGATGTAGCGCTAGTCCTGAATCCTTAGATTCAGCTGTCCACAGTTACGACCGTAGTTCACTTGTTGATCAGGTGAGCTTTCGCGGTGGGTCCACAAGGCATGCTGCTGGGCTAACCTCGGGCGGATCCTTTGGTTATGCGCTGGCGACCTCCGTTCTCGACTCTTAGAACAAAGTAAAGTCCTGATACTCGGACACACTGGCCGTTACGTGATTGTCCGAGCTGAGTCTGAGGATGTCCAGGAGGAGCTGAGTCTGAGAAATGTCCATGAGGCACTCCAAGGAACTCTGTGCTGCCTGTTTTACCTGGAGGAACTACGGTCATTCATTGGTTGAAAGTTCCGTGGGCATTCAGGACCCACGTGGGGTTACCCTGCCCTACCAGTTCCTGATTGGCTGAGGATGAGTAACAATGCATTCTGACCTTAGGGTTGTAAACAACTTGGGATGACTCTCCCTTGGAATCTCCCAGACAGTAAGGCGCCAGAGATGACCATTTATTAGGGTGGCTGATGTGTCTCAGCTTTGGGAGTTGTTCCTTATCAGGACACTCTATCAGCTAGAAAAACACCTTAAATGTGAACCAAATGGAATGGCCTCTCTGTATCAAGCACCACTTGAGATGAGGGAGAGAGGGACTGGGAAGGGATCAGCAAACTTAATTCCTGTATTTTAATAAGCCTTGCCGCTACAGTGTTAAGGCTAATAAAATATAAAGTTTATAAAAAAACATGCTGACAATCCCAGATTAACTTGGATTTAGATGCAATTTCTTTGCTAAATAAGACAGCCAAAAGATTCATTTTGTTCTGCATTAAATGCTTGCAGATATGCTGAATCAGTTCTGAGTGAGAATCAGAACCAAGTGACACTGCAGTGTATTGCTCTGCTGAACTAGGTAATTTTGGTTTTCTGCACAATACACTAAGGGATTCTATGGTCATTTAATCTTATTGTACAAACTTTATTTTAAGTCATTGAAACCTATATTTTTAATTGTCTTTTTACTATGTTGACCTTGCAACAACCTTTGAGTTTTAGAGGAGAGGGTTGGGGAAGGGTTATAATTTCAAATGAAACCTCCAGCATTCTGTTTCTAGTATTTCTGGAGCTGTTTATACAGCTACAGTTAATGCTGTTAACAGCAAGCTGTTAGTACTTAACCCGGTCTTTGATATTTTCACCTTAGTTTGATTTTTTTTTAAAGAAAAGTACAGTTCATTCCACAACAGGCACACTTGAAAAAAGTAATGTTCACATTGTTACCTCTTTAAACATGCTATGCTGGAATCAATGCCAGTGGATTTTTCTTTGTTTACTAAACTACTCCAGAAGTTGTGGTACAGTATGTCTTTTTTTAATTCAGTACAGCTGTGCTGCTTCTGTTGTTATTTTTTCCCAGTGTGAGTTCTGCTATTTTTTATGTACTGTTCCAGAGAAATTGTAATGGTTTAATCTGTCTGTAAAGTACTTTTTCTGTGTCTTTTGTTTATGTTTTATTTGCTGATATAAGCAGCAAGCACATTGAAATGCTATATTTCTATTACCAGTTCTTGTAGCCTTGTAGTGCTGGAAAAGGTTAGGAAGAGAACTAATTTGCATATGATGCTCTATTAGCATGTCAGTTTGTGTTTGGCAGGCTCAAACTGCCAACAAAAAATAAAAATTTGCCAACAAAATGCAAAAAAATATATATGTTTGTAGACATAAAGCTATAAATAACAATCTGAGTATTCTTTGATAGTTCCTCCAGATACTTTCCAGTTTCCTCCTTTTCACTTCTGTTATCTTAACTGATTTTGTAACAAAGACCTATTGTGTTTTACCATAACAGACATTAACTGTATTTTTTTCTTTTAATCATTATCACAAGCTCTTCCAGAGTGTTATTTGTAAGAGATGTTTGTATAGTGAGAATGTAAGCTGAGATGCAATGCTTTTTTGTTTTTACACACCAAAAATCAGACAAACTCTGTCATAGAAACATATTCTTGAGTGCTTGCTGAAAGAGCGTGAAAGGAATGGTGAGTTACAAGATAACCTGTCTTTTAAAAATTATGTAATGTAGATTACATGATTTTGCCAAGGGAGGTTTTTCTACAGCATTCCAACTCTAAGTTGTCTTCAGCAGTTTGTTTAAAAACATGGCAAGAACTGTGCATATGTAACATGTGCAACTCTCCCTCTCTCTCAAACATGCAGAGTGCCACTCCCCAGACAGTGGATAACACCACCATATTAAAAAATAAGGTGGTCTGCCATGGAGGAGTTTAACATTGTCTAGATTTCAGAGGTGGGTAACATCATTTTTGTAACTGACCCTGTTACACAAGAGACACATCAGAATATGTTCTTAATTGCAAAATGGTTTAGCTTTTCTGTTTGTGCTGCTTTATACCAGGACAGTTCCAATTGAGCAAAAAATTAAAGAAGAAGGTGCCCTCCAGACATTAGCCTATAATAAGTGTTCACATGTCACATGTTAACATTCACACAGTAAGCATTGCATGGTAAGTTTGATTTGAAGTTAACCTAAGGGTCTTTCAAGTACCTACAGGTCCGTGTATCCTGCAAAGGCCTAACTAGAGCCAAATGCGTGGTCATCAACCACCTGGCTCAAGAGCACAACGCTCAAGTGATCCTTCTTCAAGAGACTCACACCAAAGACGACAGCAATATCAAGATATATGGCTACCACCTCATAGGTGCCATCCATCATGTGCACCATGGAGTGGCTACCCTAGTAAAACTTGACAAAAATGCAAAGCACATAGCCCAATCACCAGACGAAGATACTACACAGTGGATTGCTATTGAAATAGAAGGCTTTACTATTGTCAACATCTACAAACAACCTAGTACCCAGTTCTCCAGTCTTCCAAGCTACCCGCATCCTGTCATCTATGCTGGTGATTTCAATTGTCAATACATCAACTGGGGCTATCAAAAGAGCACACCAGAAGGCGAGGCCCTAGCCGACTGGGCATCCATTCAAGGTTTAACTCTGCTGTTCGATAAGAAACAAGCCAACACGCTCTTCTCTGTCAGGTGGCAAAGTGGAACAAACCTGGACTTGGTGTTTTTCAGCCCAACAAACAACCACATGCCTTCACCACAACACTCAGTTCTGAGCAGATTTCCAAACTCACAGCACAGACCGGTAGTCACGTTCCATCCAGCACTTGTGACACCAACTTCAAGTCGTCCATCCACTCGCTGGAACTTCTGAAAAGCAAATTGGACCGAATTCACCAAAGAAACCAGGTCCTTTCCACTTAAGCTTCCAGATCCAAACTCAACTGATGTTAAGGACTCGTACTCAAGGTTCTGCAATATGATTATCTCCACATCTAATAATCATATCTCAAGAGGTTTCCGAAAGACCTACATTCCCGGCTGGGACGAAGAATGTATGAACTTAGCCTCTGAACTTGAGTCAGCAACCACAACAGAAAGAGCGCAATCCATCAGCTTGGCTCTAATAGAATACCTGGACAATAAAAGGAAACAAAAGTGGAACAACACGGTCTCTGAAATCGACATGAAGCACTCCAGTCGAAGAGCCTGGCAAACCATCAACCAACTGACTGGCCAAGGCCATAAACCACAAATCCAAAACCAGGTCAAAGCCAAAGACGTCGCAAAGGTGCTTGTTGACAGTGGCAAACCAACACACATAGACAAGCAGTTTGCCAGGAAAGTTAAACAAGAGATTCACGACAGCTGGGGAGCCAGCTCAGCGGATGATAACAGCCACAGCAGCTTAACCTATCCTGAACTGATTGCAGCGATTTCCACCCTCAAGGCAGGGAAAGCTCCAAGACCTGACCACCTGCATCCTGAACAGTTTACCCACCTCTCTGCACCTGCCTTAGAATGGCTACTAGCATTTTTCAACAATTGCCTATTACTAAACAAAATGCCTAAGATCTGGAGAACAGCATCATTGCTATTCTAAAACCAAACAAACCACTTGAGGACCCAAAAAGCTACCAGCCAATCAGCCTCCTCTGTATCACGCCAATGGCGCCAATGCTGTTTAACATCTACACAGCTGACCTGCCATGTACAACTGCCAAAAAGTACATATACGCAGACGACATCGCTATTATGCATTGCTCCACAGACATCAAAGCAATAGAAACTACACTATTGACTGACCTGAACAAGCTGAACTTCTACTTCAAAGACTGGAGGTTAAAACTTAGCATCACCAAGACAGTGAGCAGCATTTTCCACCTCGCCATTCGCCTTGCTAACATAACAATCAACGTCAAGTGCGAAGACAAAACTATTCCATTTGAGAAAAACCCCAAATATATAGGTGTTGTTCTTGACCGCTTACTGACCTTCAAGCAACATCTCAAACAAACTGCAGCAAAAATCCAAGCAATTCTCTAGCCTTCTCGGTAGCTGAGTACTTTCTCTCTTGCCTGGCACAACAGCAGCCACACGAAGAAGGTAGACACAGACACAGTGTCACTAAACATATTATGTAAAATGTATATGGCTGGTATTCGTAGTTTAAATAAAAAATACACAACGGTATTCAACTTTCTTCCTAAACATTTTAAGCATCAAAGTCTTGCATTCGGTTACATGCTGTGGTTATTTTGGAAAAGTTTTTACGTGCTCCTTTTGACTATATTTAGTTTATATACTTCATAAAATATACCGACTTTTTCATGCTTAATGTTTAACATGCTGTAATATAGTTTACAATGATTAAAAGTCTAAACAGTAAACAACTTGATTTCTTATCTCTTATTATAACTATCAAGTGGTATTAAATAAATACAACTTTTTTGTATAGATGAAACTTTTCTAAAATGTATAAAAAAACGATTACAATCTAATTAAATTGTATTACAGCATGTTAAACATTAAACATGAAAAAGTTGGTATATTTTATATAAGCAAGATTTCTCAGTTGGACAGTATAAACAGTATAAAGCAAATACAATTTTTATGTTTGTAATCGCTACTCTTGCAAGTACATTTTGTATTCAGTTTGCTTCTGTTTGTTAGCTGGTGGGCAAATGTTCGAGGTGTATTTATATAGCTGGTAGTATTACTGTATTAAAAAAAATAAAAAGTATTCACAATCCAAAGCAAGGCTTTGTGGGTGTTGTGGTTTAAATGCTATTGGCTCGTAAACAGCATCCCCCTATCCCAGTGCATAGTGCCACATTAAATAAAATCATGAGAAAAAAGATTCACAATGCAAAGCTGTGTCAGTCTTCTGTGTAAAAAATTGGTTTGAACATCATGGGTTCTGTATTTAAAAAACTGTTAAGTAAAGAATAGGAATTCTCCTGCTGTACGCGGTATTGTGAATATAGTTGACCCTTACCTGAATGAAAACAGGACATAAAGAAAAAAATTCAGAAATAAAACAAAACTTTATTCCCGTACTTACAGTCTGGGTAATTGGAGTTAAGGCTTTGACAAAGTGAAGGCTGTGAAAACATTTGCCAGTCTGACTGTGGGGGGAAGGGGGACTATCTTTCATTGGAAGATTTGCCTATTCTACTCATACATGAGAATATAGGGGGGGAAGGAAAAATGTCTGCAGTCATTTTTTTGACTGACAGACAAAGTTGTGTTGTGTTAACAAAAACTACAGTTTGCTTAAGAGCTGTTCAACGGGTTAAATTCAAAACATTTTATTCGTTGGGGCAATTTAACAGATGCCTCAAGCCTTAAAATGAAATTGTATATATTGTAATTAGAATCGAGACTAACAAAGCGGTATTAAAAATACCACTGAAACAATAATAATATGTCTGGTCATTATTAACAGTATTAATTTAATAATAATTTCAAGCTTCTTGTATTTTCAGAGTCATTTTTTTCTTTCAACCGCGGTAAAGTTAGCTTGAAGTTCACAAATGATTTTGTCACGCCTGTAGTGTTTCCACACAACCTCCTAGAGTTACAAGAACACTTGTTTTATGTTTAAAGTACAATGTGAATGTTTTCACAGCCTTCACTTTGTCATTTTTATGCAATTTTTTGACAGGTGAAAAAAGAATTAGTAATCAATAATTAGTAATAACATTCGCACTCAGGACCAGCTGGCTCAGGGGGCTGTTTTGGGTTCAGCTTTTGGCTCAGATCTGGGATTATATTTCTGGATTTAGGGAGGAATGTTTCTCTAATCCCAGAATATCTGTCACAGTGCAGTAGGAAGTGCACCTCTGTCTCTATTTCTCCCCACTGGCAGTGGGAGCACAGCCTGTCCTCTCTGGGCAGCCAGGTGTGCCTATGTCGTCCAGTTTCTATGGCCAGACTGTGGTCACTGAGCCTGTACTTCATCAGGGTCTGATTCTTTTTGCTGTTTCTTATCTTGGTCAAAAATTCGGCTAGTGTATAGTGTCTATTTAGGGTTCTGTAGCATTCCAATTTATGTTGTGTTTGTGTGTGTGTCCTAGAGTTTGAGATATTGCTGTTTGATCTGTGCTGTGATGTGGTTAAGTGTGAGTTGTGGTGCTCTAGCAGTGCTGTCCTGAATGCTGGTTAATGTCGGTGTGGCTCAGGCCAGTGAGCCTCAGGACCAGCTGGCACAGGGGACTCTGTTTTGGGCTCAGCTCTTGGCTTAGCAGGGCTTTGTGGTGGTAGGAATTTTGGTCACTGTTTTTTAGGTGTAGCCAGTACTTTAATACTCTTTTCTGTATGTTTATCAATAGTGGGTACATCAGTCTCTCTGCTGGCATGCAGGCATGGGGGTTGTGCTGGCTGTGCCAAAAAATAAAAGCAATTTTCAGTCAACAGAGTGTCTGAGTCATTGTGCCTGTCCTCGCCGAACCTGAAAATACTACAATATATATGTCTAAATATCACCTATGCGGGTTGTTCGCATGAACTCGTATTGAGCAGTATTTCTCGCATTGTGAACACACAGATGCAGCCATTCAAAACAGGCGGGTTATACTGCGGTAAAACGCGGTGGGTGTGTCCTGGTATAACATGGGTTACCGTATAATACCGCATAATACCGCAAGTAAGATAATAGTACCCAGAATAACCGCCAGCTGGAGCTAATAAAGCTCAACCTCTCATATACAGCATTTGAGCTGTCGCCATCAAAGTCTTTACAGAAGATTTTACTAATGGTATTAATAATGAATGACCTTGAACAAGCTGTAAACTCAAAGTATTACCCTGGTCCACATTCTTTGTAACCGCCTTTGTAAACGAAAAGACTTTATTTTTCCATTGACAAAAAGTAACACAACAGCATTTCGTTGATCCGTTCACGCATTTGTTTCCAATCATACAAAGTCATTCTTGAGAATCTCCAATTTACCATGCCTTTCACATACTCATAAAATATATTAATTTAGGAACATAAATAAATATCTGTTGTTGTTAATAAATGGCTTAGATTCTAACATGTTGTGATATTTAGAAATATAAAAAAGTCAATAGAGTGGAAATGTTTGTTAAAAGAAAACTCGTTGCGATAGCTGGATTTGAACACCCGACCTTTTGCTTATAAGTTGGGTACTTCAACCATCACACTACTGATTCAGTCACGTGACAAGTGGTGAAACAGCCGTACACATATCAATAGATATGTGTATATACTACTGCGCTACAGTACATGAATATAATTATATCGCTATTAATTTCTTTAGATACGCGATTCCATATTATATTCCCTATTAATCAAATTCTAAAAGTATGCTTCTGTTTACTCCGGTATCGAGCATATTCGCAGAAAAGCTTAAAACATTCATTCAGGTAAGGGTCAACAATATACACAATACTGCTGACAGCAGGAAAATTCCTATTCTTTACTCAGCAGTGTCTTAAAACCAGCGCCCATGGTGTTCCAACCAATTTTTTTTACACAGAAGACTTACACAGCTTTGCGTTGTGAATCTGTTTTACAATGTAGACACAGAGAGAGAGAGAGAGAGAGAGAGAGAGAGAGAGAGAGAGAGAGAGAGAGAGAGAGAGAGAGAGAGAGAGAGAGAGAGAGAGATTTGATACTTAAAATGTTTAGGGAGAAATGGAATACTGGTGTGTATTTTTTCTTTAAAATACCAAGACCAGCATAATATGTTTATTTTCCTAAATTAGTACCGTTTATGACCTTTAGACATTAGACATTATAAATACTATTTTCACATTAATATTGGAATGTTCTTTTTTACAAGTGTAAAAAGAGGCGATACACAACGTGTCTCCTCTATAACTCTTCAGTTTACAGAGAAATTCCACCAGAGCCTTACAACATTGTCAAATAATACTTTCGTTGTGTCTAATTTTTAGTTTAGGAGGATTTGAGTTACAGTATATGAATATAATTATATCGTTCTTAATTTAGATTCATGATTCCATATTATATTCCATATTAATCAAATTTTAAACATGTCAATATATTGTCCATAATATCTGCTATTTTAGTTTTTGAAAGAAATTCTTATTTGTTAAAAGAAAACTCATGGCAACAGCTGGATTTAAAAACCCAACATCCAGCACAGAAAGCACACACCTAACCCATTACACCACAGATATAATCACATAGGAAGGATTGGAACTGAAACAGATATTTCCAAAGAAAGTGTACTAGTGTGATAATTTGAGCTACAGTATATGAATATAATTATATTGTCAATAATTTCTTTAGATATGCGATTCCATATTATGTTCCCTATTAAACAAATTCTAAAAAGTATGCTTTTGTTTACACCGATAACGAGCAAATTCACAGAAAAGGTTAAAACATTATCACTTTTCACAAAGTATATAATCTTAATATGGTCAGAAGGAGCAAGTAAAAATGTTTCCAAAATAACCACATGTAAGACTTTGATGCTTAAAATGTTTAGGGAGAAAGTGGAATACTGGTGTGTATTTTTCTTTAAAATACCAATACCAGCCATATACAGTTTACATAATATGTTTATGTACCAAAATTAATATTGTTTATGAGCATGTGAAAGGCATGGTAAATTGGAAATTCTCAAAAATCGGATCAACAAAATGCAGTGGTGTTACTTTGTGTCAATGGAAAAATAAAGTCTTTTCATGTTGCAACAGTTAAACTGATGCATATGGTTACAAAGAATATGGTAATATGTTGAGCTTACAGCCTGTGCAAGGTCATTATTAATACTGTTAGTAATGTCTTCCATAAAGACTTTGATGCATAAAATATTTCTGTATAATTAAAATATTTATGATAAAGGTGGAATGTTGTGTACTTTTGTCCAACTGAGCAATCGTGCTTTTCTAAAATATACAGACTTTTTAATGTTTAATGATTAACATGCTGTAATACACAGTTTAAAATTATTAAAAGTCTAAAGAGTATACAACTTAAATTCTTAATTGGAAAAAGATTGTCCCTCAGCAGTGACTTGAAACCGATGCGAAATTGGGCATTTTCTGGCAACAGCTCAAATGCTGTGCAGGAGACGTTAAGCTTTATTAGCTGCATCTGGCGGTTTTACAAGGTCTTACAAGGTGCTTCCGGATATTATTATCATAATCTAATTTGCATTCGGTATGATGTGGTATATTGCACCACGGCCACCACGTTTTACTGCAGTGTACCTCACTCATTTTGAATGGCTGGATCTGTAACTTTGAATTTAAAAAAAACAGATCAAACTCTACTATATATACAGTGGCTCTGTGGCCTGTGGCTGGAAGGTTGCTGGTTCAAATCCTGCAGCCGGCAGAGGAATCGTACCTTTGTGCCCCTAAGCAAGGCCCTTAACCCCAACTGCTCCAGGGGTGCTGTACAATGGCGGATCCTGTGCTCTGATCCCAAGCTTCTCTCCCTGTCTGTGTGTGTCATGGAGAGCAAGCTGGAGTATATGTAAAAAACAAATTCCTAATACAAGATATTGTATATGGGCAATAAAGTGATCTTATCTTATAAAGTATACTGCCTGGAAATGAACCTGGTCCGTAAGCGTCATTTAACAGGGAACCAGCTGGATGAATTATTGTTATGGATACATCTGACATTACAGGTTGTGAGAGCCGATTGCCAGCGCGGTGCCTTCTCTGTAAAAAGTAGGGACCTCAGCACCTGAGCAGAGGCAAGATGTCCCTTTAGCTCAGCTGGCTGGTTCCCTGTTCAGTGATACCACAAACCCACGTTTGAGCCCCATGGGAAGCCGAAAATGTTACATTATTATAAGTGATGGTTTTATGTTTAAGGATTTCTTCACGGAAATCTTTAAATTAAACCAGGGAGGGGGGAAGAATTATTTTTTACAATTGCCAGTAATCAGCTTATCAACATGATGGGCAAACGAAAATGCAAATGAAAATCAAAAATGACATGTTCCTGCCTAACTCAAACATTGCATGACTTTAAAAGCTGTAAAAATGGTTTAGATAGTTAGATAACACTTTTAAATGAAATGCTTAAGATACTTGAATTTAATACCTCTTGGTAGTAATATTAATATGGAGTCGTGTAACTAAGCAGCTAAAATATCACAAGGGGACATTTTGGTAACATTTGACATTCATTTTTAAATATATATATTACTGTCCTTATAGTGGTAATAGACTATAGTCATGTAGTGCGCTGCACCCAGGTGGTTCAAAGCCCGATCAAAGAATTACATTGTTTCATACATAGCCAAATATATAAAAATAGTCTACTATTATACAGATGCAGCCATTCAAAACGCGTGAGGTACACCACGGTACCATGCAGTGGGCGTGTCGCATCCTAACGTGTCATGACGCAGTATCACGCGTCATATGACGTCATATTGAAAAGTATCCGGAATCACCTTGTAAAATCGCCAGGAGGAGCCAATAAAGCTTAACCTCTCATGTACAGCATTTGAGCTTTTAAATTTAAACTGTGTATTACAGCATGTTAATCATCAGTCATTAAAAAGTTGGTATATTTTATGAAAGCATGATTGCTCAGTTGGGCAAAAGTGCACAACCTACCTTTATCATAAATATTCTAATTATGCAGAAATATTTTATGCATCAAAGCCTTTACCGAAGATATTACTAATAGTATTAATAATGAATGACCTTGGACAAGCATTACGCTTTTCCACATTATTTGTAACCGTCATTTTAAATTAAAAGACTTTATTTTTTCATCGACAAAAAGTAACACCACAGCATTTCGTTGATCTAACTAACAAGGACGGGACATTAGCTAGCCAATAGGATAAATGAATAAATTACTTTTTTAATGAATAAATTACTTACTGTACAGTACTTACTTACGGTAGTACTTCTCGCGTTAAGAAAGCTAGGTGTTAGCATTAACTATTAGTAATCAATAATATTAAATTTAGCACTGTAATAAATTGTGCTAATAATAAATTCTATTCTACTCTGAGAATGTAGGGGGGAGGAAGAATGCCCGTGGTCTTTTCACTGATAAACTTGTGTCAAGCTGTCAACAAAAACCAGCTGTCAAAAAAAGTTTTTTTTTTTAAAAAGTCAGTTGTGTGTCTTATAATCATTTGTTGTTAGAATATCCCCCAAGAGGTTATTACCCCCAAGAGGATATAGAGGATATCCCCCAAGAGGTATTCAGGTAACAGTGAAACGGGCGTACAGTCTGGGGAGATCGCCTGTTTTCCATGTAAATAGTTCCCTGGTTCCCCACCCCTTGGTCTCTCTCTCTCTCTCTCTTTCTCTCTCTCTCTTTGTCTCTCTCTCTCTCTCTCTCGGGGCCGCGCTCTTGGCGGGCTTGTCTTGTGTCTCTCTCTCGTCTGGGCGTGGGGGTGCTGCTGGCGGGTGGTGACGGAGAAGAAATAAAGCGCAGTTTTTAACTCCACAAGTTTGAGTCTCTGTGTTTGTCCTCAACGAACCCAAATTCATTACATTGGTGTCAGCAGCGGGAGGATGGACAGTGAACGGCCGATGATGTCGGACTCAGAGACTCCGGACTCCCAGAGGAGTGCAACCAGTCCAACACCAGGATACAGTCCTCGCGGACTGGGGCAAGGTAGAAGGGGTGTTTCACCCTCGCAGCCCCAAAATGCACGGTGAGCGTCCTGGGGGTCTGGCTGACTCGGTGCCCGGCAGGATACCAGTCCGCAGGAGGGTGATGGTCGAACCGGTGTCGACGAGGGCCTGGCAGGGTCTGCCCTTGATGAGGCAGGGAAGAAATAAGCCCCGGCTGTGGCCAACCCTTCCCACAGCAGGTGGGGTGAAGCGCTCTTTCTGGCTTTCCGGAGCGGGGAAAGAGTCGCTCAAGGGCGGCCTTCCCCCCTTTAGGCCGCCCCGCTCCCGTTTCCTGACGGCCTTCGGAGTCCCCGGGGCTGGGGGAACCGGCAGTTCTCTGAGTCCGATATCATCGGCCGTTCACTGTCCATCCTCCCGCTTCTGACACCAATTCGCACCCAGACGAGAGAGAGACACAAGACAAGCCCTCCAAGAGTGCGGGCCCGAGAGAGAGAGAGAGACAGAGAGAGACAGACAGAGAGAGACAGAGAGAGAGACACCAAGGGGTGCAGAACCAGGGAAGTATTTACATGGAAAACGGGCGATCTCCCCAGATTGTACGCCCGTTTCACTGTTACCTGGATACCTCTTGGGGGATATCCTCTATATCCTCTTGGGGGTAATATCCTCTTGGGGGATATTCTAAAAACAAGTGATTATAAGACGATCAGCATATGAAATACAATATGCTGGACAGTATGCTTCTCAAAGTGCTTTACGGGATAACAACAATAACAACAACAATTTTACAAGTCCTGGGAGGAGAATATCATCAATATTAATGATAATAATAAACTTTATTTTATATAGCGCCTTTAAATGTGGCTTTTTTAAAAAAAAACTTTTTTTAAATGCATTTGCATTTGCACACAGAGCAGTGTTTACCTGAACATGGAGATGCCATACTGAATAATTCCTGCACACAACCATTGCAGCGGAATTTGCATCGTTTGGCAGGGCTATGATTCATACAAGTGGTGGTGGATTTGGAGACAAAATGTATTTACACTGGGTTGCTGTAAGTGGAGCACTAATAAGCCCAAAGCTCTACTTATTATTTTACAAGGGAATGCACTTGACAAAGCGCTTTACAGGATAACAACAACAATAACAACAACAACAATTTACAAGTTCTGGGAGGAAAAATATGATCAATATTAATAATAATAAAAATAAACTTTATTTTATATAGCGCCTTTAAAGGTGGCTCCTCAAAGCGCTTTACAGGATAACAACCGATGAAATAACAGTGGCTTGGGGTTGAAAATACCTGTGAAACTGGTTTGTTTACAATGTACTGTAGACACAGAGTGTTACACCAACGCATTAGCATGTTAAAGCGATTCTATTGAGGAGCCGGGCGCGATAATTGTTTTGTTCCTTGATTTTCTGATCTGCAAAGCCATTTGGCTGCAGCGAATGTGAATTCTGTCTGAAAAAATAAAAGTATTTTAATCAAGATTCCCTTATAAAATTAACGTGAAACAAAACAAAAACTAAAAATAAGATACAATCTACAGACATTCACAACATAAACATATCTTAAAACATTTACATATATTGTTAAATTATTACTTTAAATATATACTTTAAGTTACTGAAACAGCCAGTTAATAAAATCGTTGCAATTTTGTTCTTGTTTGGAGGTGGGGATATTCTGACAACAATTGATTTAAAGACAATCTGTCAAAGTGCAATGAAGTATAATATTACGGGAGTACCTTTAAAGCGGAGACGATGAAAATAAAGTTTATAATTAATTTGCTGGACAGAGAGGTGAACATTATTATGCAGAAGACAAAGATAACGATTTATGTTGCATTGCCAGATTGTGAATCAATAAAAATATTAAATTAAACACGGGTTTGCGATTTAAATGGAAATGGGGGTGACGGGAACTCTTAATCTAAATAAAAATAAAATAAATAAAACAGGTTTCGATAGTTAATAACGACTTTTTATGTGCAAAACACGGGTGATTTTTCTTCCTCCTGATCAGTTTAGAAATCTGTGTATACTGTAAGGTTTTTACTTCCTAATTAAACTTTTAAAATACGCGTTTCGAATAGAAGCAGCATATGCTCATGTCTTCCTGCTATGTAGAACAGATCAGCAAGTTTTTTTTCTCCAATCAAAGGGGTGTCAAGATGGTGTCAGCCAATCACCATTCTGAAGCCTACCGTAATCTCTGGTATAGGGACAGCCCAGAATTCTGTCGCATTTTCATTTTAGGAAATTATGAAATGCTTGGTTAAAAGCAAGGGAGATTGTCCGTTATAATGGACATAAAAAACAAGAGTTTGCTGCGGCGTTATTGGAAACCCAATTTTAACACAAATTGCCGGCATTATATCCTAGAAGACACAGAAAGAAAATGCAGACGAACTAGGGATTGGACAGTTTCCAAGTGCTTGTACAATCGATGGAAATGTTCGAATAAATGTGCAAAAGAAATAAAAAAATAATTTATTCCTTTATCATATTGGCTAGCTAATGTCCTCTATTTGCTAGTTACCTGTGGCTGTGTTTCTGCGTTGCGTAGCAACGAGTGACTATATTCTCAGGCGGAGGAACATAAACAGCTTAATTTTCGTGTTAAATAATTTTTTTAAATTAAAATTCAATCTATACAGCAATCGCATATTTGGGGACCGTTTCATAAAACTTTGATGCTTAAAATGTTTAGGGAGAAATGGAAGACCGGTGTGTCTTTTTTCTTTAAACTACCAAGACCAGCCATATACAATACAGTTTACATACAGTAATATGTTTATGTTCCTAAATTAATATCATTTATGACCTTCAGATGCATTATGCTCCTCTTCTTTTTATGCTCAGCTAATAAAATTTCCCTTTAGTGGTAAAATTCCATATAAATATTCAATACTTAGCGGATTAAAATGTGCACAGTAAAGAGATTAAATGATTAAATCTTTTCACTACCGACCAGTGCCCCTGTTGGTCATTTTGGCCAGCCAATCACTTACTGCGGTAGACTGCGGTGGCTTGTGGGTAGTTGCGTCCGGTATGGGTTTGTACCGTGCATTTTGAATGGCTGCATCTGTAGCTTGTTCTTGGCTAAGGCGTGAGGGTGTGTATCTGGATGAATTATTATAAGTGAAGGTTTTGTGATTTAGGATTACTTCAAAAAAGTACTTATGTTAAAGGAGAGAAAAAAGAGGACTGTACTGTCACCGCGCTGCAACCGGCTTGTACCATCGGTATGCCTGCCAGTAGTTACAATATTAATAATGAATGACCATGGACGAGCTGTAAACTGAAGAGTTGGAGAAGACACATTGAGTCTTGTCTTTTCAGCTTGGAATTTAACCTTTACAGTGATCCTTTTGGCTATATTTTTTACATAGCCGGATGAGTAAAAATAGATTGAATTAATAACTGAAGTAAGAAAAGAGATTTCATACATACTTTGAAACCATAAGGCTTTGGAACAGCTGACAGCGAGACCCGGCTAGGAGGGGAAGCAATATTTTGATTTTCCTGCATGAACTGCATTCGGTACAATACTATAATGAGTCCCTGAGACATACCGTTCAAATTTTGAAATTATATAAAATAAAACTTTGCTGAGTTTGCACGAGAGACAAAAGGTACCTTTTGAGAAGTCATGTACCACTTGCAAAGTAGCAGATTTTGACAAACAGCTAATTTTGCTTGAAGAATTTAAAATCTGTCTGTACTGTAGCTTCATTTGAGCAGAAAAGTCACCTTGCTCTTACAAGGGGCTCTGTTAAGCAGAGTTTGTGTTAACACATCACACCCTTTGAATGAGTTTTAATCAACTTTGTCTGTCAGTGAAAAAAATGACCAAGGGCACTTTTCCTTCCTCCCTGGTATGTGGTGACAATGCAGGAAACGGGTTTTTTATTTTACTGTGAGTGTGAACATTGAGTGAGCACTGGGGCGTACAGTGAGACTAACACAGTGAGATTACTGAGATGGATAGTTTTAGAAAATGTGTTGACAAACATCGGAATTTTTGCAAGATAAAATTGTATCAGCTGTGAATCAGCTACGTGACCTTAAGTGAAATTAAGGGAAAGAGGTATAGTGGGCAATATAGTGACCATAGAGTGTTTTAATATACTGTACAGTATAACATTACAAAGCAAGTATGTTTTTTAATGTTTGTAATCACTATTCTTGCAAGTACATTTTGTATTCAGTTTGCTTCTGTGTGTTAGCTGGCGGGCAAACGTTCGAGGTGAAAATTCTTGCACAAGGAGTGTACCTTTAAAGCAGAGAAGACCACACCAAACTTTTTCAGCTCTGTATGTTGCTCAAGCCATTTCTCTTTGACACTTTCTTTAGTCATAGAGGTGGGAAGACGCCTCCCCCTCCTTCTTTCCTCTGCCTGCTTCACCTGTTCCCATTTTTAACCATTCTGTGTCCGAATCGCAGAGTAGGGATAGACAGAAAAAAGGTGTGAAAGTTCAACAATTAATCACAGTGCTAGCCTGAAGCCTGACTTTATTTAGATGTATATAAAATATTGAACTTTGACATAACAGTCAGAAATACAATCGGCGCCACCTCTTCTCTGACTGAGCTCAGTGGGTGGTGCACTGTTTTCTCAATCACCAGCTAATTCGTTTCACACCACGGGAAGACGGGAGAATGTGATTGTACTGTATCTGTACGAAATGCATGTTGCCTTTACAAAATATGTTTGATTAAAAAGTAAAAAAAAACAGCTAACACAAAGATTCTAAATTGATGACAAGGAAGAAGAATCACCAGTTTTTCGTAGATTTCATGTTTTTAACTTAAAACCATGCAATATCTATTTGAGTCACACATTTTATTGTTTCCTATTTTTTATTTTCTTAAAATTAAAAGAATCGGCTGGCCATCGGGCCACACAATATTATGTTACATTTTAATGTTTTTGAGAGACTTCAGAAGGCTTCAACTGATGCATAAAAAATACAGCATAATGCCTTCTCGCATTATGAAGTCACTTGCACCTGGGATCCGCTTTATTCAAACTAAGGTTTCTAAAACTTCAACCAGTTACTAGTTATTGTTTAAATAAAAGCTGTGAAATTTTTAACAAATTGTGATCTTTAAACCTATAGGTTGCAGGCTCTGTGTCATTTCTTCACAAAGTTATTGACATCTGAATTATTGTGTCTCATAAATAGATATTTTAAAAAGCAAAGCTTATGAAAACCGACAAAATAAATAACTCTGAAAAAGATACAAGAAGCATGAAATTAATATTATTAAATGAATACTGTCAATAATGACCAGACACATTATTATAGTTTCAGTGGTATTTTTAATACCGCTTTGTTATTCTCGATTCTAATTACAATACATACGATTTTGTTTTAAGGCTTGAGGCATCTGTTAAATTGCCCCTCTGAATAAAGCGTTTTGAATTAAATCGGTTGAACAGTTCACAGTATTCATGTTTGCTAATTCAAGTTTTTATTTCTTTATTGATAAAACTTAACATTGAATATGTTATAATATATATGCAAAAAAACCTAAAACATGTTAATATAGTGTACATAATACTTCATCATGCGTGAATATCAGATGCCTAAGTCATTACACCAACGTGTTGCTTGACAACTTAAGATATAACTGAACAGGGCAGGCAAAAAGTTTCCAAGTAATCGCGGGTGAATGTGTCAAATTCATGCAAATGTTTACAAAGAAAGTGTACTACTGTGATAATTTCAGCAATATGAATATAATTATATCGTTATTAATTTCTTTATATACGCGATTCCATACTATATTCTCTATTAATGAAATTCTAAAAAGTATGCGTTTCTTTTACTGCAATAACGAGCGCATATATTCATAGAAAAGGTAAATCACTTAACTCACTTAACTTTGAACATGTTGTGATATTTAGAAATACCAACAAATTCAATATAGTGTTGCTCAGTTGGGCAAAAGTGCACAACCTACCTTTATCATAAATATTTTAATTATGCAGAAATATTTTATGCATCAAAGTCTTTACCGAAGATATTAATAATAGTATTAATAATGAATGACCTTGGACAAGCTGTAAACTCAAAGTATTACCCTGGTCCATATTCTTTGTAACCGTCTTTGTAAACGAAAATACTTTATTTTTTCATCGACAAAAAGTAGCACCACAGCATTTCGTTTATCCGATCACCCATTCGTTTCCAATCATACAAAGTAAGTCACAGCCAAAAGTAACTAACTAAAAAGGACAGGACATTAGCTAGCCAGTATGAAAAAGGAATAAATTACTTGTGTTTTGTTTATATTTTTAGCACATTTATTTGAACATTTCCATCGATTGTACAAGCACTGAAAAACTGTCCAATCCCTAGTTTGTCAGGCATTTTCTTTTAGTATAACAGACATAAAAACTCCCTTGCTTTTAACCGAGCGTTTCATAATTTCTAAGAATGAAAATGATTTAAACTATGCGACACTTATCATTCAACGAGAGCTCAAAATATCACAAGGATCCTCAAGAGCACAACAAAGACAACAGAAAAAGATATCAGATACATGAGAATCCAAGCTTTTTTATCTATGCTAAGAAGTAGTCTTTAAAATTTCTTTATCACACAGTGAAATCAAAATTCCGGGGTATGGGTATATTAGAGAATATAGCATGGCTTCGAATGTGTGTCAGCCAATCAGATTTAAGGACCGGAATTACCTGTTTTATAATAGGGAATATAGAATGGAATCATGTATCTAAAGAAATTAATAATGATATTAATTTAAGAATCTAAATATCTAAAAATATGTATCTATATAGCAGGTAGTATTACTGTATTCTGCTTTCTTTGTAAACACGGAAAAACAGATTCACAACGCGAAGCTGTGTCACTCTTCTATGTAAAATAAAACGGTTTGAACACCCTGTTTTTAATAAGCTGCTGTGTAAAGAATAGGAATGTTCCTGCTGTCAGTCTTTACCGAAGATGTCACTAATAGTGTTAATAATGACTGACCTTGGATAAGCTGTAAACTCAAAGTATTACCCTGGTCCACATTCTTTGTAATCGTCTTTGTAAACGAAAATACTTTATTTTTTCATTGACAAAAAGTAACACCACAGCATTTAGTTGATCCGATCACGTATTCGTTTCCAATCATACAAAGTAAGTCTTGAGAATCTTCGATTCACCATGCCTTTTACATGCTTATAAACGATATTAATTTAGGAACATAAACATATTATGTAAACTGTACTGTATATTGCTGGTCTTGGTAGTTTAAAGAAAAAATACACACCAGTATTCCATTTCTCCCTAAACATTTTAAGCATCAAAGTCTTACATGTGGTTATTTCGGAAACGTTTTTATGTGCTTTTCTTTAAATACCAATACCAGCCATATACAGTTTGTAACATAGGGATTTCTATATTTATGTCTTTATTTAGTGGTTACATGAGTGACAAAGTCTAAACTTTTAGCTTCAGTAACGCGTATGCCGTATGGCATACGTGTTTGTTTTGGGTTTTGCTTGTTCACATATCTCCTCTTTTTATAAAATGACATGGTTTTAAACTGTTCCAGAGCCACCGTTCTTTCATGAGTGAAAAGTTCATTATGAAATGTCTCTCCCTGTTCAATCCATTGGAAAAAGGAAAAGGAGCATAAAGCTTCTGATGGTCATAAACGATATTAATTTAGGAACAGCATCAGAGATATTTTTTTTAACTGCACTGCATCGGAGAGAATACCATAGCGTGTTTTTTTTTTACTCCCTGGCAGAAATGGGCTTCCATAAGAATCAGTATAGCTTCTGGGAAATACATTTTTCCTGCATTAAAGTTTAACTCATTCAGAGCGCCCTACATTACAAACTCCAAGCTTTTCATTTTGAGCTGAAGACCCTCACACCTGAACAAGGATTCACAGTCGAAACATTGCAGGCTGACGCGGCTACCCACCAAAGTAAATGTATTGCAGTAAATATTTATATCATTATATATAATTTTTTATTTCTTTTTTTTAATATTAAAAAAAATCTTTTGCCCAGCCTAAGAGGGTACACAATACTGCTGACAGCAGGAAAATTCCTATACTTTACTCAACAGCGTCTTAAAAACAGCACCCATGGTGTTCAAACTGATTTTTTTTACACAAAAGACTGACACAACTTCACGTTGTGAATCTGTCAGAAAGAAAATATGTCAGTGGGGGAAGGTGGACTTGCCCTTATTCTACTTTGAAAATACCTGTTAAACCGGTTTGTTTACAAACAATGTAGACACAGAGAGAGAGAGAGAGAGAGAGAGAGAGAGAGAGAGATGTGATGTCATGTGATAACCGTGCGGTGCCAGGCGAATGCACAACATTAATGTAGGGCTTTCAGGCTCACGTGAATTTGCGCCCTACACCCTGCGGTACCGCTGTGTACATACAGTACGAACATGTTGTGATATTTAGAAATATAAAAAATGCCAATAATATTTGCTATTTTAGTTTTTCAAAGAAATGTTTTTGTTATAAGAAAACAAACAGCAACAGCTGGGTTTGAACACTCGACCTCAGAGTTATAAATCAGTCACTTAACCTATCACACCACCGAGGTACTCATGTAACAATTGCATATCAATGGAAAGTTACACTGTTATTAATTTATTTAGATACGTGAATCCATATTATATTCCCTATTAATCCAATTCTAAAAGTATGCTTTTGTTTAATCCGATAAAGAGCGTATTCGCAGAAAAGGTTAAAACGATCAATTTTCACAAAGTATATAGTTACAGTAATATATGGTCAGAAGGAGCATGTAAAAACGTTTCCAAAATAACCACATGTAAGACTTTGATGCTTAAAATGTTTAGGGAGAAAGTGGAATACTGGTGTGTATTTTTTCTTTAAACTACCAATACCAGCCATATACAGTTTACATAATATGTTTATGCTCCTAAATTAATATTGTTTATGGTGGTGTATCGTGGTGTTACTTTTTGTCAATTAAAAAATAAAGTATTTTCGTTTACAAAGATGGTTAGAAAGAAAGTGGACCACTGTAATGCTTTGAGCTTACAGCTTGTCCAAGGTCATTCATTATTAATACTATTAGTAATATCTTCAGTAAAGACTTTGATGCATAACATATTTCTGCATAATTACAATATGTATGATGAAGGTGGAAAGTTGTGTACTTTTGTCCAACTGAGCAATCTTGCTTTTATAAAATATACTGACTTGTTAATGTTTAATGATTAACATGTTGTAATACACAGTTTAAAATTATTAAAAGTCTAAAGAGTATACAACATAAATTCTTAATTGGAAAAAGATTGTCCTTTAGCAGTGACCGGGATTTGAAACTACGCATTTTCTGGCGACAGCTCAAATGCTGAACATGAGAGGTTAAGCTTTATTAGCTCCACCTGGCTGTGATTCTGGATGCCATTATCATAACTGCGGTATTATATGGTTTGACGCGATTTAAAGCGTTCTGATGCGACACACCCACGTGTTTTACCGCAACATACCTCGCTCGTTTTGAATGGCTGCGTCTGTAGATGATTCAGGTGCTATTTTAAGGAGCATTGCTTCAAATGTGTGAAAGTCATTGAGAGTTTTTAATTAAATTCTCAGAGACTCACTGAAAATGGCTGCTAGGCCACCTTCACGACCTGAGCAATGAGCTTTCTGTAAAAAGGTATAGCCATTAGGTGAGGCTTCAACTAAAGGAATAGTGTCAGTGGGCCTAAGCCAGGTTTCTGTTAGTAGGCACAGGTCAGAGGTGGTGTCAAGCACCATATCATTAACCAGAACTGATTTGTTGCCTAGTGAGCGAACATTTAATAGTAAGCAATTTATGGTTGTATCATGGTTTAACTGATTTAGGTTTACCAGCGGAATGGAAATTAAATTGTCAACACAGAATCCCCTAAAGGACCGTTTGAATTTTAAGTTAGGTCTAGTGATAGTTGCAATACTCTGTCTATTCACACTCATATCTGAATAGTAATGTGATTGATGGGATGCTGTGTGGTAGAGAACCTGGGTCGGTATAGGAGGTGAACTAGAGGTGGGAGTACGACAGCACGCGATTTAAGATCACATGGCTGAGGCCTAGGTGGTGCTTTTAGTAGTCAAGCAATCAACTTCTCTGCTATACTTTGGGATAGAATTAATTATCCTCTCTGGTTAAGGTGGAGACCATCCCATTTATAAAAGCCAGGCCGTTCCCCCAAAAATGTCCCAATTATTAATAAAGGTTATTCTATTGGATGCACACCAAGTCTCGAACCAGTGATTTAGAGAGTATAGCCTACTATAGGGTACATCCTCTTTGTATAGGATTCCACTCTCTTCATAAACATGTCCATCATGTCAGTCACTTGTGGTTATTTTGGAGAAGTTTTGACATGCTTGTTCTGACTGCATTGTGCTGTTGTAAACTGTAACTGTAAAGGAAAATAAAGCCCTTTTAATTCACCTCATCCAGAAAAATGCTATTTCAAATCAAATCAAATCAAAGTTTATTTATCAAATGCACAACAATACAGCGTCCAGCAGTAGTTGCTGGCAATGAAATGTCTTTTCTGCGAGCTCACAAAAATCACAAGAATCACAAAAATCACAAAAACACAAAAATCACAAAATTGAGGTTACGAAAATAAAGTTACATAATAATAGATGTAATAGAAATTGAATAAAACTCAATATGAGTAGAGCTCCTATGTGTCCATGGTGTATGCAATATATACAAGTAGTGCAGTATGCTGAATACAGTGAAAACTGTGTGTCCATTTAGCCATTACAGGAGATTTGCTAAAGGAGCTGCAGGTTGGCTATTTAACAGTCTTATTGCCTGGAGGTAGAAGCTGTTCCATAGTCTGTTGGACTTGGACCGAATGCTTCGGTACCGTTTACCGGATGGTAGGAGGGAAAACAGTTTGTGACTGGGATGACTGGGGTCCTTGAGAATGGATCTGGCCTTCTTCAGACATCTAGCTGAGTAGATATCTTGGATGTTTGGTAGCTCACAGCCGTTAATGAGCTGCACTGACTTCACCACCCTCTGCAGTACTTTGCGATCCTGGGTGGAGCAGTTCCCATACCAGGTAGTGATGCAACCAGTCAGGATGCTCTCAATAGTGCACCTGTAGAAGTTGGCCTGGATATGTGATTGCATGCCAAACATCTTTAGCCTACGGAGAAAGAATAGGCGCTGCCGTGCTGTTTTGACCACGGTGTTGGTGTGGTGGGTCCAGGTTAAGTCCTCTGAGATGTTAACTCCCAGGAACTTAAAACTGCTGACCCTCTCCACTGCAGTCCCATTGATGTAGATAGGTATGTGATCTCCTCCCTGGTGTTTCCTATAGTCCACAATCATCTCCTTAGTCTTACTGATGTTCAGAGAGAGGTTGTTCTCCTGGCACCATGCTGCCAGGGTTTTAACCTCCTCCCTGTACGCAGAGTCTTCACCATCTATGATCAGGCCGATGACCGCAAACTTAATGATAGAGTTTGAGTTATGCCAGGTGACACAATCATAGGTAAATAAGGAGTAGAGGACAGGGCTAAGCACACAGCCTTGGGGGGCTCCAGTGTTTAGAGTCAGGGTAGAGGATATGTTGGTGCCCACCCTCACCACCTGTGGACGTTCCGTCAAGAAGTCCAGGATCCAATTACAGAGGGAGGTGTTCAGTCCCAGGTCCTGGAGCTTGATGACAAGCTTTGAGGGTGCTATGGTATTGAATGCTGAACTGTAATCAACAAACAGCATTCTCACATATGTTCCTTTTTTATCCAGGTGTGAGAGGGCAGTATGGAGGGCAGTAGAAATAGCATCTTCTGTTGACCTGTTCTGGCGATACGCAAATTGCAGTGGGTCTAGGGTGTCAGGCAGTGAGGAGGTGATGTATGCTTTGACCAACCGCTCTAAGCACTTCATAATAACTGATGTGAGTGCAACAGGGCAGTAGTCATTTAGGCAGCTGACTCTGGGTTTCATAGGAACAGGGACAATAGTGGTTTTCTTAAAGCAGGAAGGAACTATAGACTGACCTAGAGAGAGATTGAATATGTCCGAGAAGACATCTGCCAGCTGGTCTGCACATGCCTTCAGAACACGGCCAGGGATAACATCAGGGCCAGGAGTCTTGCGTGGATTGGTCTTTTTAAAAACTTTACACACATCTGCTCTGGATATGATCAGTGGGTTTCTGTCTTGGATTTCTGGAATCTTCCTGACTGGATCTGCGTTACTGACCTCAAACCGAGCATATTTAGCTCATCAGGAAGAGAGGCAGACTGTTGTACGATATAGCTGGGTTGCGTTTTATAGTCTGTAATGGTGCATATACCACTCCACATGTTCCCTGTGTTGCAGTAGTGATAATATGACTCTAATTTTACTCTGTAGTTGTATTTAGCTATTTTGATAGCTTTCCTGAGGTTGTATCTGGATTTTTTGTATTTATCCATATCGCCAGAATTGAAAGCAGCTGCCCTAGCTTTAAGTTTGGCGCGTATCTTGCCATTTACCCACCGTTTCTGATTTGGATATGTGCGAACAGGAATTCTGGGAACCACGTCTTCAATGCATTTACTTATGTAGCCAGTAACATAGTCCATTTACAGATTGATATTATTTTCGGCAGCTTCGCGGAAGATCTGCCAGTCAGTGGTAGCAAAACAGTGATTTAGTATAAAATCCAATTCATTTGACCAACGTTGAATGGTTCTTAATGCTGGCCTCTCCTGTTTAAGCTTCTGCTTGTAAACGGGAAGTAGCAGAATGGAGGCTTGATCGGATTTGCCGAAAGGAGGTCGGGGGAGGGCTTTGTAACCATCCCAGAAGGGAGTGTAAACATTGTCCAACGTGTTTGTTCCGTGCGTCGGGCAGTCGATGTGTTGATGTAGAATAGGCATTGTTTTCTTCAAGTTCATACCATTGAAATCACCTGCTATGATGAATGCCTCCTCAGGATGTGTATTCTCATGTCTGTTAAGTTGAGAGTGTAGTTCATCCAGTGCCTTTGTGAAATTTGCCTGCGGCGAAATATACACCATTGTGAGAACTACCGATGTGGACTCCCTCGGGAGCTAGAAAGGGCAACATTTTATTGTCAAATGTTCAAGATGTGTAGAGCATGATGTTGAAATAATCTCCAGGAATTGTTTACCATGAAGCATACCCCGCCACCTTTGCTCTTACCCGAATCCTTTGTTCTGTCCTGACGGTGAAGAGAAAATCCTCCCGGGAGGATAGCAGAGTCTGGAACAGACGGGGCAAGCCAGGTTTCAGTGAATGCCAGCACGTTGCAGCTCTTGATGTCCCGTTGGAAAGCAAGCCTTGCTCTCAGTTCATCCAGTTTATTGTCCAGTGACATTAGCAAGAAGTATACTCGGGAGCGGGGCACGATTGCCGCGCTGCCTCAGTCTTACCAGAATGCCTGCCCGTTTACCCCTCTTCCTACAATGCCGTCGTCTTCCCAGTACAGGTACAGGTGAGACACCACAGTTCGTGTAGTCGGCAGTAATTTAACTGTGCCAATATTCGATCTTATGTCTATAAGTGTTTGTCGGTCATATCTAATCACCGAGCAAGCAGTATGTGCAGTTAGCAGTCCGAAAAACAACAACAAATAAAGAAATAGACAAGGACGAATGGGAGCTCGCAGGACGGCAGCCTTCCTTGTTGGCACCATCTTGACCGCATCTGATGTATATATTTCTGATTTATTATTAGTAAATACAGATGCAGCCATTCAAAGTACGCAGCACAGACATGTACCGTGGGTAATGGTGATGCGCGATGACGCAAAATACCGTGGTATGTGATTGGTTGACCGACAGGGGCACTCGTGGTGTGTTGGTCGGTCGTAGAAAGATTTAAATGTCTTTACTGTGTCCGTTTTAGTATTGAATATTTATATGGAATTTTACCACTGAAGGGAAATCTTAGTAGCTGAGCATAAAAAGAATAGGAGCATACTGTAACGCTTGTGAAGGCCATAAACGATATTAATTTTGGAACATAAACATACAGTATATGGCTGGTTTCGGTACTTTAAAGAAAAAATACACACCAGTATTCCATTTCTCCCTAAACATTTTAAGCATCGAAGTCTTTAACTAACGTGATACCAACACGTGTGTCAACAAGCATACTTTTAGAATTTGATTAAAAGGGAATATAATATGGAATCGCGTATCTAAAGAAATTAATAACGATATAATTATATTCATGTACCGCAACACAAGAATAGTACACACTGCACGATGTCTGTTGATACTGTTTCTGTAGGGCTTTTTCAACACTCCTCATGTGACCTTGCCAGTGGCTCAGTGGGCTAGGTTCCCATCTTATACATCACACGTTGGGTGTTTGAATCCAGCTGGAGCTATGACTTTTTTTTTAACAAACATTTCTTTGAAAAAATAAAATAGGGTTAGTGTTAGGGTTACTGTCAAACTTTAAATCAACAATTGATTTAAGGACGATCTATTAAAGTGCAATGAAATACAATATTGTTGTTGTTGTTGTTATTGTTGTTTTTATCCTGTAAAGCGTTTTGGGAAGCCACCTTTAAAGGCGCTATATAAAAGCGCTGATTCTTATGGAATGTGTTTTCTTTCTTCTTTATTTAACAAATAAAAACATTTTAAAATATGAACAAGGAATAGGCTTATTCCATGCTGAAAAGAGAAGAAAGGAGAACCAGCTAGATGAATTATTGTTACGGATGCGACCGACATTACAGGTTGTGCGAGCCGGTTGCCAATGTGGTGATGTCACCGACCTTCCCTGTGAACAGTAGGGACCAGCACCTGAGAAGTGGCAAGATGTCCCAACTCAGCTGGCTGGTTCCCTATTCAGTGATATAAACATATTGGAGCCCCACGATAAGCCAAAAACGTTACATAATTATACATGATGGATTGATGTTTAAGGATTTCTTCACGGAAATCTTTAAATTAAATGAGGGAGGGGGGAAAGATTATTTTTTAAAATTGTCAGTAATTAGGGAACAGCTTATCAACATGATGGGCAAATTATTTTTTTTTATTTAAAAAACTTAAATAAAAAATAAGATACAATGACGTTTTCCTGCCTAACTCAAACATTGTGTGACATTAAAGGGTAAAAAATGGTTTAGATAGTTAAAAAACACTATTTGATTAAATGTTTAAAAAACTTGAATTTCATAAAAGTTGAACTGATTTGATACCTTTTGATAATACTATTAATATGGAGTCGTGTAACTTAGCAGCTAAAATATCACAAGGGGACATTTTGGAAACATTTGATGTTTGTTTTTTAAAAACATATATATACATATTATTGTCCTCATAGTGTTAATAGGCAATGGACTGTCATGTAGTGCGTTGCACCCAGGCAGTTCAAAGACCGATCACAGAATTACTTTGTTTCTTACATAGCCGAATAAATAAAAATGGGCAACTATTATAGCTTGTTGTTGGCTACGGTGTGAGTGTATCTAAATGAATTATTATAAGTGATGTTTTCGTGATTTAGGATTTCTTCACGCAATTCTTAAGTTAAGTTAAAGGAGGGGAAAAAAAGGGCTGTACTGTCATGGCGCTTTAACCGGCTTGTACCATCTTTATGCCTGCTGTTCGTTACAATATTAATAATGAATGACCATGACTGAAGAGTTAGAGATGACATGTTGTCCTTTCATCTTGGAATTTAACCTTTACAGCGATCCTTTTGGCTATATTTTTTACATAGCCAGATGAGTAAAAATAGATTGGATTAATAACTGGAGTAAGAAAAGATATTTCACACATAATTTGAAACCATACGGCTTTGGAGCAGCAGGAGGCAAGATTTAGATTTTCCTTTCCGAACTGTATTTGCTATAATACTATAATGAGTCCCTGAGGCATACCGTTCAAATTTCAGAATTATAAAAAATAAACCTTTGTTGAGTTTGCACGAGAGACAAAAGATACCTTTTGAGAAGTCTTGTACTGCTTGCAAAGTAGCAGATTTTGACATACAGCTAATTTTGCTTGAAGAATTGAAAATCTGGCCGTACTGTAGCTTTTTTTTAATTGAGCATTATGTCACCTTGCTCTTACAAGCGGCTCTGTTAAGCAGAGTTTGTGTTAATACACCACACCCATTTGAATGAGTTTTAATCAACTTTGTCAGTAAAAAAAATGACCGTGGGCACTTTTCCTTCCCCCCTGGTGTGAGGTGACAATGTGGGAAATAAAAAGGTTTTTTATTTTACTGGGAGTGTGAACATTGAGTGAGCACTGGAGCATACAGTGAGACTAACACAGTGAGATTACTAAGATGGATAGTTTTAGTAAATAGTAAATATGTTGACAAATTTTGCAAGATAAAATTGTATCCAGCTGTGAATCAGCCACGTGACCTTGCCCCCGTGAAATTGTAGGAAAGAGGTTTAGTGGGCAGCGTTACTCACAGTGTAGTGACCATAGAGTGTTTTAATACACTGTACAGTATAACAGTATAAAGCAAGGAAGTTTTTTTTAATGTTTGGAATCGCTATTCTTGCAAGTTCATTTTGTATTCAGTTTGCTTCTGTGTGTTAGCTGGTGGGCAGACATTCGAGGTGAAAATTCATCCACAAGGGTTTTACCTTTAAAACAGAGAAGACCAACTTTTTCAGCTTTGTATGTCGCTCAAACCATTTCTCTTTGACACTTTATTTAGTCATAGAGGTGGGAAGATGCCTCCCCCCTCCTCCTTTCCTCTGCCTGCTTCACTTGTTCCCATTTTTAACCATTCTGTGTCCTAATTGCAGCTGGTGAGAGAGTAGGGAGAGAAAAAAAGCGAACCCTGGTTTTTTGATAGTCTGATGTGACGCATGTTTGAACTCAGTCTTGCAAATTAATGTTTTTACAAGATGTGGAAGTGCAACAATTAATCACAGTGTGAATTTTCATACTAATTATTCATTACTAATAGTTTATGCACCTGAAGCCTGACTTTGTTTTGATGTATATAAAATATTGAACTGTGACATAACAGTCAGAGATACAATCGGCCCCACCTCTTTTCTGACTGAGCTCAGTGTGTGGTGAGCTGTTTTCTCACCTGCTAATTCATTTCACACTACCAATTAGACAGGACAACATGACTGTACTTTATCTATACAAACTGTGTTGTGTTAACAAAATTAAAGTGTTTAAAATGTTTAATTAAAAAGTTAAAAAAACTTACAGCTTACACAAAGATTCTAAGATGATCACAAGGATGAAAAATCACCTGTTTTTTCGTGTTTTACTACACATTTTATTGTTTCCTATTTTTTATTTCTTAAAATTAAAAGAATAGGCTGGCCATCGGGCCATGCAATATTATGTTACATTTTAATGCTTTTGAGAGACTTCAGACTTCAACTGATGCATAAAAAATACAGCATAATGCCTTCTCGCATTATGAAGTCACTTGCACCTGGGATCCGCTTTATTCAAACTAAGGTTTCTAAAAATGCAACCAGGTACTAGATATTGTTTAAATAAAAGCTGTGAAATCTTTCACAAATCGCGATCTTTAAACCTGTAGGTTGCAGGCTTTTTGTCATTTGTTCAAAAAGTTATTGACATCTGAAACATCGTGTCTCATAAATAGGTATTTTAATAAGTGAAGTTTATGAAAACCAAAGGAAAAAATAACTCTGAAAAAGATACAAGAAGCTTGAAATTATTATAATAAACTTAATACTGTTTATATTGACCAGACACATTATTATAGTTTCAGTGGTATTTTGCTTTGTTGATATTCTAATTAGAATATATATGATTTCATTTTAAGGCTTGAGGCATCTGTTAAATTGCCCCAGTGAATAAAGTGTTTTGAATTAAACAGTTGGCAGTATTCACATTTGCTAATTAACGTTTTTATTTTATTATTAATATAGCTTAACATTGAATATGTTGTAATATAAATATGAAAAAAACAAAAATGTTAATATAGTGTACATAATACATGCGTGAATGAGTCAAATCAAAAATTTAAACGTGTTTACAAAGAAAGTGGATTACAGTAATACTACCAGCTATATAAATACATATATTTAGATCCTTAAATTAATACCTTTATTAATTTGTTTAGATAAGTGATTCCATATTATATTTCCTATTTAGTGGATTCTAAAAAGTATGAGTATTTTTACTGCGATAACAAGCACAAGTATTCATAGAAAATCACTTAACTTATTTAACTTAATCACTTAACTCACTTAACTTTGAACGTGTTGTGATATTTAGAAATACCAACAGATTCAGTATAGTGTCGATAATATTTACTATTTTAGTTTTTCAAAGAAATGTTTATTTGTTAAAAGAAAACTCATGGCAAGAGCTTGGTTTAAAACCCCAACCTCCAGAATGCAAGTCAGATGCCTAAGCCATTACACCAATGCACCACTTGACAACTTAAGCTATAACTAAACAGGGCAGGCAAAAAGTTTTTTAAGTAATCGCGGGTGAATGAGTCAAATTGATGCAGATGTTTACAAAGAAAGTGTACTTCTGTGGTAATTTGAGCTATATGAATATAATTATAATGTTATTCATTTCTTTAGATACACGATTCCATATTATACTCCCTATTAATCAAATTCTAAAAAGTATGCATTTTTTACTGCAATAATGAGTGCAAATATTCATAGAAAAGGTTAAAATATTATAACTTTTTATGACGTATATAATCTTAATATAGTCAGAAGGAGCACGTAAATACTTTTCCAAAATAACCACAGTATGTAACCAAATGAAAGCTTTTAATGCTTAAAATGTTTATGAAGAAAGTGGAATACTGGTGTATTAACTACCAATACCAGCCATATACAGTTTACATAATATGTTTATGTTTCTAAATTAATGTCGTTTATAACCTTCAGACGTGTTATGCTCCTCTATTTTTTATGCTCAGCTACTAAAATTTGCCTTAAGTTGTAAAATTCCTCATTAGTATTCAATATTAAGCAGATTTAAACATGCACAGTAAAGAGATTAAATGAACCAATGCACCACGAGTGCCACCTGTTGGTCATGTTGGCCAGTCAATCACATACTGCAGTATAATGCAGTGAACTGTTGATAATTTTGTGCGGTACGGGGTTGTACCGTGCATTTTGAATGGGTGCATCAGTACATACTGTAGCTCAAATCTTTCAACATCCTTTGAATTGTTCATTTTTTAAAAAAAGGATACAATGAGAAACTCCTTTGATTACTTCTTCAGTCTTAAAACATATTGGTACAGCTACAAAGTATTTTGACATGTTAAAGATTGTTTTAAGAAAATGCATTTTTTCCTAATGTTTCCTTTTTAAAACTAAAACTACAATTCTTATGGTTAAACATTTAATTTTGCACAAAAGCACAACGCAAAATACCCACCCTTCCTCTCCAGGCAAACTGAGATACTGAGATTTTTTTTGTGGTAAATATAGTAAATATGGTAGCCTTCTGGGTTTATATGTTTATACAATTTCATGACAGCTCAAAATACTGCTTGACAACATTGATATCATAGTATTAATTGTCATCACTTTTTAGTATCTTTATGTGTTGTACTTATTTCTGTATAATATTAATAGTTCTCTATGGATATGAGGATTTGCTCATTTAATTTACAAGACTTATCAGGTGTATTTTGTTATGGAGTCACACAGCATCGGAACACACAAAAACTGAAGCAAAAAATATTTTTTAATTGTCAGTATATTAGAAAGCGCAAATTGAGTTACAGTTTAGCTTATTATATCTCTTAACAGAACATAACAGAACATTTATTCAAAACAGTACTTGCAATTGTGGGGTAAAAATGACTTATTTATAAGATTATGTTTCAATTAAGTGAGTAAAGGTTTAGACATACTAGTCTATTGTTTCAGTCTTTATGTCTTCTTACAAATAAAGTACCTCCTCTTATATAAGCCATGAAAAGCTTTGGTATTGTTAACCAAAGGAAAGAGAATAAAATTAGGCTATAATCCACTAAAACTGTTTAGTTGTTTAATCAAGCTGATGATTTCCATCCCAATACTAGCAAAACAGTCTTAGAAGACAGGATTCAGACATGGTTTCATCATTAACATCTGTAAGGTTTTAAAAAACAATTCCATGTGCATTATTTGTGATAGTGTCTGTGCACTGCGCTGTAAAGAAAAAATGGGAGGCAAATAGTTGTGCTGTCCTGAGGGATAACTCAGTTGTACATGCACAACTGTTATTTAATGTCTAGTAATGTCTGTTCCTTTTATGTCCAAAGGCAAAAACATGCCATTATGTCACATTTAACATTATTCTGAACTCCAGATGAACAATGTAAGAAAAGAAGTGTGAAATCTTTATAAAATCTCTCAAATGAGCTATAAAATATCTGAAAGAGTTGTTTAATTAAGATTTAATATTTTATAGTTTTCTTAACAAGATCACATGATTTCTTAGTATTGTAAGTGTGGATTAATTGAATTTGGTCAAATAAAGGTTGGCTGTTTCATTCTATTCTAGCTAAATATGCCTGTCATCTTTCCTTTGTAAGGTTCCAAGGTCTCATTGTGCTTTTGTATAATCTAATAAAGGCAATTTATCTCTCTATAACTTTTAATTTAAAAATATTTAAAACATATACTTCTAAAAATGGAGTAGTGCAAAATTATTAAAATTATTTTCAAATCTTAAAATATTGTCTTAATATTCAGAGACATTTTTATTGTTTAACTAAACCATTTAAAATTTAGAATCAGAAAACCTGGCAGTACTGATAGCTATTGCAAACATGAAAGACTTGACACTTGAAGACTGGCAATGAATCAATGAAATCTCTGTCAATGAATTAAGTTTTTCATATTGTTTGTTAAAAAAGGCAAATGATTCCTTAAAGTCTCTTTGTAACATAAAAAATATATATTTAATAAATCGTATGTGTTTTAAAACTCTTTTTAAGGTTAAAGATTTTAGAGCTGTTGCATACATTACTACATAAATGCAGCACAAAACCATGGATGACGTTTTTCAACAGCATTATCAATGTACACTACATTTGTCATTATTTGTGTTGAATGTTAATAGCTCTCTGTCCACGCAGATCAAAGACAAAGAACTGTTGCCAAAATATTTGGGAATAGAGTTTTAATTCAGCTCAGTTTCACATAAATAACATTAGTTCATATATTATATATTTTATATAATATAGATTATTTTTCCTAGATTTACATTATTGTTAGATTACTATTCACATAACTATCATATATAAACAGAAGCATTTGAATACAGCACGCAAAAAATGTAGGAAAAGTGCACATTGTACAATATCTGTGATGGAAGCAAATCAACTTTGTAGAACATTTTTGTAAAGTCTTTGGAAATAAATTACTCACATTTATTGCTCATTTATAAACTGCCAAATTTATAGACAACTGCTAAAATTGAAGACAATAATTTCAACAACATTTTTAAATAGCTTGAAAGCTCAATTGTCCTATTAGTTGTATTAGACTTCTTGCAATGCAGATCAATGGTACTGTACCTTCTGCTTTATAAATGCTTTTTGTCTTGTGATTATGTTATGTGGCTTCATCAGGAGAAGTAGACTAAAAATGGATGTGTTATTTAATGTACAGAAAATTTTGTACAATTTTGTAGAATTTTGTTCTAGACAAAGTCTTAACTTTGTCTGATCCTAGGAAGAAAATCAATTTCATTCTTAAGTCTGAAACTTATATCTGAATATGAATTTTCTAATTCTTACATTTTCGCAAATGCCTGTGTTTATTGGATAATTTTGATCTCTTTGAACAGTTTTAATATAAACTGAGAATAAAGTATACATTACTAAAAATATAGATACATCTGACTGCAAGATATTTAGTATCTTTTATGTTCTAAAATACCATAATAATAGTCAAATTCAGCAGGAAAACAAACACACCTGAAGAAGGCTACACAGCCAAAACATTGTATCTCTTTTCTTTTCCTTTTGTGCATGGGATAAACCTTTACCTGTTCCTTTACAGTCCACACATGCTAATGCAATGACCTAATTGAACATCTTAATCTTAATAGGTTTCCATCTTTCATGCTTCCTTCTAATGGGGAAAATTTCAGTGTAAAGATCCAAAAACAAGGTTCTAGATTGGTTGGTAGAAAAGAAAACTTCTTCAGCTTGCAGGGATTGTGATCCTGTATGTTGTTCTTTATGATTTCATGATTTCCTGATTTCACTTAGATCTGGAAACAGCAGTCATGAATGGAAAAAAGTAAAAGATATCTTTGTTGCACATCTCAAGAACGTGAAATATCTGATAGGTTTCCAATGAGTGGATAGTTGTGCAAAACCAAATGGTAGTTTTTCCATTGAACATAACTCTTAGTGTGTATCATGTTTTATCACTACTGAAAAAGGAATCCAAGAATAACTATATACATGTGTTATAAAATTGTTAAAATCATGCAACGCAATCTAAACTAATTTCTTACAACAAACTTTTAAGAGTTTCTTAATTCTTCTGTCTGGGACCTATAACATTTGGCGTTTCATTTTTGTAGTCAAAGGATAAAATGTACCCACCTTTTAAATGTTAGAAACATCAAATTCTATCAATTTCTCTGTTAGATAAAGCATCTGTATTCTACTAAAATCTACTTACAAATACAACCCCTTCCCATTTTACACATGGAAAAAATAACCAAAATATGCATTATGAAAACAACTAAATTACAAAGAAGAAATCCACCTTAATATCCATAAATAATTGACCTGTTCCCATTGATTATATTATACAAGACTAGTAGTCATGTCATATAAGTCACATGCTGTGAAAGTGAACTTTATGCTACCAAAATGTTTTTTTATATATATTTATGATTAAATAGCATGTGTTTATGCAATGTTCCAGTGGTTTGAAAATAGCCAATGTCCCAGAAATTTTATATTAAATGTGTCTTTTAGCCTTAGTGACAAGCTTTCATTCCTGATACATAAGGTGATTCCTGAGATCTACAGATGCATTCCTGCTGCTCTGTACAGTCTACGAAGTCTGGTACTGGAAGGCCAGACAGTATCATTACAGATTTGTTCCAGATCATAAAAGTGGGCACCACTGGTAGAATGAAGGAGATGTCAAAGGTATGTAAATGCTGGGAATTCATAGCATCATAGAAAGACAAGATATTGTTGTCATAGTCCAAGAGTATGCCCAGTCTCCGTAGCTGTAGGCTTGCATCTACAAGCATCTCCTTGCTGTTGTGCCGAACAGTAAAGTTGTTATTGCAGCGTGCGAACACCCAAGAGGAGGAGTTCTTCCCATTCCACTCATTCTTTGGGGCTGATTTATAAGCCACACCAGCTGCATACCTTGATAAAACACAACAAAGGTAAAGCTAGGTAAACAGAGAAGATCTCATTTATGATAGCACTGTATCATAATTGTTTTATAAATATACTCCAAAGTATCACAAATTATGAACTTATTAACAAGAATCTTTACTTCTAAATTAGAAGGACCTGAATTATACTAAATTAAACATTGCACACAAAATAAGTCAGTGGTGACTTCCACAGTTTATAACCAGGGTGATGACTTTAAGGTGTATCACAAACAAAAATCATAAGATTGTTAGTAGTTCATTAAAGGTAAGCAATTACATGTGCATATCAGTGTACCATAACTCTTAGTAAAAAATCTAATTCTAATTTTGGGGGCAAGTTAACCTTTTTAGTTGTTAGCTTATTTGTTAGGGCTCAGTGCTCTGAGCGTATTACAGAAGTAATATCACTCCTTTGAAATCTAGCTTTGGAGGACAGGTCCTTTTAGAGCAAAGCTACAGTGTTACATGTGTAAATACTTAAAATGAATCTATCCCTTTTCCATGCAAGACAACTATGACCTTACAATGTACAGGTTCCCAGTAGGACCTCCCAGTAATGACAGCCACTGTCAATGAAGACATTTCCAGCTGCTCCATAGGATCCAGTGCTGCTGAACCGCTCTGGTGTGTGACTCTTCTTCAGTGAGCTTTCATCTTTTTCCATTGTCAAGCAGTCATTTGACAGGCGTAATTTCTTGTGGGCTGTTTTGGGATCCAACTTGAAAGGCTGACCTAGAATCATTCAAACAAAGCATAATAAATTGTCTTCCTAATCAACCAAATTTCCCGTAGCATGACTGAATATATAAAAAAAGAAAATCTCTTTTTAAAAATCCAGAAGGGAAAGAATTCAGAGAATTAAGAAACAAGTCACTGATCTCTTACTTTCTGATAATTTTGTAAAGTCTGTTGAGGGTTTGAAGGTAAGGGGGACATCATCTTGGGTTAATAAAAGCTAGCGAATTGTCTTTCAAAGATCTTTCCCCTAATTTCACTGAAGGTGGGAGCAACCCCATCACCATATATCCACCTCCTTTTCTACCCAAGAGAAAAGGTATTGCTTATAGAATCAGTTATATAAAAGATGAAATAATATTTAGTACCTTGAGTTCATAATCTGATTAAATTATATGTATTATATTGTTATATATTTATTATATTATACACATTTGTTTTGTACGCTGAATTACTTTGTACAACAGACTAAGAAGAAAAGGTACTTCTGAGCTGAAGATGGCACAGCTACAATAGAAGCTGAAAGTATTCTACTTACATCTCTGGACTTGACAAAAAAACCACACACTTAAATCTCCCACCCTAGTTTAATGTGTTACAATACATTGGCTCCCTTCATTAATCATGGTTCTTAGAGTGCATGTTACTTAAGAAGGCTATAAAATAGTCTGGAAAAGTATGGCTGGAAGCCAATTACATTAATATGGTTTCTCTTTGTATGGGGCTTTGAACTGCTTATCACTCAGAGCTCAGGAATTTTCAAACACTCAAGCTCTTTTAAGGCTTTCTAAGATTCCTTTAGAGACCATGCCACTAGCTAAATTGTGTTTAGCTAGCTTTTATTAACCCAACATGCTAAATTTTATAATGTGACACACTATGATAAGCACAGAATATATTACGCTTTATTAAACTTTTTCATCATCAGGGTCAAAAAGTAATGTAAATTTGAAAACTCTACCACATATGGTATTCAGTACTGAATACAACTATTTCCTCACAATTTATTTTTTTAGTAAAAAGAATAAAAACAATGGTTCTATTTACAGTGTGTTTCTCAAGTTACATTATTTTAGAATACAGTAGTGAAATAAGAAAGAAGGTATACACAGAAAAGTATAACGGAGAGCCTTTCTTAAATGTTTTGTCATTAAGCCTTCCATTTTGAGCTAAGTATTTTTTTAAAGAAACTCCTCAAGTATTACAAACATAGAAAATTTAATCTGGTTAAAATAAACTTTTAACAGAAACTTACTTTCACTGTAAATCCAATGAGTTGTAAAGAACTATTTGTTGAAAAAGTCATAATGTCTTCAATAAAATGATAGCAGTTAACAAAATACCTTGAGTACCAATAAAGAACAATTAACTTGACATACATAGAATTATTGAGTCAATAAACAGCATTCATGATTGTTGTATCAATAAAGTTATATTCAGAAGGTTGAGTAATGTTATAACTAAGGTGTTATTACATTTCTTTCAGTGCGTCTTAGAAATGTATATATTGAACTACAGATGCAGCCATTCAAAGTGCGCGGCACAGACATGTACCGTGGGTAATTGGCTATGTCATCGCGCGTCATACCGCGGTACGTGATTGGTTGACCGACAGGGGCACTCGTGGTGCGTTGGTCAGTCGTAGAAAGATTTAAATGTCTTTACTGTGCCCGTTTTAGTATTGAATATTTATATAGAATTTTACCATTGAAGGGAAATCTTAGTAGCTGAGCATAAAAAGAATAGGAGCATAATGCGTGTGAAGGCCATAAACGATATTAATTTTGGAACATAAACATACAGTATTACAGTATATGGCTGGTCTCGGTACTTTAAAGAAAAAATACACACCAGTTTTCCATTTCTCCCTAAACATTTTAAGCGTCGAAGTCTTTAACTAACATGTGAAATAACGTGTATAAAAAGTGGTAGTTTTAAGCTTTTCTGCGAATACGCTCAATACCGGAGTCAACAAGCATACTTTTAGAATTTGATAAATAGGGAATATAATATGGAATTGCTTATCTAAAGAAATGAATAACGATATAATTATATTCATGTACTGCAACACAAGAATAGTATATGCTGTACAATGTCTGTTGATACTGTATGTGTAGGGCTGTTTCACCCCTCCATATGTGACTGTGCAAGTAGCCTGGTGGTCTAGGTGCTGGACTTGAAAATGATAAGTTGGGTGTTCAAAACCAGCTGGTGCCATAACTTTTCCTTTAACAAACATTTCTTTGAAAAAATAGAATAGCAAAATTATGGACAATTAATTGACTTTTTATATTTCTAAATATCACAACATGTTCGAATCAAAGTCATTTTTTAATAACAATGAATAGTCACCTTCTTTCCTTCTGACAACGGTTCCTGCTTCCGCTTCCTGTTTCTTTAGATCTCCCTTCAGATTTAAAAAGTTATTAATAATATCTTTGGTGTCGCATCTTCCCAGTGTAGTTGATCTTTTGCTGCCTGGGTAAACTATCACAAAGCTTTAGAGAACTTATCATTTCTATTATCAACAAATTGTAAATATGACGTTTACATTGGCATTATTAATTTTTCACTTGAGTGTATGGAGGATTGTCAGCTGTCACTGAGAGCAGACCCCCCCTCTTAGGCTGCGCAAATGATCTTTTAGATTTTTATAGAGAAATGGGGGCTGTACAGTATGCATTACAATATAAACATTAACTGTCAAACTTTAAATCAACAATTGATTTAAAAGACGATCTGTCAAAGCGCAATGAAACCTATTACTTGATTCTTATGGATGCCCGGTTCCACCAAGGAATAAAAAAAAAACATGGAATCGCATATCTAAAGGAATAAGAGTATAACTATGTTCATGCACAAACAGTAGCATATTACATTATTAATTTGGGTGTCTCCTCTTGCCAGAAAGCTCTAAATTGCATTTTGAGTGCGGTTTTTGACTTTTTTTAAATTACAACCCATAAATAAAGCTGATACTGTTTAGACTTTTAATTATTTTAAACTGTATTACAGCAGCACAATGCACAATGCAACATAAATCGCTACCTTTGTCTTCTGCGTAATAATGTTCACCTCTCTGTCCAGCAAATTAACAATAGTAATAATAATTAACTTTATTGTATATAGCGCCTTTAAAGGTGGCTCCTCAAAGCGCTTTACAGGATAAAAACAATAACAACAATACTGTTAGGCTGGGCAAACGATTTTTTATTTTTTTTTAAAAGAAATCAAAAATGAGATATAATGATGTGTTCCGGCTTAGACATTGCACGACTTTAAAACCTATAAAAACAGATTTCGAGAGTTAATAACCACTTTTTATGTGCGAAAAGCGGGTGATCTTTTGCAGCTGACATTTCACTGTTTTAAACGAATAAGAAATTAGATTGCTCATAAATCTAATCACTTATTCTACATAAACACAGGGTAATTGCTCTCTGAAAATGCTCTTTTTATTGTTCGTTTTGGAGACCTTGATTGAAACTGATTTGAGATGTCAGAACGGATTTATTTTCTGTGTATTTCTGTGTGCGTATTTCCTACATTGTTTTGTTTGTCGAGATTTTAACTTTATATTTAGGCTCAGGATTTCAACTATAAATCGTACACTAATTACTAGCAGTAAATAGTGATGTTTTGCTCCCTCTTACCACAAAAATATATATGTATTATAGCTGGGATGAAGTTTTTTTCATACGTGTCTCTACCTACTGCGACTCAGACACGGAACAGTTAAAGATGGAGACAAGTCAGGCACCCAGAGGTGGGGGGGGGCGTCTTTCCGCCTCCATAACTAAAATGCCAAATAGGAGTGGCTTAAGCGACATACACAGTCGTGTAACTGACAGTTTGAGGTAGCCTATCGTGTAAATTTCGCTTTGTTGTTGATAGGTTAAGCTTTCTAAACCCAGCCCCAAATCATGCGAATGTTTTTTCGCCCTGTTTCATTGGTTAAACGCAATGATCACAAGCACCACCATGGTAACTGGGATGTGTAGTTTTTAATTCAGTTTGAATTATAACTGTACATACTGTCTTCGTATTTGGCCAGGGCTTTAAAGAGAGGGCGCTCCAAAATTTTTCGGTGCTGTCGTCTGCACTTTAAAGGTATCCCCGTCGCGAAAGAATTTGACCTCGGAACGTTTACCCAGCGCAATATAGATTTCATTGCACTTTGACAGATTGTCTTTAAATCAGTTGTTGTCAGAATATCCCCAACTCCAAACAAGAACAAACTTGCAACGATTTTATTAACTGGCAAGAACCGTTGTCAGAAGGAAAGAAGGTGACTATTCATTATTATTAAAAAATGACTTAGATTCGAACATGTTGTGATATTTAGAAATATAAAAAGTCAATTAATTATTCATAATATTGCTATTTTATTTTATTTTTTTAATTTCTTTAGATACGTGATTCAATATTATATTCCTTATTAATCAAATTCTAAAAGTTTGCTTGTTTGCTCTGGTATCAAGCGTATTCACAGAAAAGCTTAAAACTACCACTTTTTATACACACGTTATTTCACATGTTAGTTAAAGACTTTGATGCTCTAAATGTTTAGGGAGAAATGGAATACTTGTGTGTATTTTTTCTTTAAAGTACCAAGACCAGCCATATACAGTTTACATACTGTAATACTGTATGTTTATGTTCCAAAATTAATATCGTTTATGGTCTTCACATGCATTATGCTCCTATTCTTTTTATGCTCAGCTACTAAGATTTCCCTTCAGTGGTAAAATTCCATATAAATATTTAATACTTAAACGGGCACAGTAAAGACATTAAATATACATATACATACTGTATACAGTACAGTTTTGCATACAGTAATATGTTTATGTTCCTAAATCAATATCTTTTATGAGCATGTGAAAGACATGGTGAATCATAGATTCTCAAAAATTACTGTACTTTGCATGATTGGAAACAAATGCGTGATTGGACCAACGAAATGCTGTGGTGTTACTTTAACAAAGACGGTCAATGAAAAAAAGAATGTGGACCAGGGCAATACTTTGAGTTTACAGCTTGTCCAAGGTTATTCATTATAAATACTATTAGTAATATCTTCGGTAAAGACTTTGATGGCGACAGCTCAAACATGAGAGGTTGAGCTTTATTAGCTCCACCTTGCAGAAATTCCGGATACTATTATTTTACTTGCGGTAACATGCGGTACTATACAAGAATATACGGTAACTTGCGTTACACCGCGAGAAGCGCACCACAAAATAATGCGGTATCGCCCGTTTGTTTTGAATGGCTGCATCTATACATAAATATCAGAATATGTTATACTTCCTTTACCTTGATGTCTTTTTTCGTGTTTAATCTGCCACATTTCAATGTTATATGAAGAGAAACCTACCACAGATTTTGTGACAGAAATAAGAAGATAAGAAGTAGAACAAATACAGACTTGTGTTTCAAAGTGATTTGTAACATTAAAGGGTAAGATGGAAAATCCTGGAATCTGAATGGTTTAAAGACTAAATACAATACAAAACTTTGAAATTTCTATCATCAGTGAAATGCTAATGTTTTTTTTTTAATGCAGCCATTTCAGGTATTAGTTTTATTAAATTAATAATTAAGAAGCAAGCTAATATATTTTAAAATTAGCAAATCTAGATAGTTAAAGCATTCTAATACATAGCACTATGTTGTGTTTCAGTCTTAGAGGTGTTTCAGCCCTTCCCACATGACAAATAACACTATCTGACAGTGAGTCCTATGAACTGACGGATTGTTATAAAATGAAATGCATTGCAATTTTCTAATAAGGTTAAATTCACAAATTTTTGAACACATAAAAGGAACAAGTAAAGGTGTATTCCATGCTGAAAAGAGAAGAAAAGAAACATGTTTCAGCTGTGGAGCCTTCTTCAGGTGTCAAGAACCTTCACACCTGAAGAAGGCTCCACAGCCGAAATATTGTGTTTCATTTCTTCTTTATTTATTTTAAGACTCCTTTTTTAACAAATAAAATAGTACATATTATGTACACTATATTAAAATGTTTTATATTATTTTTATACATTCTATTTCACTATTGTTAAGGTCCTTGGTTGGAATGTTATTTTTTTTCTAATTGCTTCCTTCTCTTTTTCCAGGTGTTACCAATTAATTAATTAAGTAGATGAAGTGGGGGCATTTTAAAGGAGAAGACAAGACTGCAAACAGGGGGTCTGACAGAGCGGATATGGTGAATGGAGAGATAGTTGAGCGGTGTGTAGTTTTTAGGATCGGGAAAGATGTTGTATGTTTCATTTTGTTTTTGTTTTGGTTTGTGGTTCCCTGGATTTGTGATGATAATAAAATTGATTTGTTTTTCCAGGGGAATCTGATCTCTCAGGTGTTCTTTTTATGTTGTGGCTTTTGGTCAAACCCTAGACATATTTGTAAGGTCATAACAATATGTATTCAATGTTAAATGATAATAATTATAAAATAAAAACATGAATGAGCAAAAGTGGATATTGTCAACAGTGGGACTAAAAATCATTTCAACTGGTTTAATTCAATTCAATTCAAAATACTTTATTCATCCAAGTGGGTAAAATATACAAAAATAAAAACTGACATTTTGTACTTGTCTCATATTTATCTTTTGATCCGAATTTCAAATTTCAGTAGTACACTGCAAAAAATAATGAATTTCACATCATTTTCCCAATACTGTTAATTTTCAAATGCACAGTATATTCTTTTCTAAAATAAATTGGAAATGATTGTTATCCTTGAATCTTTTTATATAATGTTTAGCAATGTTTAGAAGAACAGGCCTGTGGGAAAGGAACACTTATCTGTAGGTGTTTAAAGTGGATATCAGATATATTTTTCCCAAAACAGGCATTTTAAATTTTTACAGATAAACAGGTATTTTTTTCTTTAAAATTCTATTCAATATGCATATGGACACACACATCTTCTACAGTGAAGAAGCCTGAAATGCATGTAGATATGATTGGATAACAGATGATGTCTCTATCCTGGAGAAAAGCAGATGGATTTTTGGTATTAGCAGGAGAGATCATGCACAAATTATATATCATGCATATGGGTCGAAGAATGAAATGATTATCATATGATGTTCCCCCAAGTTAAATAATGCTATGTATCTGCCAACCTTCTGAATCTAAACTAAGCTGTATCTAAGATACCTACTATGACACTTTCACCCATCTAAGTCCCTATGAGCTTAGTTTAAGATTAATTAAAAGGTTAAGTTTATTTCTTAAAATTGTGTTTTCATTTAAATGGGGGAGCTGTCCATGCAACAGGTTACTATTATTACTAGCCAAATATTTGTTAATTGTTTTTAATGTTATACAACTCTTTCTTTCCTTTATATAGGATTTAGTAGTTATAAACCTTGTAGTTGTATATAACCTCAATATTATACGTTATACACTATACGCTCTACATATTGAGGTTACTGAGGTCCCCCCAAACATCACTATACAAATTGTGTTACAAAGTCTACAAGATTTCTAAACACAATAGAAGTATTCTAAGAATGCAAATGTAAAATCATTGCAGAAGAATAATTAATGTACATGGAAGACAATGTTTTTGAAACTGTGAGAACTGCAGAAATGAGTGAAAATAGAAGTACTAATACTGTCATGAATGCAGAACACTAAGATGTCAAAAGACTAAGAAATATGCTTAGCTTTGGGGCTATTAGAAATGGCAGTCAGGTATTATATTACAGCAAATGTTTTTAGTTATACTTTCAGCTGTCCTATACTGTATGTCACTCTTTATGCCATTCTTTGACACTGTTGGTCATTCTTTATTAGAATGATTGATGTAATAATAAGTCACTTAACTGTCCTGTTGTCTTTCTCTACCAAAATGTACTATGTTTATATGATATTAAAAAAGATTCATAAGAAAACTTAAATACACTCATAACCCGGTATAAAAACGTTCAGTATATGAATTTTCGCTAATCTGAACATGAAGAATTTGTACCTTGTAATTCATTATAAGCACGACATTTCACTAATCTAAACTTTGAAGTTCGAAATTGACCAACTTTGGGTGAGAACCTTCTGTCAACATCTGAGTTCAGCACCACCGAATAGCTGTTTGTTTCTGTGTGGGTGACAGACAGCGGAGGTAAGGGCAGAAAGGTGGCACTGTCACTAAGGATCTGCACATGTGGTTGGAAAGTTGCCGGTTCAAATCTTGTAGCCAGCAGAGGAATCCTATTCCGTTGGGCCCCTGAGCAAGGCCCTTAACCCCTGTTGTTCTAGGGGTGCTGACCCTGTGCTCTGTCCTCAAGCTTCTCTCTACCAGCCTGTGTGTCTCATGGAGAGCAAGCTGGGGTATATGAAAAGAAAAATTCCTAATGCAAGAAATTACATACAGATGCAGCCATTCAAAATGCACGGGGTATGCTGCGGTAAAACGTGGTGGGGTTGTCGCATCAAAACGCAGTATAAGGCGTCATACCGGAAATTACCATATGCAAATCAGATTATGTTAATAGTATCCGGAATCACCTTGTAAAACTGCCAGGAGGAGCTAATAAAGCTCAACCTCTCATGTACAACATTTGAGCTTTCAAATTTAAACTGTATATTACAGCATGTTAATCATCATTCATTAAAAAGTCGGTATATTTTATGAAAGCAAGATTGCTCAGTTGGACAAAAGTACACAACCTATCTTTATCATAAATATTTTAATTATGCAGAAATATTTTATGCATCAAAGTCTTAACCGAAGATGTAACTAATAGTATTAATAATGCATGACCTTGGACAAGCTGTAAACTCAAAGTATTACGCTGGTCCACATTCTTTCTAACCGTCTTATTAAATGAAAAGACTATTTTTTTTATTGACAAAAAGTAACACCACAGCATTTCGTTGATCTAACGAACTAACAAGGACAGGACATTAGCTAGCCACTATGATAAAGGAATAAATGACTTTTTTGTTTATTTCTTTAGCACATTTATTTGAACATTTCCATCGATTGTACAAGCACTGAAAAACTGTCCAATCCCTAGTTCGTCAGGCATTTGCTTTTACTATAACAGACATAAAAACTCCCTTGCTTTTACAAGAGCGTTTCAAATTTCTAAGAATGATTTAAATTATGCGACAATTATCATTCAACGAGAGCTCAAAATATCACAAGGATCGTCAGGAACGCAACAAAGACAGCAGAAAAAGATATGTGTATCAGATACATGAGAATCCAAGCTTTTTTATCTACACTTTCGTATCTAAGCTAAGAAGTAGTCTTTAAAATTTCTTTATCACTCAGTAAAAAGTCAAAATTTTGGGGTGTGCGTATACGAGAGAATATGGCACAGCTTCAGAAGGGTATCAGCCAATCAAATTTCAGGACCGGAATTATCTGTTTTATAATCGGGAATATAATATGGAATCACGTATCTAAAGAAATGAATAATGATATTAATTTAAGGATCTAAATATCTAAATCTATGTATCTATATAGCTGGTAGAATTACTGTATTCCACTTTCTTTGTAAACACGTTTTGTTAACACCTGAATCGCAGATGGATTTAGTTTTTAGTTATGGTCTGTAGCTCAAATCCTGCTTAACTAAAAATTAGACACAAGAAGAGTATTATTGGACAATGTTGTGAGGCTCTGGCAGAATTTCTCTGTAAACTGAAGAGTTATAGAGGAGACACGTTGTGTATTGCCTCTTTTTACACTTGTAAAAAAACATTCCAATGTTAATGTGACACGGAAGATATTATTAATAATGTTGCGTTTTCGGGCTTGTGGTGTATTGGTCATTAGTGAAAAGATTTAATCATTTAATCTCTTTACTGTGCACATTTAAATCCACTTAGTATTGAATATTTATATGGAATTTTACCACTAAAGGGAAATTTTACTAGCTGAGCAAAAAAAGAAGAGGAGCATAACGCATCTGAAGGTCATAAACGATATAAATTTAGGAACATAAACATATTATGTAAACTGTATGTTGCTGGTATTGGTATTTTAAAGAAAAAATACACACCATTTTTCCATTTCTCCCTAAACATTTTAAGCATCAAAGTTACTTACATGTGGTTATTTCAAAAAACGTTTTTACATGTTCCTTCTGACCATATTACTGTATGGTCTTACTGTATTACTGTATGGACACCTGAAGAAGGCTCCACGGCCGAAAAGTTGTGTTCTCTTTCTTCTTTTTTTCAGCATGGAATAAACCTATTACTTGTTCCTTTGCATATTACTGTATGTGTGTTGCTGTTTCAATGGATGTTATATGACTTGCATTGGTGGTGTGACATCTTAAGTGACTGATTTATAGTATAAGCATGAGGTTGGGTGTTCAAATCCAGCAATTGCTTTGAGTTTTCTTTTAACAACCAAACATTTCTTTAAAAACTAAAATAGCAAATATTATGGACACTACAGTATATTGACATTTTTTATATTTCTTAATATCACAACACGTTCGTACTGAATGTACACAGCGGTACCGCAGGTTGTACTGTAGGGTGCAAATCAAAGTGAGCCCCAAAGCCTTACATTAATGTTGTGCATTCACCTGGCGCTGCACGGTTTTCATCACTCTCTGTGGGAGTGCTGGCTGTGCTGAATTAAACCGGTTTCACAGGTATTTTCAACGTAGAAGAGGGCGAGTCTTCCAGCGAAAGACACCTCCCCCCACGGACACATGTTTTCTTGGAAAAACAGATTCACAGCGCGAAGTTGTGTCAGTCTTCTGTGTAAAAAAAATTGGTTTGAACACCATTGGTGCTGTTTTTAATAAGCTGCTGAGTAAAGTATAGGAATCTTCTATAGGAAGCTGTCAGCAGTATTGTGTATATAAAATTTAAAAAAACTTGCAGCTTACTCCAAGATTCTAAGATGATCACGGGGAAGTGTATTGCATGTCTAATGGTCTAACAAAAACTACAGTATGCTTAAGAGTTGTTAAACTGTTTTTTATTTTTCGGCACAGACAACTTTGCCTGCTAGAGCGCCACAATTCACACTCAACCACATCACAGATCACAGATCAGTCCCAGTGTATGACAGATTGCTGTTTTATCTTTGATCTGAGCTTTAATAGAGAGCGTATCTCTATTATATATATATATAAATATATTATATAAATCTAAATAGTGAGAAGGCAATGCTTAAAGTGAATTAAGGAACTTAGAATGCAAAGATAATGATTTACATTGCGTTTGCGATTCAAAATGGGGAAAATGGGGTTAGACCATTAGAAATGCAATACACTTCCTCGTGATCATCTTATTGAGAATTGTTGAGTAAGTTGCAAGTTTTTTTATACATAGCATTCAGAAATACAATTGAAAATAGTTTTGTGTTGTATGCATAGATGCAACTTTTCAAAAATGTATAACAAAATTAAAAACGATTAAAATCTGTAATCTTTCCATGTGTAATGCCAATTAGAAAGTACAATAAGTTCCTGCTTTGTCTGTTCCCTCACACCTGAAGAAGGAGTCACAGCAGAAACTTTGCAGTTTGACGCGGCTACCCACCCAAGTAAATGTATTGCAGTAAATGTTTATATCATTATATCTAATTTTTTATTTCTTTTTTAAGCCATTTTTTTGACCATGCTCGAATATTCTTTTGTTCATATCTTCGGAAGGGAAACACAGAAAGCCTTCAAACCAAATGCATTTTAAAGACCACGAGTTGTGAAAATGTACACAGCTTGCACATAAAACTATCAGTGAGCTAATTCTCTTTTTTTAAACCCCCGGTTTTTCATCGATGCGTAATTACGTACTAGCTGGAATCCGAGGTGATTGCTGTGTAGACATGTTGTGATATTTAGATATTTAGAAATATCTGATTTAGAAAAAAAGAAAACTCATAGCGATCGCTGGATTTGAACACCCGACCTCACACTTATACTATAAATCAGTCACTTAAGCCGTCACACCACCAAGGCAAGTCACATGTCATGCACTGAAACAGCAACACACATACAGTAATATGGTCAGAAGGCCCATGTAAAAACGTTTCGAAATAACCACATCTTAGACTTTGATGCTTAAAATGTTTAGGGAGAAATGGAAAATCGGTGTGTATTTTTTCTTTAAAATACCAATACCAGCAACATACAGTTTACATAACATGTTTATATTCCTAAATTAATATCGTTTATGACCTTCAGATGCGTTATGCTCCTCTTCTTTTTATGCTCAGCTAGTAAAATTTCCCTTTAGTGGTAAAATTCCATATAAATATTCAATACTAAGCGGATTAAAATGTGCACAGTAAAGAGATTACATGATTAAATCTTTTCACTAATGACCAATACACCACAAGCTCGAAAGCACAACATTATTAATAATATTGTAACGCTGCAGGTGCCGCATCACATCAGCCTCCACCGTCAGGGACTGAAACTTGGGCCTCTAACGTCACTTGGCAGGGACCCAGCATCTTGAGCCAAAGGAAAATCTCCCTGCAGTCTCTGCTATCCACAGGGAAGGGCGGTGACATCACCACTCTGGTAAGCCAGCTCTCGCAAGCAATGGAGGCCATATGCGTTACAATATCTTCCGTGTCACATTAACATTGGAATGTTTTTTTTTACAAGTGTAAAAAGAGGCAATACACAACATGTCTCCTCTATAACTCTTTAGTTTACAGAGAAATTCCGCCAGAGCCTCACAACATTGTCCAATAATACTCTTCTTTGGTCTAATTTTTAGTTAAGCAGGATTTGAGCTACAGACCATAACAAAAAACTAAATCCACCTGCGATTCAGGTGTTAACAAAACGTGTTTACAAAGAAAGTGGAATACAGTAATACTACCAGCCATATAGATACATAGATTTAGATATTTAGATCCTTAAATTAATATAATTATTAATTTCTTTAGATACGTGATTCCATATTATATTCCCGATTATAAAACAGATAATTCCGGTCCTGAAATCTGATTGGTTGACACCTTTCTGAAGCCGTGCCATATTCTCTCGTATATGCACACCCCAAAATTTTGACTTTTTACTGTGTGATAAAGAAATTTTAAAGACTACTTCTTAGCGTAGATAAGAAAGTGTAGATAAAAAAGCTTGGATTCTCATGTATCTGATACACATATCTTTTTCTGCTGTCTTTGTTGCGCTCCTGACGATCCTTGTGATATTTTGAGCTCTCGTTGAATGATAATTGTCGCATAGTTTAAATCATTTTCATTCTTAGAAATTATTAAACGCTCAGTTAAAAGCAAGGGAGTTTTTATGTCTGTTATAGTAAAAACAAATGCCTGACAAACTAGGGATTGGACAGTTTTTCAGTGCTTATACAATTGAATGAAATGTTCAAATAAATGTGCTAAAGAAATAAACAAAAAAAGCCATTTATTCCTTTATCATATTGGCTAGCTAATGTCCTCTCTTTGCTAGTTACTTGTGGCTGTGTTCCTGCGTTGTGTAGCAAAATTAAAATTCATTCTATACAGCAATCGCATATTTGGGGACCGTTTTATAAAACTTTGATGCTTAAAATGTTTAGGGAGAAATGGAAGACTAGTATGTATTTTTTGTTTAAACTACCAAGACCAGTCATATACAGTACAGTTTACATACAGTAATATGATTATGTTCCTAAATTAATATCGTTTATGACCTTCAGATGCCTTATGCTCCTCTTCTTTTTATGCTCATCTACTAAAATTTCCATTTAGTTGTAAAATTCCATAGAAATATTCAATACTAAGTGGATTAAAATGTGCACAGTAAAGACATTAAATGATTAAATCTTTTCACAACCGACCAATGCACCACGAGTGCCCCTGTCGGTCATTTTGGCCAGCCAATCACTTACCGCGGTTTGACGTAATGATTTGCCCACGGTACGGGTTTGTACCACACACTTTGAATGGCTGCATCTGTATGATGTAAGTGATCTTATCCTATCTAAGGACGGTGTGAGGCAGCAGTGTTTCACTCGCGATCATAGCGAAATGTTCTCATTTTCAAAGTGTTTAATTTGTGTTTGTTTTGTAGTTGCTGTTCATTATGGTGTCTTGGGTAAGACAAAAGTATTCTTTAGTGTAATAGTCGACAACAGTACGCATATCGTATACCGTCCTTAAGTGGTTTACTTCATATTTAACTAATTGTTTTTATTATGTTCAAATATCTAATAATTGTACTGCTTCGTCAATGTCAACGGTTCAATTTGGGGTACCACAGGAATTAGTGCTGGGACCAATATTGTTCTCTCTCTACATACTGCCACTAGGTAGGATAATACGAAAACATAATATTAACTTTCATTCATATGCTGACGACACTCAAATATACATTTCGTTTACACCAAACGACAACTCTTCTACTATCACTTTAGTTAATTGCATTAATGAAGTAAAGACTTGGGTGTGTGAAAGCTTTCTGTTACTCAACTCTGATAAAACTGAGGTTCTGTTGTTTGGAGGCAACAATACTGATAGCACTACTGTAACTTCAGCACTTAACTCAGAGGATTTAAAAATTTGCCTCAAAGACTCAGCACGTAACCTAGGCATCAGAGGCACCCACCACTCTTTTATCACCTACAGCGAATTCAGAATGCAGCAGCTAAAATTGTTACTGAGAGCAGAAAGTACGACCATATAACCCCCATACTTAGCTCTCTTCATTGGCTTCCTGTGAGGTACAGGGCTGACTTCAAAGTCCTTCTACTTACTTACAAGGCTCTCAGAGGTCAGCCACCTGTCTATCTAATCAAACTTATTAATGTATACCATTCAAGTCACCTGCTTAGACTACAGAATGTACAGATGAAACCATTCAAAATGCACGGTACAAACCCGCAGTACGGTAAACTACCCACAAGCCACCGCAGGGCACCGCGGTAAGTGATTGGCTGGCCAAAATGACCGACAGGGGCACTCGTGGTGCATTGGTTGGTAGTGAAAAGATTTAATCATTTAATCTCTTTACTGTGCACATTTTAATCCGCTTAGTATTGAATATTTATATGGAATTTTACCACTAAAGGGAAATTTTACTAGCTGAGCATAAAAAGAAGAGGAGCATAACACATCTGAAGGTCATAAACAATATTAATTTAGGAACATAAACATTACTGTATGTAAACTGTACTGTGTATGGCTGGTCTTGGTAGTTTAAAGAAAAAATACACACCAGTCTTCCATTTCTCCCTAAACATTTTAAGCATGAAAGTTTTATGAAACGGTACCCAAATATGCGATTGCTGTATAGAATGAATTTTAATTTTAAAAAATTATTTAACACGAAAATCAAGCTGTTTACATCTTCCGCCTGAGAACAGTCACCTGTTGCTAGCCAACGCAGAAACACAGCCACTAACTATCAAAGAGAGGACATTAGCTAGCCAATATGATAAAGAAATAAATGATTATTTTGTTTATTTCTTTTGCACATTTATTTGAACATTTCCATCGATTGTACAAACACTTGGAAACTGTCCAATCCCTTGTTCATCAGGCATTTTCTTTTACGCTGCGGGCATTCTCCTGGTCTGGCGCCGGTCTGTGTCTTCTAGGATATAATGCCAGCGATTTTATGTTAAATTTGGGTTTCCAATAACGCAGCAGCAAACTCTTGTTTTTATGTCCACTATAACAGACAATCTCCTTTGCTTTTAACCGAGCGTTTAATAATTTCCTAAAATGAAAATGATTTACTTTATTTCCCTCACGGGATCAATAAAAGTATCTATCATCTATCTAAATTATGGGACAGAATTCTGGGGTCTCCCTATACCAGAGATTACGGTAGGGCTTCAGAATGGTGATTGGCTGACACCATCTGACACCCCTCTGATTGGAGAAAAAAGACGTGCTGGTCTGCTATACATACCGTACCAGGAGAAGGATTTCTTTCTATTCGAAACATGTATTTTAAAAGTTTAATTAAGAAGTAAAAACTTTACAGTGTACACAGATTTCTAAACTGATCAGGAGGAAGAAAAATCACATAAACAGTGGTTATTAACTATCGAAACCTGTTTTATTTATTTTATTTTTATTTAGATGAAGAGTTCCCGTCACCCCCATTCCCATTTAAATCACAAACCCGTGTTTAATTAAATGTCTTTTAATGTAAATCATTATCTTTGTCTTATGCATAATAATGTTCACCACTCTGTCCAGCAAATTAATAATAAACTTTATTTTATATAGCGTTTTAAACGAATAAGCAATTAGCTTGCTCATAAACCTAATCACTTATTCTACATAAACACAGCGTAATTGCTCTCTGAAAATGCTTTTTCTTTTTATTAGGCTCAGATTTCAACTATAGATCGTACACTAATTACTAGCAGTAAATACTGATGTTTTGCTCCCTCTTACCACAAAAATATTAAAAATAATGTATTGTAGCTGGGATGAACTTTTTTTCGAACGTGTCTCTACCTGCTGCGACTCGGACACGGAATGGTTAAAGATGGCTGTTTCAGTAACCTAAAGTATATATCTAAAGTAATAATTTAACAATATATGTAAATGTTTTAAGATATGTTTATGTTGTGAATGTCTGTAGATTGTATCTTATTTTTAGTTTTTGTTTTGTTTCAAATGGCCTTGCAGATCAGTCTGGCCTTGCAGGCGTACAGTCTGGGGAGATCGCCCATTTTCCATGTAAATAGTTCCCTGGTTCCGCACCCCTTGGTGTCTCTCTCGCTTTCTCTCTATCTCTCTCTCTGTCTATCTCTCTGCCCGTTTTAGTATTGAATATTTATATGGAATTTTACCACTGAAGGGAAATCTTAGTAGCTGAGCATAAAAAGAATAGGAGAATACTGTAACGCATGTGAAGGCCATAAACGATATTCATTTTGGAACATAAACATACAGTATATGGCTGGTCTCGGTACTTTAAAGAAAACATACACACTAGTATTCCATTTCTCCCTAAACATTTTAAGCATCAAAGTCTTTAACTAACGTGATACCGGAGTCAACAAGCATACTTTTAGAATTTGATTAAAAAAACCATTAATACTTTCGGTGGAGTTTAAATAAAGTTGATGTTTTATCTAGGGGCTGCTCGCTCGCCTGCGTCTGAAGAGCGGCTTCTAAACTGTGAAAACATGTGTCTGTCTTTCCGTAGGGGGAAGAGAATCTGATCTGCAAGGCCCTTTCGCTACAAAAGTAAAAAGAAGGCGCTCGCTCTCTCTCTCTCTCTTTTGATTATTACATCCAATAATCAAAAATGACACAATAAACATAATAACCATAATAACGACCAACCAACAAAAACAACCATATAAACATAATACCAACCAAAAACATAGATAACAACCACAATACAAAATCAAATATATCAAACCATTAAAGTCTCTCAAATTCCTCCAATTATCATAATCCCGCCCCTTATGCAAAACCAAATCCTCCTCCCATCCCAGTTTATCCTTTTTATCATAAACAAAATCCACCTCAATTTTCAACATAAAGCATTACACAATACCTTAAATCAATACCTCAACACTCCATACTCAACAACGATAATTCACAAACAGCCAGAATATGTAACTCCACATTCCCAAATAGACCTCATTTCCATAGCCCCGCCCCTTATTCAAAACCAACATTCCTCCCCTGTTCTCTCTCTCCGCTGGTGTTTGTAATCATTTTTATTTTTAAATAAATTTTAGCAAATTCATGTATTTTAAAAATCCTAAGATTTCTATATTTATGTCTTTATTTAGTGGTTTCATTAGTGACAAAGGCTAAACTTTCTTGGAAAAATGTCTTTTATGTAAACCATGTTTGCAATTAATTCATTTAGGGCTAGAGTATGTTCATTGTCTTCCAATGAAAGAAGGGTTCCTTTCGGCGTAGTCGGGTTGACATTAGAAGCTTGCCACGCCCGGACTGTTACACCAACGCATTAGCATGTTAAAGCGATTTCATTGAGGAGCCTAGCTTTCTTAACTAGTAAGTACTGTACTTACTGGATTTTTGAGGGGGGGAGGTGTCTTTCGCTGGAAATCTCGCCCCCTTCTACTTTGAAAATACCTGTGAAACCGGTTTAATTCGTCACAGCCAGCACTTCCGCAGAGAGGGGGGGGGGGTGTACTTGCAGTGTATCGGTATACAGTAGATGGGAAAGCCAGAGCCAACCGCTACACCGCCCACGTGTTATGCTCTTCGTTAATGTCTAAGCCGGAACACATCATTATATCTCATTTTGTATTTCTTAAAAAAAAAGCGTTTGCCCAGCATAACGGTATTGTTGTTATTGTTTTTATCCTGTAAAGCGCTTTGAGGAGCCACCTTTAAAGGCGCCATATACAATAAAGTTCATTATTATTACTATTGTTAATTTGCTGGACAGAGAGGTGAACATTATTACGCAGAAGACAAAGATAGCGATTTACGTTGCATTGTGCATTGTGCTGCTGTAATACAGTTTTAAATAATTAAAAGTCTAAACAGTATCAGCTTTATTTATGGGTTTTAAATAAATGCGATTTAAACGCGATTTAAATCAATATAAATGTTTATATTGTAACGCATAGGTGACTATTCATTGTTATTAAAATGACTTAAATTCGATCATGTTGTGATATTTAGAAATATAAATTTGTTTGGTGCGAGTGAAGTTTTATTTAATCTCTGAGCCAGGGAAACGTTTTATTTTTTCAAAGAAATGTTTGTTACAAAAAAAAAGTCATGGCTCCAGCTGGAATCGAACACGCAACGTGTGATGTAGGAGTCAGGAACCTAACCCACAGCGCCACTGGCAAAGTCACATGAGGAGTGTTGAAAAAGCCTTACAAACATTATCAACAGACATCGTACAGTGTGTACTATTCTTGTGTTGCGGTACATGAATATAATTATATCGTTATTAATTTCTTTAGATACACGATTCCATATTATATTTCCTTTTAATCAAATTCTAAAAGTATGCTTGTTGACTCCGGTATCACGTTAGTTAAAGACTTCGATGCTTAAAATGTTTAGGGAGAAATGGAATACTGGTGTGTATTTTTTCTTTAAAGTACCGAGACCAGCCATACAGTATACTGTATGTTTATGTTCCAAAATTAATATTGTTTATGGCCTTCACACACGTTACAGTATGATCCTATTCTTTTTATGCTCAGCTACTAAGATTTCCCTTCAGTGGTAAAATTCCATATAAATATTCAATACTTAAACGGGCACAGTAAAGACATTAAATATACATATACATACTGTATACAGTACAGTTTGCATACAGTAATATGTTTATGTTCCTAATTCAATCTCTTTTATGAGCATGTGAAAGGCATGGTGAATCGGAGATTCTCAAAAATTACTGTACTTTGCATGATTGGAAACAAATGCGTGATTGCGAAATGCTGTGGTGTTACTTTTACAAAGACGGTCAATGAAAAAAAGAATGTGGACCAGGGCAATACTTTGAGTTTACAGCTTGTCCAAGGTCATTCATTATTAATACTATTAGTAATATCTTCGTTAAAGACTTTGATGGCGACAGCTCAAACATGAGAGGTTGAGCTTTATTAGCTCCACCTTGCGGAATTTCCGGATACTATTATTTTGCTTGCGTACTATAGGAGAATTTACAGTATCTCGCGGTAGACTGCGTAAAGCGCACAGCAAAATAATGCGGTATCGCCCACTTGTTTTGAATGGCTGCATCTGTAGGTCTTCTTCATATTCCACGTATTAAAAAAAAATGGTGGTAAAGCCTTTAGTTACAGGGCCCCAAGCTTATGGAACAGTCTCCCACCCCATGTTCAGGATGCAAAGTCAAGCTCAGTATTCAAATCCAAACTGAAGACCTACTACTTCAGCCGAACCTACTCAAACCTTACATTATAGCCTGCTGCAACGATGGCTGCTGGTGCTGCTGTACATGCCATTGTGTCTCTATGTTGGCCCACCACGTAGATACATCTGTTCTGACCAAACTATCCTATTCTCCTCCCCACATGTCCGGATGGCACCAGGCTGGGCACCATCTGATTTGGATGCTGCATCACTGCCATGGATCCAAGAGAGATATTGAGGATATAGCTATCAATTATGAGGATTTTGCTGGTCTACAGAGATCTGCATGGAGTACTGACATATAGAAGACATAATGGATGGATGGATTAATACCCTCATTAATTTATTTCCTTTTTTTAATTATATAATGTTAGCATGCCCAAAGGGGTTGGGCAGCAAATTGAGCCCCTAGAGTTTTTTTTCTCCTTACTAAGGAGTTTTTGGTTCCTCTCCTCTGCTGTCTTCTGTTTTTTTCTGTTCTGTATTCATAAAATGTGTGGTTACCTGCATTGTTAAGTGCCTTGGGGCAACCTTGTTGCAAAAGGTGCCATATAAAAATAGATTGAATTTAATTGAATATTGTTCTGGCCCATTGCTTGGATAGCGATCTATTATGAAATAGTAAATAAAAATAAATATGATGTCATTAATTATTTTCCAGCTATAGTTGGCTAACTTGAGTAGAACTGCGCTGTTCACAAAGCTTTCTATAACGGTGTGTATGGTATTACATGTTTTTAGGGTGGTGTTAGAGTGAACTTGTCTTTGGTTCGGAACCAGGTGGAATTTTTCCCATGAGAAATTATAGATTCGATTTACGATCTCCCTTCTTCTGAACAGATTTTCAGGAACGAATTAGGTTCGGATACCGGAGTATGAGTGTAGTCTTAAACTTTTATCCTACTAATTGTTTAAAATGCTATTATCATTCATGCAACCACAGTCAAATTTATTTAATTGGAAACTTTTGCTAATCCAAATGAACTAAAGAGATTAACTCCTTAATACAACTAACAACTTACTGTTGGTCTTGAGCCTGGCAGGCTCACTGTTTCGGCTGCCAGCTTGGTTTATAGCCTTGACAAAAAAAACATAACGTGTGCCACTCTGCAGCCCATGCACTGTGTAGTGGTTCTGTTTGATGTTGGGGACAATCATCCAGCTGTCAACAGAGTTGTATAAACCTATAAAAAGCAAAGAAAAAAATTAGTGGGGATGAACTGTCATTTCACGTTAAAAATTGTCCACCATTTTGGGAAAAGAAGATTATAACAGGTGAACACAGTACTGACTCACAGGTTGACAATCATAACTGTCCATAGACTTGTGAATGATAAAAAAAAACTCACATTTCATCACTGTGAATTAAAAAATACATCTCTGCAAATGTGGACCAAAATAATGAAGATATTTTTTTCAGAATGTAGCTGTTAAATGAGTGAATTGGTTTGCAATGTAGTTTGAATATGATTTGTGGTGCGACATACAGATCCAGCCATTCAGAATGCACACCAGATAATGCAGCACACTGTGCCATGCACCCCTCAAGTGACAGCAGCACTCTGTCCTTTTTTAAAAAAATATAATTTTGTTAGACTGCACTCCTGTGTAAAATGGCAGGTGGAGCATTTGGGCTGTCACCAGAAAATGCCAGGTTTCAAATCCTGGTCAATGAAATGTTCATAGACTGTAATGTAGCGCATAGTGCTCAAGTGGCAGTTTAGCTCACTGGTTTACATGGCTTCCTGCTACACAAAAAGTAACTTGTTCTATTCCTAGACAGACCAGTTCTTATTATTTTTACATAGCCGGATATATATAAAAATTATTATTATAACTTGTTGTGAACAAGATATGCCTCTTTCAGGTTTACATCCACATTGAGAAAATCTATATTTTGTCTCAATGCAAATTTCAGCAAATTAATCTGAAACAATTTAACTTTAAATTTGGATTATAAAAATGTATTTCACACATATTGTACTGTAGGGTCTTTTAAACCATACAGTACCATATTTACTGTGTATACCATATATTTATATACCGATTATATCATAATGCAGTTAATTATTGCAAAATACAAATAATGTACAGTATTGCATAGTCCAAAGACATATTGGGAAGTTAATTGTTTCTGGGAAAAAGGCTCTGGAGTGAGTGTGTGAATCTGGAAACATTATTATTAGAGATGGTTTTGTGATTAAGGGGGGATTTTTCTTTAAGTTGAAGAGTTATAGAGGAGTTCATCTTGTGACCCAGCATACTTCATTTTAATGAACAGCAGGATTCATTAAAGCTTAATTCCTGAAATTCTGAAAAGAAAAGAGACACAACTTTGAACATGGAATTAAACTTATCTTGTTCCTTTGTAGCCTACAAAGAGCAACACACCTCCATACGCCCGGTTTCGAATCCTGGTCACTGTAGAGGGATAATCTTTTCTCAATTAAGAATTTAAGTTGTATAATTTTTAGACTTTTAATAATTTTAAACTGTGTATAATAACATGTTTATCATTAAACATTAAAAAGTCTGTATATTTTATAAAAGCAAGATTGCTCAGTTGGACAAAAGTACTAAACCCTCCACCTTCATCATAAATAAGTTAATTATTCATAAATATTTTACGCATCAAAGTCTTTAACTTGGTAACTTAGTGGGTTCTGGTTTTAATGTGAGTGTTCTAACATTATTAAGCTTATATTGTGTACTTCATAAAAAGTTATAATGTTTTATCCTTTTCTAAGAATACATAGTAAGAACACCACTTGCTGTTATTGTAAAAAGATACAAGTTGTAGTGATTTAACATCACTTGATAGTTATATGAATATGGAATCATGTAACTAAGCAGCTAAAATATAGACATGTAGACATTTCGGCACTTTGACATCCGTTTCTTTTTGTTTCTTATATAGTGAATACATAAAAAAAGTCCACTATTATAGTTTGTTGTTGGCTCTGGCGTGAATTTGTGTATCTGGATAAATTAAGTGATGGTATTGTGATGGTATCCGTCGCGAGCTTCTTTGTTAAACAAGAGTTGAAGGGAAGAAGGGTTATTTTTACAATTGGCACTCAGATTCTGACTGATTTAGTTCCCTCATTTAGCTGAAACGGATAAAGAAATCATGCAGTAGTTACAGTAAAGGAACAAGTAATAGGTTTATTCTGTGCTGAAAAGAAAAGAGAGAAAACACAACATTTCAGCTGTGAACAAGCTATTACTTGTTTCTTTGCAGACTACGCATTGCTGATGCTGCTACTCACCTGAAGTAGGTACACTCTGACTCAAACAAGTGTTGTACAGTGATTTATGGGTAATAAATGGGTGGGAAATGTCATCCCAATAAATGATTGGAATGGCTTATCGCGCAAATCCTACTAAACTGAAAATTAGACACAAGCAGAGTATTATTGGACAATGGTGTGAGGCTCTGGCAGAATTTCACTGTAAATTGAAGAGTTATAGAGGAGACACATTGTGTATCACGTCTTTTTACACTTGTAAGAACATTCCAGTGTTAATGCAACAAGGAAGATATTATTAATAACCTTTTAAATCTGAAGCTATTAACTCTACTCCACATCTGCATGTCAAGATTACAGATTCAAAATAAAAAAAAACATCAAACCTTTGATTGGATGAGAACGTCATGATTGTTTTGCAAGGATGTGAAATGTGACAGTTTGTTACAGTTACCATCAAGAGAAAAAAAAGTTTATTTTTTAATTTATTTGTGGCTGCTGCAGTGCCTTGCAATGGCTGGATAGTTAACAGTAGGGAGAGACACATACGAAAAAAGTTAATCCCAGCTACAATACAAATATATTTTTGTGGTAAGGGGGAACAAAACATAAGTATTTACTGCTAGTAATCAGTGTAAGATTTATAGTTGAAATCTGACCATAAATATAAAGTTAAAATTTTGACAAACAAAGCAACATAGGAAATGTCACTTTTTCTGAAAAAGAAATACACATAGAAATTCAATCCTTTCTGACATTTCAAATCAGGTTCGATTAAGGTCTCCAAAACAAACAGGAAAAAAAGCATTTTCAGAGACCAATTACGTTATGTAGAATAAGTGATTAGATTAATGAGCAATATCATTTCTTATTCATTTAAACAGTGACATTTCAGCTGCAAAAGATTGCACCAGAGACAGCACTATCTCTGCTTGTCATAGACATTCAGGAAAGGATGAATGAAAGAAGCCACGTCAAGTACAATAATTCGGTGATCAATAACAGTTGTAGGACAAGAAACAAAAGATAGAGAAAACTTAAGCTGTTTAAGGCTAAACTAAAATTCAGTCTACACACTAAGGCAAATGAAAATGTAGGACATTAAAGTGCTATAGGTGTAAATAAATGTAAAAATACAAAAATACACATGAGCAAAACGTTTTAGAAATGGAGCAGGTGTTACTTTGAAATAAGCAAACAGAAAAAAAGTCATGACTAGACATAGTGCAGAAGAGGGATGCATGAACACTTGCAAAAGCTTAGATGTACCAAAACAAATCACAGTAAGGTATGTGTTACAAAAGAACATGCAAACATTTGGCAGAGAGTGAGGGGCTTGAATAATCAGGTGCATTTCTGGCAGGGAGAGTATGAAGGTTGATGGGATAGAGTAAGAAAAATAGCACACATAAAAAACAGCAATTCTGTCAGAGAGCCTTATAAAAATCAATAGCAAACATGGTGTCATGGAGGGCTGCTCAGATAGTTGGGCATTCAGGTAGATTGACAGGCGCAAAGAATTGTAAATATGTTTTGTTAAAGCAAGTTAGTTTTTTGCAACACATAAAATAATTTTTTCCAAGAAAGTTTAGCCTTTATCACTAATGATACCACTAAATAAAGATAAAAATATTGAAATCTAAAGATTTTTTCTATCTAATGTTGGTTGGAGGATGAACATAGGACTCGTTTCAAAATTTTCTAGCAGGATAGAGAAAGTACATAAAATAGGTGGATTGATCAGATTAGTTTGCAAAGCCATTTAGCAAAGAGAGTGTTAGAAGAGTGACAAACTGGTATACTTTAGATCTTTTTTTTCGGAACCAGGGAAAATCTGATCATGTTTCTTTATAACAATAATAAAAAACTTTATTTTATATAGCACCTTTAAATGTAGCATCTCAAAGAAATACAGTAGGTGTAAAACCAGTTATAAGGACCACAGATTAAAAAGTAAATACATATAAGAAAGACAAGCTGTGAGAAGTGGTACCGAAATTAGAAAATGAAGCAGGGACACTAAATGAGTCTTCTCAAAAGAAAGGTTTTGAGGTTGGATTTAAATGACTCAGGGAAGGTGACTCTGATATCACTAGGGATACAAATCCAGAGCTCTGGGTTGCAGCTACAGAAGTTCATGTCACCCACAGAATGTAGATGTAACCTAATAGGAAGCCAGTGCAAGGACTTGAAGACAGGCGTAATACAACCCGATCAGGATTCTGGCTGTCAAATTCTGAGCATATTGGAGATTGCTCAGTGTGGATTTAATTACCCCAGTGAACAGGATGTGCATTTATTAATTCCAGAAAAAAAGCCTTTTTTGATTTCTCTAGTTCCTAGTTTCTCTAGTTACCTTTAAAACAAATATATATTTCACAATGCAGAGTACTTCATGGCCGGTATTTACAGTACATATGATATTTTGTGATTTAAACAAATTAACACAAGCAGTTTTTGATGATTTAAGTGCTGGCTGAGTTATTGCAGGATGTAAGACTTGAGATGTAGGTAGGAAAAAGATAATTTGGGGAAAGTTGAGGAATACTCTGATAACAAGATCACTTCCTAATAGGGTTAGGCATACATTTGACAAAATGACAGTAGATGTTATAGACAGCAGAAAAAGATGATGAAGTTAATAGACTGTATGTTTACATTGATACTGAAATGAGGATTGTATTTTAGATTTTGTGTAGTTGCTAGTATTGAACTGTGTGTTGGATGCACATGAATTGAAGAAATGGGCAAACAAACATAGCTGATGCTGATCTATAGAGCCAGCATCTTAAGAAGTTAATATTTAGAGGCAATTTGTTTAAATAACTAACTAGGTATGGATACTGATGTGCAAGAGAGGTGGAAAGGATGTGAGGGTTTCTAACACTGTATAGTTCCATCCACACAGTGCCTTTACTTCCATTCATTTTCTAATATCTTTATCCAGTACAGAGGATTTGTATCCTATCCAACGAACGCAAGGCAGAATACACCCTGGACGTGGCGCCAATCCACAAATGCACGTGCGCACACACACACACACACACACACACACACTAGGGCCAGTTTTCCCCTAAGCCAATTAACCTACCAGTATGTTTTGGACTGCGAGAGGAAATCATATCACACATATGGAGAAAACCGATGGAACCCAGAGAGAACATGCAAACTCCACACACACAGAACGGCAAGAATTGAACCTAGGGCCCAAGTGCTGCAAGATAGCAATGCTAATCTCTTCGCCAGCATTAGAAATGGATGGAAAGCTTAGTTGTCTTTCTAGTTCACAGGTTTGCATGCATAATTTAATTTTGAAAGCCACTGAGACGTCTGGTACTATTGTTGTATTTATGAAAAAAAACATACAAAAACCATGCTAACAACTGTGCCATCCTATTCATTAGTTGATACATTTTATTTTTACAGTTAACATTGTTAGCAAAATATTTTGAATTAAATTTTACCCCATTTTTTCATAAATTTTGTATTTAACTTCTTTTCTGATAGTCAGATTTAATGTATATTTAAACAATGAAAATATATATTTACAAGATGCGGAGAAAAGAGCAACAATTTATTACTGTGCAAAATTTAATATTATTGATTACTAATAGTACAAAAATTACAGCATACACAAAGATTCTAAGCTGATCACGAGGAAGAAGAATCACCCATTTATTGCGCAACAAAAAGTGGTTATTAACTATTTAAACCTGTTTTTATAGATTTTAAAGTCATGCAATGTCTTAGTTCAGCAGGAACACATCATATTATCTTATTTTTTATTTTATTTTATTTTTTAAATTTAAAAATGTTTGCCCAGGCTAAGGGGGGGTGCTCTCATTGACAACTGACGATCCTCCATACACATACTGTAAGTGAAAAATTAATATAAACGCCAATGTAAACATCATATTTACAGTTTGTTGAAAATAAAAAATTCTCTAAAGCTTGAAGAATGAAGAGATAAGAGCGATGCCCGGGAAGTGAGATAATAATATAATTTTCGTGTTTTTGTATGTGTAACGTTGTGGCTCTCTGAAGGCACCAGTTCTGTAGGGTTTGGGCATTTACTGTGACAATTATCAATTGTAGCAGTAAATCACAAAGTTGATTCTTTTGATGGCTTTAGAATCCAACCATGCGACATAACTCAAACAACGCACACACGCAGGTACCAATACACGAGGATACATTTATTAATACATAGAATATGCATATAAACCTAACAGATCTTATCGAGAGGGTTATCAGAATACAAAAGGTATATATTCAATCAGTTACGAAGTGTTACACATCAAGAGGACATACGTTCAGTATATCATTCATTAAGACCGTTTCGTAAATGAACTTGGTTATAACTTCTACATTAGATACTCAAAACAAGTACATAACTCTTAGGAATTAAACTGATATCAACTGGTTGGGATAGCAATTGAATTCTCGAGCTGTAATGCAGTGAAGTTGAATACTCATCCAATCTCTGGGGATTCAGATCTCCTGCGGGCACAAAGAAACAGTTGCAGGCTGTTGCTGTCCAATCCGCTCTCTCTGGCTCCGTGCCAGGCTGTGCTGTGCGGCTTGCGACGGTGCGCTGCTGATGCTCACTGACCGGCTAGTTGTGTTGGCTTTAACTAGCAAAGTTTGCGCACAGGAGAAAAGTTACTGTGGGTCCCAGCAAGTCAGGAAGAGGACCGGTTCGTTCCTGATGAAGAGCTAGTTCTGAATAGTGATTCAGCTGTCCACAGTCCCGACCTGTTCACGAGGCTTGCTGCTGGTGCTAACCTCGGGTGGATCCTCTGGTTATTCTCTGGCAACCTCCACTCTAGACTCTTAGAACAAAGGAAAGTTCTGGCACTCAGACACACTGGCCGTTCCGTGGTTGTCCGGGCTGAGTCTCGGGATGGTCAGGAGGCGCGCTGCGAGAATGTCCTGCCCTTGGGAGCCTTCTGCTCCTGGGCCGTCCTGCCCTGGAATTCTCCTTTGAATTCCCTTTAGAACAGTCCACAGAATCCTCTCCAGAATCTTACTGAATCTCCCGAATCTGAATCTCCAGGCCTGTGTTGCCTGTTTTTACCTGGAGGAACTTCAGCTCATTGATTGGCTGAAAGTTCCATGGGCATCAGAGTTCCACGTGGGTTACTCGGCCCTACCAGTCCCTGATTGGTTGACCACGGTGAGATATGAGTCACTTACTCCTGACACTTAGGAATGCAGTCCAGATGTCCAACTGGCACTCCCTAGACAGATAGGCGCCAATGGATGACCATTGATCATGATAGCCAGACTTAGCTAAGTGCATCCCCCTTTGGGAGCTGTCCTAGGAAACCTTAAATCACCCTGCACTAATGGTCTCTCTGTGGCTGCTCCACAGAGATGAACAGAGAAATGGGGCCTCATTTGGGAAGCTCAGAAACACTTAATTCTGCCTTATTATTAAGCCTCGCCGCTACATATGTTTTTTGCAAACTATGCAGTCTAGTGGCTTGACGTAGGCTTTGTGCTCAAATGTATATAAAGATGCTGTCTGCCCTTGGTCAGTAAGATAAGGGCATGTATTTGGTAAGCTGGCTGTACGCCCAGAATATGAAAAGAACTAACTGTTGTCTAGTCTGCAACTTAGATATAATTAATTGGCAGGTGTTGCTTTTTCATCATTTTTTTAGAATATGTCATAGTAATTCTTTGTGTTTTAAGGTATAAAGGACCATCTTCAGCTACTTATTTTTTAAGTCTGGTGGTCGCAAGCCAGACTTCCATATTTATATGAATAAAGGGACTTCTGCTTCACAGACACCTGAACTTTGTCATTTGTTTGACACTACAAGCTTCTTCAGTCAAGTACTAGAATTAACCTAGGGATCTGTGTAGGCATACGTAGGCAACAAAAGATCACCTAAATAGGGAAGATAATGCTATCAGAGAAAACAATGTTTCAGGTTTGAAGAATACAGATCCCCAATGCAATTGCAGCCTAAACCTTTCCCCACACACCCTGCCCCCACTGTGATTAGAATATACACAAAGCATTGAAAGCTTTACAGTAGATGATCAGGTATTTCGCAGACGTAAGGGATAGTACGTGATTCTGGCTTTATGAACTCACACCTGGGATTCGATTAATTCAAAATCAGTTTTTTTTTAGACTGCACCAGGTACTAGATGTTGTTTATATTATAAGTTAAGAAAAGTTATATCACAGGGCAGTGGTGGACAGTGTGCTGTTTTGTCAGCAACCTGCTAATCTGCTTAACACCTGTAGAAAACATGATTTTATTTCTGTATGGAATGTGTGTTGCGTTTACAAAATTAATGTTTCAGATGTTTAATTAAGAAGTAAAAAGAACTTACAGCTTACACAAAGATTCAAACTACAGTATGGAAAAACGAGTGTTAAGAAAAAAGGACATTTGATTGCTGGTTCTCTTATATTTTAAAAAAATGAAATAAAAAATAAGATACAATGACATGTTCCTGCCTAACTCAAACATTGTGTAACTTTAAAAGCTGTAAAAATGGTTTAGATAGCAGAAAGTCACCTGGCTCTTACAAGAAGCTGTTAAACATATTTGTTTTAACAGAACACAACTTTGTCTGTCAGTGAAAAAATTTACCACGGGAACTTTTCCTTCCCCCCTATTTTCTCATGTATAAGTAGAATAGGCAAACCTTCCAATTAAAGACAGGTTCCTTTTATCCAAGACTGGCAGGAAAGAGTCAAAACTCGCCACATACAGACTGTTAACTCGAACAGCCATTTTGACACATTCCTTTTAACTACATTGCTGTCAATATTATAGCAATAGACAAAATGAAACTCTTGGAGTTTGTAATGTAGGGTGCTCTGAACAAGTTAAACTTTGATGCAGGACAAATATATATATTTCCCACAAGCTATACTGTTGTGGCAGTACAGTAGCAGCTTGAAATTATTCATTGTTATTAATAAATAACTTAGCTTCAAACATGTTATGATATTTAGAAATATAAAATATGTCAATATACTGTCCATAATATCTGCTATTTTTGTTTTTCAAAGCAATGTTTATTTGTTAAAAAAAACCTCTCATGGTGACAGCTGGGTTCGAATCCCTGACCTCCAGCATGCAAAGTACACACCTAAGCCATTACACCACACATGTAATCACAGAGAATGAGTTAAACTGATGCAGACATTTACAAAGAAAGTGTACTATTGTGATAATTTGAGTTATATGAATATAATTATATCATTATTAATTTCTTTATGCGATTCCATATGGTATTCCCTATTAATCAAATCCTAAAAAGTATGCATTTTTTACTGCAATAGGTATTCACAGAAAAGGTTAAAACTTTATAACTTTTTACAAAGTATAAAAACTTAAGTTTTTAAGTCAGAAGAAGCACGTAAAAAACTTTTCCAAAATAACCACAGTGTGTAACCAAATGAAAGACTTTGATGCTTAAAATGTTTAGGAAGAAAGTGGAATAGTGCTGTGTATTTTTTATTTAAACTACCAATACGAGCCATATACAGTTTACATAATATGTAAATTAACATTGTTTATGATCTTCAGAGGTGTTATGCTCCTCTTCTTTTTGTGCTCAGCAACTGAAATTTTGTAAAATTCCATATAAATATTAAATATTAAGTGGATTAAAACATGAACGGTAAAGAGATTAAATGATTAACTAACTAACTTGTTTCACTAACAACCAGTGCACCACGAGTGCCCTGTTGGTCATTTTGGCCAGCCAATTACGTACTGCGCTACAACGTTGTGAACTGCGGGTAATTTCGCGTGGTACAGGGTTGTACCATGCATTTTGAATGGCTCTTTCTGTAACGGAATGTGAATTGCACATCTGGCACATTGGGAATGTAGTCTTTGGTTACGTTGTAAAACTACAGTAACCAGACAATTGAAAAACAGCTGGTTTGATTGCTGATTGCCTTATATTAAAGCAAGAGTGCAAGATACTGTAAATTCAGCCCATCACCTGAGCAAAACTGCCTTTTCCAAATAACATGCACAATGAGATGTAACACCCCCACCCTTTGTAATAAATGTTTGTTAAAGAAATTTAAGTAGGGAGCTGTGTTGTATGCATAGGCTGCAAAAGAACAAGTTAAGGTTTATTCCATGCTGAAAAGAAAAGAGACACAATCTTTCGGCTCTGGAGCCTTCTTTAAGTGTGATGGAGAGAGGAAAACTAGCAGTTCAGAAAACATGGTAGAGCAAAAGATGCGAGTTGAGAGAAGGCGGGAGCAGGAGAGAAGGAGTATCAACACTAATCTGGTGTGAAGTCAAGAGAGGTGAAAAGAGGTGTGAAGTCAAAACCTGCAAATGAATAGTGACAGTTTAACTACAGATGCAGCCATTCAAAATGCACGGTACAAACCCGCGGTACGGTAAACTACCTACATGCCACCGCAGGGCCCCGCGGTAAGTGATTGGCTGGCCAAAATGACCGACAGGGGCACTCGTGGTGCATTGGTTGGTAGTGAAAAGATTTAATCATTTAATCTCTTTACTGTGCACATTTTAATCCGCTTAGTATTGAATATTTATATGGAATTTTATCACTAAAGGGAAATTTTAGTAGCTGAGCATAAAAAGAAGAGGAGCATAACGCATCTGAAGGTCATAAACGATATTAATTTAGGAACATAAACATTACTGTATGTAAACTGTACTGTGTATGGCTGGTCTTGGCAGTTTAAAGAAAAAATACACACCAGTCTTTCATTTCTCCCTAAACATTTTAAGCATGAAAGTTTTATGAAACGGTACCCAAATATGCGATTGCTGTACAGAATGAATTTTAATTTAAAAAAATGATTTAACACGAAAATCAAGCTGTTTACATCTTCCGCCTGAGAACAGTCACCCGTTGCTACCCAACGCAGAAACACAGCCACTAACTATCAAAGAGAGGACATTAGCTAGCCAATATGATAAAGAAATAAATGATTATTTTGTTTATTTCTTTTGCACATTTATTTGAACATTTCCATCGATTGTACAAGCACTTGGAAACTGTCCAATCCCTTGTTCATCAGGCATTTTCTTTTACGCTGCGGCCATTCTCCTGGTCTGGCGCCGGTCTGTGTCTTCTAGGATATAATTGTAGCGGCAATGCTTGTTAATAAGACAGAATTAAGCGTTGGTGTGCTTTCCTAAATGAGGCTCCATCTCACCCTTTATCTCTGTGGTGCAGCCACAGAGAAAGTATTCATGCAGGCTGATTTAAGATGTTTTCTTTTGATAAGGGACAGCTCCCAAACGGGGATGCACTTAGCTAAGCCTGGCTATCATGATCAATGGTCATCCATTGGCGCCTATCTGTCTAGGGAGTGCCGAATGGACATCTGGACTGCATTCCTAAGTGTCAAGAGTAAGTGACTCATATCTCACCTTGATCAACCAATCAGGGACTGGCAGGGCGTGGTAATACCACGTGGGTCTCCAATGCCCGCCAAACTCTCAACCAATCAGCACACATCTGTGTCTTGGTCAAAAAGGGAGCGCAAGCTCAGATCGGGGCTCTCCTTGGCCATTTTCGCGCATCCTCAGAGACAATCACGTGACAACTGCCGTTGTCTGCAAAGGGACTTGGACTTTGTTCTAAGCGCGAGGCCGAGGATCCCGTACGTACTCAGAATTCTACCAACGTGAATGCTCCGCTTGATCAACGGCAGCCTACAGTTGGACCCTCGTCGACAACCTGAATAGCTTATTCAGAAGCAGCGCTGGACCGGGAACGAACCAGCATCTTCCCAGGCAAAAGAGTGACTTGTGAGGACTCGCGGTCACACTCTGTGCATAGAGACTTTCTACTAGCCAGCCGGACTGCTGGTAGATCCCCTCGGAGCAACGACTGCCCTGCACGCCGCAGTCAGATTCCTCCGCCCGTCCTACTCCGAGCTGCACCTCGACTGGTTGGCCGGTAGCCAGAGGACGCCGGGACAACGCCCATTGGACAACCGCTGGAACAGAGGCTGCAACAGAGCCTGTCAGCTGGTTTGGTGTTCGTGCCGGGAAATTCCAAATCCATACACAGTGGATAAGTAAACCCCATGTTCTACATTGCGTCTCGAGAACTCAATTGTACCTCAACACAAGTTGTTATCAATTTAATTCATGAGTAATGTATTTACTTCCGAGTTTAGAGTAACAGTGGGTAATAACACTGATTAGTGATTTGGTAACCGAACGATATATATTGACATATATTCTCTGTTGTGTATCTCTTTGTGTTTGCATCTCTTCGAGATTATATACCTTGTATATTGATAACCCTCACAGTAAGGTCTGCTGCTCGTATCCAGGCAGACTAGTATATCTTTGGTGCACAATTTATATTAATAAATGTATCTCGTGTATTGAACCCGTGTGTGTGCATTGTTAGTTGTTCTGACGATTGATTTTCTAAAAGCTACAACGAACAACCTCATGATTACTGTTACAATTAATAATTGTCTCAGTAAACCCATCAAACCTCTACATAATGCCAGCGATTTTTTGTTAAATTTGGGTTTCCAATAACGCAGCAGCAAACTCTTGTTTTTATGTCCACTATAACAGACAATCTCCTTTGCTTTTAACCGAGAGTTTAATAATTTCCTAAAATGAAAATGATTTACTTTATTTCCCTCACGGGATCAATAAAAGTATCTATCATCTATCTAAACTATGGGACAGAATTCTGGGGTCTCCCTATACCAGAGATTACGGTAGGGCTTCAGAATGGTGATTGGCTGACACCATCTGACACCCCTCTGATTGGAGAAAAAAGACGTGCTGGTCTGCTATACATACCGTACCAGGAGGAGGATTTCTTTCTATTCGAAACGTGTATTTTAAAAGTTTAATTAAGAAGTAAAAACCTTACAGCGTACACAGATTTCTAAACTGATCAGGAGGAAGAAAAATCACCCGTGTTTCGTGCATAAAAAGTGGTTATTAACTATCGAAACCTGTTTTATTTATTTTATTTTTATTTAGATTAAGAGTTCCCGTCACCCCCATTCCCATTTAAATCACAAACCCGTGTTTAATTAAATGTCTTTTAACGTAAATCATTATCTGTGTCTTATGCATAATAATGTTCACCACTCTGTCCAGCAAATTAATAATAAACTTTATTTTATATAGCGTTTTAAACGAATAAGTAATTAGCTTGCTCATAAACCTAATCACTTATTCTACATAAACACAGCATAATTGCTCTCTGAAAATGCTTTTTCTTTTTATTTAGGCTCAGATTTCAACTATAGATCGTACACTAATTACTAGCAGTAAATACTGATGTTTTGCTCCCTCTTACCACAAAAATATTAAAAATAATGTATTGTAGCTGGGATGAACTTTTTTGATAGTGTCTCTACCTGCTGCGACTCAGACACGGAATGGTTAAAGATGGCTGTTTCAGTAACCTAAAGTATATATCTAAAGTAATAATTTAACAATATATGTAAATGTTTTAAGATATGTTTATGTTGTGAATGTCTGTAGATTGTATCTTATTTTTAGTTTTTGTTTTGTTTCACATGGCCTTGCAGATCAGTCTGGCCTTGCAGGCGTACAGTCTGGGGAGATCGCCCATTTTCCATGTAAATAGTTCCCTGGTTCCGCACCCCTTGGTGTCTCTCTCATTCTCTCTGTCTCTCTCTCTGCTCGTTTTAGTATTGAATATTTATATGGAATTTTACCACTGAAGGGAAATCTTAGTAGCTGAGCATAAAAAGAATAGGAGCATACTGTAACGCATGTGAAGGCCATAAACGATATTCATTTTGGAACATAAACATACAGTATATGGCTGGTCTCGGTACTTTAAAGAAAACATACACACTAGTATTCCATTTCTCCATAAACATTTTAAGCATCGAAGTCTTTAACTAACGTGATACCGGAGTCAACAAGCATACTTTTAGAATTTGATTAAAAAAACCATTAATACTTTCGTTGGAGTTTAAATAAAGTTGATGTTTTATCTAGGGGCTGCTCGCTCGCCTGCGTCTGAAGAGACGTGAAACATGAAAACATGTCTGTCTTTCCGTAGGGGGAAGGGAATCTGATCTGCAAGGCCCTTTGGCTACAAAAGTAAAAAGAAGGCGCGAAGGCCATAATAACGACCAACCAACAAAAACAACCATATAAACATAATACCAACCAAAAACATAGATAACAACCACAATACAAAATCAAATATATCAAACCATTAAACTCTCTCAAATTCCTCCAATTATCATAATCCCGCCCCTCATGCAAAACCAAACCCTCCTCCCATCCCAGTTTATCCTCTTTATCATAAACAAAATCCACCTCGATTTTCAACATAAAGCATTACACAAAATCAATACCTCAACACTCCATACTCAACAACGATAATTCACAAACAGCCAGAACATGCAACTCCACATTCCCAAATAAACCTCATTTCAATAGCCCCGCCCCTTATGCAAAACCAACATCCCTCCCTTGTTCTCTCTCTCTGCTGGCGTTTGTAATCGTTTTTATTTTTAAATAAATTTTAGCAAAGTCATGTATTTTAAAAATCTTAAGATTTCTATATTTATGTCTTTATTTAGTGGTTTCATTAGTGACAAAGGCTAAACTTTCTTGGAAAAATGTATTTTATGTAAACCATGTTTGCTATTAATTCATTTAGGGCTAGAATATGTTCATTGTCTTCCAATGAAAGAAGGGTTCCTTTCGCCGTAGTCGGGTTGACATTAGAAGCTTGCCACGCCCGGACTGTTACACCAACGCATTAGCAAGTTAAAGCGATTTCATTGAGGAGCCTAGCTTTCTTAACTAGTAAGTACTGTACTTACTGGATTTTGGAGGGGGGAGGTGTCTTTCGCTGGAAATCTCACCCCCTTCTACTTTGAAAATACCTGTGAAACCGGTTTAATTCGCCACAGCCAGCACTCCCGCAAAAAGGGGGTTGTACTTGCAGTGTATCGGTATACAGTAGATGGGAAAGCCAGAGCCTACCGCTACACCGCCCACGTGTTATGCTCTTCGTTAATGTCTAAGCCGGAACACATCATTATATCTCATTTTGTATTTCTTAAAAAAAAAAGCGTTTGCCCAGCCTAACAGTATTGTTGTTATTGTTTTTATCCTGTAAAGCGCTTTGAGGAGCCACCTTTAAAGGCGCCATATACAATAAAGTTCATTATTATTACTGTTGTTAATTTGCTGGACAGAGAGGTGAACATTATTACGCAGAAGATGGCGATTTACGTTGCATTGTGCATTGTGCTGCTGTAATACAGTTTTAAATTATTAAAAGTCTAAACAGTATCAGCTTTATTCATGGGTTTTAAATAAAGGCGATTTAAACACGATTTAAATCAATATAAATGTTTATATTGTAACGCATAGGTGACTATTCATTGTTATTAAAATGACTTAAATTCGATCATGTTGTGATATTTAGAAATATAAATTTGTTTGGTGCGAGTGAAGTTTTATTTAATCTCTGAGCCAGGGAAATGTTTTATTTTTTCAAAGAAATGTTTGTTAAAAAAAAAAGTCATGACTCCAGCTGGATTCGAACACACAACGTGTGATGTAGGAGTCAGGAACCTAACCCACAGCGCCACATGAAGAGTGTTGAAAAAGCCCTACAAACATTATAAACAGACATCGTACAGCGTGTACTATTCTTGTGTTGCGGTACATGAATATACAGTGGTGTGAAAAAGTGTTTGCCCCCTTCCTGATTTCTTATTTTTTTGCATGTTTGTCACACTGAAATGTTTCAGATCATCAAACAAATTGAAATATTAGACAAAGATAACACAAGTAAACACAAAATGCAGTTTTTAAATGAAGGTTTTTATTATTAAGGGAAAAAAAAAATCCAAACCTACATGGCCCTGTGTGAAAAAGTGATTGCCACCCTGTTAAAACATAAATCAATTGTGGTTTATCACATCTTTGGAAAGCTGGGTTCAATTTATCTAGCAACACCAAGGCCTGATTACTGCCACACCTGTTCTCAATCAAGAAATCACTTAAATAGGACCTGCCTGACAAAGTGAAGTAGACCAAAAGATCCTCAAAAGCTAGATATCATGCTGCGATCCAAAGAAATTCAGGAACAAATGAGAAACAGAGTAATTGAGATTTATCAGTCTGGAAAAGGTTATAAAGCCATTTCTAAAGCTTTGGGACTCCAGCGAACCACAGTGAGAGCCATTATCCACAAATGGCGAAAACATGGAACAGTGGTGAACCTTTCCAGGAGTGGCCGGCCGACCAAAATTATCCCAAGAGCGCAGCGACGACTCATCCAAGAGGTCACAAAAAACACCACAACAACATCCAAAGAACTGCAGGCTTCACTTGCCTCAGTTAAGGTCAGTGTTCATGACTCCACCATAAGAAAGAGACTGGGCAAAAATGGCCTGCATGGCAGAGTTCCAAGACGAAAACCACTGCTGAGCAAAAAGAACATAAAGGCTTGTCTCAGTTTTGCCAGAAAACATCTTGATGATCCCCAAGACTTTTGGGAAAATACTCTGTGGACTGACGAGACAAAAGTTGAACTTTTTGGAAGGTGTGTGTCCCATTACATGTGGTGTAAAAGTAACACAGCATTTCAGAAAAGGAACATCATACCAACAGTAAAATATGGTGGTGGTAGTGTGATGGTCTGGGGCTGTTTTGCTGCTTCAGGACCTGGAAGACTTGCTGTGGTAAATGGAACCATGAATTCTGCTGTCTACCAAAATATCCTGAAGGAGAATGTCCGGCCATCTGTTCGTGACCTCAAGCTGAAGCGCACTTGGGTTCTGCAGCAGGACAATGATCCAAAACACACCAGCAAGTCCACCTCTGAATGGCTTAAGAAAAACAAAATTAAGACTTTGGAGTGGCCTAGTCAAAGTCCTGACCTGAATCCGATTGAGATGTTGTGGCATGACCTTAAAAAAGCGGTTAAGGCTCGAAAACCCTCCAATGTGGCTGAATTACAACAATTCTGCAAAGATGAGTGGGCCAAAATTCCTCCACAGTGCTGTAAAAGACTCATTGCCAGTTATCACAAACGCTTGATTGCAGTTGTTGCTGCTAAGGGTGGCCCAACCAGTTATTAGGTTTAGGAGGCAATCACTTTTTCACACAGGGCCATGTAGGTTTGGATTTTTTTTCCCCTTAATAAAATAAAACCTTCATTTAAAAACTGTATTTTGTGTTTATTTCTGTTATCTTTGTCTAATATTTCAATTTGTTTGATGATCTGAAACATTTCAGTGTGACAAACATGCAAAAAAATAAGAAATCAGGAAGGGGGGAAACACTTTTTCACACCACTGTAATTATATCGTTATTAATTTCTTTAGATACGCAAATCCATATTATATTTCCTTTTAATCAAATTCTAAAAGTATGCTTGTTGACTCCGGTATCATGTTAAAGACTTCGATGCTTAAAATGTTTAGGGAGAAATGGAATACTGGTGTGTATTTTTTCTTTAAAGTACCGAGACCAGCCATACAGTATACTGTATGTTTATGTTCCAAAATTAATATTGTTTATGGCCTTCACACACGTTACAGTATGATCCTATTCTTTTTATGCTCAGCTACTAAGATTTCCCTTCAGTGGTAAAATTCCATATAAATATTCAATACTTAAACGGGCACAGTAAAGACATTAAATATACATATACATACTGTATACAGTACAGTTTGCATACAGTAATATGTTTATGTTCCTAATTCAATCTCTTTTATGAGCATGTGAAAGGCATGGTGAATCGGAGATTCTCAAAAATTACTGTACTTTGCATGATTGGAAACAAATGCGTGATTGCGAAATGCTGTGGTGTTACTTTTACAAAGACGGTCAATGAAAAAAAGAATGTGGACCAGGGCAATACTTTGAGTTTACAGCTTGTCCAAGGTCATTCATTATCAATACTATTAGTAATATCTTCGTTAAAGACTTTGATGGCGACAGCTCAAACATGAGAGGTTGAGCTTTATTAGCTCCACCTTGCGGAAATTCCGGATACAATTATTTTGCTTGCGGTACTATAGGAGAATTTACGGTAACTCGCGGTAGACTGTGTAAAGCGCACTGCAAAATAATGCGGTATCGCCCGCTTGTTTTGAATTGCTGCATCTGTATATGTTCTTTTTCTGTTTTAGTTTAATGAGATGAATAGAAAGTCAAATCAGTCAGGATCTTGGACTAAAGATCCTGACTGTGAGCAATAAAGTGCGTTGATTAAAACATTTCGCATTTCACATTTCACTCATATAAATACTTAGCACAGCACCCCTCCCTGCAGACAATCTTTGAAAAATCCCTAATCAAACAGGCAGGAAAAATTATACCAGATCCTTCCCACATCCTCAACTTTGAATATCAACTTCTTCCTTCTGGCAAACGTTTTAGGGTTCCCAAATGTAAGTCAAACAGATACAAACATTCCTTTGTTCCACTATTCATTAAAGCTGTCAATGCAAATGTCAAGGATAAACACAATTTTGACTCTTACAACCCACTTGAGTGCAATATGTTTTTGTGATGTGTTATAAATGTTACATGTTGTTATGTGTTATACTGTACATGTGCAACAGAATGATGTGCAATGTTTTTATTATTTTTTTGTAATAGTATAATGTGCAATGTTTTACTTCTCTTTTTATGCATTCTATTCTATTTAAAATGTACAGGAGTGCTGGGAGTCCATAAAAAATGTCCCTCAGGGGACAATAAAATCTTATCTTATAACAAGGTAATCTCCATCTAGACAGTATACATTAGTAAACAGCAAAGTCAGCCACTGGCTCACTTAAAGGTGTAACACATCTGTCTTCACCATCATGAACAGTTTCAACATATTGATAAGCTGTTCTCTAGTTACTGGCAATTATAAAAATAACCTTTCTTCCCTTCTTTGTTTAACGTTGCTAAAATGTGCATTAAGGTAAAAGAAAGACTATTTTAATGCAGATGTAAACCTGAAAGATGCACATCGCATTCACAACCAACTATAATAAACTATTTTTGTATATTCAACTAAGTAATTTTGTTTTTGTAAAATATCAATACTTAATTTTTAAAATTAATTTAATATTTAACATACTTTAAAATACAGTATTTAATTAATAAAAGTCACAACACTACACAACTATAATTCTTTGGTTGGAAAATAATTTTTCCAGGGGGTTGAGCATTCGCTGGGATTTGAATCTAGGCATTTTCTGGTGACAGCCCAAATGCTTTCACACCACGTTAAGCATTCACTGCACCACCTGGCGGTTTTACAATATAGTGCAGACCCACAGCAGAATATTTCTAAAAAGTCTCAGTGCATGGGAGTGGGGTGTGTTGTACACACTGTGAACTGCTGCATTATGAAGCACACATTCTGAATGGTCTAAATCGGTAAATACCTCTCTATACACAGTAGCTTCTCTTTTTTTGGCATGGAACAGGTTTTAAACAGGAGTTTCACTGACAGAGTTGCAAGGCCTATCTGATTTGAATGTCACAAAGTTACTGTTAGAACTTCAAATAAGTTCTTATTGTTTAATTATAATAAGTTATAACTTCATGTTTCATCACTATTGGTTACGGCTTTGGTTTGACTTTTTTCTTTTTGTTAAAATCTGTTACCGTGCTACATAGGAACAAGCTGAACAGCTGAACACAGAATCAGTCAGAACTCCATCCAGTGATGTCACCAGACATGCCCATCTTCTAACAGTGGCTTTTGGGAGTATTCAGAGAGAATTTGAAAATATATAAGGCTAATTGTTACCATGCCATGTGTCTAACAGTAGAATTCTGTGCTGCTATGTGAAATACCTGGGTTTGATTCCTGGCCACTGCCAAGCCCATGATAATCTTTCAAGAAATAATCTTTCTCCAGAAATTTTAATTTTTATACATTATAGATGTTTTTATTAATTTGATATATAACAATATGTAAAATATGAAATTCATAAAAGTAGGGCTGGTTCACAGAGCAAAATTACTCAGCCAGATTAATATAAAATAGTTATAGCATGTTGTTATAGCATGTAGAATGTTAAAGCTTGTGAATCTATAGTGTTTTCTAAGTTTATCTAGGCATTAAAATAATTTATATTTTTTCTTAATGATAATTTATGAAAAAAGATCATTTTAATTTTACACTTTAGTAGTACCTAGAGCAAACCTATGCAAACATGAGAAGAACATGCAAACTCCACACAAATAGCAGCCCAGGTGAACCCAAGGCATTTCTTTAAAGTTGGTATTGATACAAGGTACAAGGCTTGTACCTGCCTTGTACCAAATCCCAGACCAGGGATTTGGGTAGGCAGTTATGGAAAGGTATGACATTATTTCTCAATTTCTATATACATATAGGCAAAGACACTACTACTGAACCAAAGCATCACCTGGTTTGTTGTTTTGATTAAACTACAAGTATTTCATTTTCCATTCCAACAATCACAAAATGTAAACAACCCCATCAAAAGTCTCCAAAATAACAACAACAAGTGACCAAGTTAAAATAATTTGATGCAGATGTTAATGAATAAATTGGAATAAATTACCACTAAAAGCTCTATAAAATATTATATTTAAATTAATAAATCAATATTGTTAATTATGTTCAGAAATGTATTTTTATTTTCAGCTACTAAAGTTTCCCTTTAGTTACATTCCATATTAATATTCCATATTACGTGTATTTAAAGACTATGACAGTAAAGTGAATGAAGCTAGTGTTTTCATTAACATCTAAAGCACCACAAGTAGTGTACCACTTATTGATCTTCTTTGGCTAGTCAAGATTCTTTGAGCAGTGTACCACTGTATGGTGACGTCTTTTGTTGTTTTTCAGTTGAAGTGTTCCAATTCCCTCCCACAGTCCAATGACAATGAATACTGGTAGATGAACTGGCTTCTGGGAAAATTGGTCCTGGTATGAGTATGTATCTATGTTTGTGTGAGATGTGCATCTCCTCCACGGTGAAACCTGCCTTGTTCCTGTTGCTTGCCAACAGCAAAACTGAAGTGGATGAAGCGGTTAGAAAATGGATGAACGGATGTATACATACCTATTTATCAAAGTTCTGCTATCTTTCAGGTGCAATATTTCAGACTACAGTGAATGGAATTGGTTTTACTTACTGATGAAGTTAGCTTGGCCAGTACAGATAGTGTACTGTAGTTCATATGAACTGACACTGAATTCATCTTCAGAAGTCCAGTGGACTGTGATGGTGTCATGGGAGGCTGTACAGAGCTCTTCTCGAATAGAGGGAGGGTTAGGTGCTTCACAGAAAAAAGACTGAATTTTAGTAACAAACTGTGTAAAAGGAAGAAGACATTTTAGTTGTTCATAGAACCACAATATATAGAACTTATTCTCCTTTTGTTTTCCTTAGTAAGAATTTAGTAAGAAAGAAACTATCATTAAATTGATTTTGTGTGTACACAATAACAATTTTCCATGTCACACTCTACTTCTTTTAAATCTCAACAGCATCCCTTTTCCTATTAAAAATAAACACAAAATGCAAATCTCAAGAGGAAATATAGGACCCAAGGTAAGACTGGTGTTTATTGCATTCATGTAATGTCAATATAATGCAAGAGAGAACACATCAGACCTTGCTCTTTTAGCATATGGACTAATACAGTCTATAGTTATATCCAAAAATATGTCATTTTTTAACAAAGCCATTTGAGTAAAGAGTCACAACACTTTATATAAGTTTCTATTATATCTATTTTGAAGACAAAACTAGTTGGAAAATGTATTTTTACATTTTATATTATACAGAAATACTTATTATAATGACTAAATAAGTCCATCCTAATTTAAACCAAGATCTCAAATGTAATCAACACATTTACATTGCTAATGTAATAGAAAATGAAGCAGGACAGTTTTAAATGATGTAATATTCACTGACATATAAACTTATTTAACATACCTGTTAAGTAATCTAGCCCTCCTAGAAGTTTCTTTTCTCTGGAAAAATCGAGAGCGAAGTTGTCAAAGGCCTCATTCAGATTGACATCTGGTATCAAGACCTGAGAGGATGCTGTTGCCATGGCAACTCTGGATGGAGAAATAATAATCCAATGTAGATGTCACAAACATCACAAACTTCAACAGGTGATTGAATCCATTCAGCCATGTACTATTAGAAAGGCCAGTGTGACCTAATACTAGATATAGACAAGATCCATTTAATTTTTACAGAAAAGTCTGGTTTTACAGATAGCCTACCTCTCTACAGATCTAAGAGTCTGGAGCACAGCAGGTACTGACATTCCAGACATTTTCCAAATTGTTTTCCAAATCCAAATTGTTAGTGAAAATCTCCTTTACAGAATAATATGCCACTCTATTATTTTAACAGTACTTCTGTCTAGTAGATCATTTTATTGAAGTTTTTATTTTCAAAGCAGTCATTTGTACTCATATTTGTTAGACTGTTAGACACTAATCTCCCAGGCTGCTAGATCAATATCTCAAAGTCAAATCAAAATCTCCTTGGTTTGGGCTAAATGTTGTTTTCTTACTTTTACTTTAACTGCAATGATTTTCTTATATTGTTCAGTTATAATAGGCATCCAACACCTCTTTCAGCTCTAAAATTCCTCTGTACGTCAAATCTTATACCCATTTTAGTCCCAGTAGTTTGTTGAAGAGGGGTTAGAAGTACAACTAAGAAGCAGTGAAACAGTATTGATAGACAAAAAATCAATAATTTAGTTTACCCTTAATACACTGGTATGAATTTCATTCCAAAATTAAAAAATAATGAACCAATTTCTTCCATAAAGTTTTCAAAGACTGGCAAATGATCTGTTGAGTAAAAACATCAGAAAATATTATATATAACATTCTAACACCTCAATGAAAAGGGAAATTTAGTATGATTCATAAAAGAGTAGGCCCTGCCTACTCTCACACACATGCAAGCATAGCCTTCAACATATACACAGATACACAAATCATCAAAATTTTGACAGTCCTGTGTATTCACAGAGAGCTGTACAAGAACGCAAACTGTACAGACTCACAAATTATTTTGACAAAATACTAAATTATCAGTTAAAAGGGCCTGATCTTTTATAAAATCATCTTACACATAATAAAATTATCACACATAATTTCTTTTTCATCAGGTCAGCTTTCTAGATTTTGTTGTATACTATCTTTGTGTGGTAAAGTTCAAACATTTGTTGGGCACAAAGCTGGTTCATCAGAACGTTTTGCCCAAGAAGATGGTTTTCCCCATGCTTTTTCAAGCTGTGTTCTTTCAAACTTCTTTTTCTGCATGAGCACAGATTGCAGTCCAGTTTTGATTCGTCAAACTGGGCAAAAAATGCCCTCCCTTGAGGCATACTGGAATATCTGCCATATCCCAGACCAGCTCCAGCTGTGCATTCTTCTTAGCAGTCCTTGTACCATGTGCTCCACTGAAATTGCAATGCTCTCCGGGAAAAGTATAAATGGATTGACCAGGAATACTTCTATGATGTAATGGAAAAGTCAATGATACTACTTCATAGATTAACTGGTTCACTCGCCTCCTCATGGTCAATATTTTATGGTCAGTTTCCTTCTTATGCTGCTTGTAGTCTTCAATGCATTTGGGATTATGAATCACTCTGTAGCCTGTAAGAATTTCTTGGTGATAACAGTGTTGTCATGAACACTAGGCAAAACCATCACTTTTCCTGCATGTTTAAAAGATGTTGTCAGCAGTGTGCCTTTCTCAAAGAAAGTGGGTGGATAACCTGGCTTCACTCTGAGCTGTGTTGGCTGGGGAAGTATTCTTCTGTTTTTGCAGTACTGTACGTTTTTTTACATTACTGCATGCATCTCTGTTCCTCTTGTGCAGGGTCTTGATTAGTGAGCAGATACACCGATCATCAAACATTTGACAGGTGCCACACTCTCTTTCCCAGGCAAGGGCTATATCTGGGAGTCCACCCGCCACCCCTTTCCCCTAAGTCATAGGCTGACATCATCCTTTGTGCGCAAGCACGTTTCTTGCTGTGTTAAGGTGCAACACGCCTAGACACTAGAGTTCAAATGGGTCTGTTATGGTCCTAAGCTATTATGGGGAACTACGGCAGTGCGCAGGGCCTGGGTGCAAAACTGAGCTGCTGAGAGATGTGCGAGTGGCTGTCTGAGCAGTACGCTTACACGGTGCACAAACCAGCCCGGGGAGGCCTAGTGTTAGAGGAAAAAAATAAAGAGGCCTAAATGCCTCACAGGTTTGATTCTCACATCTGGCATTTCAGGCACCAGAGAGGTGTTTCAAGCACCACTTAAAAAATTGTGCAGTATATAGTGCTTTGTACTCTAAAACTAGATTTGATGAGGGGAGCCAGTCACTCATGCTCACAAGAAAACATTTTGGGTGGGGGTAAAGAACATTCTCAAGACAACAGAGATAAAAATTGGTCTTTTTATTTGTATCTGAGAAATTTAACATTTCACAGTTACAACCTGAATCCCTGTGACAAAATTCATTAATGACACAGGTTACAAAGGACACAAGAGACATAAAGTTCTGAACACTCCATCACCCAACTTTTCAATGTTGGTGCTGAAAATGAGATTGTTAGAGGTGGCTACTATTCTGACACTGGTTAAAAAATCTGCAGTGTCCTGCAGAGCATTCATAATGCCCTTTTGCATTCCAACTCTATATCCGTAAACACAGAGCTGTGCTATTCTGTCTAGCAACATAAAGAAATTAGTTAAGACATTAGAGTAACCAGGGGTATGGTGTTGTTGCAGGTGCTATGCAAAACATATTGTACTTTGGAACAGCCCCTGGCAACAGTGCTGGACTTTATTTTCTGATCTGAAAAGATCAGATTTGTAATGCTGCCATTCATGCTCTCTAAAGACATCTCAAACCCTTTTACAATTTAAGCACATCTACATTATTTTTTGGAACTGCAATTATAATTTATTAGAAAGAATTATGTAAAGCACCCTTTCTATAAATGCCTTTGTATATGTGCGGAATTCTTCATCTTTGGGTTTGTGGCTGATTCATATCTGTGAAGAAACAAAATTAAAGTGACGTTGATAATTACAATGTAACATTCTCTTTTTCTATAAGTTCTGACTATAAAAAAAGTATTTCTAAGGGTTCCTTTATGCAATATCAAAAGACATTCGATATATTTTGGGGTTCACAGCCTTGAGCACTGTATGTGCAATGGTGAGGTACTGGCTCATCTTTAATTTTTTTCACCAGTTCATTTATTTATTGCTTGGTGTCCGGGGTAATATCATAAGGGCCCTGGAGTCAGGTGACATACAGTACCGCTCCCAAAAGTCTGAACATGCTTAGAGAATTATAAATCTGATGAGTAGCACCTGACACACTGACACCTGTGGTTGACCCATCGGATGTTCTAACTAGTTACAAGTTAACAATAAGAGAAGGTAAAGCTTTCCATTTTTTGGTCTCTGTTCTTCACAAAATGATTGAGGATCACTCGACATCAACATGACTCAACCACAGAGGAAGTGTGCACAATGCAGGGTCCTGATTCAGACTGTAGCATCTATTGGGCCTCTCACTCCCCACCGGCATGCCCTCCTCTTACGGGTGCTAAGGTGACTGGCTGATAATGGGCCATTTTTCAGCCCCACAACCTCCCCCCATGTTTCTCTTACCTCTCAGACTGAAAAAAGATTATTATGTTAAAAAAAACCTACTATGAAAGTTTAAAGAAAATATACATCTCATCATAATAATTTAAACAAAATCAGAGAGTTCAAACATCAATTTTTAAAAGTCCAAGATGACATGTATAATATGCAATGAGTCATACTATTAAAAGCAATGGGAAATGGTTTAAAGCACTGAAAAGCTATTAAAACAAAACCAGCATCCAACACACACTTTTTTTTTTACTTTTTAAAAATGATATAATAAAGATGTAAATCTGCTCTTTATCGTTGGAAATAGTTTCTTTAATAAAAATAATAAAATTTTGATGCATTTTATTATAATGACCGAAGCTGCCAAGGACAACCAAGGTCGTTTGGCTGGAGATGATAATAGCCACATTTTTTCTTCCTTAGAGTCGGATTTTTAGTTTCTACCCCCTCCCAGCTCACACCCCTGCCATCTCAACAATCGCAAGACCACTCACAATCTCTGCACATTTACCTTCATCATCAATTCTCTCACAAAATGAGTGTTAAATATGAAAAAAGATTTTAGAATTAAAGATATCCCTTAGAAAACATTCTTCAGTATTCAGTTGTTATATGGAAGAAGGCAGACTGTATAAATGCCATTCACAATGAAACGTAAGTGTTTGGAAATGGTCTTTAGCTACTAGTGATCAAAACATTATTCCCAAGAATGTTTTAAACACATCTGTTAAGGCCTGAATCAGACCTGCGTTACACACTGGCACATTCGGTTATCAAAGTTGTAATCAAAGCTGTGATAAGTGATGGTCTTTAAAGGGACAAAAAAATGTGACCAAATGTACCCATTCATTCAAACCAATGGGGGATGTACACGTGTCTTCTGTTAAAGTCTAATTGCACCACTTTAGTACAGCTGTGAGATTTTTAGCCACCTGAAAAGCATTGGGTAATGAAAATATAGCTTGTATTTCACAGCATTGTAGTGATTGAAATTAACTTTTTTATTTACTCCAACAAATTAAAATGGGAGCCCAAGGTACACAATTGCATAATTAGAAAATAAAGGCACATTTTGAGCGGGTCCATTATAAATTGAATGCATTTTTCAATTGGCTCAATTGGATGTAAATGAGCAGCCTCTGGATGCTTTCCAACTCCAAAGGAATATGGCAAGTCATAAGTCATGTGAAATTGTTGAAGAAGGCTTCGACCAGGACAAAGATTTCCAAACTCCGGTGAGCATGCATAATTCTATTTTTTTTAACAGAGTCTCTCCTTTGGCGAGACCATCACATGATTAATTATGTGCTTTACAGTGCAGCCTTCATCAGGAGCAGCCTCAAACACTGTTGTGAGTGACACTGGGAACAAAAGGACACAATCCGTGCTCAAGTCAGATAAAAGTAAGTTTCACTGAGAATGATGTCATCCTATGACGTAGGGGAGAGGGGCGGATGGACTCCCCAATATAGGCCAAAAAATGGGGTGTCGCACCTGTCAATGGTTTAATGTCTTGTAGAGAGCTGTCAGCGTATACAACATAACCCTTGTCTAGCAAGCAAGCCTCGCTTTTTTAAGTGAACTGCAACACTTTGCCCTTTGCCCACATCTCTGCTGTAACGGTGTACACATCTGATAAAAGAATCATTAGATGTAGTATCATTGAGGATAAAATTCTTGATTCCAAATCTGATTCAGTTGCTTGGAACATACAGATGGTAAAACAGCAGTGATGTGAAGGCATCACCTTCTAACCTTTCTGAGAAGGGGTGGAAAAAAGGAAACATTTTTAAAAAATCTTCAATAAATAATATAATAATTACAGATACTAATGTACTATAAAGCCAGAAATATAGAAATACAACCATCCAAACAAACATTAAACCAATATCACTTGTTTTTGTGTCAAAAACATTTACAGCATGTCAGCGGGTGAATGTCAATTCAATATGTTGTCTTTCAATGCAACTGAAGCAGAGAAAATAGCTAGCTGTGGCTCCATGCACCTTCTGTAACTTTTCAAAGGGGTCTCACAATGTAAGTGTACTAAGAAGATGAAAGTGTAGGGGTTTTATGCATTTACTGGGACAATTATTAATTGTAGCGAAAGTCACAAAATGATTCTTTGATGGCTATTAGAAAACCGACCTTGCGGGATAACTCAGCAACGCACACACACAGATACTAATACACGGCAATACATTTATTAATACATATAATGTGCATATAAATATAACAGATCTTAAGAGTGAGGGTTTGCAGAATACAAACGGTATATATTCAATCACGAAGAGTTACAAACCAAGAGGGACATACATTCAGTATACCATTCATCTATACCGTTTCGTAAATGAACTTTGATTACAACTTCTACACTAGATACTCAAAGGCAAGTACATCACTCATAGGAATTAAATTGATATCAACTGGGGTTGAGGTAACAATTGAATTCTCGAGCTGTAATGCAGAATGTTGAATACTCATCCAATCTCTGTGGATTCAGATCTCCCTCAGACACAAGGGAACAGCAGCAGTCCAATCGGCGTCCTCTGGCCCGGTGCCAGGCAGTGCTGGTCTAGCGTGAGGTGTGAGAGAAGGAGGGAGAGATTCCTGCTGCGACAAGCTGGCAGTGGGCTCTCTGAAGACCGGCTAGTCAATCCTGGCTTAAATAGCAGAGATGCGGGTCCTAGCAGAGCTGCGGGTCCAAGCAAGTCACACTCTTTAGACGGGAAGAAGACCGGTTCATTCCCGATGTAGCGCTAGTCCTGAATACTGAGATTCAGTTGTCGACAGTTCTGATCGTAGTTCACTCGTTGATCAGGCAAGCATTCGCGGTGGGGTACCGGGGGTTCACGAGGCTTGCTTCTGAGCTAACCTCGGGTGGATCCTTTGGTTACGCGCGGGCGACCTCCGTCCTCGACTCTTAGAACAAAGTAAAGTCCTGGCACTCGGCCGTTACGTGATTGTCCGAGATGAGTCTGAGAATGTCCTGGAGGAGCCCCTTCTGGGCCCGTGTTGCCTGTTTTATCTGGAGGAACCACGTTCGTTCATTGATTGAATGTTTTGCGGGCATTTGAGACCCACGTGGGGTTACCTGCCCTACCAGTTCCTGATTGGCTGATCGAGGAAGAGGATGAGTAACCATGCTCTCTGACATTAGGGTTGTAAACAACCTGGGATGAGACTCTCCCAAGGAATCTCCCAGACAGTAAGGTGCCAGAGATGACCATTTATTAGGGTGGCTGGAGAATCTCAGCCATGGGTGTTGTTCCTTATCAGGAAACTATCAGCTAGAAAAACACCTTCAATCTGAACCAAATGGAATGGCCTCTCTGTGTCCAGCACCAGTGAGATGAGGAAGAGAGGGACTGGCAAGGGAGCACCAAACTTAATTCCTGTATTTTTAATAAGCTTTGCTGCTACAACAGTAAAAATATTCAATCAGATACAGATGCAGCCATTCAAAATGCCCGGGCGATACCGCATTATTTTGCGGTACGCTGTACGCAGTCTACCGCAAGCTACCGGTAAATACCGCAAGTTACCGGTAAATACCGCGAGTTACCGTAAATTCTCCTATAATACGACAAGCAAAATAGTATCCGGAATTTCCGCAAGGTGGAGCTAATAAAGCTCAACCTCTCATGTTTGAGCTGTGGCCATCAAAGTCTTTAACGAAGATATTACTAATAGTATTAATAATGAATGACCTTGGACAAGCTGTAAGTGTAAACTCAAAGTATTGCCCTGGTCAACATTCTTTTTTTCATTGACCGTCTTTGTAAAAGTAACACCACAGCATTTCGCAATCACGCATTTGTTTCCAATCATGCAAAGTACAGTGATTCACCATGCCTTTCACATGCTCATAAAACAGATTGATTTAGGAACATAAACATATTACTGTATGCAAACTGTACTGTATACAGTATGTATATGTATATTTAATGTCTTAACTGTGCCCGTTTAAGTATTGAATATTCATATCTAATTTTACCACTGAAGGGAAATCTTAGTAGCTGAGCATAAAAAGAATAGGAGCATACTGCAACGCGTGTGAAGGCCATAAACGATATTAATTTTGGAACATAAACATACAGTATATGGCTGGTCTCGGTACTTTAAAGAAAACATACACGAAACATGGTTTCATTATGACCAGAATCGGTCTTGAGATATTTTTAACTTGATTTACAGTATTTGAGAGGTATGTCTTAACACCGATACTACAGTGCTTAAGTACTGCTCACGTATATGTTTCTAGGTTTATATTATGCATTTCATACGGTCAAATTACTTTTGAGCAACTAATAAGAAGCGCGAAACGGTATGCGTTTTACTTTCGTTTTGTGCTGGGACCCGTGGATTGATTAGAGATATCAAGTACATACAAGTCATTTTTTAAATGTTGTAGTTCGTCTTGAAAAAATGTTACGAGTACATCATCTATCAACAATTACACAGGTTCTGTTTTCATATTGCGGATTTTGGTTACGTAATATTATTTTCTAGATTTCACGTTGTGAATATATGATTTGGGCAAACAGAGCCGCAAAGAAGTACATTATGGGTTGTTGTTTTTTTTTTTGCAGTTTTATCTAGAACAAGCGATGCTTAAACCTTTGTCTGATTCTTGTGAAACTATCCACACGACAGTTACAGTACCTAGGAGTTGACTTCAGTGATGTCACTGTTGGGATGTTTCTAAAAATCCATCCTCTGTAAAACGTCTTCTCTAGTTGTCCTGCATATGTATTCGCTAATGAAGCTGTGTGTTCTGAGCCTGGATCTCTACATTTCTGTATGAACCAGCTTAGAGGGCTAAAGACAGCTTGTGTTTAAATTGAGTGTAAGGCAATTTATGCTTCTAAAGTCATGGTCAGCATTTATTATTGTACTGTGCTGTAAACTTGTTCTGTGCCAAGTCACATTATTTTATAGCGTTTTTATAGCGTTATCAAATCCGGTGGCGCTGTGTGTTAGTTTCCTGACTCCCATGTCACATGGTCTGTGATTGAAACCTGTGAAACCGGTTTAATTCGTCACAGCCAGCACTCCGGTTGTAAAGTAGAAGCAGGCGAGATTTCCAGCAAAAGACACGTAGGCTCTGAATGGGTTCAATTATGATTTGGGCTTGATTAAGGTCGCTGCCTTTCATCTAAAACCCTACTTGAATCCTTCTAAACTAAAAATCAGTGTTAGTGAGTTCTAAATAAAGAGGTATCCAGGTAACAGTGAAACGGGGGGACAGTCTGGGGAGATCGCCCGTTTTCCATGTAAATAGTTCCCTGGTTCCGCACCCCTTGGTGTTTCTCTCGCTCTCTCTCGGGTCACCTGATCATTAGCTCGAAAGATTTGAGTGCTTTGTGTATATTCTAATGGTAGTGGGGGCAGGGTGTGTGGGAACAGGTTTGGTTGAAATTGCATTGGAGATCTATGTTCTTCACACCTGAAACATTTTCTCTGAAAGCATTTTCTTCGCAGTTTAACCGATCTTGTTACAGCATGTTACAGTTTACTATTATTAACCATATTAATTTTAAGTGCTTAATGTAAAATCTTGTAAAAATATATTTTCATTGTTCAAATATACATTAAGTCTGGCTATCATATAATAAGTTAAATACAAAACTAAAGAAAAAATAGGGTTAAATATAATTCAAAATATTTTGCTAACAATGTTAACTGTTTATGAATAATAAAATGTATTAACTAAGGAGTAGGATGGCACAGTTGTTAGTATGTTTTTTGTTTTGTTTCTTTTTCATAAATACAACAGTAGTACCTGATGTCTCAGTGGCTTTCAAAATTAAATTATGCATGCAAACCTGTGAACTAGAAAGATAACTAAGATATCCATCCATTTATAATGGTGGCAAAGTGGTTAGCATTGCTATCTTGCAGCACTGGGGTCCTAGGTTCAATTCCTGCCATCCTGTGTGTGTGGGGTTTACATGTTCTCTCTGGGTTACATGGTTTTTCTCCATATGTGTGATATGACTCCCTCTCGCACTCCAAAACATACTGGTAAGTTAATTGGTTTATGGGAAAACTGGCCCTGGTGAGTGTGTGTTTGTGTCTGTCTGTCCTGTGATGGACTGGCGCTATGTCCAGGGTGTATTCTGCCTTGTGTCCGTTGCTTACTGGGATAGGCTCCAAATCCTCTGTACTGGATAAAGAGATTAGAAATGGAAGTAAAGGCACTGTGTGGATGGAACTATACACAGTGTTAGAAACCCACTATGAAATGGCAGCATCTCACTGAGAATAAAATATTTTATAGTGCTGGCTTATGGAAACAGCCTTTCCACCTCTCTTGCACATCAGTATCCATACCTAGTTATTTAAACAAATTGCCTCTAATTATAAACATCTTAATATGCTGGTTCTGTGGATCCGCATCAGCTATGTTTGCCCATTCCTTCAATTCATGTGCATCCAACACACAGTTCAATGCCAGCAACTACACATAATCTAAAATACAATCCTTATTTCAGTATCTATGTAAACATATAGTCTGTTAACTTCATCATCTTCATCAAAAGTATGCCTAACCCCATTAGGAAGTGTTCTTGTTATAAGTGTATTCCTCAGCTTTCCCCAAATTATCTTCTTCTTGCCAACATCTCTAGTCTTTTATCCTGCAATAACTCAGCCAACACTTAAATCTCCAAAAGCTACTTGTGTTAATTTCTTTAAATCACAAATATCATGTGTAAATACTGGCCATGTAATACTCTGCATTGTGGAATAATAGTTTATTTTAAAGGGAACTAGAGAAACTAAGAACTAGAGAAATCAAGAAAGGCTTTTTTTCTAGAATTAATAAATGCACATCCTGTTCACTGGGGAAATTAAATCCACACTGAGCAATCTTCAATATGTTCAGAATATGACAGCAAGAATCCTATCAGGGATGCATTACACCTGTTTTCAAGTCCTTGCACTGGTTACCTATCAGATTTCGAGTCAACTTCAAAATCCTTATCCTCCTTATATACTGTCCTACAACTGTTATTATTGATCACCGAATTATTGTACTTGACATGACTTCATTCAGCCTTTCCTGAACGTCTATGACAGGCAGAGAGAGTGCTGTTTCTGGTGCGATCTTTTGCAGCTGACATTTCACTGTTTTAAACGAACAAGAAATTAGATTGCTCATAAATCACTTATTCTATATAAACACAGCGTAATTGCCCTCCGAAAATCCTCTTTTTCTTGTTCGTTTTAGAGACCTTGATCGAAACTGATTTTAGATGTCAGAAAGGATTTATTTTCTCTGTATTTCCTACATTGCTTTGTCGAGATTTTAACTTTATATCTAACTTTATATCTAGGCTCATATTTCAACTATAAATCGTACAGTAATTAATAGCAGTAAATACTGATGTTTTGCGCCCTCCTACCACAAAAATATATGTTTTGTAGTTGGGATTAACTTTATTTCGTACGCGTAGCTACTCCGATTCGGACACCGAACAGTTAAAGATGGCGGCAAATCAGACACCCAGAGGGGGGGGGGGGGGCGTCTTCTCGCCTCCATAACTAAAATGCCAAATAGGAGTGGCTTAAGCGACATACACAGTCGTGTAACTGACAGTTTGAGGTAGCCTATCGTGTAAATTTCGCTTTGTTGCTGATAGGTTAAGCTTTCGAAACTCTGCCCCAAAGTCATGTGACTGATTTTTCGCCCTGTTTCGTTGGTTAAACGCAATGATCACAAGCACCACCATGGTAACTGGGATGTGTAGTTTTTAATTCCGTTTGAATTATAACTGTACGTACTGTCTTCATATTTGGCCAGGGCTTTAAAGAGAAGGCGCGCCAAAAAATATCGGTGCCGTCGTCTCCGCTTTAAAGGTACCCCCGCGCTGGAAGAATTTGACCTCAGAACGTTTGCCCAGCGTAGTTACTGTATAGTGGACATTAAAACAAGAGTTCGCTGGCATTATATCCTAGACACAGACCGGCGCCAGACCGGTAAATGCTTGATGAACTACGGATTGGACAGTTTCCAAGTGCTTGTACAATCAATGGAAATGTTCAAATAAATGTGCAAAAGAAATAAATAAAATAATCATTTATTTCTTTATCATATTGGCTAGCTAATGTCCTCTCTTTGCTAGTTAGTGGCTGTGTTTCTGCGTTGGGTAGCAACGGGTGACTGTTCTCAGGCGGAAGATGTAAACAATAATTAAATGTGATAAAGTATAGTTTGGATGTTTATACATTCATGTTAATCGTATTCTTGATTTATTTCAATAAGTGTTCATGTTTCATTTGCTAACTTAGAGCATATTGTGCAATGAAGAATAAAATAGCTGCATGACAAGTGACTTACTTCTCTCAGTGGAAATTAAAAGGTAGCCTGATAAATTATAAGACAGTAAGAAAGGTTCCAATCAGGAGGAGACAATTCTTTCCATTTTTTTTGTTTGATTGCTGGTAGCAAACTGATCTGAGGATCTACTCCAGCTCTTTCTCTTTTTATCATACAGTAAATTTTATTTTCTTGCTTTCTGAAACACAATATAACAAAAAATAACCTCACAAACTCAAAGAAAAAATCCTTGCTCCCCCCCCTCCCCTTGGCAGTACTTCCTCCCATGCTTTTAACTAAGGGCATCTAAAATACTGTCAAACAGCTACAATGGTATCTCTGTACAAGGCTTTGACTGTGTCAATCACAGCACCTACCGTTCCCTTACCAGCAACAACATGGATTCTAACACTCAGACATTAAAAAAAGTCAGGCCAAGAGAGAAAATACCGAGCTTTACAACATGCGGTACCAGTAACATTTTACCCACAGTAGACTCACCAACCAGATGTGTTTCAGTTTCTGTGATAAGCCTAGATTAATCATATCCTCTCCTCTAGTAGGAGCACCAAGTGTAAACATGTAACGTCCCTATTAAAAATAATGGCAAAACAGAAGTTCACTCTTTCTAGAACATACCTTCCTATGGACACTCCTAAAATGTATAAAATAGTGTCCACAGCATCTCATAATAGAGGCAAATGGGGAACTACAAACTCATTTCATACAATGCCATCCATGAGGGGTTAAATACACCCTGAGAGAAATTAATTTCTGGATAATTCAATGGCTGTGATTTCTGGAATATGTATTATCCCAAATATTTTCAAAAGAAATTGAATCATTTCAATGAATCTGTGCCATTCAAGTACCTGCTCCAGACAGCAACCACTGCTAAGGGTTTATATGAAGCTTGCATTAAAAGACTTTAAAAAAATGTCATGTTCCCATAAAAAAGTCATGCCTTGGAGTATAGACCCCCAAAGGAATGCCATAGACTCAAACTGCAAAATAAACACATACAGAAAGAAAGTATTTGTATTGTAATTGCAAATCCTGGTACTGTATGAGTGATTGGTATGACTTTCCTCATTACAAATCTCTTATTAGAATTTAAATTTCTCTGTAACTCCAGGTCAGAACAGAGAAAATGTAACTGCCTTAAGGAGTTTACGATTATGAAAAATAGAAGGATAAGCATGATACGTATGTCTTCTGTCATTTTCTAAGTCATGTTACTGAGCACCAAATCTTATTGAGAATATGAATCCATTTAAGGTTTATACCATTAAAGTAACGGTTTATTCCATGCTGAAAATGTTTGTACCAGACTTTTTTGAGGCCTGTTTAATTGTGTCTGAAGTCTGATGTTGTAAATTTTATTGTTAAAAAGATCCATGAAAATGTCACTACTAAAGTTAGCTGGTACTGTTGGTATTGTAAGTGGCAAGTAGAGCTCATATTTTAGATTTTGTGTAGTTGCTAGCGTTGAACTGTGTGTTGGATGCACATGAATTGAAGGAATGGGCAAACATAGCTGATGCGGATCCACAGAGCCAGCATATTAAGATGTTTATAATTAGAGGCAATTTGTTTAAATAACTAGGTATGGATACTGATGTGCAAGAGAGGTGGAAAGGCTGTTTCCTTAAGCCAGCACTATAAAATGTTTTATTCTCAGTGAGATGCTGCCATTTCATAGTGGATTTCTAACACTGTGTATAGTTCCATCCACACAGTGCCTTTACTTCCATCCATTTCTAATCTCTTTATCCAGTACAGAGGATTTGGAGCCTATCCCAGTAAGCGACGGACACAAGGCAGAATACACCCTGGACATAGCGCCAGTCCATCACAGGACAGACAGACACAAACACACACACACCAGGGCCAGTTTAAATCTAACCTCAGAACCTTTCTTTTTAGAAGACTTAGTGTCTGTATCTGCTTCATTTTCTAATTTTGGTAGCACCTCTAACTGCTTGTCTTTCTTATATGCATTTACTTTGTAATCTGTGGTCCTTTTATCTGTTTTTACATCTACTGTATTGCTTTGAGATGCCACCTTTAATGGTGATATATCAAATAAAGTTTTTTATTATTGTTATAGGGAAACATGATCAGATTTTCCCTGGTTCAGAAAAAAAGATCTAAAGTATACGTTTGTCACTCTTCTCATTCCTTTTGCTAAATGACTTTTCATACTAATCTGATCAATCTAACTGCCAGTTTTCTGTGCTTTCTCTATCCTGCTAGATTTGCAATTATTCTGAAAATTTTCATCTTGAAATAACTCATTTCTAAATACCTTTTTCACTGTTAACATCTTGCAGCAACTCTGCGACAAAATATACACTCTGACAGTTCATCCTGCTACCAACATTAAATAAAACAAATCTTAAGATTTCTATATTTATGTCTTTATTTAGTGGTTTCATTAGTGACAAAGGCTAAACTTTCTTGGAAAAATGTCTTTTATGTGTTGCGGAAAAAACTGACTTGCTTTAACAAAATATGTTTACAAATCCTTTCACCTGGCATTTTCGTAGTTAGAAATTATGGAACGCTCTGTTAAAAGCAAGGGAGTTTTTATGTCCGTTGCAGTTCTTTTGCAACATGAATATAATTATATTGTTATTAATTTCTTGAGATACGCGATTCCATATTATATTCCCTTTTAATCAAATTCTAAAAGTATGCTTGTTGACTCCGGTATCGCGTTAGTTAAAGACTTTGATGCTTAAAATGTTTAGGGAGAAATGGAATACTGGTGTGTATGTTTTCTTTAAAGTACCAAGACCAGCCATATACTGTATGTTTAAGTTCCAAAATTAATATCGTTTATGGACTTCACACGCGTTGCAGTATGCTCCTATTCTTTTTATGCTCAGGCACTAAGATCTCCCTTCTGCTTTGTGTAAGGATGGTATCAAAAGCAATGTTAAGTGGTGAGAAAGCTGTGCTCAATGTATTTAAGGGACTTAAAATTAAAAGGAGATGCTTCATATTGCTTGACTAATTTTAAAAACTAAGTTATAAGTGCAGACGCTCCCATGGTGCGCTGCTCTGGTGCGCCGGCTCTTACACAGTGCCTGTCTGCCGTAAGCGTTACAATATACATACCCAACACTGCTTGTACCCATCTGTCATGCAAATAAAACACCTTGAATTGAATTGAATTGAGGGGAGAGGGGGGGAATACTAAAGCCAATACTGGCTCAATACCCTCAATGGGCTTTGACGTGCTAATGCGTTGGTTTAACAGTCCGGGTGTGGCAGGCTTCCAATGTCAACTCGACTCGATTGGAAGACAATGAACGTATTTTGTGATATTTAGAAATATAAATTTGTTTGGTGCGAGTGAGGTTTTATTTAATCTCTGACCAAGGGAAACGTTTCATTTTTTCAAAGAAATGTTTGTTAAAAAATAAAGTCATAGTTCCATGGGATTCAATCACAGACCATGTGACATGGGAGTCAGGAAACTAACACACAGCGCCACCGGATTTAATAACGCAATAAAAACGCTATAAAATAATGTGACTAGGCACAGAAAAAGTTTACAGCACAGTACAATAATAAATGCTGACCATGACTTTAGAAGCATAAATTACCTTACACTCAATTTAAACACAAGCTGTCTTTCTGTATGAACCTCTAAGCTGGTTCATACAGAAAATGTAGAAATGCATTAGCCTGATTATGATTAAAAAACACATAATTAAACACGTGTTTGCGATTTAAATCAGAACATGATTTAAATCAATATAAATGTTTATATTGTAACGCATACTGTCCGGCCTCCATTTCTCTATAAAAATTTACTCTGTTGCACACACACACACACTAGAAGCAGGAACCGCTGTCAGAAGGGAAGATATGTTCAAAATATCGCAAATATCGATCATGTTGCGATATTTTGAAATATAAAAGTCAATTGATTGTCCATAATATCGCTATTCTATTTTTTCGAAGAAATGTTTGTTAAAAGAAAAGTCCAGCACTAGCTGGATTCAAACACACAACCTGCCAGTTGGTAGTCACGCACCTAGACCAGTAGGCTACAAGACAGCTCGCATGAACAGGCAGGCAAAACAGCCCTACACAGCCCTGTCGCAGTACACGGATATAATCATATCATTATTAAATTCTTTAGATACGCGATTCCATATTATATTCCCTTTTAATCAAATTCTAAAAGTATGCTTGTTGACTCCGGTATCACGTTAGTTAAAGACTTCAAAGCTTAAATGTTTAGGGAGAAATGAAATACTGGTGTGTATTTTTTTCTTTAAAGTACCAAGACCAGCTATATACTGTATGTTTATGTTCCAAAATTAATATCGTTTATGACCTTCAGATGCGTTATGCTCCTCTTCTTTTTATGCTCAGCTACTAAAATTTCCCTTTAGTGGTAAAATTCCATATAAATATTCAAAACTAAGCCGACTGAAATGTGCACAGTAAAGACATTAAATGATTTAATCTTTTCACTACCAACCAATGCACCACGAGTGCCCCTGTCGGTCATTTTGGCCAGCCAATCACTTGCCCTGCGGTGCCCTACGGTGCCCTGCGGGTTGGTTACTGCACTGCGGGTTTTTACCGCTCATTTTGAATGGCTGCATCTGTACAAGGCGTCTGCACCTGCTCCATGATTTGGAGAAGGTGCTGTATGTGTTTATTGTATGTCAAAATCAGGCATAAGCACAGGCATATGGGTTAGCCTATGCATTTGCATTCTTCTTGCCAGTTTTCCCACTCTTTCAATAGTTAAAATGGTAATTGGTGGTATACTGTAGATACGGATGATTTTGTGGCAATCATTTACAGTAGATTATTTAAGGATATAAGTCTTGTTCAGCAGGGGTCAACCAACGTCAATATATATTATTAGCTAGATACAGATGCAGCCATTCAAAGTGAGCGGCATAAACACGTACCGCAGGCATTTGGCTACGTCATCGCGAGTCATACTGCGGTACGTGATTGGTTGACCGACAGGGGCACTCGTGGTGCATTGGTTGGTCGTACAAAGACTGAAATGTCTTCACTGTGCCCGTTTTAGTATTGAAGATTTATATGGAATTTTACCACTGAAGGGAAATCTTAGTAGCTGAGCATAAAAAGAAAAGGAGCATAACGCGTGTGAAGGCCATAAACAATATTAATTTTGGAACATAAACATACAGTATTACAGTACAGTATGTAAACTGTATATGGCTGGTCTTGGTACTTTAAAGAAAAAATACACACCAGTATTCCATTTCTCCCTAAACATTTTAAGCATCTAACATGGGAAATAACGTGTGTATAAAAAGTGGTAGTTTTAAGCTTTTCTGCGAATACGCTCGATACCGGAGTAAACAAGCATACTTTTAGAATTTGATTAATAGGGAATATAAGATGGAATCGTGTATCTAAAGAAATTAATAACGATATAATTATATTCAGGTACTGCAACACAATAGTATACACTGTACAATGTCTGTTGATACTGTATGTGTAGTGCTGTTTCACCAATCATCATGTGACAGTGTGAGTGGCACAATGGCCTAAGTGCCTGACTTTTAAGTGAGAGGTTGGCTGTTCAAATCTCACTACCGCCACCAATTTTCTTTTAACAAACAAACATTTCTTTGAAAAAATAAAATAGCAATATTATGGACAATAAATTGACTTTTTATATTTCTAAATATCATAACATGTTCGAATCTAAGTAATTTTTTAATATCAACGAATAGTCACCATCTTTCCTTCTGACAACAGTTCCTGCTTCTGCTTCTGCTTCCTGCTTCTATTGTATGGGGATCCCTTTAGATCTCCCTTCAGATTTAAAAGGTTATTAATAATATCTTCGGTGTTGAATCTTCCCAGTTTAGCTGATCTTTTGCTGCCCACGCATGCTTACACAGCTCCCTGGGTAAACTATCACAAAGCTTTAGAGAACTTAACATTTTTATTATCAACAAATTGTAAATACGACGTTTACATTGGCGTTATTAATTTTTCACTTAAGTGTATGGAGGATTGTCAGTTGTCACTGAGAGCAGACCCCCCCACCTTAGGCTGCACAAACGATTTTTTAAATTTTTATAAAGAAATGGAGGCTATATGCGTTACAATATAAACATTTACTGTCAAAAATTAAATCAACAATTGATTTAAAGATGATCTGTCAAAGTGCAATGAAATACAATATTGTTGTTGTTGTTATTGTTGTTTTTATCCTGTAAGGCGCTTTGAGAAGCCACCTTTAAAGGCGCTATATAAAGGCGCTGATTCTTATGGAATGTGTTTTTTCTTTCTTCTATTTTTTAAGCATGGAATAAACCTATTAATTGATTCTTATGGAAGCCCGGTTCCGTGGCACAATGCAATGTAAATCGCTGCCTTTGTCTTCTGTGTAATAATGTTCACCTCTCTGTCCAGCAAATTAACAAAAGTAATAATAATGAACTTTATTGTATATAGCGCCTTTAAAGGTGGCTTCTCAAAGCGCTTTATGGGATAAAAACAACAGAGCTGTTAAACCGGTTTTTATCAATTTTTCGGCACAGCCAGCCGGCTGACGAGTGGTATTAAATGCAACTTTTTTGTATAGATGACTTTGCTAAAATGCATTTAAAAATAAAAAACTATTACAATTGGCACGCCTGTAGCTTTTTCACAAAACCTTCTAGAGTAACGAAATTTCTTGCGTTGTACAGCTTTTCGGCTAAATATATTTATCACTTACGCCTCACCGCATTTCCCTCTGAATAGCGACGGAATAGGCAGTGAAAAATTTGTCTGTCTTTCCGTGGGGGGAAGCGGGACTGTCTTTGATTGGAAAGCATGACTATTGTACTCTGAGAATGCCCGTTGTCTTTTCACTGATAAACTTGTGTTAACAAAAACACAGTATGCTTAAGTACGCTTAAGAGTTGTCAAACTGGTTTTTATTTATTTTTCGGCACAGCCAGCCGGCTGTCGAGTGGTCACCGCGCAGGTGGGCACCTCAAATGTCCTGTCCCCACTGTGACTAGAATATACTGTACACAAAGCACTGAAATCTTTCGAGCAGATGATCAGGTGTTTCGCAGACATAGGCATAGTACATAATTCAGGCTTTATGAACTCACACCTGGGATTCGATTAATTAGGGTTATTAATTGTTAGAGTTCACCAAGCCTGAATCGAAACCTGTTTTTATAGCTTTTAAAGTCGTGCAATGTCTAAGCAGGAACACATCATTTTATCTTATATACTGAAAAATACATACAGTAATATAGCACCCAAACAAATGCAAACGTGTTTTTAATAAAATGCTTTTATTCATTCATAATCTAACTCACATAACTCACATTCCCGAATGCCTCCCACCCCACTTAACAATTTTAGGAAGACTAAGGAAGGACTGAGGAAGTTGTCATCTGTTGTTGAAGCTCTGTGAGCTCGGTGACTTTGAGACCACTTGTTATCCCAAGTTATTTGAATCACCACCATTCAAATAGACAAAAAAGAGCTGACTGACAAGATTTAAGATGTGGCTCCATAAAAAAATGAATGAAAGAATGTGCAATTAAGTTTTTTTGTGCCTGAAAAATTTTCATCATCACCATTTCACTAATTCCCAGTTTTAGGTGCTCTGGGATATGTTCAGACACAATCAAGTTAATATGTGCTGGAAACCCAAAACTATTCTCTGAAGACATGTTGGCAGTGCACAAAATGTTGTAGCTACAAATCATTTCTAGCACTCACGAGTTGAGAAGTATAACATGAAATAGGTGAGTATTTAGATCTGTTCTGAAAGTTAATGCTCTCTCATCCTAGCGTTAATCCCGCATCAGCAGGGTCTGCTTGTTGGCACGCCCGTCTCCATTTGGTGGTTTGAACTAAATCTTTGAGGTGACGTTGCCATTAAATGCGACCGAGAATACTCCAACCTGTGTGTTGCTCCGCCTGCCGTCGGAGTGGGGGGGGGAGAACAAAGTAATGTAGCCAATTCATAGAAAGGGATTATTAGGAGGCATAGAAAATTTGGCCAGAATGCCAGGGTTACACCCCTACTCTTTTTGAGAAACACCCTGGGATTTTTAATGACCACAGAGAGTCAGGACCTCGGTTTTACATCTCATCCAAAAGACAGCGCTTGTTTACACTATAGTGTCCCCATCACTATACTGGGGCATTAAGACCCACATGGACTGTGGGGTGAGCACCCCCTGCTGACCTCACTAACACCTCTTCCAACAGCAACCTTAGTTTTTCCCAGGAGATCTCCCATCCAGGTACTGACCAGGCTCACACCTGCTTAGCTTCAGTGGGCTGCCAGTTGCGAGTTGCAGGGTGATATGGCTGCTGGCCACAATTAATTGTCCATAATATTGCTATTTTATTATTTCAAAGAAATGTTTGTTAAAAGAAAATTGGTGGCACTAGCAGGATTTGAACAGCCAACCTTTTGCTTAGAAGTCAGTCACTTAGACCATCATGCCACTCATATGACAAATGGTAAAACGGCCATACACATACAGTATCAAAAGACATTGTATAGTGTATACTATTCTTGTGTTGCAGTACATGAATATAATTACATCCTTATTAATTTCTTTAGATATGCGATTCCATATTATATTCCCTATTAATCACATTCTGAAAGTATGCTTGTTTACTCCGGTATTGAGCGTATTCGCAGAAAAGCTTAAAACTACCACTTTTTATACACGTTATTTCACATGTAGTTAAAGAGTTCGATGCTTAAAATGTTTAGGGAGAAATGGAATACTGGTGTGTATTTTTCTTTAAAGTACCGAGACCAGCCATATACAGTTTACAGCTTATGTTTATGTTCCAAAATTAATATCGTTTATGGCTTTCACACACGTTATGCTCCTATTCTTTTTATGCTCAGCTACTAAAATTTCCCTTCAGTGGTAAAATTCCATATAAATATTCAATACGAAAACGGGCACAGTAAAGACATTTAAATCTTTCTAAGACCGACCAACGCACCACGAGTGCCCCTATCAGTCAACCAATCGCGTACCGCGTTATGACGCGCGATGATGTAGCCAAATGCCTGTGGTACGTGTTTGTGCCGCACACTTTGAATGGCTGCATCTGTAGCTGCTATAAGACCTGCTATCACAATAGGCACTGCATAGGCACTGATAAAATGCATAAAATCCACAAGTGTTCAGTACACTTATAGTGTCTCCACTCACTGGGGGCAGGTCTCTGCTGCTTCCATTCCTCATCAGAGCCACTACAGCCTTTTTCACAGGAACAGAATAATCTATATGTAACCACTCAGATCAAGGCAAAAGATAAGAAGATGGTTTACATTTTTGGGTGGCGCAGCAAGCCCTCTCCAATTTTCCAAACAACTCAGATTTGATGGATACACCAGTTCTTTGTCCTTTTTGAGCTCTGTTTGTTTTTCAGAACTCATAACATTAAGTGTTCTGCTCTGCTGTTCTAGAGAGCTGGATATCTCTGGGTCACAGGTGGTAGCACCGACAACAGCCCTCTCACACTGCTGGGAAACATCATGAGCAGCCATTGATATTCTCATGTTACCTTCTATGTGTGCTAGGTGCTTCATAAGAAACCTGTCAACTCGCATTGGCAGAGTGTCATGATTCAGCACTGATTGTTTTAGGTTTTTTAAATCCGCCTCCACACTGGCTGAGCTTGCAGTGGAACCATTAAACCAGTCCAGAGTGGGAGATAACAAGCAAGCCTTGTGAGATGAGGAACAATCTCCTGTAGGAAATGCAGGTTATTTCTATCACCATTGTCCACAGCAAGCAACCTGCATTCTTCACAGATTTCTGTTACCCAATCTTTCAGTGTTGTCAAGCATGCATCAAGGGTACAGCTTTGCTCTTGGTCCCCTGCTACACCTATTCCTTCTAGAACTTCACCAGAAGAAAAAGCAACGTATCCTTCTGCTATTTTTTTCTTCAGAAATTGTTTGCTTTTCTCTGAAATGACAGGCCTTCCCAATTCATCACTCCATTCTGCCTCACTTATAGCTACAATAATAAGTGCCCTGATGAGTTGTTTTGCATCATCAAGAGACACAGAATGAATCAGCTGGGCTGTGCTCCTGATGTAAAATTCATGAGTCCTTTTTTTAAGACAATCCCACCTGCTTACCAATTTGATGCAGTGTGCTACATCCACTCTGATAAAACAAGATGGTAATTGTGATGACTCATTCCTCACCAACACACAAAAACTCTCATTTATGTAGCTCTTAAGGTCAGAATATGGTGTGAAAGCCTTCATATACTCCGGGATGTGATTGCATTGATGTCATGCCTCTCTGACAACATCTGAACTACTGGGACTTTCACTGCCTTCTCTCTGTGACCTGGTACTATCACTCCTTCAGATAAAAATATGTGCCCTGACATACCTTGAGGTCATTTCAGCTTTTTCATAAGGGAACCTGTAGCATCAAATGCCATAACAGCTGCTTTGGATTGTGTTTTATAAACTTGCATTTGTGACCTTGTCCAATAACGAATACAGAATTTTGAGAAGTCCAATATCATTTATACTGCCATAGTAAGGAGAAGAGTACTTCATGTGCTGGATGGAAAGAAGAGGATCCTTGTCAGAAACCTCCTGATCACTGCCTTCCTGCTTTGCCATGCACAACACTGACAAGTTGTGTAAGTGGCTTGGCTCTGGATCACCAACATCCATGAGCCTCAGAGCCTCAGAGGTACGCCGGGTGTACAGTTGAATTATGCCTTCGGACAATTCTGTTGAAATATATAAACGCAGGCATCCTGAGAGTCTCCTCTTTGACTGTCCTGTGTGAAGATCTGTCTTTGTGTTTTTGAGTTTACACTTCAGTGTCACAGGTTCATTACTTTCTGGTAAATGTTCACAACAAATGAACAGCTTTCCCTTGCATTCTGATCAACAGGCATAAATGTCTAAAAAGTTATGTGTTACTGAAGGGAAAACCTAGGCCTTCTTAAATACCCATGTATATGTGCATTTTTTTGGAACCAGATTGCCTCGTTGAGAATGTGTGTCCAGGTACCTTGTTTAAGGACCTTGTATTCCCGGCCCTCAGTGTACCTGCTGTCTCTGCACTGGTAAACGACACTCTCTGGCATGATTTCCTTCCATTGCTCAGCTGATAAGTTGACATCAAATTTCTCTAAGCTTCCTTGTTGTTCATTACTTTGTACTGAACTGGAGCTAGATGACTTCTCATCACTTCTGCTTTCTTCCTCTTTCGGTGTAGATATCTGCTGGCTCTCTACACACTCCAGGCCTAATTCCCACCACACATCACTTCTGTTTGCCTTCACAAATGTATAGAGAGCCTTGGCAGATATACCACCACCAAGCTGCTCACTCATTTCTTTCCACACCCTGTCTGAAGAAACTGCAATTATCCTCCTACTCAATACATTGTGTCGTCGTTCTGCAATGACTATCACAATTACTTCTTTGGGGACCTTTGGACACCTAGGCAACTGGGTTCAAAAACAAAAAAAGGGCATGAGATCACTTCACAGGAAAAAGCTTTTGTAAAAATATAACATTTTGCTATTACATCTTATACAAACTTCTCTTCTATAGCAATAGTACAAGTTGGACTGTTCCTATCTTCAATGCACTGTAGAACACTAATATTTCTGCTGTAAATGTTTCATATTCACTTAGTGGAATACGTGGAAGTATAGAAACCTTTTTTTGTGTAAAGATGTTGCTTATGTTGTGTAGCGGCAATGCTTGTTAATAAGACAGAGTTAAGCGTTGGTATGCTCCTAAAGGAGGCCCCATCTCACCCTCCATCTCTGTGGTGTAACCACAGAGAAAGAATTCATGCAAGTTGATTTAAGATGTTTTTCTTTTGATAAGAAGCAAGCTCCCAGACGGGGATGCAATTAGCTAAGCCTGGCTATCATGATCAATGGTCATCCACTGGCGCCTATCAGTCTAGGGAGTGCCGAATGGACATCTGGACTGCATTTCTAAGTGTCAAGAGTAAGTGACTTATATCTCACCTTGACCAACCAATCAGGGACTGGTAATACCACGTGGGTCTCCAATGCCCGCCAAACTCTCAACCAATCAGCACACATCTGGGTCTTGATCAAAAAGGGAGCGCAAGCTCAGTTCTGGGCTCTCCTTGGCCATTTTCGCGCATCCTCAGAGACAATCACGTGACAACTGCTGTTGTCTGCAAAAGGACTTGGACTTTGTTCTAAGCGCGAGGCCGAGGATCCCGTACGTACTCAGAATTCTACCAACGTGAATGCTCCGCTTGATCAACGGCAGCCTACAGTTGGACCCTCGTCGACAACCTGAATAGCTTATTCAGAAGCAGCGCTGGACCGGGAACGAACCAGTTTCTTCCCAGGCAAAAGAGTGACTTGTGAGGACTCGCGGTCACACTCTGTGCATAGAGACTTTCTACTAGCCAGCCGGACTGCTGGTAGATCCCCTCGGAGCAACAACTGCCCTGCGCGCCGCAGTCAGATTCCTCCGCCCGTCCTACTCCGAGCTGCACCTCGACTGGTTGGCCGGTAGCCAGAGGACGCCGACACAACGCCCATTGGACAACCGCTGCAACAGAGGCTGCAACAGAGCCTGTCAGCTGGTTTGGTGTTCGTGCCGGGAAATTCCAAATCCAAACACAGTGGATAAGTAAACCCCATGTTCTACATTGCGTCTCGAGAATTTAATTGTACCTCAACACAAGTTGTTATCAATTTAATTCATGAGTAATGTATTTACTTCCGAGTTTAGAGTAACAGTGGGTAATAACACTGAGTAGCGATTTGGTAACCGAACGATATATATTGACATATATTCTCTGTTGTGTATCTCTTTGTGTTTGCATCTCTTCGAGATTATATACCTTGTATAGTGATAACCCTCACAGTAAGGTCTGCCGCTCGTATCCAGGCAGACTAGTATATGTTTGGTGCACAGTTTATATTAATAAATGTATCTCGTGTATTGAACCCGTGTGTGTGCGTTGTTAGTTGTTCTGACGATTGATTTTCTAAAAGCCCCAACGAACAACCTCGTGATTACTGCTACAATTGATAATTGTCTCAGTAAGCCCATCAAACCACTACATTTACTGCCGTCCCTGGGTGGGCAGTTTAGAATGAAATGAGAATCAATCGCACAGAATAACTGATATTGCTGTGAGTTCAAGTTCAGCACAGCACCGCGGCTTCTATACGCGAATACCGGGTGTGCTGATAACTGCGTAAAGAAATCCCCCTGTTTTCTAGCGTTTAGTGTAACGTGTGCTGATTGGAAATCCATCTGCCCGGGTGTTTAGATTCCATACTGTATTTTGAAAAAAAAAAGAAAAAAGTAATACTCTTAAAGTTTCTCTGACGTAATGACAATGGCTGCTAAAATGTCTGAAGTGGAGTCGCTTATAAGTACTATTTCTAGCGACGACAATCCTGGTTACTGGAGCGGTATCGAAAAGTTGAACTTTGATGATATTGAGAAGCTGCAAATAGATTTAGTAGCTAAGGTAGCGAACCAGCTTAACACAGGAGGGTCCGTGAACGCAGTTCAGGTCCTATCGAGTTTCGCCTTAAATCTAGCTAAACAGCTGGAACTGTCTTTGTCCGAGCTGACAAAGTTTCAAAAGCTTCAGGGAAAGCTAGAAAGATATAAAGCGGAGCGAGTTGAGTTGTTGGATATAATCAGAGAAAAGAGAGTGAAAAATGAGGAAAGTGAAGACAGACTCAGGGAAGTTTTAGGTAAATTAGATGACCTGTCTGCTAGAGAAACTGCGGCTGAGGTAGCTAGGAGAGACCTGGAAGCGAGCTTGAAAGAAAAAGAAAAAGAAATTGAGCGTTTAAATGAGCTCAGCCAGGAAAGGCAAAAGGAGTTAGATGCTGCCGTACTGGAAGCAAAACAGGCTAGATTCCACTTGCATGCCAGCCCACCTAGCAGCCCGGAGCGCTCACCCAGCGCGCCGGGGGGAGGTTTCTCCCGGCCAGGGTCCGTGGTCGGATCGGCATGGGGGAGATCGCCGAGTCCTGCGCGAGACGCAAGGGCGATGCAATTCAGGCAGAGACCCCCTGCTCCTGATCACGGCCGTCCCCCTGCCCGCGGAGAAACCGTAAAAATTAACCTCCACTCCCTGAGGCAGTTAGCCAAAGATGTAGAAAGGTTTGACCCGTCAGTGTCAGGGAATAATGTGGAAACCTACATCGATGAGCTGAGACACACTTTGCAGTTTATGCCCGGAGCGTCCGAACAGGAAAAGGCTATGTTAGTAAGGAAAACTACTAGCCGAGCGGTCCACGAGTGGATGTCTAGACAAGGACCGGAGGTCTGTAATAGCTTTGAGGAGCTGTGTCAGGCAATGATCGGAGAATTTTCGGCTTTTATCGATCCCATAGCTGCCGTGGCCGCTGCGCACCATATTAAGCACGAAAAAGCTGAAGCCCCTCGCGACTATTATGAGAGGCTTAGGCGCACTTATTTTGCAGGGCGGAATGAAGAGGGTTGCGAAGAGAACGTGAATTTCAAAGGTTTATTCATTGCTAATCTGCATCCCTCAATCAGGAAAATGATTGTGATGCACACTGATGCAAAAGCGATGAAAATGGCTGACATTAGAAGGTTGGCTCAAAAAGCCTGGGGAGCTGAAGTCTCTGCTTCCTCAGAGCGAAAACCTGCTAAAACGGCCGTGTTCGCCACTAAAGCCAGCAGGGTTGACGACTCGCCTCAGCTCGAGGGAGCTGAGGTTCCTGAGCCCGCTAAGCCCCGGCGCAAAGTAGGCAGGCAGGACCGCACTAAGCGTCAGAGCCGCCGTGAGCGCTACAGGGAAGGCAAGGGCACAGGCAGAGCCTATCAGAAGGCTGGACGAAGGGAGTCGACTGCAACCCGCCTGGACAGGCTTGAACAAGCCCTGCTTGAGAGATCAGGACAGGGTAAACCTTCCGCACCGAATGCCGGAAGCGTGAATGAGCTTAGGGGGACCACGCCCCTTCTCACTGGAGGAGGCGGGGATCCATCCCAAACCCCTCCCTCAGTCTATCTGATTGGGTGGGAGGGTTCCTGCCTGGAAGAAGGCTGTGACTCTGAGTTGGGCGCTGACCCCGCCCCTGAAGTCAAAGAAAAGGCAGGCTTCCAACAATTCTTAGGGAATCTCAGCCAGAAAGGCAAAGCAAGGCGTATTTATATCAAGGTTTCTCTTGAAAACGTCTTAGATAGAGAAGCACTGATTGACACTGGGGCTGAAATTAGTTTGATGTCAGCCGATCTACTCAGCAAGCTCAAACGAGTAGCGAAAGGAAAAGGCATCAGACTTAAGGTAGAACCGTGTAAGATAGATATTTCCAGCTATACCCAGGATCATGCCAGGATCACACACCGAGTGTGGGTGGCACTTAGGTTCGGGCCAATGAACGTGGTGCATCCTGTTTACATCTCTAGGTTTAAAACAGAGCCACTACTCATTGGCCAAGACCTGCTTGACAGGCTGGAGCCTCTGGTGGACTGCCAGCGTGGAAAATTGTGGGCTCAGGTCAAAAACCCTAAGCCTGTCGTACAGCAAAAAGGGGGGTTCACTGGTTATGCTGTGATCACACAGTGCCCACTGAACACCATAGCTGAGTTGGAGGATCCTCCTGGTTCCTCTGGACGAGAAATAAATGTCTCTTCTTGCTTTCCAAAACTACAGGGAAGTCCTGCCCAGGCCAGCACTCCCACGGTCTCCCAACTACAGGAGCAGTGTTCCGAGCAGCTGCTTGACCCGCCAGGTAAAGCACACCCCTTTTTCATCCCTGAAGAAGAGTGGATCTCCCTGTCCGGTAATGAATGGGAGTCCTTTCTGTGCGCCCTGGTACCTCAGGGGGACCAGGACTACCACCCCATGGTGGTGGGAGGGGTCCAGGTGGCAGAAGTGCAGGTTGATGATGTAATTCTCAGCCTCAGCTCTGAGAAGTCCATAATCAGTGAAGTTCTGTTCGAGGACCTGTCGCGAAGCCGTCAGGTGACCCTGGTGACGCAATCACAGGTTCTGTGGTGGGCACCCCCACCTCATAGGTCTATTTGGAGCAAAGGAAGCTGTGCAGCTTCCATCTCCATCGGAAAAAGGAAGTTTGCTCACTACTTCCAGGTAGCACCTCAGCTGACCCATTCGGTCTGTATTGGTGCAGACCTGTTGGTTCGACTGGGCGCCCAACTGGACACAGTAAACAGTGTGCTGTGGACACGGGTGAACCCAGATGCCCACTCTCTAAGCGGCGACCCCGAGAACATTCGGTCAGGTCAGACGATTCCTCAGGCCTGCCAGGTAGTAAACGAATCGGACCTGATCGTTCCTGCGTCAACAGCAGGGTTTCCGGTACGCCTTGTCCTAAAGAAGGGACAGAGAATGGATGCTGAGATGGTTTTCTTCCAACCATCAGCTCAGTTTATCAGACTGAACCTAGCAGTCTGTGGTACCCCCAGACTGGAAAGGAATGGCCGAGCCACCTGCCTGTTGGTGCAAAACATAGCAAAACAAGATGTCAAAATCCCTGCTCGCACTGACATGGGACTGGTAATTGACAATGGTTTCTATGATTTCGAACTGGCCATCCCAGTACTGGGGCAGCTCCCTGGTCCCTTGGCCAGGGAGGGGGGAACCGAGCAGGTGTACTACACCTACCCCCGGCGGATGATTGCAATTATGCCAATAGAGGGATTCTGCAACCAGGAAGTGTGCAGAGTGGACCTTAGTGATAAGGATGAGATGCTTGTGTATACAGTACACGCAGGGGTCCAGACGGACCACTCAGCCGAGAGTGCGACCCGGGATACCGCCATGCCGTCAAAAGCGGGGTTCCTATAGCAGGTACAGGAACAGGTTGGTAAGGCAGATGCCCTGGAAACGGAAAGCCAGCGTCAGCAGCTGCGTCAGATCTTCCAGGATTTCCAGGAAGTGTTTGCACGGGATGCCTATGACTGCGGGGTGACGGATTTGCACACAGTGCGCATTCCTACGGCCCCTGGCGCCCGCCCAACCTATGTCAGGCAGTATCGCATTCCCCTCACGGCATACGAGTCCATAAAGCAGACGTTGGATGCTCTACTAGAGCGTCAGATCATAAGGGAGTGTAACTCCACTTATAACTCCCCACTGTGGCCGGTGCTGAAACCCGATGGTAAGTGGCGTCTGACCATTGACTACCGGCAGCTGAATAAACAGGTTCCTTTGTCACGATGGCCAATGATCTACCTAGATCAGGAGTTAGCCAAGGTGACAACAGCGAAATATTTCACCACAGTGGATGTGGCCAATGGGTTCTGGACCCTTAAGGTAGAACCGACAGACCAGTACAAACTGGCCTTTTCCTTTGGAAACAGGCAGTTCACCTGGAATCGATGCCCCTTTGGGTATTCCAACTCCCCAGCGGAGTTCAACATATTTCTGCACAAAGCCATGAGTGATGCAGCCGCCAGGGGCAACTTGGTCTATGTGGACGATATTCTGATGCGGAGTCAGACCTGGGAAGAACACATGGCCGAGATCAGGCATGTGTTGACCCAGCTCTCCCGTGCAGGGGCCAAACTGTCTCTGGCTAAGGGACAGTGGTGTAGGACCCAAGTGGAGTACGTGGGACTATTGGTTGGAGCCCAAGGCATACAGCCACAGTCCAGCAGAATCCAAGCTATCCAGAATATGAAGTCGCCCACTAACCTGTCTGAACTGCGCAGCTTTCTGGGAGTATGTAATTATTCACAACCGAGGCTGGAATGATGGTTTACTGGAGGAAGGTGAAGGGACACTCCCAGGTGAAGGGACCCGACAAAGACGGGAATGATGAGGCCGACCGGCTGGCTAAATCTGGCGCCTTAGAGGGTGAACCCTGGCAGTTCCAGCAGGAATGGCTACCCCCAGAAACCGTGGCTGAGGTCAAGGCGGTCACCCGAAGCAGGGCTAGACAGGATGTCGGAGCTGACCCTCAATCTGTAGTGCTTGGGTCACAGGGTTTTAACACCGATCTTGCGGAAATGCAGAAACAGGACCCAGCAATTGGGCTAATGTATCAGCATATCGCTGACCCAGTGCGTCAACCTCTTTCGGAGCAGGTGCTGAGCCAGTCTCCAGAGCTGAAGGAGCTGGCAGAGGTGAAAGACAACCTAAAAATTATAAAGGGGTTGTTGGTTTGTGTACCAGTTGCACAAGGTGTCCCAAAGTGGGTAGTTCCCCGCTGCCATCGGGGGGTCATGATCCAACACGCTCATGACGAGCCCTGTGGGGGTCACCGGGGAATCAAGGCCACATACGACACTATCCAGCAGGTGGCATTCTGGCCTCACATGGGCCAAGACATCGCTGCGTATGTAAAGGGGTGTCTGACGTGTAGCCAGTTCCAACCATCACGGCCCTTGCACCGTGCACCACTCCAGAAAAAGGGCATGACATTCCCCTGGTCCAATCTACAAATGGTTTGGGTGGGGCCGCTGGTGAGGTCATCCAGAGGGAACAAATATTTCCTCACGGTTACGTGTGCATTCACAAAATGGATTGAGTGCCTCCCAGCGCCCAACGACACGGCAGAGACAACTGCAGTGCTGTTGGTGAACCATGTGTTCAGTCGATGGGGACTCCCCCTGACCGTGGACTCGGATCGGGGAACCCATTTCACAGCTACAGTAATGGCAACCCTGTGGAATATGCTTGGGGTCAAGGCCCAGTTGCATATCTCCTACCACCCTCAATCCTCGGGCCAGGCAGAAAGGGCAAACCGAACGGTGGTTAGTATGCTCAAAAAGTTTGTCTCCACCAGCAGTAGGGACTGGGACATTAAGCTGCCCCTGGTTCTGATGGCCATCCGAGCCACGCCCCATTGCTCTACGGGGGTCCCACCTTTTGAGATGATGACAGGTCGGAAGATGACTCTTCCCCTACACTGTCTTTATGGGGTGGAGGACCTGAGCACGACGGGGGCTGCTACGGCCCATCAGTATGTGTCAGACCTGCGAGCACATCTGCAGGCAACCTTTGCTTTTGCCCAGAACAATCTAGGAAGGAGTGCAGAGGGTAGGAAAGCATACTATGACCGAAAGGCAGTTAACCAGGAACTCCAAGTAGGAGACAAGGTCCTGTACCTCCAATTTGCCAAACCCACAGGGGTGGCCCGGAAGTTCTTACCCAGTTGGACAGGACCCCACGAGATTGTCGATAAGGTATCACCGGTAGCTTATCGAATTCGGATTGAAAAAGGAAGACAATCTCTGGTCTTTAAGTGGGTGCATCGCAACCACCTCCGGTTGTATCGCCCACCTCAAATGGCGCCGGAGGACACAGAATAGGGTTAAAAGTCTAAACCCGATCAAGAGGGGGGTGCCCCTTTGTAGCTGCAGGTAGTTAGGTACTGTAGTGTAGGTCCTCCTAGGAAAATATATTCAAAATTATAGTGGAACTGTACCATGTGCCTCATCTGTGTTCCAGAATGGGAACCCTAAAACTGCCACGGCTGGTCCTGACAGTGCTGTGGATCGCCTCGACACAGCCCCTTGAAGTTGTGGAACCCGGTCCTCCTACCGGCATAGTCCTGCAGGACGCTCCCGGATTGTTGTTAACAAATTGCAGAACATATACTCAGCGAGTGTATGTGCGGCTGGACCCAGGTGATGTGTTTCGGAAGCACATCAACATGAACAGTAGGGTGTCCCATCATGGCAGGCAGTGGGCTAAGGATGCTGTATGGCATGCCCAGCTAGACACTATACACATGCTCTGCCAGCTGAGGAAGGCAACAGTCAGCCAGGAGGAGATGACAGGCCTCAGCCGCCCCAAAAGGTTCTTGGGGGGTCTGATTGCTGCGGCCTCCGCCGTGGGCTCGCTATTTTCAGCTGGTCTGTTTGCTGCTAACACTGTCACCCTGACCACCCTGAGAAGGCAGGTGTCTGGGTTACTTAAGGAAATGCCAGAAATTCAGGACAGGCTGTATCAACAGCAGCAGCGGCTGGAAAGCCTAGGGAAAACCTTACAGGGCACAATATTAGCAGTAAACCTTCATGCAGCAGTGTTAAATAACACCCTCCACACCGTGGGCAGGATTGTTGACGTGTTACAGTGGGATTATGCTTACGTGCAACAGGTCAGAATGTTGATGCAGGATTTGCTTAGGGAGCTTAGCGCCACGATAACTAGCCTAGCCATGGGACAGATTCCAACTTACTTGGTTCCACTGTCCTTAGTAGAAGAAGTACTTAGGACAACCACTTCTGAGATGGTGCAGCCATTACAGGTACATCTTGCATACAGTCTAGGCAGTGCCATTCCTATACATGTCAACCCCGAAGCCAAGGAAATAGGTTTCCTGTTGAACCTTCCCATCGTGAGTGGCAAGGATATCTATAGACTCAAGTCTATATCGAACGTTGGCTTCTGGAGGGGGGACATGCATGTGAAGTTGACCACCCCACCGCTCGTAGCTTACCAGGAGGATGATCCAAATTTGTATCTTGCTCCAAACCTGGAACTGTGTATGTCAACCAAGGATATCCACTGGGTATGTCCAAGTAAGCCTTTCCTTAGGGACACAACTCAGAGGTTGTGTGGTATCAGAAAGGGGGCTGCCACTGAAAAGTGTAAAGCCACAGTGACGAGCAAAAGAGAGGTTAACGAACCCCAGGTTGAGCAGGTGGGAAAGAAATGGCTGGTCAGCACACCACAGTTAATGGTTACAATAACATATGACAGGCATGATACAGCTACCGAAGTGCAGCTACCCAACCAAACAGTTTTTCTACAAGTTCCTGAAGGAGCGATAGTGCATCTCAACGATTTAGCACTGTATCACCTGGAGTCAGAACTGTATGAAACGGAACTCGAGATTGTGGACGCTTTCAGAGGACACAGCGTTGACTTGGATGAGAGAATCCAAGAGACAGTAAGTCTTGAGGGTGTACAGGTAGTCGAATTTGTTCTTAACGACACAAACTTAAAAACTACACTGGTAGGTCCCAAGCACAGTCGTTGTGGATCCTCTGGGGCGCTAGGAACAATAAACGTGGTCATCTTGACACTGCTGCTGGGTAGCTGGATCATGGCTGGGGTAATGTGTTGGATGCTGTTCTCTTGTATCAAAGCCTCGCGGGGTAGTTTGAATGAGACAAAGGGAGCAATGGTTTATCACCGAAATCAGGTAACCACTCCCAAACGTCTGCCTGCTGCAGAGCTATCCGATACTGATAGTGAATTGCCGGAAGTTTAAGGTCTAGAGCTAATGATGATGCCCAATGCCTCATTCCTAGGTACCTTATAACTGAGAGCAGGTATGCGCAATGTTCTTTCCAACACTATTTCCTGTACAAATTCTCGAGAGGTAATGTGAATATTGGGTGGTAGAATCCACCGTGGTACAACAAACATCACTTAACTCTGTTTTTGTTTTGAAGGCAACAACGCCTCAAGACCTCGTGACCTTCAAAAAGGGGGGATATGTAGCGGCAATGCTTGTTAATAAGACAGAGTTAAGCGTTGGTATGCTCCTAAAGGAGGCCCCATCTCACCCTCCATCTCTGTGGTGCAACCACAGAAAAAGAATTCATGCAAGTTGATTTAAGATGTTTTTCTTTTGATAAGAAGCAAGCTCCCAGACGGGGATGCAATTAGCTAAGCCTGGCTATCATGATCAATGGTCATCCACTGGCGCCTATCAGTCTAGGGAGTGCCGAATGGACATCTGGACTGCATTTCTAAGTGTCAAGAGTAAGTGACTTATATCTCACCTTGACCAACCAATCAGGGACTGGTAATACCACGTGGGTCTCCAATGCCCGCCAAACTCTCAACCAATCAGCACACATCTGGGTCTTGATCAAAAAGGGAGCGCAAGCTCAGTTCTGGGCTCTCCTTGGCCATTTTCGCGCATCCTCAGAGACAATCACGTGACAACTGCTGTTGTCTGCAAAAGGACTTGGACTTTGTTCTAAGCGCGAGGCCGAGGATCCCGTACGTACTCAGAATTCTACCAACGTGAATGCTCCGCTTGATCAACGGCAGCCTACAGTTGGACCCTCGTCGACAACCTGAATAGCTTATTCAGAAGCAGCGCTGGACCGGGAACGAACCAGTTTCTTCCCAGGCAAAAGAGTGACTTGTGAGGACTCGCGGTCACACCCTGTGCATAGAGACTTTCTACTAGCCAGCCGGACTGCTGGTAGATCCCCTCGGAGCAACGACTGCCCTGCGCGCCGCAGTCAGATTCCTCCGCCCGTCCTACTCCGAGCTGCACCTCGACTGGTTGGCCGGTAGCCAGAGGACGCCGACACAACGCCCATTGGACAACCGCTGCAACAGAGGCTGCAACAGAGCCTGTCAGCTGGTTTGGTGTTCGTGCCGGGAAATTCCAAATCCAAACACAGTGGATAAGTAAACCCCATGTTCTACATTGCGTCTCGAGAATTTAATTGTACCTCAACACAAGTTGTTATCAATTTAATTAATGAGTAATGTATTTACTTCCGAGTTTAGAGTAACAGTGGGTAATAACACTGAGTAGCGATTTGGTAACCGAACGATATATATTGACATATATTCTCTGTTGTGTATCTCTTTGTGTTTGCATCTCTTCGAGATTATATACCTTGTATAGTGATAACCCTCACAGTAAGGTCTGCCGCTCGTATCCAGGCAGACTAGTATATGTTTGGTGCACAGTTTATATTAATAAATGTATCTCGTGTATTGAACCCGTGTGTGTGCGTTGTTAGTTGTTCTGACGATTGATTTTCTAAAAGCCCCAACGAACAACCTCGTGATTACTGCTACAATTGATAATTGTCTCAGTAAACCCATCAAACCACTACAGTTGGTTATACAGGTTTCAGGATTATATAGAGTGCTATTATCATTGATGTTTTAAATGTGATTTTATAGTTTGCAGTTACTCTGTTATGCATGTATACATTGATTCTTTGTTACCTTTGCAGTCCTGCAGCACTTGGGTATACACTTTTGTCAGGTTATGTCTGGCAGCACAGCCTAAATGTTAATACTGTTAAGTTCCTACCCTCCTAACAGTGCCTGTAGGTGATTGTTACGTCCCAGTGTGTTCTGTGTTTTTTTTCTGTTATGTCCACACTGCTGACCCTTAATTGTTCTCCCTTCCCCATTGGCCCACCATTACACCACACTTTCAGTATGACGTCATCATCAATTAGCTCTCAGCCAATCAGAACACATCTTATTCAGCATATAACATGGAGGTTTTCAGCAAGGACAGGCCTTTCATTTGACTTTGGTCCCGTTTGGTTTTGGTTATTGCTTCGGCTTCGTTGGTTTGTTTTGTTTTGCTTTGTGTGTGTGTATTTTCGTATCGCTTCGGCTTTGTTGTTTTATTGGTTTTCTGTTAGTTTCTTTATACTTTTGTTTGTTTGTCTGTTTATCCTTGTTTTGCCATTACCTTGCCCTAACGTGTTATATGTTCAACTTTTGTGTTCTTTGTACCCTGTTCCTGTTGATTACTCTCGTTTTCCCTTATTTGTACTCCTGGTTCATTTGTGTTTTTGTATGAACTTTTGTGTATAAGGTTAGTTTAGGTTGTTGGGTACACTTTACACACTTAGTTGACTTTGTATTATTGACACTAGTTAAGTACGGGTGAGTGCCATTTGTCTTGTATGATTTTGGGTAGTGAGTGGAGGTTAGTTAGGGTGTTGAAGATGCCGAAGACCGTGTGTTTCGGGTTTTCTTTTGTAGTTAGGTTAGCTTTCCCTCACTGTCCTAGCCAGCTCCATTTTGTTTGTTATTTTCTTTTCTTTGGCACCACTCTACTTCCTTACCCTTGTTATCACGCTTCCTAGTCCCTCACTAAAACCCACCTGCTTCCAAAAGAATTATCCTAAATTTTACACTCCGATACCCCTAGACACTTGGGGTCGTAACAGTGATGAATCCTGGAATGAAGGGCAAATATATAGAATGAGTATTATGGTGCAATAACATACATTGTTTAAAATACAAAAAACAAATCCTGTGCTCACACCGACTTTCATAACCAAACAATGTGTAAAATGTTTAACAATGTTAGAATAACAATGAACAATACAGAGCTTTAATCCAGTACATTTCCCTGATCTCTCAAGTTGTGGTAACAGTGTAACACACCAGATGATGCAATTTTATACCAACTCAGTACTTCCTAAATATACTTTGTTTTGTGAGGGTATAAGTTAATAAAGCTCACAAAACTCATTTTATCCTGTTCTTTGCTCTGTGAAGGCAGACCTTAATCTATTGTCAAATGGTTAACTCTACTACATTTACTATAATAGTGGAATCACTGGTTTCGTGCCTGCTGCTTCTGGGACATGATACAAACAATGTAAACTGTGAGAATATTCCCAAAGATGCTCAGAACTTCAAAGAGGCAGGTACTTCAATGTACATTATAAATCCCTCTCCCCCTCTACAGGTAACGGAATAGAACAATAGAAAAGCAACAGCTCCTTAATAAACTATTGCATGCAGTAGGTCTGATATCTACTTTCATAAACAATTAACATTCAAAAATCACTAATATGTAGTGTAGTACATGGAATTTAAATGCTAAAGGTTTAAAAAAATCAAACAATTGATGAGTAGTTTAAATCCCCAGAAAGAAATAAGAATGAATACAAAACACCGCATAATGCTTAGAACTGAAATCTCAAACAACAAAATGTGGCAAGCTTAACACTACTCTTTTGTTGGCTTTGTGACGTCAACCTTTAATCTTAGCATTAATTTGATGGCCAAATCCCTTGCTAGACCCGTGGCCCAGGTATTATGGAAAATGTGTAATGCAAAGTATAGAGAAGTCCGATTAACACACAAAAATGTAACAAAATCTATAATTTCACCAAACCTGGCTTTAAATGGGCTTCTTCCCAATTTTCACGTGATTAATAAAAATATCCTTTCATTTATATAGTGCTTCTCTGGAAACCCCAGTGAAAGCACTCTACAGGTAATGGGGACTTCCTTCCACCACGTAAATTAAAATAACTAAGTTTTTTACATTGTTACGGATTACAGTTTATGTGCACATCAAAAAATTGGTATATATGTACTTTCAATGGCACAAACCAGCACAAACGTAGCACTAATGAATAAGGTGGGTTTTATCGTTTGTGCTGCCTGTAGGGGGGGAAACTTCATGGAGCTCCAAGCATTTCGTTGATCCGATCACATATTCGTTTCGAATCATACAAAGTAAGTTTTGAGAATTTCTGATTCACCATGCCTTTCACATGTTCATAAATGATATTAATTTGGAATTAACTGAATATAGCTGGTTTTGGTAGTTTAAATAAAAAATACACACCAGTATTCCACTTTCTTCCTAAACAGTTTAAGCATCAAAGCCTTGCATTCGGTTACAATCTGTGGTTATTTTGGAAATGTTTTTTCGTACTCCTTCTGACTATATTAAGTTTATATACTTTGTGAAAAGTTATAATGTTTTAACCTTTTATGCGAATACCTACGCTCGTTACTGCAGTAAAAAATGCATACTTTTTAGAATTTGATTAATAGGGAATATAATATGGAATCACATATCTGAATAAATTAATAAGGATACAATTATATTCCTATACTGTAGCTCAAATTATTGAATTTGTTGGTGTTTCTAAATATCACACAATGTTCAAAGTTAAATGATTAACCTTTTCCATGAATACTTGTGCTGATTATCACAGTAAAAGAAATGCATACTTTTTAGAATTTAATTATTAGGGAATATAATATGGAATCGCGTATTAAAAGAAATTAATTACTATATTAATTTAAGGATCTAAATATATGTATTTATATAGCTGGTAATATTACTGCAATCCACTTTCTTTGTTAACACATTTATTTTTAATTTGACTCATTCACGCATGATCAATTGTGAGAGAGTGATAGATGGAGACAAGATGGAGGTTTTTTGTCAAAACAACATTCCCCAGAATGCAGTGGGAAATAATGTACCACCCTCAGTCACCTGACCATCTGATGCACTGTATCAGAGAGAATGACGGATGGATTAGCCCATTAAGAGTGAGTTCATAAAGCCAGAATTACGTACTATCCCTACATCTACGAAACACCCGATCCTGTATTCTTCACACCTGAAACTGAGTCACCTCCTGACTGAGAAAGCTTTAAAGAACTTTATATTTTTATTTTCAACAAAAAGTAAATATGACGTTTACATTGGCATTTTACTCCTGATGGTAACTGTAACAAATTGTCACGTTTCACATCCTTGCCACACAATCATAACGTGCTCATCCAATCTAAGCTTTGATGTTTTTTTTATTTTGAAACCATGATCTTAACATGCAGGTGAGAAGTAGAGTTAAAAGCTTCAGATTTAAAAGGTTATTAATAATATCTTCAGTGTCACGTTAACATTGGAATGTTCTTCCAATTGTAAAAAGAGGTGATAAACATGTCTCCTCTTTAAATTTTCAATTTGCAGACTGTTCAAGGTCATTTATTATGAATAATATCTTCCATATCGCATTAAAATTGGAATGCTTTCCTAAGATGTTAATCCGCCTATTTTTTAACCGATGTATCCGGGACAGGTAACAGTTTTACCCCTCCCCCTTCCCTCTGTCTATCTGACCTCTTCCCATTTTTAAACCATTCTGTGCCCAAATCGCAGTGGGTGAGAAAAAGTAGGAAAAGACAGAAAAAAGTGAATCCTGTTTTTTTTATGGTCAGAAGGATTCAACTGATGCATAAAAAATACAGATGCAGCCATTCAAAACGAGCGATGTACACTGCGGTACAGCGCGGTGGGTGTCACAGTATAAGACATCATATCACGTCATACCTACTGCATACTGCATGCAAATTAGATTATGTTAATAGTATATGGAATCACCTTGTAAAACCACCAGGTGGAGCTAATAAATACCTCTCATGTACAGCGTTTGAGCTGTCACCAGAAAACACCCGCTTTTGAATCCTGATCACTGCTGAGGGACAATCTTTATTCAAATAAGAATTTAAGTTGTATACTCTTTAGACTTTTAACTTTAAACTGTGTATTACAGCATGTTAATCATTAAACATTAAAAAGTTGGTATATTTTATAAAGGCAAGAATGCTTAGTTGGACAAAAGTACACAACCTACCACCTTTATCATAAATATTTTAATTATGCAGAAATATTTATGCATCATTTATGATATTACTAATAGTATTAATAATGAATGACCTTGGACAAGCTGTAAGCTCAAAGTATTACCCTGGTCCACTTTCTTTATAACCATCTCTGTAAACGAAAATACTTTATTTTTTCATTGACAATAAGTAACTCCACAGCATTTCGTTGATCCGATCAAGTATTCGCTTCCAATCATACAAAGTAAGTTTTGAGCATCTCCGATTCACCATGCCTTTCACATGCTCATAAACGATATTAATTTAGGAAAATAAACATATTATGTAAACTGTATATGGCTGGTATTGGTATTTTAAAGAAAAAAATACACACCGGTATTTCACTTTCTCCTTAAACATTTTAAGCATCAAAGTCTTACATGTGGTTATTTTGGAAACGTTTTTACATGCTCCTTCTGAACATATTAAGTTTATATACTTTGTGAAAAGTGATAATGTTTTAACCTTTTCTGTGAATTCACTCATTACTGCAGTAAAAAATGCATACTTTTTAGAATTTGATTAACAGGGAATATAATATGGAATCGAGTATCTAAACAAATTAATAATGATATAATTATATTCATGTGCTGTCTGGTGGAATAAACTGAAAAGTTAGTTAATGTGACAAGGTATTAATAATGTAGCACGTTCAGGCTCACACCCTTCCAGCTGGGGAATGGAACCCAGGTCTCTAGCATTGCTCAACAGGGAAGCAGCCAGTCAAGCTACAGTGAGATCTGCCCTTATCACTCAGAGTGATGACACTGGGACTGATCTATGATCTGTGATGTGGTTGAATTGTGTGAATTGTGGTGCTCTAGAAGACTAGCTGGTGTCTGTGTGGTTCGGACCAACTGGCTTTGCTGAAAAATAAATAGATTCGGTTTAACAACCCTTAAGCATACTGTAGTTTTTTTTAACACAACTTTATCAGTGAATAGACCACCAGCACTTTTCCTCCCCCCTACATTCTCAGAGTTGAATAGGCGGGTCTTCCATTGAAAGACAGTCCCCCTTCCCCCCACGCACAGGACAGACAAATGTTTTCACTGACTTTTATTTGACTAGCTATTCAGAGGGAAAGGCGGTGACGTCACCGTGCTTGCAAGCATGTTATTTAGATATGTGATTCTATATTATTTCCCCTGTTAATCAAATTCTAAAATTAAGGCTAGCCTTAGGACAGCACTGCTAGAGCACCACAACTTCTTAATACTCGTTGTTCCAAACTGTAGTTTGAGTCTTTGTGTGAGCTGTAAGTTCTTTTTACTTCTTAATTAAACATTTGAAACACTTTAATTTTGTAAACTTAACACGCATTCCATACAGAAATAAAATAAGATTTTCTAAAGGTGTTAAGCAGATTAGCAGATTACTGACAAAATAGCGCACCGTCCACCACTACCCACTGATATAACTTTAATAGAAACAAGATCTAATACCTGGTGCAGTTCTTACAAAAAAACTTTTTTTAATTATTCGAATCCCAGGTGTGAGTTCATAAAGCCTGAATTACGTACTATGCTTATGTTTGCGAAACACCTGATCATCTACTGTAAAGCTTTCAGTGCCTTGTGTATATTCTAATCGCAGTGGGGGCAGGGTGTATGGGGACAGGTTTAGGATGAAATTGAATTGGGGATCTGTTTTCTTCACACCTGAAACACTGTTTTCTCTGAAACCATTTTCTTCCTTGTTTAACTGTTTAATGGTGGTATAAAAAATAAATCTAAATGGTGAGAAAGCTATGCTTAAAGTTAATTAAGGGACATAGAAGACAAAGATAACAATTTACATTGCATTGTCAGATTGTGAATATATAAAAGCATTTAATTAAACACGTGTTTGCAATTTTAATCAAAATGGGGGTAATGGGGTTAGACCATTAGACATGTGTAGTGGTTTTATGATTTTACTGAGATAATTATTAATTGTAGCAGTAATCATGAGGTGGTTCATTGTGGCTTTTAGAAAATCAATTGTCAGAACAACTAACAATGCACACACACGGATTCAATACACGAGATACAAACATATACCAGTCTGCCTGGATACAAGCGGCAGACCTTACTCTGAGGGTTATCAATATACAAGGTATATAATCTTAAAGAGATGCAAACACAAAGAGATACACAACAGAGAATATACTTCAATATATCATTCGGCTATACCAAATCCCTAATCAGTGTTATTACCCACTGTTACACTAGACTCGGAAGTAAATACATTACTCATGAATTAAATTGATAACAAATTGTGTTGAGGTAACAATTAAATTCTCAAGACACAATGTGGAACATGGGGTTTACTTATCCACTGTATGGATTCTGATTTTGCGGCACGAACACCAAACCAGCTGACAGGCTCTGTTGCAACCTCTGTTTCAGCAGTCGTCCAATAGGTGTCCATCTAGGCGCCCTCTGGCTACAGGCCAACCAGTCAAGGTGCAGCTTGGAATAGGACGGGCAGAGGAATCTAACTGCGGCGCGCAGGGCAATAGTTGCTCCTAGGGATCTACCAGCAGTCCGGCTGACTAGTAGAAAGTCTCTATGCACAGAGTGTGACCGCGGGTCCTCGCAAGTCACTCTTTCGCATGGGAAGAAACTGGTTCGTTCCCCGTCCAGCGCTGCTTCTGAATAAGCTATTCAGGTTGTCGACGAGGGTCCAACTGTAGGCTGCCGTTGATCAAGTGGAGCATTCACGTTGGTCGTTGCAGAATTCTTGAGTACATACGGGATCCTCGGCCTCACGCTTAGAACAAAGTCCAAGTCCCAGTGCAGACAACAGCGATTGTCACGTGATTGTCTCTGAGGGTGCGCGAAAAATGGCCAAGGAGAGCCCCGGCCTGAGCTTGCACTACCTTTTTGACCAAGACACAGATGTGTGCTGATTGGTTGAGAGTTTGGCGGGCATGGGAGACCAACGTGGAGTTACCACGCCCTGCCAGTCCCTGATTGGTTGATCAAGGTGAGAGATGAGTCACTTACTCCTGACACTTAGGAATGCAGTCCAGATGTCCATCTGGCACTCCCTAGACAGATAGGCGCCAATGGATGACCATTGATCATGATAGCCAGGCTTAGCTAAGTGCATTCCCATTTGGGAATAAAAACCAAACAGGACAGGGCTGCCCTGTCTCTCGCACACCTGAAGAAGGCTCCACGGCCGAAACGTTGTGTTCTCTTTCTTCTTTTCTTCAGCATGGAATAAACCTATTACTTGTTCCTTTGCAGCCTACGCATGCTGACGCAGCTACCCACCTGAACTAGTGTCCATAATAATTGTTATTTTAGTTTTTCAAAGAAATGTTTATTTGTTAAAAGAAAACTAATGGCGACACCTGGGGTCGAAGCCGGACCTCAGGTTTATGAGGCACAAGCTTTAGCCATCACTCCACAGACACGTGGAAATCAGTGAAACAGCCATACACATATCAATAGAAAGTCTTATACTACTGTTGAGCTACAGTATATGAATATAATTATATCATTATTAATTTCTTTAGATACACAATTCCATATTATATTCCCTATTAATCAAATTCTAAAAGTATGCTTTTGTTTTGTCCGATAATGAGTGTATTCGCAGAAAAGGTTAAAACATTATAACTTTTCACAAAGTATATAAACTTTATATGGTCAGAAGGAGCACGTAAAATCGTTTCCGAAATAACCACATGTAAGACTTTGATGCTTAAAATGTTTAGGGAGAAAGTGGAATACTGGTGTGAATTTTTTCTTGAAAGTACCAATACCAGCCATATACAGTTTACATGATGTGTTTATGTTCCTAAATTAATATAGTTTATGATCATGAGACGCGTTAAGCTCCTTTTCTTTGTATGCTCAGCTACTAATATTTCCCTTTAGTTGTAAAATTGCATATAAATATTCAATACTAAGTGGATTAAAACGTGCACAGTGAAGAGATTAAATGATTAAATCTTTTCACTACTGACCATTGCACTACGAGTGCCATTGTCGGTCCTTTTGGCCAGCCAATCACGTACCGTGGTATGACGTAGGTAGTTGCGTGTGGTACGGGTTTGTACCACACACTTTGCATCTGTATAGCATAATGCCTTCTTGCGTTATGAAGTTACTTGTGCCTGGGAACCGCTTTAGTTTCCCGGAGATTGCTCATAAACTATATTAATTTAGGGACATAAACATATTATGTAAACTGTATATGGCTGGTATTGGTAAAAATACACACCAGTATTCCACTTTCCTCCTAAACATTTTAAACGTCAAAGTGTTGCATTCTGTTACAATCTGTAACAAAATTATGTGCTCTTTCTGACTATACTAAGTCTATATACTTACGCTCGTTATCGCAGTAAAAAAAATGCATAATATACTGTAGCTCAAATCCAACTTAACTAAAAATTAGACACAAGAAAAGTATTATTGGACAATGTTGTGAGGCTCTGGCAGAATTTTATCTGGCAAAAATATGTCAACATATTTACTAAAACTATCCATCTCAGTATTTATGCATAATTAAAATATGTATGATGAAGGTGGAACGTTGTGTACTTTTGTCCATCTGAGTAATCTTGCTTTTATAAAATATACCAACTTTTTCATGTTTAACGTTTAACATGCTGTAATATTTTAAAATGATTAAAAGTCTAAACAGTATACAACTTGAATTCTTATCTCTGTTAATATAACTATCAAGTGGTATTAAATAAATACAAATTTTTGTATAGATTACACTTTCCTAAAATGTATGAAAAAAATAAAAACAATTACAGTCTAATCTTTCTATGTGTGATCCCATGAGGAAGTACAATACGCTCCTGCTTTGTTTAACGATGGTATGAAAAATAAACCTAAATGGTGAGAAAGCTATGCTTAAATTTAATTAAGGGACTTAATTAAACACACGTTTGTGATTTTAATCAAAATGGGGGTAATGGGGATTCTCTACTATAAATGCCCCAAAATAAGTTCACAGTAATAAATGACGTGTTCTAAATTGACCTTTTTATTAGGTGATAGACAAAAAGCAGGGCAATGACTTTCTCTGCAAGCTAGTCAAAGAAGTAAGTAGGCGACTCAAAGCTCAAATCCCAGCAGCAACAATAATTAATACAGTGTGTATTCTCCTGTCACGGTACAAAATAGAACAATGCACTGTACATAACGTGGTTATGTATCGGGAATGTTTGCAAATGTTGCAAATTGTGCAGTATATGCTTTTGGGAACACATTTGTTTTCGAGCAGGTAATTGCTCACTTCTGCTGCCGTAGAGTGTTTTGGAATCTACACGCTCTCCCCGCATTGTTATCGACAATGAAAATGTCTCTGGAATAGGCATACTGTATAAATGATAAAGCGGAGGCTATGGAGAAAAAAAAATAGCTATGGGAGCACATCAGTTACGGAAAGCAACCATAGCTCTGGAGCGTCGAATACATATCCTACAGTGTGAACTGTACTCTTAAAGGGCTAATCCATCTTTCATTCTCTCTGATACAGTGCATCAGATGGTCGGGTGACTGAGGGTGGTACATTATTTCCCACTGCATTCTTGGGAATGTTGTTTTGACAACCTCCATCTTGTCTCCATCTATCACTCTCTTACAATTGATCATGCGTGAATGAGTCAAATGAAAAATAAAACATGTTTACAAAGAAAGTGGATTACAGTAATACTACCAGCTATATAAATACATATATTTAGACCCTTAAATAAATATCGTAATTTCCTTACACAATTCCTTATTTTATTCCCTATTAATCAAATTCTAAAAAGTATGTGTAATTTTACTGTAATAACGAGTGTAGGTATTCGCAGAAAAGGTTAAAACAATATAACTTTTTACAAAGTATATAAACTTAATATAGTCAAAAGGAGCACGTAAAAACTTTTCCAAAATAACCACAGCATGTAACCAAATGAAACGCTTTGATGCTTAAAATGTTTAGAAATAAAGTGTAATACTGGTGTGTATTTTTTATTTAAACTACTAATATTAGCCATATACAGTTTACATAATATGTTTATGTTCCTAAATTAATATCGTTTATGACCTTCAGATGCGTTATGCTTCCTCTTCATTTTATGCTCAGCTACTAACATTTCTCTTTAGTTTTAAAATTCCATATACATATTCAATACTAACCAGTTGAAAATATGCATAATAAAGAGATTAAATGATTAAATTGTTTCACTAACAAGCCATGCTCCACAAGTGCCCCTGTTACACTGCAGTGAACTGTGGGTTATTTAGTGCGTTACAGGGTTTTACCGTGCATTTTAAATGGCTGCATCTGTACTACTAGGACATGCACTACATTATTTTTATGAGAACCAAAGTAGAAATCATGCAACTCTAAAACAACTGTACAGAACTCACCAAACTTTGGATACAAGAAGTTGTTAGTTTTGGGCATCACTGCATAAACACCATGTTGTTTAATTAAATCCTTGAAAAGGTTAATAACCATACTGCCCACAGCACCTATAAGTTGTACATATAGTTCTTTAGCAATGTATTTTTCTAAAGAGACACCTGTATTATCAAAAGTGAAATGTTGATGGCTTCAAAAATAATTTTTACATTTAACCACATCATGATTCCACAGAAAAATATTTTCATGCAATATTTTCACCCAAAATATCCTTACTACAGGAGGATACTTTAAACTTGTGTTCAGATTTTTTAATGGGCAGATTCATAAAAGAATGAAACAAATCACTTTAGAAGTACATGTATTGTTTTGAAATAACTTCACTGGTTACCTGTATTATCTAGGATAGATTTCTAAAGTTTTAAAGTTCTTTTCCTTGTTTTTAAAGCTCTAAATGTCCTAGCACCTATGTGCCTTACTGAATGTCTGTCTTTATATGTTCCTATACATGACCTGACATCTGCAAATACTGGTCTTCTACAAATAACAACAAGTGAAATACAGAAAGAGGGGAGAGGCTGCTTTTTGTTTTTATGCTTCTAAATTATGGAACTCACTACCACTTTTAGGCAGTCAGGCTTGGTATATTGTTTTAAAAAAACATCTGAAAACATATCTTTTTAATGTATCTTTTAGTCAAAATGGTTCTTTGATCTTTTTATTTATCTTTCTTTTTTATCTTTTATTTTTCTTATTTTATTACAACTTTCCTCATTTCTATTTATTTTTTTTCAAGCATGAACTGACATTCATGTTGCTTTACTGTATTACTGTGTTTTCCTTTACAGCTGAAAGTATCTCTCTTAATTTTAAGATTTTATTTTTACGCTTGGTTTGTAAAGCACTTTGAGTTGCTAATTGTATGAAATGTGCTCTATAAATAAACTTTTATTATTATTATTATTATTATTATTATTATTACATATGAAGAGTATCTCACCTTTCAGCTACATTCTTGGCTGTTTGCAGGAAGCGGGCATGGTCATTTTCTTTTAGGCTGTGCTCTGCCTGAATGATGAGTGCACTTGAACGTTCCAGACACTGACGGCAGTTGGCAATCTGCTGTGCCAGTTTACGGAGCTTCATCACCTTACAAAGTAAATGAAACAGAAAGAAGGAATCAGAAGGAGGCAAAAAATATGTTCCAAAATTAAAATAATTTCCCCAATTCCATTCCTTTATCAAACCATTAATAATTATCCTCTAAAACCAGGGAAGGTAAATGTCTGATTGTAAGTCTTGCTAGGTACAGTAGCTTTGAGAGGTAATAACAAACCTCTGAGTGTCTTTCTACTCCAGCATAGTAATATGCATAAAGACTCTTTATTATCTATTACTTTGAAGGATAAGGACACAACATTGACAATATTTGCATTTACATTGAATATGTAAATCATTTTAATATAGCAGACACTGCTCAGATATTCAAGGTTTTATGTACAGATGCAGCCATTCAAAATGGGTGGGGTATTTCGCGGTATACCCCATTGGGCGTGTCGCATCAAAACGCAGCATCACGCGGTTTATCGCGTCATTTGACGTCATGCTGGAAAGTATCCGGAATCACCTTGTAAAACCGCCAGGAGGAGCCAATAAAGCTTAACCTCTCATGTACAGCATTTGAGCTTTTAAATTTAAACTGTGTATTACAGCATGTTAATCATCATTCATTAAAAAATTGGTATATTTTATGAAAGCAAGATTGCTCAGTTGGACAAAAGTACACAACCTACCTTTATCAGAAATATTTATGCATCAAAGCCTTTACCGAAGATATTACTAATAGAATTAATAATTAATGACTTTGGACAAGCTGTAAACTCAAAGTATTACGCTGGTCCACATTCTTTCTAACCGTCATTTTAAACGAAAATACTTTTAGTTTTTTCTTTGACAAACAGGACATTAGCTAGCGAATACGATAAAGGAATGATAAAGGAATGACTTTTTTTGCTAATTTCTTTAGCACATTTGTACAAGCACTTGGAATCTGTCCAAGCCCTACTTTGTCAGGCATTTTCTTTTACTGCAACGGACATAAAAACTCTCTTGCTTTTAACAGAGCGTTTCATAATTTCATAATTGATTTTTCATAAAATCAACGCTTTCTTTTCCGTATACCAGATATTATGGAACCACTTCAGAAGGGTGTTAGAAAGTCAGATTCCAGGAATCGGTACTTTAAAGAAAAAATACACACCGGTATTCCATTTCTCCCTAAACATTTTAAGCATCGAAGTCTTTAACTAACATGTGAAAAAGCGTGTAAAAAAGTGGTAGTTTTAAGCTTTTCTGCTAATATAATATGGAATCGCATATCTAAAGAAATTAATAACAATATTATTATATTCGTGTACTGCGACATTTCTTTGAAAAAATAGAATAGTAATATTATGGACAATTAATTGACTTTTATATTTCTAAATATCACAACATGATCGAATTTAAGTCATTTTAATAACAATGAATAGTCACCTATGCCTTACAATATAAACATTTATATTGATTTAAATCACGTTTTGATTTAAATCGCAAACGCATGTTTAAATATATGTGTTTTTTGATTCACAATCAGACAAATGCAACATAAATTGATATCTTTGTCTTCTAAGTATCTTAATAAACTTTCAGCATAGCTTTCTCCCCGTTTAGATTTATTTTTCTTGGGATCTTGGGATCAAACGTGGAAAGATTAGATTGTAATCGTTTTTATTTTTTAAATACATTTTAGAAAAGTGTAATCTATACTAAAAAGCTGTACACCACCTGCTATAAAGATACATATTGTAATACTTTCGGGCTCGGATAGGACGGACACAAGAACTCAGACTTGCGGAGTTAAAGCAAGTTAAAGCCTTGATATTATATATCACCTTTAAAAGTGGCATCTCAAAGCAATACAGATTACAAAGTAAATACCCAACACTGATTGTACCCATCTGTCATGCTATTAAAGCACCTTAAATTGAAATGAATTGAGAGAGGGAGGGGGGGAGCATGTTTGAGCTGTCGCCATCAAAGTCTTTACCGAAGATATTACTAATAGTATTTACAGTATAATGAATGACCTTGGACAAGCTGTAAACTCAAAGTATTGCCCTGGTCCACATTCACCATGCCTTTCACATGCTCATAGAAGATATTGATTTAGGAACATGTATACTGTACTGTATACAGTATGTATATGTATATTTAATGTCTTTACTGTGCCCGTTTAAGTATTGAATATTTATATGGAATTTTACCATAACGTGTGTGAAATTCATAAACGATATTAGTTTTGGAACATAAACATACAGTATGTAAACTGTATATGGCCGGTCTCGGTACTTCAAAGAAAAAATACACACCAGTATTCCATTTCTCCCTAAACATTTTAAGCATCGCAGTCTTTAACTAACGTGAAATAACGTGTATAAAAAGTGGTAGTTTTAAGCTTTTCTGCGAATACCCTCGATACCGGAGTCAACAAGCATACTTTTAGAATTTGATTAATACGGAATATAATGTGGAATCGCGTATCTAAAGAAATTAAAAACAATATAATTTGGTTTCTGTCAAAGCGCAATGAAACCTATAACTTGATTCTTATGGATGCCCGGTTCCGCCAGGGATTAAAAAAACATGGGATGGCATATCTAAAAGCGCTTAATAGTATTTTGAGTGCGGTTTTTGACTTTTTTTAAATTACAACCCATACATAAGCTGATACTGTTTAGACTTTTTTAAAACCATTACAGCAGCACAATGTGCTTTTTCACGAAACCTCCTAGAGTAACCATATAAACATAATACCAACCAAAAACATAGATAACAACCACAATACAAAATCAAATATATCAAACCATTAAAGCAAAACTGTCCTCCAATTATCAACAAATCTCAATATCTTGTACGAATTATTCGTAATACAAACCAAAAATAGCCCGCAAACTCTCTCAAATTCCTCCAATTATCATAATCCCGCCCCTTATGCAAAACCAAACCCTCCTCCCATCCCAGTTTATCCTCTTTATCATAAACAAAATCCACCTCAGTTTTCAACATAAAGCATTACACAAAATCAATACTTCAACACTCCATACTCAACAACGATAATTCATAAACAGCCAGAACATGTAACTCCACATTCCCAAATAGACCTAATTTCCATAGCCCCCCCTTATGCAAAACCAACATCCTTCCCCTGTTCTCTCTCTCCGCTGGCATTTGTAATCGTTTTTATTTTTAAATAAATTTTAGCAAAGTCATGTATTTTAAAAATCCTAAGATTTCTATATTTATGTCTTTATTTAGTAGTTTCATTAGTGACAAAGGCTAAACTTTCTTGGAAAAATGTCTTTTATGTAAACCATGTTTGCTATTAATTCATTTAGGGCTAGAATATGTTCATTGTCTTCCAATGAAAGAAGGGTTCCTTTCGCCGTAGTCGGGTTGACATTAGAAGCTTGCCACGCCCGGACTGTTACACCAACGCATAAACATGTTAAAGCGATTTTATTGAGGAGCCTAGCTTTCTTAACTAGTAAGTACTGTACTTACTGGGTGGTTTTGGAGGGGGGGAGGTGTCTTTCGCTGGAAATCTCTCCCCCTTCTACTTACCTGTGAAACTGGTTTAATTCGTCACAGCCAGCACTCCCGCAGAGAGGGGGGTTGTACTTGCAGTGCATCGGTATAGATGGGAAAGCCAGAGCCGACCGCTACGCCGCCCATGTGTTATGCTCTTCGTTAATGTCTAAGCCGGAACACATCATTATATCTCATTTTGTATTTCTATAAAAAAAAAATCATTTGCTCAGCCTAACACTATTGTTGTTATTGTTTTTATCCTGTAAAGCGCTTTGAGGAGCCACCTTTAAAGGCGCCATATACAATACAGTTCATTATTATTACTATTGTTAATTTGCTGGACAGAGAGGTGAACATTATTACGCAGAAGACAAAGATAGCGATTTACTTTGCATTGTGCATTGTGCTGCTGTAATACAGTTTTAAATAATTAAAAGTCTAAACAGTATCAGCTTTATTTATGGGTTTTAAATAAAGGCGATTTAAACGCGATTTAAATCAATATAAATGTTTATTTTGTAACGCATAGGTGACTATTCATTGTTATTAAAATGACTTAAATTCGATCATGTTGTGATATTTAGAAATATAAATTTGTTTGGTGCGGGGTGCGGAACCAGGGAACTATTTACATGGAAAACGGGCGTTTCCAAGTGCTTGTACAATCGATGGAAATGTTTAAATAAATGTGCAAAAGAAATAAACAAAATAATCATTTATTTCTTTATCATATTGGCTAGCTAATGTCCTCTCTTTGCTAGTTAGTGACTGTGTTTCTGCGTTGGGTAGCAACGGGTGACTATGTTCTCAGGCGGAAGATCTAAACAGCTTGATTTTCGTGTTAAATAATTTTTTAAAATTAAAATTCATTCTATACAGCAATCGCATATTTGGGTACCGTTTCATAAAACTTTCATGCTTAAAATGTTTAGGGAGAAATGGAAGACTGCTGTGTATTTTTTCTTTAAACTACCAAGACCAGCCATACACGGTACAGTTTACATACAGTAATGTTTATGTTCCTAAATTAATATCGTTTATGACCTTCAGATGCGTTATGCTCCTCTTCTTTTTATGCTCAGGTACTAAAATTTCCCTTTAGTAGTAAAATTTCATATAAATATTCAATACTAAGCAGATTAAAATGTGTACAGTAAAGAGATTAAATGATTAAATCTTCTCACTACCAACCAACGCACCACGAGTGCCCCTGTCGGTCATTTTGGCCAGCCAATCACTTACCGCGGTGCCCTGCGGTGGCTTTCCCGTACCGCGGGTTTGTATCGTGCATTTTGAATGGCTGCATCTTTACGTTTTGTACAACAGAACCAATAGTAATACAGCGTTTCAGAAATTAATGGAAGAATGTAGGAAAATACGAGGAACTACTTTTTTAATAATCACTTAATTGTGTTTTATACTCATGTTTTAACTCGGTCACTTACTGTGGTTATTTTTTAAAAAGGTGTAGATGTGATTGTTCTAACTATATAAAGGTTATATACTTTGTAAAACACTATAATGCTTTAATCTTTTTTAAATCCTTAATGTTGAATATTAATATGGAATCATGTGACTAAAGAAATTTTAAAACAGTTTCTGAATGTCATTAACTGTATTAATTTGGAAATAAATACAATGTATTTATATAGCTGGTAGTGTTAGTGTATTCCACATTCTCAGTATTAGTAAATATCTGCATTGAATTCCTGAACTCGTTCACCTGTGGTTATGTGGAAACATTTTTATGTTTTCACTATATTTTGCTATCGTGATTGTTGCAATGGAAAATGAAAAGCTTGAGTGTTGATTTGGTCCTGTGGTAGCATTGTCACCTACAAGCTGGAAGGTCCTGGGCTTGTGTCCAGGCCAATGAGCTTTCTGAACTTTTAAAAAATATAGTATCTTTCTGTAATGTCTAAATAAAATAAATAAGATTTATATTGTATTGTTGACATCTTTATTAATCATACATGTGTATATATATCACAATAAGTATGTGTAAATATGAAAATAATATAAATAATACATTAATTAAATGAATGACAGTGAATACTGTCAATTATGGGAGTTAAATCCAGTTCTACTGGCCAGATCAGACAAACAATCTCCAGTTGTTTAAGTGCACAAAATGGCATTGAAAGGACAATAACCAGTGACACACACCCCTCCTATTGGCTAAGTGCATGAACAGCTACCCACCTGAAGTATTTACAGTTTATGTATTGGAAGGCACTCTGTTTTATTATCAGACACTCCGACTCAAACAAGTGTTGTACAGTGGTAAAGACGTGGGTAATGTCATCCCCATTAAACAATATGCTTAGCGCGCAAATCCTGCTAAACTAAAAATTAGACAAAGAAGAGTATTATTGGACAATGTTGTGAGGCTCTGGTGAAATCTCTCTGTAAACTGAAGAGTTATAAAGGATACACGTTGTGTATCGCCTCTTTTTACACTTGTAAAAACATTCCAATGTTAATATGACACAGAATATATATTATTTATAACCTTTTAAATCTGAAGCTGTTAACTCTACTTCACACCTGCATGTCAAGATCACAGTTTCAAAATAAAAAAAAACATCAAACCTTTGATTGGATGAGAAAGTCGTGATTGTTTCTCAAGGATGTGAAAAGTGACAATTTGTTACAGTTACCATCAAGGAAAAAAAAGTTTTTTTTATTTATTTGTGGCTGCTGCAGTGGCTTGCAATGGCTAAATATAGCTTACACTTTCCAATTGCTTTGTCAGTCTGTCCATGTGGGGCAAAGATTACTCCCTTCCCTCCCTTTCCCTCGCTGGGCAAATGTTCAAGATCAAATTCTTCCACGAGGGGGTTACCTTTAAAGTGGAGACGACAGCACCGAAAATTTTTGGCGCGCCCTCACAGTTATAATTCAAACCGAATTAAAAACTACACATCCCAGTTAACATGGAAGTGCTTGTGATCCTTGCGTTTTACCAACAAAAGAGGGAGAAAATCAGCCACAGGACTTAGGGGCTGAGTTTCGAAAGCTTAACCTATCAGCAACAAAATGAAATTTACGTGATAGGCTACCTCAAACTGTCAGTTACACGACATGTTTATGTCGCTTAAGTAACTTCTATTTGGCTTTTTAGTTATGGAGGCGGGAAGACACCCCCGTACCCCCTCTGGGTGCCTGACTTGTTGCTATCTTTAATTGTTCTGTGTCTGAATCACAGTAGTGAGAGCCACATAGGAAAAAAAGTTCATCCATTTACTGCTAGTAATCAGTGTCAATTTTATAGTTGAAATCTGAGCCTAAATATAAAGTTAAAATCTTGACAAATAAAGCAATGCAGGAAATGCACACTTTTTCTGCAATAGAAATACACATAGAAAAAAAAATCCTTTCTGACATTTCAAATCAGTTCCGATCAAGGTCTCCAAAACATACAGGAAAAAGAGCATTTTCAGAGAGCAATTACGTTGTGTTTATGTAGAATAAGTGATTAGATTTGTGAGCAATATAATTTCTTATTCATTTAAACAGTGACATTTCAGCTGCAAAAGATTGCACCAGAGACAGAACTATCTCTGCTTGTCATAGACATTCAGGAAGAAGTGAATGAAAGAAGTCATGTGAAGCGAAATAATTCGGTGATCAATCATAACAGTTGTAGGACAAGAAACAAAAGATAGAGAAAACTCAAGCTTTTTAAGGCTAAACTAAAATTCAGTCTACACATTAAGGCAAATGAAAATGTAGGACATTAAAGTGCTAAAGGTATAAATAAATATAAAAATACAAACATACACATGAAAAGTTTTAGAAATGGAGCAGGTGTTACTTTGAAATAAGCAAACAGAAAAAATCCATGACTAGACATTTAGAAGAGAAGAAGAGGGATGCAGGAACACTTGCAAAGGCTTAGATGTACAAAATCAATCACAGAAAGGTGTGTGTTACAAAAGAACATGAAAACATGAAAACATGAAATAGATTTGGCAGAGAGTGAGAGGCTTGAATAATCAGTTGCATTTCTGGCAGGAAGAGTATGAAGGTTGATGGGATAGAGTCAGAAAATTAGCACACATAAAAAACAGCAATTCTGTCAGAAAGACTTATATGAATTAATATAAAACATGGTTTCATGGAGGGCTTCTTAGATAGTTTGGCATTCTGGTAGATTGCCAGGTGAAAGGATTTGTAAATATGTTTTGTTAAAGCAAGTCAATTTTTTGCAACACATGAAAGAAATTTTAGCCTTTGTCACTAATGAAACCATTAAATAAAGACATAAATATAGAAATCTAAAGATTTTTTTATTCAATGTTGGTAGCAGGATTAACTGTCAGGTTGAGCTAAGTGTATATTTTGTCGCAGAGTTGCTGCAAGATGTTAACAGTGAAAACAGGTATTTAAAAATGAATCATTTCAAGAAGAAGATTTTCAGAATAATTATAAATTAATATAAATCTAGTAGGATAGAGAAAACACAGAAAATAGGTAGTTAGATTGATCAGATTAGTATGCAAAGCCATTTAGCAAAGAGGGTGTGAAAAGAGTGACAAACTAGTATAACTTTAAAAGTAAACTTTAGATCCTTTTTCTAAACCAAGGAAAATCTGATCATCTTTCTCTATAACAATAATAAAAACTTTATTTTATATAGCACCTTTAAAAGCAGCATCTCAAAGCTATACGGTAGGTGTAAAACCAGTAATAAGGACCACAAATTACAAAGTTAATACATATAAGAAAGACAAGCAGTTAGAAGTACAACCAAAATTAGAAAATGAAGCAGATACAGACACTAAGTCTTCTGAAAAGAAAGGTTAGATTTAAATGCACTCAGGGTAGGTGACTCTGATATCACTAGGGATACAAATCCAGAGCTCTGGGGTGCAGTTTGAGAAGGTCCTGTCACCCACAGAATGTAAATGTTCTTGAGGACAGCTAGAAGACCAGGGTCAGATGGACAACGCTTGCAAAGTGGGGAGCAGAAAGATAATAAGCCAGATAGATACTGAATGAGGATGAGGATTTTGAAGTTGACTCAAAACATGATGCAAGGACTTGAAGACTGGCGTAATGCAACCCGATCAGGATCCTGGCTGTCACATTCTGAACATATTGGATATTGCTGAGTGTAGATTTAAATACCCCAGTGAACAGGATGCATCTTAAGATGTTTCTATTTAGAGGCAATTTGTTTAAATAACTAACTAGAGATGTACACTGATGAGCAAGAGAGGTGGAAAGACTGTTTCTTTAAGCCAGCACTATAAAATAATTTATCCTCAGTGAGATGCTGCCATCTCATAGTGGGTTTCTAACACCTGTAATGTTTCATAGCCGTTCAGGGACGCCAAATATGTAATCATTGCCATAGCCAAAATGTAAATGTAGTGGCTCTCTGAAGGCACCAGTTCTGTAGGGTTTGGGCATTTACTGAGACAATTATTAATTGTAGCAGTAAATCACAAAATTGATTCTTGCGATGGCTTTAGAATCCAACCATGCGATATAACTCAAACAACGCACACACACAGGTACTAATACACGAGGATACATTTATTAATACATAGAATATGCATATAAACCTAACAGATCTTATCGAGAGGGTTATCAGAATACAAAAGGTATATATTCAATCAGTTACGAAGTGTTACACATCAAGAGGACATACGTTCAGTATATCATTCATTAAGACCGTTTCATAAATGAACTTGGTTATAACTTCTACATTAGATACTCAAAACAAGTACAAAACTCTTAGGAATTAAATTGCTATCAACTGGTTGGGATAACAATTGAATTCTCGAGCTGTAATGCATTGAAGTTGAATACTCATCCAATCTCTGGGGATTCATATCTCCTGCAGGCACAAACAATCAGCTGCAGGCTTGTTGCTGTCCAATCCGCGCTCTCTGGCTCCGTGCCAGGCTGTGCTGTGCGGCTTGCGAAGGTGCGCTGCTGATGCTCACTGACCGGCTAGTTAGTGTTGGCTTTAACTAGCAAAGTTTGTGCACAGGAGAAAAGATGACTGTGGGTCCCAGCAAGTCAGGAAGAGGACCGGTTCGTTCCTAATGAAGCGCTAGTTCTGAATAGTGATTCAGCTGTCCACAGTTCTGACCTGTTCACGAGGCCTGCTGCTGGTTACTCTCTGGCAACCTCCACTCTAGACTCTTAGAACAAAGGAAAGTTCTGGCACTCGGACACACTGGCCGTTCCGTGGTTGTCCGGGCTGAGTCTCAGGATGGTCAGGAGGCGCGCTGCGAGAATGTCCTGCCCTTGGGAGCCTTCTGCTCCTGGGCCGTCCTGCCCTGGAATTCTCCTTTGAATTCCCTTTAGAAAAGTCCACAGAAGTCTCCTGAATCCCTTCTGAATCTTACTGAATCTCTCAGGCTCTCTGTGTTGCCTGTTTTTACCTGGAGGAACTTCAGCTCGTCGATTGGCTGAAAGTTCCATGGGCATCAGAGTCCCACGTGGGTTACTCGGCCCTACCAGTACCTGATTGGTTGATCAAGGTGAGATATGAGTCACTTACTCTTGACACTTAGGAATGCAGTCCAGATGTCCATTCGGCACTCCCTAGACAGATAGGCGCCAATGGATGACCATTGATCATGATAGCCAGGCTTAGCTAAGTGCATCCCCGTCTGGGAGCTTGCTTCTTATCAAAAGAAAACATTTTAAATCAACCTGCATGAATTCTTTCTCTGTGGCTGCACCACAGAGATGGAGGGTGAGATGGGGCCTCCTTTAAGACAGCATACCAACGCTTAATTCTGTCTTATTAATAAGCATTGCCGCTACACACCGTATATAGTTCCATCCACACAGTGTCTTTACTACCATCCATTTTCTAATCTCTTTATCTATAACAGAGGATTTGGATCCTATCCCAGCAAGCAAAGGACGCAAAGCAGAATACACCCTGGACATAGCACCAGTCCATCACAAGACAGACAAACAGAAACACACACACACACACCAGGGCCAGTTTTCCCGTACGCCATTAAACCTACCAGTATGTTTTGGACTGTGAAAGGAAATCATATCACACATACGGAGAAAACCCACAGAACCCAGAGAGAACATGCAAACTCCACACACACAGAATGGCAGGAATTGAACCTATGGCCCCAGTGCTACAAGATAGCAATGCTATCCACTTCACCACAATTAGAAATGGATGGATAGCTTAGTTATCTTTCTAGTTCACAGGTTTGCATGCAAAATTTAATTTTGAAAGCCACTGAGACATCTGGTACTACTGTTATATTTGTGAAAGAAAAACATACAAAAAGCATGCTACTAACTGTGCCATCCAATTCTTTAACTAATACATTTTATTTTTATAAACAGTTAACATTGTTAGAAAAATATTTTAAATTATATTTTACCATTTAAAAAAAATATTTAACTTATTTTCTGAAACTCAGATGTAATGTATATTTGAACAATGACAATATATTTTTACAAGATGTGGGGAAAAGTGCAAAAATTTATTAAAGTGGTAAATTTAGTATTATTGATTACTAACAGTAAAAAACTTACAGCATACACAAAGATTCTAAGCTGATCACGCAAAAGAAAAATCACCTGTTTGTTGCACATAAAAAGTGGTTATTAACTTTTTAAACCTGTTTTTATAGAGTTTAAAGTCATGCAATGTCTTAGTTCAGCTGGATCACATCATTGTATCTTATTTTTTATTTCTGTTATAAAAATTAAAAAAAAATGTTTGCCCAGCCTAAGGGAGCAGGGGTGCTCTCATTGACAGCTGATACTCCTCCATATGCTTAAGTGAAAAATTAATAAAAACACCAATGTAAATGTCATATTTTCAATTTGTTGAAAATAAAAATGTAACGTTCTCTAAAGCTTTATCAGTCAAGTACGAGAATTCACCTAGGGAGCTGTGTAAGCATGCATAGGCAGCAAACGAGCAGCTAAACAGGAAAGAAAACACTTTCAGAGAAACCAATGTTTCAGGTGTGAAGAATACAGATCCCCAATTCAAATGCAGCCTAAACCTTTCCCCACACACCCTGCCCCTACTGCAATTAGAATATACACAAAGTATTGCAAGCTTTACAGTAGATAATAGTAAATAGGTGTTTCGCAGACGTTAGAGATACTACGTAATTCTGGCTTTATGAACTCACGCCTGGGATTTGATTATCTCAAAATATATATTTTTTAAAAACTTCACCAGGTACTAGATCTTGTTTATATTTAAGTTATATCACTGGGCAGTGGTGTATGGTTAGTGGACCATGTGCTATTTTGTCAGCAACCTGCTAACACCTCTAGAAAACATTATTTTATTTCTGTACGGAATGCGTGTTTCGTTTACAAAATTAAAGAGTTTCAAATGTTTAATTAAGAAGTAAAAAGAATGTACAGCTTACACAAAGACTCAAACTACAGTATGGAAAAACGAGTGTTAAGAAAAAACAGGACATTTGATTGCTGGTTGCCTTATATTTATTTTAAAAAATGAAATAAAAAATAACATTGAATGACGTGTTCCTGGTTAACTCAAAAATTGCGTGACTTTAAAAGCTGTAAAAAATGGTTTAGATAGCAGAAAGTCACCTTGCTCTTACAAGCGGCTCTGTTAAGCATACTTTTTGTTAACACAACACAACTTTGTCTGTCAGTGATAAAAATGACCATGGGCACCTTTCCTTCTCCCCTATATTCTCATGTGTGAGTAGAATAGGCGAACCTTCTAATGAAAGACGGGTTCCTTTCACCCAAGACTGGCAGGAAACAGTCGAAACTTCCCACACCCAGACTGATATCTCGATCAACCATTTTGACATGTTCCTTTTAACTACATTGCTGTCGATATTGTAGCAATAGACAAAACGCTTGGAGTTTGTAATGTAGGGAGCTCTGAATGAGTTAAACTTTGATGCAGGACAAATAAATGTATTTCCCAAAACTATACTGTAGTGGCAGTACAGTAGCAGTTTGAAATTATTCGTTGTTATTAATAAATCACTTAGCTTCAAACATTTTGTTATATTTAAAATATAAAAATTGTCAATATAGTGTCCATAATATTTGCTATTTTTAGTTTTTCAGAAAATGTTTATTTGTTAAAAAAACAACTGATGGGTACAGCTGGTTTTGAATCCCCAACCTCTACCATGAAAAGTAAATGCTTAAGCCATTACACCACACACATAATCGCAAGGATGGAGTTAAACTGATGCAGACATTTCCAAAGAAAGTGTACTAATGTGATAATTTGAGCTACACGAGTATAATTATATCACTATTAATTTCTTTAGATATGCAATTCCATATTATTTCCCTATTAATCAAACTCTAAAAAGCGATAAGTATTCACAGAAAAGGTTAAAACATTATAACTTTTTATGAAGTATATAAACTTAATATAGTCAGAAGGAGCACGTAAAAACTATTCCAAAATAGCCACAGTATGTAACCAAATGAAAGACTTTGATTCTTAAAATATTTAGGAAGAAAGTGGAATACTGGTGTGTATTTTTTATTTAAAATACAAATACCAATGATATACAGTTTACATAATATGTTAATGTTCCTAAATTAATATCGTTTATGACCTTCACACTTGTTATGCTCCTCTTCTTTTTATGCTCAGCTACAAAAATTTCCCTTTAGTTGTAAAATTCCATATAAATATTCAATAGTAAGCGGATTAAAACATGCACAGTAAAGAGATTAAATGATTAAATCATTTCACTAACAACCAATGCACCACGAGTTCCCCTGTCAGTCATTTTGGCCAGCCAAATCACGTAGGTAATTTCACACGGTACATGGTTGTACCTTGCATTTTGAATGGCTGCATCTATAGTTTAACTCTCGATAATTATAATGTGATACATATATATAATGTGTATATATAGAAGATCAAAGATCCAATAGCCAAACATTTCTTGATGAGCTTGATCTTCAACGCTGAAGAAGTTGAGCTAGGTTGTCCAGGATTTAACTCATCAGCTGCTTGCTCTGTGATGGGAGTATCAGAAACAGAGAGAGTTTTGCATAGTGTTGATGAGGACAGCTCACCAAGGAAGTTAGCATCTTGCTGAACTTCAGTGTTTAAAATCTATGCACAGCCATCCGCTTGGGTCCAGCCACAAATAAGAGTGGTGGGAGAAACACCATTCATTTTGTTGGATATTTAAAATGTTAAAAAAAAGAGTCCAACTATTTTAGTTTTGTTGATCAGGTTAAAATAACAATTGGTTCACAAAAGAAGATTTCTTCTGCTGCAGAAAAAATAACTATTCATCCATTTATCTGCTTTATCCAGTACAGGGACATGGGGGAGCCTAACCAGCAAGCAATGGGTGCAAGGCAAGATACACCATGAATAAGATGTCAGTCCATCGCAGAACACATACAAACACAAACAGACATAGACTCACATCAGGACTCATTTTCCCGGAAAACAATTTACCTGTCATGTCTTTGGACAGTAGAAGCACTCTGAGGAAATACGTATACCAACACACACCTAAACCCAGGCCCCCAACACTGCAAGGCAGCAATGGTATTTACTGTTTTACCATGTCACTCATATTGCAGAAATAATATCTTAGGCAGAATTCTGTCCTTGAGTCTTTATTGACTTAATCTCTCAGCCTAGTGTATTGAACAAGGTTAAAGTCCTAACTTGGACTGTTTGTAGTCATGTGGATTGAAAAGTCAGATTGCCAGATTAGATGTGAGAGAAGAGATAAACTAGTGAGGTAACCAATGAAATAAGTTGTGTACTACTTTAAAAAGCAGGAAATCATAATTAGTGATTGGTTAGGAAAGGGGTCAGTAAAGGTTTCAGAAGAGTTAGCATGCACTTATTTTTCTAATTTTGTTTTTATTTTAGAGTACACATAAAGACATTTTAAGTACAAATGACAATACACAACCATCATTTTACAAAACAAATTTGCAAATATATATCATACATGAGAATTTAGTCTGTTCTTGCCTGTTCCCTTAATATTTTACAGTTATGCTATTCAGTTCTTACCAAATTGTAAGAAAGATGCATACATTTTTATGATTATGAAGAGGAAGAAAGTTATATAAATATACAGATGCAGCCATTCAAAGTGCACGGTTCAAACACGTACCACAGGCATTTCCCTACATCATAGCGCGTCATAATGCGTCATACCGCGGTACATGATTGGCTGGCCAAAATGACTTACAGGGGCACTCGTGGTGCGTTGGTCAGTCATGGAAAGATTTAGTCATTTAATGTCTTTACTGTGCACGTTTTAATCTGCTTAGTATTGAATATTTATATGGAATTTTACAACTAAAAGGTAATTTTAGTAGCTGAGCATAAAAAGAAGAGGAGCATAAAGCATCTGAAGGTCATAAACGATATCAATTTAGGAACATAAACATATTACTGTATGTAAACTGTACTGTGTATGGCTGGTCTTGGTAGCTTAAAGAAAAAATACACACCATTCTTCCATTTCTCCCTAAACATTTTAAGCATAAAAGTTTTATGAAACGGTCCCCAAATATGCGATTGCTGTATAGAATGAATTTTAATAAAAAAAATGTATTTAACACGAAAATTAAGCTGTTTACGTTCCTCCGCCTGAGAATATAGTTCCTCGTTGCTACGCAACGCAGAAACACAGCCACAAGTAACTAGCAAAGCGAGGACATTAGCTAGCCAATATGATAAAGGAATAACTTTTTATTTCTTTAGCACATTTATTTTAACATTTCCATCGATTGTACAAGCACTTGGAAACTGTCCAATCTCTAGTTCATCAGGCATTTTCTTTTACGCTCTAGGCATGCTCCCACTGACACTGGTCTGTGTCTTCTAGGATATAACGCCAGCGATTTGTTGTTAAAATTGGGTTTCCAATAACGCCGGAGCAAACTCTTGTTTTTATGTCCACTATAACAGACATAATCTCCCTTGCTTTTAACTGAGTGTTTCATAATTTCTAAGAATGAAAATGATTTAAACTATGCAACAATTATCATTCAATGAGAGCTCAAAATATCACAAGGATCCTCAAGAGTGCAACAAAGACTGCAGAAAAAGATACATGTATCAGATACATGAGAATCCAAGCTTTTTTTATCTACGCTTTCTTATCTACGCTAAGAAGTAGTCTTTAAAATTTCTTTATCACACAGTAGAAAATCAAATTCCTGGGGTGTGCGTATACCAGAGATTATGGCACGGCTTCAGAATGGTGATTGGCTGACACCATCTGACACCCCTCTGATTGGGGAAAAAAGACCTGCTGATCTGTTCTACATACCAGGAAGACAACAGAATATGATTTTTTCTATTCCAAATGTGTATTTAAACATTTAATTAAGAAGTAAAAACCTTACAGTGTACTCAGATTTCTAAGCTGATCAGGAGGAAGAAAAATCACCCGTGTTTAGCGCATGTTGTTTCATCAGTTGTAATCCTGTAAAGCGCTTTGAGAAGCCACCTTTAAAGGCATGAAATAAAGTTTATTATTATTATTAATATTGATAACATTCTTTCTCCCAGAACATGTAAATTGTTGTTATTGTTGTTGTTATCCTGTAAAGCGCTTTGAGAAGCATACTGTCCAGCATCTTGTATTTCATTGCACATTGCAGATTGTCTTATAATCAATTGTTGTCAGAATATCCCCCCTCCAAAAGCCCTTTTTTGCTTACAGTAGTACTACTTACAGTAGTACTTAAGTACAGTACAGTAAGTAAGTACAGTAAGTACTTACAGTGGTACTTCTCGTGTTAAGAAAGTTAGGTGTCAGCATAAACTATTAGTAATCAATAATATTAAATTTAACACTGTAATAAATAGTGCTAATAATAAATTCTATTCTACTCTGAGAATGTAGGGGGGAGGAAAAATGCCCGTCGTCTTTTCACTGATAAACTTGTGTTAACAAAAACTACAGTTTGCTTAAGAGTTGTTCAACCGTTTTTTTTCAGCTCAGCCAGCAGACTGATCACAGATCAGTCCCAGTGTGTGAGATCTTGCTGTTTGATCTGTGCTTGATCTTTGATCTGAGCTTGAATAGAGAGCTTATCTCTGTAAATATATTAATATCCAATGGTATTAAATTCATCTTTTTTGTATAAAGCTGTATTTATTTAATACCACTTGATAGTTATATTAATAGAGATAAGAATTCAAGTTGATACTGTTTAGACTTTTGATTATTTTAAACTGTATTACAGCATCGTACACATGCTTAAAAGAGAAGAGAGAAAACGCAACGTTTCGGCTGTGAAGTCGTCTTTAGGTGTGAGGGTCTTCTGCTCAAAATGAAACGCTAAAATGTAATGTAGGCTCTGAATGGGTTCAACTATGATTTGGGCTTGATTGAGGTCACAGCCTTTCATCTGAAATCCTGCTTGAATCCTTCTAATCTAAAAATTAGACACAAGAAGAGAAGAGGATCTGGTGAAATTTCTCTTTTTTTTTAATTTCTCTTTTTTTTCTTGGAAAAATATCTTACCCGCTGCAATCCGGGCACAGAAGGGTAAAAAAGAAAGTCAGACAGGCAGGGGGGAGGGTTAGTTGTGAAACTGTTACCTGGATAAAGAGGTATCCAGGTAACAGTGAAATAGGCATACAGTCTGGGGAGATCGCCCGTTTTCCATGTAAATAGTTCCCTGGTAACGCACCCCTTGGTGTTACTCTCTCTCTTTTCTCTCTCTCTCTCTCTCGCTCTCTCTCTCTCTCTCTCGGGCTCGCGGTCTGGCTCGCTCGTGCTCTTGACAGGCTTGTCTTGTGTCTCTCTCTCGTCTGGGCGCGGTAGTGCTGCTGGCGGGTGGTGACGGAGAAGAAATAAGTAGCAGTTTTTAACTCCACAAGTCTGAGTCTGAGTCTCTGTGTTCATCCTCACCGAACCCAAATTCATTACATTGGTGTTAGAGCGGGAGGATGGACAGTGAACAGACGATGATGTCGAAATCGGAGAAGCGCCAGTTCCCCCAGGAGCCGAGTAACCCCCTAAAGCGCCTTTTGGGGGTGAGCAGCAGCCGCCAGGGGCCAGGACGACCCCTCAGCACCAGCAGTGGCCACAGTCCTTATCAGGGATACTCAACTGCGACCTACTGAGCGGAAGGGAGGCTTCCTGCCCGGGTCGCCGCAGGCCGCGTGGCAGGAAGGAGATGCCAGACCTGCGGGGTCCAGCCTGCCACCCCTGCACCAGCCTGCGACTGAGGCTGTGAGACCGAGCCGTTGAAATGGGGAGGTCCCATGGCAAATGTTTGAGGCCAAGTTCCAGATGGCGGCCTGGGCAAACGGCTGGTCTCAGGTGGAGATGGCAGGCCACCTCGCCGCGGTCCTGGAGGGGAAGGCCTGCCAGGCGTTGCTGGATGTACCTGGGGACCAACGGTACAACTACACGGCGTTGGCGTCGGCCCTCCGGAGGCGTTTCGGTAGGAGAGGGGAGGCGCCGTGACTGCTGCGGGCAAGGTTGGCCCAACGCCGCCACTTAGCGGGAGAGCCACTGGGTCCGGTCGCTGCAGACGTGTTCTACTTAGCCCACCAGGGTTACCCTACTCGCCGACTGAGGTGCAGCACCACATGATGCTGGCCGCGCCGGTCTCCTTGGAGCAGGCCCTGGCTCTGGCTGAGCAGGCTGGAGGTCATCCACCACCCCCGGCGCAGCACCCCGTCCCTCACCTCCAAGGCCTCCCACCATGCACATAGCGCTTTTACGGACTTGGGGTGAGGGGCGATCTTATCTCACTGTTGCGCTTGGCCCCCGCATTCCCCCCAGTGGCCGCCCCGTCAACTGCCCGGCCGGGCGGCCCGGGAGTCAGCTCCAGCACGCTCGCCCCGATACCAGCGGCTCCGACAGGCCCCTGCCTTTTAGTAGCTGAGCAGAAAAAGAAGAGGTGCATAACGCATCTGATGGTCATAAATGATATTAATTTAGGAACATAAACATATTACTGTATGTAAACTGTACTGTGTATGGCCCCCGCGATGCCCGCCGCTGCCACCTCCGCTTCCCGCTCCGGTCACCCCGTGCGACCCGGACACCTCCCACCCCGCCTACCACGAGACTGATTCGTTCCCCCTGCCCCACCAACTCTCATCGGCCCAGGTCAAGGCAACCACCCACCTGCTGCAACCAGTCCAACCCCAGATGCACCCACAAGTAACTAACTAACAGTGACAGGACATTAGCTAGCCAATATGATAAAGGAATAAATGACTTGTTTTTTGTTTATTTCTTTGTTTTTACATTTATTTGAACATTTCCATCAATCGTACGAGCACTGAAAAACTGTCCAATCCCTAGTTCGTCAGGCATTTTCTTTTTCGCTGCAAGAGTGGTCCTACTGGTACTGGTCTCAGTGCCTTCTAGGATATAATGCCAGCGATTTGTTGTTAAAATTGGGTTTCATATAACGCTGTAGCGAACTCTCATTTTTATGTCCTCTATAACAGACATAATCTCCATTGCTTTTAACCGAGCGTTTCATAATTTCTCAGAATGAAAATGATTTAAACTATGCTATAATTATCATTCAACGAGAGCTCAAAATATCACAAGGATCCTCAAGAGAGCAACAAAGACAGCAGAAAAAGATATCAGATACATGATAATGTATCCAAGCTTTTTTATCTACGCTAAGAAGTAGTCTTTAAAATTTCTTTATCACACAGTGAAGTCAAAATTCCAGGGTGTGTGTATATTAGAGAATGTGTCAGGGTGTGTCAGCCAATCAGATTTCAGGACCGGAATTATCAGTTTTATAATAGGGAATTTAGTATGAAATCATGTATCTAAAGAAATTAATAATGATATTATTTTAAGGATCTAAATATCTAAAAATAGTATCTATATAGCAGGTAGTATTACTGTATTCCACTTTCTTTGTAAACCCGGAAAAACAGATTCACAATGCGAAGCTGTGTCAGTCTTCTGTGTAAAAAAAACGGTTTGAACACCATGGCTGCTGTTTGTAATTAGCTGCTAAGTAAAGAATAGGAATGTTCCTGCTGTCAGTCTTTACGGAAGATATCACTGACAGTATTAATAATGAATGACCTTGGACAAGCTGTAAACTCAAAGTATTACCCTGGTCCACATTCTTTGTAATCATCTTTGTAAATGAAAAGACTTTATCTTTTCATTGACAAAAAGTAACACCACAGCAGTTAGTTGATCCGATCACATATTCGTTTCCAATCATACAAAGTAAGTCTTGAGAATCTTCAATTCACCATGCCCTTCACATGCTCATAAATTATATTAATTTAGGAACATAAACATATTATGTAAACTGTACTGTATATTGCTTTGTAAAAGTAACACCACAGCATTTCGCAATCACGCATTTGTTTCCAATCATGCAAAGTACAGTAATTTTTGAGAATCTCTGATTCACCATGCCTTTCACATGCTCATAAAAGAGATTGATTTAGGAACATAAACATATTACTGTATGCAAACTGTACTGTATACAGTATGTATATGTATGTTTAATGTCTTTACTGTGCCCATTTAAGTATTGAATATTCATATGGAAATTTACCACTGAAGGGAAATCTTAGTAGCTGAGCATAAAAAGAATAGAAGCATACTGTAACGTGTGTGAAGGCCATAAACGATATTAATTTTGGAACATAAACATACAGTTTATGGCTGGTCTCGGTACTTTAAAGAAAAAATACACACCAGTACTCCATTTCTCCCTAAACATTTTAAGCATCGAAGTCTTTAACTAACGTGATACCGGAGTCAACAAGCATACTTTTAGAATTTGATTAAAAGGGAATATAATATGGAATCGCGTATCTAAAGAAATTAATAACGATATAATTATATTCATGTACCGCAACACAAGAATAGTACACGCTGTACAATGTCTGTTGATACTGTTTCTGTAGGGCTTTTTCAACACTCATCATGTGACCTTGCCAGTGGCGCTGTGGGCTAGGTTCCCGACTTATACATTACACGTTGGGTGTTTGAATCCTGCCGAAGCCATGACTTTTTTTTTTAACAAACATTTCTTTGAAAAAATAAAATAGGGTTAGTGTTAGGGTTACTGTCAAACTTTAAGGCCTTCAACCCAGACACCCTCTTCATGTCCTCAGTCACCCCATCATGTGATCCCTCCTACTCCTACTCCATCTTCCCCTGCCCTCCTCGGCCTATCCATCACAGCTGACCAGGTCAGAAGGGAGTTGAGGAGACTCCATGCAGGAAAGGCAGCGGGTCCTGACGGTGTCAGCTCCAGGGTGCTAAAGATCTGTGCGGACCAACTGGGTTCAGTGCTGCAGTACATCTTCAACCTCAGCCTGAGATTAGAAAAGGTTCCGATGCTCTGGAAGACATCTTGCCTGGTGCCAGTACCCAAAAAGGGGCACCCTAAAGTCTTGAATGACTACAGACCAGTGGCACTTACATCACACCTAATGAAAACTCTGGAAAGGCTTGTACTGGACCACCTCAGAACCCTGGTGAGTACAGCACTGGACCCCCTGCAGTTTGCCTATCGGTCACACCTGGGAGTGGAGGATGCAGTCATCTATCTGCTACACAGAGCTAACTCTCACCTGGAGAAGATGGGGAGCATTGTGAGAGTTATGTTCTTTGACTTCTCCAGTGCCTTTAACACCATCCATCCACCTTTACTGAGAGATAAGCTAAGGGCGGCGCAGGTGGACACTCCCCTGCTGTCCTGGATTATAGACTATCTGACCTGCAGGCCACAGTATGTACAGCTACAGAGCTGTGTGTCCGAACAGGTTGTTAGCAGTACTGGGGCTCCACAGGGGACTGTCCTTGCTCCATTCCTGTTCACGTTTAACACCTCTGACTTCAGGTACAACTCTGAGACATGTCATCTGCAGAAGTTTTCAGATGACTCTGCAATTGTGGGGTGTATTAGAGAGGGGAGGAAAGAGGAATATAGGAGCTTGATTACCAATTTTGTGGAGTGGTGTCATCTTAACCATCTCCAGCTTAACACCAGCAAGACCAAAGAAATGATCTTTGACTTTCGAAGGAATAAGTCTCCGCTGAACCCTGTTTCCATCCAGGGTGAGGACATAGAGGGCGTACATTCCTCTTAGGGGTACTTAGGGGTACACCTGGATGATAAGCTGGAGTGGTCTAGTAACACTGATGCCCTGTACAAGAAGGGTCAGAGCCAACTCTATTTTCTTAGGAAACTCAGGTCCTTTGGTGTGTGTGGAACACTGCTACACATTTTTTATGAATCAGTGGTGGCGGCGGCCATCTTCTATGCTGTGGTGTGCTGGGGCAGCAGCATCATGACAAAAGATGCAAATAGGCTCAATAAACTCATCAAGAAGGCTGGCACTGTGCTGGGGATGAGCCTTGACCCCATGGAGGTGGTGGCTGAGAGGAGAATGCTGACCAAGCTCACAGCCATCATGAACAACACCTCTCATCCGCTTCATGGGACTGTTACTGGGCAGCGGAGCACATTTAGCAATAGACTGCTCCAGCTACGGTGTTCAAGGGAACGTTTCCGCAGGTCTTTCCTCCCAGCAGCTGTCAGGGTGTATAACGCTGCCCTAGGCTAGGACTTTTAGCCCTTCATTTGCTCCTCTATGGACAGCATGTTTACTCCATTGTACTTTTTGGACAATCAGTCTGTATAAACCTATGCACATTTTGCACATATTTTATTGTTTTTACAGTGACTATGATCAGCACATTTTGCACACACCTATGTATTTATTTATTTTTATTTATGTTTTGTTTGTCTTTTGTTTTATAACTATTCTGATGTCTGTTTTGCTTGTCTTGGGCTGGACTGCTGTAACACATCAATTTCCCTACGGGATTAATAAAGTATTATCTACAGATGCAGCCATTCAAAATGCGCGGGCGATACCGCATTATTTTGCGGTACGCTGTACGCAGTCTACCGCAAGCTACCGGTAAATACCGCGAGTTACCATAAATTCTCCTATAATACGACAAGCAAAATAATAGTATCCGGAATTTCCGCAAGGTGGAGCTAATAAAGCTCAACCTCTCATGTTTGAGCTGTGGCCATCAAAGTCTTTAACGAAGATATTACTAATAGTATTAATAATGAATGACCTTGGACAAGCTGTAAGTGTAAACTCAAAGTATTGCCCTGGTCAACATTCTTTTTTTCATTGACCGTCTTTGTAAAAGTAACACCACAGCATTTCGCAATCACGCATTTGTTTCCAATCATGCAAAGTACAGTGATTCACCATGCCTTTCACATGCTCATAAAAGAGATTGATTTAGGAACATAAACATATTACCGTATGCAAACTGTACTGTATACAGTATGTATATGTATATTTAATGTCTTAACTGTGCCCGTTTAAGTATTGAATATTCATATCTAATTTTACCACTGAAGGAAGGGAAATCTTAGTAGCTGAGCATAAAAAGAATAGGAGCATACTGCAACGCGTGTGAAGGCCATAAACGATATTAATTTTGGAACATAAACATACAGTATATGGCTGGTCTCGGTACTTTAAAGAAAACATACACGAAACATGGTTTCATTATGACCAGAATCGGTCTTGAGATATTTTTAACTTGATTTACAGTATTTGAGAGGTATGTCTTAACACCGATACTACAGTGCTTAAGTACTGCTCACGTATATGTTTCTAGGTTTATATTATGCATTTCATACGGTCAAATTACTTTTGAGCAACTAATAAGAAGCGCGAAACGGTATGCGTTTTACTTTCGTTTTGTGCTGGGACCCGTGGATTGATTAGAGATATCAAGTACATACAAGTCATTTTTTAAATGTTGTAGTTCGTCTTGAAAAAATGTTACGAGTACATCATCTATCAACAATTACACAGGTTCTGTTTCCATATTGCGGATTTTGGTTACGTAATATTATTTTCTAGATTTCACGTTGTGAATATGTGATTTGGGCAAACAGAGCCGCAAAGAAGTACATTATGGGTTGTTGTTTTTTTTTTTGCAGTTTTATCTAGAACAAGCGATGCTTAAACCTTTGTCTGATTCTTGTGAAACTATCCACACGACAGTTACAGTACCTAGGAGTTGACTTCAGTGATGTCACTGATGGGATGTTTCTAAAAATCCATCCTCTGTAAAACGTCTTCTCTAGTTGTCCTGCATATGTATTCGCTAATGAAGCTGTGTGTTCTGAGCCTGGATCTCTACATTTCTGTATGAACCAGCTTAGAGGGCTAAAGACAGCTTGTGTTTAAATTGAGTGTAAGGCAATTTATGCTTCTAAAGTCATGGTCAGCATTTATTATTGTACTGTGCTGTAAACTTGTTCTGTGCCAAGTCACATTATTTTATAGCGTTTTTATAGCGTTATCAAATCCGGTGGCGCTGTGTTAGTTTCCTGACTCCCATGTCACATGGTCTGTGATTGAAACCTGTAATACCGGTTTAATTCGTCACAGCCAGCACTCCGGTTGTAAAGTAGAAGCAGGCGAGATTTCCAGCGAAAAACACCTCCCCCTTCTTCAGGTGTGAGGGTCTTCTGCTCAGAATGAAATGCTAAAATGTAATGTAGGCTCTGAATGGGTTCAATTATGATTTGGGCTTGATTAAGGTCGCTGCCTTTCATCTAAAACCCTACTTGAATCCTTCTAAACTAAAAATCAGTGTTAGTGAGTTCTAAATAAAGAGGTATCCAGGTAACAGTGAAACGGGCGGACAGTCTGGGGAGATCGCCCGTTTTCCATGTAAATAGTTCCCTGGTTCCGCACCCCTTGGTGTTTCTCTCGCTCTCTCTCGGGTCACCTGATCATTAGCTCGAAAGATTTGAGTGCTTTGTGTATATTCTAATGGTAGTGGGGGCAGGGTGTGTGGGAACAGGTTTGGTTGAAATTGCATTGGAGATCTATGTTCTTCACACCTGAAACATTTTCTCTGAAAGCATTTTCTTCGCAGTTTAACCGATCTTGTTACAGCATGTTACAGTTTACTATTATTAACCATATTAATTTTAAGTGCTTAATGTAAAATCTTGTAAAAATATATTTTCATTGTTCAAATATACATTAAGTCTGACTATCATATAATAAGTTAAATACAAAACTAAAGAAAAAATAGGGTTAAATATAATTCAAAATATTTTGCTAACAATGTTAACTGTTTATGAATAATAAAATGTATTAACTAAGGAGTAGGATGGCACAGTTGTTAGTATGTTTTTTGTTTTGTTTCTTTTTCATAAATACAACAGTAGTACCTGATGTCTCAGTGGCTTTCAAAATTAAATTATGTATGCAAACCTGTGAACTAGAAAGATAACTAAGATATCCATCCATTATATTCCATAATATCCATGAAATATATGGCGCTAAAATATGTGTGACGCAGTGGTGGCCTGACACGGTGAGGTGCCCTGGCAGCTGTATGATGCAGTGGTGGCCTGGCACGGTGAGGTGCGCTTGCAGCTATGTGACGCAGTGGTGGCCTGGCACGGTGAGGTGCGCTGGCAGCTGTGTGATGCAGTGGTGGTCGGGTATGTAGAGGTGCACTGGCAGCTGTGTGTTGTGACGCAGTGGTGGCCTGGCACGGTGAGGTGCGCTGGCAGGTGGGTGATGCAGTGGTGGCCTGGCACCGTGAGGTGCGCTGGCAGCTGTGTGGTGTGACGCAGTGGTGGCCTGGCACGGTGAAGTGCGCTGGCAGCTGTGTGGTGTGACGCAGTGGTGGCCTGGCAGGGTGAAGTGCGCTGGCAGCTGTGTGGTGTGACGCAGTGGTGGCCTGGCACGGTGAGGTGCGCTGGCAGCTGTGTGATGCAGTGGTGGCCTGGCACGGTGAGGTGCGCTGGCAGCTGGGTGATGCAGTGGTGGCCTGGCACGGTGAGGTTCGCTGGCAGCTGTGTGGTGTGACGCAGTGGTGGAAATGTTCACCATGTTTCACCATGCTGAAAATGTTTGTACCAGACTTTTTTGAGGCCTGTTTAATTGTGTCTGAAGTCTGATGTTGTAAATTTTATTGTTAAAAAGATCCATGAAAATGTCACTACTAAAGTTAGCTGGTACTGTTGGTATTGTAAGTGGCAAGTAGAGCTCATATTTTAGATTTTGTGTAGTTGCTAGCGTTGAACTGTGTGTTGGATGCACATGAATATATTCATTATATGCCAGCGCACCTCACCGTGCCAGGCCACCACTGCGTCACACCACACAGCTGCCAGCGCACCTCACCGTACCAGGCCACCACTGCGTCACACCACACAGCTGCCAGCGCACTTCACCGTGCCAGGCCACCACTGCGTCACACCACACAGCTGCCAGCGCACCTCACCGTACCAGGCCACCACTGCGTCACACCACACAGCTGCCAGCGCACTTCACCGTGCCAGGCCACCACTGCGTCACACCACACAGCTGCCAGCGCACTTCACCGTGCCAGGCCACCACTGCGTCACAACACACAGCTGCCAGCGCACCTCACGGTGCCAGGCCACCACTGCATCACCCACCTGCCAGCGCACCTCACCGTGCCCGGCCACCACTGCATCACACAGCTGCCAGCGCACTTCACCGTGCCAGGCCACAACTGCGCCACACCACACAGCTGTCAGCGCACCTCACCATGCCAGGCCACCACTGCATCACACAGCTGCCAGCGCACCTCACCGTGCCAGGCCACCACTGCGTCACAACACACAGCTGCCAGTGCACCTCTACATACCCGACCACCACTGCATCACCCACCTGCCAGCGCACCTCACCGTGCCCGGCCACCACTGCATCACACAGCTGCCAGCGCACTTCACCGTGCCAGGCCACAACTGCGCCACACCACACAGCTGTCAGCCCACCTCACCATGCCAGGCCACCACTGCATCACAACACACAGCTGCCAGTGCACCTCTACATACCCGACCACCACTGAGTCAGAGATTAAATAAAACCTCACTCGCACCAAACAAATTTATATTTCTAAATATCACAACATGATCGAATTTAAGTCATTTTAATAACAATGAATAGTCACCTAGGCGTTACAATATAAACATTTATATTGATTTAAATAACGTTTTGATTTAAATCGCAAATGCGGGTTTAAATATATGTGTTTTTTGATTCACAATCAGACAAATGCAACATAAATTGATATCTTTGTCTTCTAAGTATCTTAATAAACTTTCAGCATAGCTTTCTCCCCGTTTAGATTTATTTTGGGATCAAACGTGGAAAGATTAGATTGTAATCGTTTTTATTTTTTAAATACATTTTAGAAAAGTGTAATCTATACTAAAAAGCTGTACACCACCTGCTATAAAGATACATATTGTAATACTTTCGGGTTCGGATAGGACAGACACAAGAACTCAGACTTGCGGAGTTAAAGCAAGTTAAAGCCTTGATTTTATATATCACCTTTAAAAGTGGCATCTCAAAGCAAAGTAAATACCCAACACTGATTGTACCCATCTGTCATGCTAATAAAGCAGCTTGAATTGAATTGAGAGGGGGGGGGGGTATATTTGCTTTGTGTATAAAGTACATTGTGAATGTTTTCACAGCCTTCACTTTGTCGTTTTTATGCCATTTTTTGACCACGCACGAATATTCCTATGTCCGTATCTTCGCAAGGGAATCAGTGCGAATTTTAATACTAATTAAATGACCGCGGGCACTTTCCACCCCCTCTACATTCTCAGAGTAGAACAGACTAACCTTCTAATGAAAGACGGTCCACCCCCCACGGACAGGAAAAGTGCCCACAGGCACTTAAACTTAATATGGTCAGTAACAGTAAACAGTAACATGGTCAGAAGGAGCACGTACAAACGTTTCCGAAATAAGCACATGTAAGACTCTGATGCTTAAAATGTTTAGGGAGAAAGTGGAATACTGGTGTGTATTTTTTCTTTAAACTACCAATACCAGCCATATACAGTCTGTAACGTAGGGATTTCTATATGTCTTTATTTAGTGGTTACATTAGTGACAAAGGCTAAACTTTTAGCTTCAGTAACGTGTACATATCTCCCCTTTTTATAAAACGACATGGTTAAAAACTGTTCCAGAGCCACTGTTGTTTCATCAGTGAAAAGTACATCATGAAATGCCTCTCCCTGTTCAGTCCACTGGAAAAAAGAAAAGGAGCATAAAGCTTCTGATGGTCATAAACGATATTCATTTAGGAGCAGCATCAGAGGTATGTTTTTAACTGCACTGCATTGGAGAGAATACCATAGTGTGTTTTTTTTTTTTACTCCCTGGCGGAAACTGGCTTCCAGAAGAATCAGTATGGCTCAGAGATTAAATAAAACTTCACTCGCACCAAACAAATGTATATTTCTAAATATCACAACATGATCGAATTTAAGTCATTTTAATAACAATGAATAGTCACCTATGCGTTACAATATAAACATTTATATTGATTTAAATCGTGTTTAAATCACCTTTATTTAAAACCCATAAATAAAACTGATAATGTTTAGACTTTTAATTATTTAAAACTGTATTAAAGTAGCACGATACACAATGCAACGTAAATTGCTATCTCTGTCTTCTGTGTAATAATGTTCACCTCTCTGTCCAGCAAATTTACAATAGTAATAATAATGAACTTTATTGTATATGGCGCCTTTAAAGGTGGCTCCTCAAAGCGCTTTACAGGTTAAAAACAATACTGTTAGGCTGGGAAAATGATTTTTTTTTAAGAAATACAAAATGAGATATAATGATATGTTCCGGCTTAGACATTAACGAAGAGCATAACGCGTGTACTGTATACACTCCAAGTACAACCCCCCTCTCTGCAGGAGTGCTGGCTGTGACGAATTGAACCGGTTTCACGGGTATTTTCAAAGTAGGAGGCGAGATTTCCAGCGAAAGACACCTCCCCCCCCCTCAAAAACCCAGTAAGTACAGTACCTACTAGTTAAAGGCTAGGCTCCTCAATGAAATCGCTTTAACATGCTAATGCGTTGGTGTAACAGTCCGGGCGTGGCAAGCTTCTAATTTCAACCCGACTACGGCGAAAGGAACCCTTCTTTCATTAGAAGACAATGAACATATTTTAGCCCTGAATGAATTAATAGCAAACATGGTTTACATAAAAGACATTTTTCCAAGAAAGTTTAGCCTTTGTCACTAATGAAACCACTAAATGAAGACATAAATATAAAAATCTTAAGATTTTTAAAATACATGACTTTGCTAAAATTTATTTGAAAATAAAAACAATTACAACCGCCAGGGGAGGGAGAGAACAGGGGAGGGATGTTGGTTTTGCATAAGGGGCGGGGCTATGGAAATTAGGTCTGTTTGGGAATGTGTAGTTACATGTTCTGGCTGTTTGTGAATTATCGTTGTTGAGTATGGAGTGTTGAGGTATTGATTTTGTGTAATGCTTTATGTTGAAAATTGAGGTGGATTTTGTTTATGATAAATAGGATAAACTGGGATGTGAGGAAGGTTTGGTTTTGCATAAGGGGCGGGATTATGATAATTGGAGGACTTTGCGAGAGTAAAATGGTTTGATATATTTGATTTTGTATTGTGGTTGTTATCTATGTTTTTGGTTGGTATTATGTTTATATGGTTGTTTTTGTTGGTTGGTTGTTATTATGGTTATTAATAATACGATCTATAGTTGAAATCTGAGCCTAAATAAAAAGAAAAAGCAAGTGATTAGGTTTATGAGCAATCTAATTACTTATTCGTTTAAAACGCTATATAAAATAAAGTTTATTATTAATTTGCTGGACAGAGCGGTGAACATTATTATGCATAAGACAAAGATAACGATCCTGATCAGTTTAGAAATCTGTGTACGCTGTAAGGTTTTTACTTCTTAAACTTTTAAAATACACGTTTTGAATAGAAACAAATCCTCTTCCTGGTACAGTATGTATAGCAAACCAGCACGTCTTTTTTCTCCAATCAGAGGGGTGTCAGATGGTGTCAGCCAATCACCATTCTGAAGCCCTACCATAATCTCTGGTATGGGGAGACCCCAGAATTCTGTCCCATAGTTTAGACAGATGATAGATACTTTTATTGATCCCGTGAGGGAAATAAAGTAAATCATTTTCATTTTAGGAAATTATTAAACGCTCGGTTAAAAGCAAAGGAGATTGTCTGTTATAGTGGACATAAAAACAAGAGTTCGCTGGCATTATATCCTGGAAGACACAGACCGGCGCCAGACCGGTAAAATGCCTGATGAACTAGGGATTGGACAGTTTCCAAGTGCTTGTACAATCGATGGAAATGTTCAAATAAATGTGCAAAAGAAATAAACAAAATAATCATTTATTTCTTTATCATATTGGGTAGCTAATGTCCTCTCTTTGCTAGTTAGTGGCTGTGTTTCTGCATTGGGTAGCAACGGGTGACTGTTCTCAGGCGGAAGATGTAAACAGCTTAATGTTCATGTTAAATAATTTTTTAAAATTAAAATTCATTCTATACAGCAATCGCATATTTGGGTACCGTTTCATAAAACTTTCATGCTTAAAATGTTTAGGGAGAAATGGAAGACTGGTGTGTATTTTTTCTTTAAACTACCAAGACCAGCCATACACAGTACAGTTTACATACATACAGTAATGTTTATGTTCCTAAATTAATATCGTTTATGACCTTCAGATGCGTTATGCTCCTCTTCTTTTTATGCTCAGCTACTAAAATTTCCCTTTAGTGTTAAAATCCATATAAATATTCAAAACTAAGCGGATTAAAATGTGCACAGTAAAGACATTAAATGATTAAATCTTTGCACTACCAACCAATGCACCACGAGTGCCCCTGTCGGTCATTTTGGCCAGCCAATCACTTACCGCGGTGCCCTCCGGTGCCCTGCGGTGGCTTGTGGGTAGGTTACTGTACTGCGGGTTTTTACCGCGCATTTTGAATGGCTGCATCTGTATCTATCTAAATCAACAATTGATTTAAGGACGATCTATCAAAGTGCAATGAAATACAATATTGTAGTTGTTGTTATTGTTGTTTTTATCCTGTAAAGCGTTTTGAGAAGCCACCTTTAAAGGCGCTATATAAAAGCGCTGATTCTTATGGAATGTGTTTTCTTTCTTCTTTTTTTCAGCATGGAATAAACCTATTACTTGATTCTTATGGATGCCCGGTTCCACCGGGGATTAAAAAAAAAAAAACATGGAATCGCGTATCTAAGGAAATAGCAGTATAACCTTATGCACAAACAGTGGCATGTTACATTATTAATTTGGGTGTCTCATCTTGCCAGAAAGCTCTAAATTGCATTTTGAGTGCGGTTTTTGACTTTTTTTAAATTACAACCCATAAATAAAGCTGATACTGTTTAGACTTTTAATTATTTTAAACTGTATTACAGCAGCACAATGCACAATGCAACGTAAATTGCTATCTTTGTCTTCTGCATAATAATGTTCACCTCTCTGTCCAGCAAATTAACAATAGTAATAATAATGAACTTTATTGTATATGGCGCCTTTAAAGGTGGCTCCTCAAAGCGCTTTACAGGATAAAAACAATAACAACAATACTGTTAGGCTGGGCAAACGATTTTTAATTTTTTTTTAAAAAGAAGTAAAAAATGAGATATAATGATGTGTTCTGGCTTAGACATTAACGAAGAGCATAACGAAGGTCATAAAGGTCATAAACGATATTAATTTTGGAACATCAACATATTATGTAAACTGTATGTTGCTATTATTGGTATTTTAAAGAAAAAATACTGTAAACTCCTGGGTTCGGTACAATGTTTCAGGCATTCGTGTGAAGGACAACAGAGCTTTCACTCTTATCAAACTTTATTGATTAAACAAAAACAAAAACTATCCGACCAAACCAGAAAAAGAAAAAAAGAATCAAGAATAATGGACACAGCGCGAGCCTGCATTCTCTCCTCAACTGTCCACACCACACTTTTCCCTGGGTCAGAGATTAAATAAAACTTCACTCGCACCAAACAAATTACCACACACTGAACACTGAACAAGTTAACCTGAACCCAAAAGCCAAACAAATTGATGTGCATTCGCCTGGCGCAGCGCGGTTTTCATCACTCTCTGCGGGAGTGCTGGCTGTGACGAATTAAACCGGTTTCACAGGTATTTTTGAAGTAGAAGGGGGCGAGATTTCCAGCGAAAGACACCTCCCCCCCTCCAAATCCCAGTAAGTACAGTACTTACTTACGGTAGTACTTCTCGCGTTAAGAAAGCTAGGTGTTCGCATAAATTATTAGTAATCAATAAAATTAAATTTATCACTGTAATAAATTGTGCTAATAATAAATTCTATTCTACTCTGAGAATGTAGGGGGAGGAAGAATGCCCGTGGTCTTTTCACTTACTGCAATATTATGGACACTCAATTGACTTTTTTAAAAAAAACTAACTTTTTTTTGACAGCTGGTACAGCACCCCACCGCGCCCACGCGCCAGCATTATATTCTCATGTACGGGTAGAATATGTTCATTGTCTTCCAATGAAAGACGGGTTCCTTTCGCCGTAGTCGGGAGGCATTAGAAGCTTGCCACGCCCGGACTGTTACACCAACGCATTAGCATGTTAAAGCGATTCCATTGAGGAGCCGGGCGCGATAATTGATAAAAGCCATTTGGCTGCAGCGAATGTGAATTCTGTCTGGCATTGCCAGATTGTGAAAAAATAAAAGTATTTAAATCAGGATGGGGGGTAAGGGAGTCGTCTCTATGACACTCTCCCTTATAAACAAAACAAAAACTAAAAATAAGATACAATCTACAGACATTCACAACATAGACATATCTTAAAACATTTACATATATTGTTAAATTATTACTTTAAATATATACTTTAAGTTACTGAAACAGCCAGTTAATAAAATCGTTGCAATTTTGTTCTCATTTGGTGGTGGGGATATTCTGACAACAATTGATTTAAAGACAATCTGTCAAAGTGCAATGCACTCTGCTCTCGGCCGCTGGCAAGGGTGCCAACCTGTAGAAGCAGCACCTGTATGGAGACTTTTCGGCAGCAGCGGGAGCAGTACGACGCATTACAGGGGAGGATTGGGAGGTTAGAGACACTCCTAAAGATGCAGAAGCCGGAGACAGTGTGTACCGGCAGTCAAACGCGCGTTTAATTATATGTGTTTTTTGATTCACAATCAGACAAATGCAACATAAATTGTTATCTTTGTCTTCTAAGTATCTTAATAAACTTTCAGCATAGCTTTCTTCCCCTTTAGATTTATTTTTCTTGGGATTTTGGGATCAAACGTGGGAAGATTAGATTGTAATTGTTTTTATTTTTTAAATACATTTTAGAAAAGTGTAATCTATACTAAAAAGATGCATTTATTTAATACCACTCGATACTTATATTAATGGAGTTTAGTTGATACTGTTTAAACTTTTATTTTAAATTGTATTACAGCATTGTACACATGCTTAAAAGAGAAGAGAGAAAACGCGAGCCTTCTTCAGGTGTGAGGGTCTTCTGCTCAGAATGAAACGCTAAAATGTATTGTAGGTTCTGAATGGGTTCAATTATGATTTGGGCTTGATTAAGGTCACTGTCTTTCATCTAAAATCCTGCTTTAATCCTTTTAAACTAAAAATTAGACACAAGAAGAGAAGAGGCTCTGGTGAAATTTCTCTTTTTTAATTTCTCTTTTTTTCTTGGAAAAACATCTTACCAGCTGCAATCTGGGCACAGAAGGATTAAAAAAAGTCAGACAGGCAAGGGGTAGAGTGAGTTCTAAATAAAGAGGTATCCAGGTAACAGTGAAACGGGTGGACAGTCTGGGGAGATCGCCCGTTTTCCATCTAAATAGTTCCCTGGTTCCGCACCCCTTGGTGTTTCTCTCGCTCTCTCTCGGGCTGGCGGGCTTGTCTTGTGTCTCTCTCTCGTCTGGGCACGGAAGTGCTGCTGGAAGGTGTTGACGGAAACACCTGATCATCAGCTCGAAAGATTTCAGTGCTTTGTGTATATTCTAATGGTAGTGGGGGTGGGGTGTGTGGGAACAGGTTTGGTTGAAATTGCATTGGAGATCTATGTTCTTCACACCTGAAACATTTTCTCTGAAAGCATTTTCTTCCCAGTTTAGCCGATCTTGTTACAGCATGTTACAGTTTACTATTATTAACCATATTAATTTTAAGTGCTTAATGCCATTTTTTGACCATGCACAAATATTCTTATGTCCATATCTTCGCAAGGGAATCAGTGCGAATTGTAATACTAATTAAATGACCGCGGGCACTTTCCACTCCCTCTGACGGCAGGAACATTCCTATTCTTAGCTCAGCAACGTATTACAATATAGGGTGTTCAAACCGTTTTTTTTTACACAGTGATACAGCGTTGTGTTGTGAATCTGTTTTTCCGTGTTTACAAAGAAAGTGGAATACAGTGATACTACTTGCTATATAGATACATATGTTTAGATATTTAGACCCTTAAATTAATATCATTATTAATAATAATGATAATCGGCCAGTGAAAGCTCTGTTGTCCTTCACATGAATGCCTGAAACATTTTACCAAACCCAGGATTTTACACTATATTCTCCACTATAAAACGGATAATTCCGGTCCTGAAGTCTGATTGTCTGACATACATTCGAAGAAGTCCTATATTTTCTAATATAGGCACATCCCGGAATTTTGACTTCACTGTGTAATGAAGAAATTTTAAAGACTACTTCTTAGCGTAGATAAAAAAGCTTGGATTCCCATGGACAGTGTCTTATACACATATCTTTTTCTGTTGTCTGTGTTGATCTCTTGAGGATCCTTGTGATATTTTTAGCTCTCATTGATAAATGATAAAAGTATCGCAGTTTAAATAATTTTCGTTGTTAGAAATTATGAAACGCTCTGTTAAAAGCAAGGGAGTTTTTATATAGTTGTTATAGTAAAAGAAAATGCCCGACGAACTAGGGATTGAACAGTTTTTCAGTGCTTGTACAATCGGTGGAAATGTTCAAATAAATGTGCTAAAGAAATAAACAAAAAAAGTAAGTTATTCCTTTATCATATTGGCTAGCTAATGTCCTATCCTTGTTAGTTAGATCAACAAAATGCTGTGGTGTTACTTTTTGTCGATGAAAAAATAAAGTTACAAATAATGTGGACCAGCATAATACTTTGAGTTTTACTGGTGGAGCTCATACAGTTGTGTCTGGATATCTTGGTCAAATATTCGGCTAATGTGTATTGTCTGTTTAGAGTTCTGTAGCATTCCACTGGTTGGACAGGAGGCTCTACTGTACACAGAGAGGGGCGGGAGGGGGGAACAAGCTGCCCAGCCGTGTGGTTGAAGCTGATACCCTGGATTCTCTCCAGACACAGCTGTATGAGCTCCACCAGCCAGGACAGATTGCTCTACTGTACACAGAGAGGGACGCTGCAACCAGTCCAACCCCAGGATACAGTTCTCGCGGACTGGGTTAAGGTAGAAGGGGTGTTTCACCCTCGCAGCCCCAAAGTGCCCGGTGAGCGCACTGGGGATCCGGCTGCCTCGGTGTCCTGCAGGACACCAGGCAGCAGCAGGGTGATGGTTAAACCAGTGTCGATGAGGGCCTGGCAGGGTCTGCCCTCGGTGAGGCAGGGAAGGAATAAGCCCCGGCTGTGGCCAACTCTTCCCACAGCAGGCGGGGTGAAGCGCTCCTTCTGGCTTTCCGGAGCGGGGATAGCGTCGCTCAAGGGCGGCCTTCCCCCCTTTAGGCCGCCCCGCTCCCTTTTCCTGACAGCATCCGGAGTCCCCGGGGCTGGGGGAACCGGTGGTTCTCTGAGTCCGACATCATCGGCCGTTCACTGTCCATCCTCCCGTTTCTGACACCAATGTAATGAATTTGGGTTCGTTGAGAAAGTTGTGGAGTTAAAAACTGCGCTTTATTTGTTCTCCATCACCACCCGCCAGCAGCACTCCCGCGCCCAGATGAGAGAGAGACACAAGACAAGCCCGCCAATAGCGCGAGAAAGAGAGAGAGAGAAACACCAAGGGGTGCGGAACCAGGGAACTATTTACATGGAAAATGGGCGATCTCCCCAGACTGTACACCCGTTTCACTGTTACCTGGATACCTCTTGGGGGATATCCTCTATATCCTCTTGGGGGGAATATCCTCTTGGGGGATATTCTAACAGCAGGTGATTATAAGACGATCTGTCAAAGTGCAATGAAATACAATATGCTGGACAGTATGCTTCTCAAAGCGCTTTACACGATAACAACAACCATAACAACAACAATTTTACAAGTCCTGGGAGGAAGAATATCATCAATATTAATAATAATAATAAATTTTATTTGATATAGCGCCTTTAAAGGTGGCTTTTTTTTAAAAAAAACTTTTTTTAATGCATTTGCATCTGCACACAGAGCATGGAGATGCTATACTGAATAATTCCTGCACACAACCATTGCAGCGGAATTTGTATCGTTTGGCAGGGTTATGATTCATACAAGTGGTGGTGACTTTGGAGACAAAATGTATTTACATTGGGTTGCTGTAAGTGGAGCACTAATAAGCCCAACGCTCTACTTATTATTTTACAAGAGAATGCACCTGACAAGCTGGACAGTATGCTTCTCAAAGCGCTTTACAGGATAACAACAACAATAACAACAACAATTTACAAGTTCTGGGAGGAACTTTTCGCTGGAAGACTCAACCCCTTCTACTTTGAAAATACCTGTGAAACCGGTTTAATTCGTCACAGCCAGCACTCCTGCAGAGAGTGATGAAAATCGCACTGCGCCAGGCGAATGCACATACTGTTGGGCTTTGGGCTCAGGTGGATTTGTGCCCTACAGTTCAACCTGCGGTACCGCTGTGTACAGTAGTACATACAGTACGAACATGTGTTATTTTGAAATATAAAAAATGTCAATATACCGTAGTATCTATAATATTTGCTATGTTAGTTTTCAAAGAAGTGTTTTTGTTAAAAGAACACTCATAGTGATTGCTGGATTTGAACACCCGACCTCAAGCTTATACTATACATCAGTTGCTTAAGCCGTGACACCACCAAGGCAAGTCGTATGACACACACTGAAACAGCAATACAGATATTACAGTAATATGGTCGGAAGGTCAACCACATGTAAGACTTTGGTGCTTAAAATGTTTGGGGAGAAATGGAGTATTGGTGTGTATTTTTTCTTTAAAATACCAATAACAGCAACATACAGTTTACATAATATGTTTATGTTCCTAAATTAATATTGTTTATGATCTTCCTTATGCTCCTCTGCGTTTTATGCTTAGCTACTAAAATTTCCCTTTAGTGGTAAAATTCCATATAAATATTCAATACTAAGTGGATTAAAATGTGCACAGTAAAGAGATTAAATAATTAAATCTTTTCACTAACGACCAATACACCACATTATCTTCCGTGTCGCATTAACATTGGAATGTTTTTTTTTACAAGTGTCAAAAGAAGCAATACACAACCTGTCTCCTCTATAACTCTTCAGTTTACAGAGAAATTCTGCCAGAGCCTCACAAAATTGTCCAATAATACTCTTCTTGTGTCTAATTTTTAGTTAAGCAGGATTTGAGCTAGTACAGACCATAACAGACCAAAAAAACAGAATCCACCTGTGATTCGGGTGTTAACAAAACGTGTTTACAAAGAAAGTGAAATACAGTAATACTACCAGCTATATAGATACATAGATTTAGATATTTAGATCCTTCAATTAATATCATTATTAATTTCTTTAGATATGTGATTCCATATTATATTCCCGATTATAAAACAGATAATTCTGGTCCTGGAATCTGACTGGCTGACACCCTTCTGAAGCGGTACCATAATCTCTGGTATACGGATGCCCCAGAAATTTGACTTTTTACTGTGTGATAAATTTTAAAGACTACTTCTTAGCGTAGATAAGAAAGCGTAGATAAAAAAGCTTGGATTCTCATGTATCTGATACAAGTATCTTTTAATACAGTCTTTGTTGTGCTCTTGAGGATCCTTGTGATATTTTGAGCTCTGGTTGAATGATAAGTGTCGCAGTTTAAATAATTTTCGTTGTTAGAAATTATGAAACGCTCTGTTAAAAGCAAGGGAGTTTTTATGTCCGTTATAGTAAAAGAAAATGCCTGACAAAGTAGGGATTGGACAGTTTCCAAGTGCTTATACAAATGTGCTAAAGAAATGAACAAAAAAAGTCATTTATTCCTTTATCAAATTGGCTATTTAATGTCCTGTCCTCGTTAGTTAGATCAATGAAATGCTGTGGTGTTTGTTAATGAAAAAAATAAAGTCTTTTCATTTAAAAAGACGGTTAGATAGAATGTGGACCAGCGTAATACTTTGAGAATCTGGGCTCAAATCGACAAGATAGAGGTCATCCGAGACTGGCCAATACCCAAAACAAAAACCCAGATAAAGGCCTTCTTGGGACTCCTAAATTATTATGGACGGTTCATTCCCCATCTTGCAGAAAGGGCTGCTCCTCTGACAGATTTGATGCGCGCGGCAGCTCCCCAGACCGTGCACTGGACCCAGGAGGTGGCTAAAGCCTTTACTGACCTCATGGTCACTTTATGCCAGGATCCAGTCCAAAGGGGCCCGAACTTCCAACAAAGGTTCATCTTACAAACGGATGCCTCCGAAAAGCGCATGGGGCAGCCGTGTCTCAGGAGTTTAATTGCGAAGAACATCCTGTCCTTTACTTAAGTAGAAAGCTACTGCCCCAGGAGCAAAGATATGCTATTGTTAAGAAGGAGTGTCTTGCAGTCAAGTGGGCAATCAAAACATTGAAATATTACCTGTTGGGCAGGGAATTCACCCTCTTTAAAGATCATGAACCTTTCATCTGGATGAAATCTAATAAGGAGAAAAATGTCCGGGTGACCAGGTGGTTCCTTGCCCTGCAACCTTATTGTTTCGTGGTACAACACCGGGTGGGGAACACAGATGCCCAAAACACAGATGCCCTCTCCCAACAACACCAATTGGATGCTTAGGGAATCCCCTCTAAACTGAGGGGGATGGTATATAACAGTGGAGCACACCTCCCACTGCACTACCTACTCCGCGGGAATGTACAGCTACCAGACCTGAGGCTAATCAGGTCTGCACTTTAAGATCCCAACGCGTTCGCGGACGGTGTTCAACCTTAGAACCAAATGTCTTCACAAGCCGGCTACATGAGGATTATTCTTTTGCTACAAAATTATTTATTCTTCTCGTTACAAATACGATCCTCTCGTATACCGTAGAACAGTCACCTTCCCAGATGACTACACACCGGCACACCGCTCAAGGATAAGAAGCGCTCTACCGGTGCTCAGGCAGCACCCATCTGAACCCGACACTATTACAGTGTTCTCCCACCTCATCCAGCATTATAAGAGAAGACTCACTGCTGTTATCTTAGCAAAGGAAGGATGCACAAAGTACTAAATACAGGGGTGCCGATAATTGTGACACCTGTGTTTTTGAGAAAAATGTTTATAGTTTATAAGGATTTTCTTTTCTTTGAATAATTTTACCTCACTGAAAGGTTAGATTTCTCTCATATTTTCAGTGTAAGATCAAGCTGATAAACAACAAAGACATTTTTTCATAGCCTTTTTTGCTCATTTTTACCAAGGCTGTGAATAATTCTGGAATCCCATTATTCCTTTTGCTATCCAAACTATAAATCTATTATCCAATTTGGTTTAGTATCCTTATCATAGGTGCACCATGTGAGTACCATTACTGCATCACTTAAATTATACTCTTTTATAACTGTATTCCATATCTTTAGTTGGAGCTTTAGCCGTTGGTTAAGTATTTTTTCAGTCAGTTTGTCTTAATTCTTGTTACCTTATGATGGAGCCTGCTAGCAGAATCTGTATGATACCCTATACCCATATAGTGGTAGGAGCTGTGAACTCCTGCTGTATTCACATGCTAAACTCTAGCCTTCACTGTGCTTGCTTTAGAACAGATGCTTCTCCCCCCTTGTACTAAACTCCCTAATGGGAAATGTTTATACTAAACCTCTGATAAGAAAGGAATGTTTTAAGTGCTTTCTGAGTCCCAGGGTTTCTTGAGAAAGTTACCTCAAAGACAGGAGGGGGAGGGTGTAGAGAAAAGTATATCTAAGCTGTGTAGAGCCATATTCCCTTTGATCTTCTATAAATACTAGGGTCCTTATTGTGGTTCTTGTATGCACACAATAAAGCTTGGCTTGACGAATGGACACTTCAGACTCAAATCTCTTGGTTTCTACAATTTGGCACTGAGAGCAGGGTACTCCATCGACATGAGACTTTCCCATCCAACACCTGAGATGGCATTCTGTGCACAAAATCAAAGGTAAGGATTCCTCTTTCCAAAAGTCCCGACTCTCTCGTGCTGTGGTGGGGAGGCTCCCTTGTCCAGCGAGTACAGCCTGAGTGTAAGTTTGCCGAGCCAGCAGGTATTTCCCTGGCCCAAGGGAAGGCACCGGTGCAGTGGTGAGTTGGTTGCTGTAAGACCCGGTTCAATCTTGGGCGAGTATTTTATTGTTTGCCGGGAAGCCCAGATGCACTTCATTGTTGTTTCATTGTTGTTTTCAGAGTGGATGAAAACTGGTGTGATGAGACAATAGTACAGTTATCAGATGGTGTGAGTAAGGAGAAGAGGTTGAAGGAAACTGAAGAGAAATTGAGGAAAAAGTTAGGTCTTGCAGAGGGTGTGTGGGATGTTGCAGCTTGTGGAAAGGTGTTTGAATACTGGGTGCAAAGTACTTAGTGTGTGTGAGGAGAAGCTGAAAAAGAAATATGGATGATCAAATGGTGTTTGGTCTGAGCAGGACTATCAGAAAGTTTCTGAGCAGTTGTGTCAGGATAAACAGACAGATATTGGAATAAGTGATGCTGTGTTTATGAAAAGTTATGCTGTTAAAATAGATACATGTAAAGGTAAAACAAAATATAGCGTGTTATATTTAAATTCTAACTAAACTTTTCATGAAGCATAAGACATAATCTAAGACCTTAAGGATGTATTACGAAACAAAATATTCTTAATGTGTATGTGTGTCTTATGAACTTGTATGCCAGCATATGTGTGTGTGTAAAAAACCTCAGTGCATAACTGTTAGTTTAGTTGCAGTAGATGATGGTGTGAGTGTGTCTAGACAGCCAGACTGGCTAGAGACTTAACTAAAGAGACTTAACTAAAGCAAATCAAAAAGCAACTTAAGTGACTAGAAAATATAAAAGTGTCTGAAACGTATAAGTACAAATACCAGCACAGTACAGGTGGACCTAAATGAGTTATCTAATCATAGTATTTGTATAAAATTAATTGAAACAAAAGTTGAAATATATGGGGACAATATGGTCCCACAGTGGTTAGCATTTGTGCTTTATACTGCTTAGCCTTAGGTTAAATTAAAGGGGTGATGCCTCATCGGTAATTAAGCAAATTTATTTAATGGCTTGAAACCAGATATCGCTAAAATGCTGTAGATTCAGAATTATGACTGGTGGATAACACCACTGTGAAATGTGCAGAACTTGTTAAACTCTGCCGACAAATTGAGAGAAATGTACACTAAGGTGCGAGCAGTTCACATGGGGTGTATTCCACAGAAATTGGATACATCTCAGAAACTAAATAGACAGGCTGACCGGGGGAGATCTCTGGTTTACAATTACTGTAAACAAAAAGAATACAGGTCATTTTAAGAGAAACTGCAGAAAGTGCATGCAGGATGAAGAAAAGCAGGGACCTGTCCTTTGGTTCAGCTGACAGGGAAGAACAGAGAAAAAATGTATCTCCCTGCTAAGAGCTTTGTCTGAGGAAGATTAATGGTCCTTTGAAAGATCTGTTTAACTAGAGAGCTCCTTTCTAGCTTCCCTAAGTCTGTCCCAGTCAATTGAGCAAAATGAGTTAGAACTAAAATGTACTATTAATGGGGTGTCTGTTTCTCTGTTATGGTATACTGGAGCACAACTGTCATGCTTGTCTCATAGGGATTTATTATGACCATATGGATTTTTAATGACCACAGAGAGTCAGGACCTCGGTTTTACGTCTTATCCGAAGGACAGCGCCTGTTTACAGTATAGTGTCCGCGTCGCTATACCGGGGCATTAGGACCCACATGGACTGCAGCATGAGAGCCACCTGCTGGCCCCACTAACACTTCTTCCAGCAGCAACCTGAGTTTTTCCCAGGAGATCTCCCATGTAGGTACTGACCAGGCTCACACCTGCTTAGCTTCAGTGGGTTGCCAGTTGTGAGTTGTAGAGTGATATGGCTACTAGCATATCTTTATCCATAGAAATCCATATCTATACACCCTAAGCAGGAAATATATTTCTAACTGAGGTATCTTTTACTCAGAAAACCCAAGTTCACTAAAACACAGAATAGTGCTCTCTTTCTAGCAAGGTTCAAATACTTAGCTCCATTCAGGTTTGGTTTGGATGATCATGAAGGAGGAGCTCTCGCCTGGTGCAAGCCTCAAGTCCCAAATCCTCTGTACTCTTGTCACTACTCTCCTTCTTCTTCCATGCTTCTTGTTTCTTCCCTTTCTTTGTGCTCTTAATGCGATCTTATATTGTGTGTTTCTGTACTGCTCCTTTACAATCATTAACCCACATTTTACCTAGGTATACTAAGGTATACCTTACAATTGTTTCTGCTCAAGGGACACCAGACCTCTCTCATTTGAATCTAGAAGTGTTTGCTCTTCCAAGTGTCACAAACATTTTCTATTTTCTGTTTTCATTTCTCAGTCACCTAAAGCTGTAACAATATATTATTCTCAGTGGCAACTTCTCTGCTTTGTTAGACTTGAAGGAATGTTATAGATTTTATATAAGCTAACAAACTGCTTACCTTTAGCTTCCTAACTAACAAGTGGAAACACACCAGGGGGCATCTATAGGTCAGTGGAAAAATACAGCTCATGTCTTAAATGTAGTAAAAAGGATGTCGAATGTCTTGTTTTGTGAATGTAAGCATTAACGAAAGTCTTAATAGGGGGTTGTTTTCCGCTACCCAAGCTTGACTTATAAACAAATGGTTCATTTTAGGGGTTAGGTAATCTATGTCAAAAGTAGGAAGCTTGTCTGTTACTGTGTTTAAAAAAATGCTAAGCAACATATTTCGGAGAGACTAGTTTTTGCAAGGTGATCTCCCATATGCATACGAATAAACAGCTCTTCTTTCACCAACACCCGGACTCTGACATTTTAATGTTTCTTCAGGCTACAACATGAAACAACACCATTCCATAAAGAACCGGGGGTAATTCCCTTCACCAAAGTCTGTTCAGATGCAGACTTTAGGGAAGGGTGCATTAAAGGTGCATTAGGGGGCATTCATGAGCACCCTTGTGAAATACAAATTTAGATATGGGACATCTTATGCCCTTGCAGACCTAAGCGAGAACACGCATATGAAAGGCACAAGACCGCAAGTGTGCATACCGGGACATGGCCTCAGTCACCAAATATCTTATCTGTCTTGCCATTTACAGATTCTCTTAAACACTGACGGAAACTTGCTCACAAAGATTCAAAACTGAATCTGAATAATGCCTGAAAAACTGAATAATGCCTGACCAACTTTTGTGACAACTCACAGCAACCATTTTCCTCAATATTCTGTGGGAGATCTTTTGTTCTCTGCTGCTTCTCCTTTTATTGGGGTTTCAGCAACTTGTCTTTACATGGCCACCCCATTTCCCACCCAACTACCAAGTAAATAATGACTCTATCTCTTTTTCCAATGTGGAAATGTCCGTCATGTCCATTTTAGCTTCTGCTGCTTAAAGGAACAGACAGGTTACATCTTCATAGAAAACCTCTCATCTCACTGTAAATGGTGTCCAAAATTCTACCGCGAGTTACCGGTAAATACCGCTAGTTACCGTAAATTCTCCTATAATACCGCAAGCAAAATAATAGTATCCGGAATTTCCGCAAGGTGGAGCTAATAAAGCTCAACCTCTCATGTTTGAGCTGTCGCCATCAAAGTCTTTAACGAAGATATTACTAATAGTATTAATAATGAATGACCTTGGACAAGCTGTAAACTCAAAGTATTGCCCTGGTCCACATTATTTTTTTCATTGACCGTCTTTGTAAAAGTAACACCACAGCATTTCGCAATCACGCATTTGTTTCCAATCATGCAAAGTACAGTAATTTTTGAGAATCGATTCACCATGCCTTTCACATGCTCATAAAAGAGATTGATTTAGGAACATAAACATATTACCGTATGCAAACTGTACTGTATACAGTATGTATATGTATATTTAATGTCTTAACTGTGCCCGTTTAAGTATTGAATATTTATATGGAATTTTACCACTGAAGGGAAATCTTAGTAGCTGAGCATAAAAAGAATAGGAGCATACTGTAACGCGTGTGAAGGCCATAAACGATATTAATTTTGGAACTGAAACATACAGTATATGGCTGGTCTCGGTACTTTAAAGAAAACATACACACCAGTATTCCTTTTTTCCCTAAACACTTTAAGCATCGAAGTCTTTAACTAACGTGATACCGGAGTCAACAAGCATACTTTTAGAATTTGATTAAAAGGGAATATAATATGGAATCGCGTATCTAAAGAAATTAATAACAATATAATTATATTCATGTTGCAAAAAAACTGCAGCAGACATAAAAACTCCCTTGCTTTTAACAGAGCGTTCCATAATTTCTAACTACTAAAATTATTTAAGCTGCGACACTTATCATTCAACCAGAGCTCGAAATATCACAAGGATCCCCAAGAGCACAGCAAAGACTGTATTAAAAGAATCGCGTATCTAAAGAAATTAATAAGATATAATTATATTCGTGTACTGAGACAGGGCTGTGTAGGGCTGTTTCGCCTCTCCCTTCATGTGATTTCCCTTGTAGCCCACTGGTCTATGTGCCTGATTACCAATGCACAGGTTGTGTCTTCAAATCCAGCTAGTGCTGTGACTTTTCATTTAACAAACATTTCTTCAAAAAAATAGAATAGCAATATTATGGACAATCAATTGACTTTTATATTTCAAAATATCACAACATGATTGAATCTTAGTCATTTTTGATAACAATGAATGGTCACCATCTTCCCTTCTGACAACGGTCCCTGCTTCTGCTTCCTGCTTCTATTGTGTATGTGTGTGGGGGGATCCCTTCAGATCTCCCTTCAGATTTAAAAGGTTATTAATCATATCTTCGGTGTCGCATCTTACCAGTGCAGCTTTTGCTGCCTGGGTGGGTCAACTATCACAAAGCTTTAGAGAACCTAACATTTCTATTATCAACAAATTGTAAATTTGTAATAGAGTAAATTTTTATAGAGAAATGGAGGCTGGACAGTATGCGTTACAATATAAACATTTATATTGATTTGAATCGCGTTTTGATTTAAATCGCAAACGCGTGTTTAATTATATGTGTTTTTTTTAATCATAATCAGACAAATGCAACATAAATTGATACAGTATCTTTGTCTTCTAAGTATCTTAATAAACTTTCAGCATAGCTTTCTCCCCGTTTAGATTTATTTTTCTTGGGATTTTGGGATCAAACGTGGAAGGATTAGATTGTAATCGTTTTTATTTTTCAAATACGTTTTAGAAAAGTGTAATCTATACCTGCCCAGACTGTACGCCCGCTTCACTGTGGGACAGCCGCACTGGTCGGCGGCCTTCCTAAACCCCGCCCTGACCACTTTCACTCCTGTCCTGCCACCTCCGCGCACCCCAGCAGGGCGCTTTTCGGCCTTTGCCCGGGACGAATGTATATTTAGATATTTACACCCGGCGCGGCACCGAGGGAGCGTCTGCATTTATAACTTAGTTTCTAAAATTAGTCAAGCAATATGAAGCATCTCCTTTTACTTTTAAGTCCCTTAAATACATTGAGCACAGCTTTCTCACCACTTAGATTACTTTTTGAAACCATCCTTACACAAAGCAGAAACTTCTTGTATTTTCCGATGACATACAGTACAAGTGGAAAGATTACAGATTTTAATCGTCTTTAATTTTATTACGTTATATGTTTAAGGAACGTTTCATCTATACAAACACCACAAAACTATTCTCGATTGTATTTCTGAATGTTATGTTACACCTACAGTAGTTCACTGCTTTAAATACATCGAATTAAGAAAGTTAGGTGTAAGCACTTTAGATCTTTTTTTCTGAACCAGGGAAAATCTGATCATGTTTCTCTATAACAATAATAAAAAACTTTATTTTACATATCACCTTTAAAAGTGGTATCTCAAAGCAATACAGTAGATGTAAACCACAGATTACAAAGTAAATACCCAGACAAACACAAATGCGTTTTTAATAAAATGCTTTTATTCATTCAAGCAGAGAGAGAGAGAGACATCCACCAGAGAGACACACACACACAGGTTTTCATTGACAAAAAGTAATTGTTTTTTTTACATTCCTCTTGTCTAACAGGAATGTTTTGTTTGTGGACAGACTGTCCACAAACGTGAGACTGTCTTTCTCAGACTCACAGTCCCGAATGTCCCCCGCCCCGGTCAACAATCCTAGGAAGAACACGAAACAGCCTGTTAATAAAATTGTTACAATTTTGTTCGGTCTGTTCTTCCTCCCAGAATTTAGAGATCGCATCGATCAGTTCCTGCTTTGTGACGGGCTTAGCAGTTTTCCGAACGTAGTCTTTCAGCGAATGCCAAACCATCTCTATCGGATTTAGATCTGGGGATTCGGCTGGAGTTTTCACCCAGTTCACTCCTTCTGCTACAAGCCTCGCCCTTGCTGCTGTGTGTTTTGGGCCTCTTCTAGATATACCCCCCCAGACGTGAACCTTCAGTGGATGTTTGGGCTTTGGCTTGTCCACATATCTCCCCTTTTTGCAAAATGACATTGTTGAAAACTGTTCCAGAGCCACTGTTGTTTCGTCGGTGAAAAGTACATCCTGAAACGCCTCCCCCTGTTCAATCCATTGGAGCGCTTGTTTGAGTCTTTCCTCTTTGTTTTTTAGCCTTATCATGGGGCATGTGTTGGTTTTTCTGTATCTCCATGCAAGCCTCCTGCGCACTCTTCTTATCGATGTCGGACTAACGGTCGCACCGAGGTCAGCCCATAGCCATCTTTGGACTTGCATCACCGGTAGCTCATCATTTTCATCAGTCAGTTTGTCGATAGCTCGCACAATAGGACTTGAAAAAAAAAGAGATCAACAGTTAGTTTTAAAAATAATGTGCGTTGTTGTATTTACATGCAAGAATATTATTTTTAGAAAGTTATTTACCTTTGAATCGTCCTCAGTTTAGATTCTCTTTGCCCCCTCTCCCCTTTATAATGTCGTCTCACTGTTCTTTCAGAAACGAAGATGTCCATCGAAGCCAAATGCTGTACAATGTCCCGTGTTGACTTCCTGTTTCTTTTCATCTTCATTATTTGGTGTGAGAGAGTCTTCGTGATTTTGGCCATAGTCCGTCTCCTTACCAAAGCGATACGGTGGTGCAGCTTGAATTCTGTACCTATATACTGTATGGTATGGTACAGATAAAACTTACATCATACCGATGAGCTAATACCAGGACACCAGGAAGAGTGTCTGATGCATTAGCAACAATTGCGTCGAAAACCTGGGCGTAACAGCTGTCCCTTTTTCTGATCACTCGCTCTCTGGATAAACGTCTCACCTGTCCTGTTCTTTGTTTTCCTAATTTGCTGATTATGCCTGCTGCGATCCACTTCTACCCTCACACCTAAAGAAGACTATTTTAAATTTCTTGGCGCGGTTCATTGTGCAATTAACCCTTGTATGTGCTGTCCTTAAGGTGATATCACATAAAGGTTATACTGCTATTTAATTGGATTAAGAAAAAAATTGAATCCCCGGCGGAACACATTCCATAAGAATCAGCGCTTTTATATATCGCCTTTAAAGGTGGCTTCTCAAAACGCTTTATAGGATAAAAACAACATTAACAGCAACAACAACAATATTGTATTTCATTGCACTTTGACAGAACGTCCTTAAATCAACTGTTGACTCTTCTCTCTTTACTACTTGTTTGGAGTGACTGAGCTCCGCTCTGTACCACACAATGATCACCCCAGAGTCTCTGCCCCGGGTGATTTATGGTTTTCTGACAGAGGGCAAAAAACTCTCTCTCGTTTGCCCTCCCCCCCCTGTGTATTGTCTGTTTTTTTGTGCTGTCCTTTGACAAAACAAGGCTCGCCAGATAATGTGAATCGAAACCTGTTTTTCTAGCTTTTAAAGTCGTGTGATGTGTAAGTGGGAACACATCATTATATCTTACATATGAAAAATACATAATATAGCTCCCAAACAAACGCAAACGTGTTTTTAATAAGATGCTTTTATTCAGTCATAATCCGACAATTTCAGGAAGACTAAGGAAGGACTAAGGGAATTGTCATCTGTTGTTGAAGCTCTGTGAGCTCGGTGACTTTGAGACCACTTGTTATCCCAGGTTGTTTAAATCGCCACAATTCAAATAGAGAAAAAAGAGCTGACTGACAAGATTTAAGATGTGGCTGTCAATGTTGGATTAAAAAAAAACACATTGCCCGACATTTGTTGCATTCGAGAGACTGGATAAGTAATTCAAGTGTTTTTTTTAACTTCCTGAAAAACAACTAATAATTTAACCATATGTGCAAACGTTTTATGATATGTCGCTGTGGTGAATGTCTGTGGACATGTGCTGGCTGGACAGGAGGCTCTACTGTACACAGAGAGGGGCGGGAGGGGGGGACAAGCCGATACATACTGTTACGACCCCAAGTGTCTAGGGGTAAAGGGGTGTAACATTTAGGATAATTCTTTTGGAAGCAGGGGGGTTTTGGTGAGGGACTAGGAAGCGTGATAAGAAGGGTAAGGAACTAGAGTGGTGCCAAAGGAAAGAAAATAACAAACAAAATGGAGCTGGCTAGGACAGTGAGGGAAAGCTAATCTGACTACAAAAGAAAACCCGAAACACACGGTCTTCGGCGTCTTCAACACCCTAGCTAACCTGCACTGACTACCCAAAACCATACAAGACAAATGGCACTCACCCGTACTAAACTAGTGTACTAATACAAAATCAACTAAGTGTGTAAGTGTACCCAACAACCTAAACTAACCTTATATACAAAAGTTCACACAAAAACACAAGTGAACCAGGAAGACAAATAAGGGAAAACAAGAGTAATAAACAGGAGCAGGGTACAAAAGAACACAAAAGTTGAACATGTAACACTGGGGCAAGGTAATGACAAAACAAGGATGAACACACAAACAAACAAAAGTACAAAAAAACTAACAAAAAACAACAAAACAACAAAGCCGAAGCTATACGAAAATATACACACACAAAGCAAAACAAACCAACAAACGAAGCTGAAGCAATAACAAGAAGCGAAGCGAAGCAAAGCAAAAAGCAAAAACCAAAACCGAACGGGACCGAAGTCAAACGAAAGGCCTCTCCTTGCTGAAAACCTCCAGGTTATATGCTGAATAAAATGTGTTCTGATTGGCTGAGGGCTGATTGATGATGACATCAACTGAAAGTGTGGTGTAATGATGGGCCAATGGGGAAGGGAGAACAATCAAGGGTCAACAGTGTGGACATAACAGAAAAAACACACACAGAACACACACTGGGACGTAACACATACTCTTAGAGTTTGATTAATAGGGAATATAATATAAAAATATAGTACTAAAAATAAGATACACTCTACAGACATTCACAACAGCGACTGTCAGAAGACAGGACACAGCGGCTCAGACACCCGCTGAATGGAAAGGGGCACTTTAATGTTCTGTATGGCTAATACTAAAGCCAATACTTTAATATTCTTTTCTGTATGTTTAACAATACTGGGTACTGGCCTAATTCGGCTCTGCTCCCGTTGTTAATGTGTTGTTGTTGGTAAGTGTGAATTTGTACCTGTTTCCCTGAGGTCTGGCTTTTTTTCTGGAAAACCATAACTCTGGTCTTGTCCAGATTGACTGTCAGCGCCCAGGTCTGACAGTGCTGCTCCAGCAGTGACAGGTTCTGCCACAGCCTCTGTTCTGTGGGCAACAGCAGGACCAGGTCGTCTGCAAAGAGCAGGAACTCAATTTCTGTAATTAATGCAAATCAGTAAATCAAGGGACAAAACAATTGTTGCGCCCGGCTCCTCAATGGGCTTTGACGTGCTAATGCGTTGGTTTAACAGTCCGGGTGTGGCAAGCCTCTGATGTCTCCCGACTTCGGCAAAAGGAACCTGCCTTTCATTGGACGGGAAAGCAAGAGCCGACCGCTACGCCTCCCTCGTGTTTCGAAATCTTGTGACTTTTGAAATTTACTGGGGGTTGACCACATCTGTAAATTTCGATGGGTCCAGAGGCAAAAGTGCCTTGCCTTGCAATCTCTGGGAAACCATTAGTAGCATGGTGAATCAGAGATTCTCAACCCTTACTTCGTGCGACTGGAAAAGAATTCGTGATCGGATCAACGGAATGCTCCATAGAAGGAGGCGCTCTTTTCCTCTAGTCTAACAGTCTGTCCACAAACAAAACATTCCTGTTAGACAAGAGGAATGTAAAAAAACAATTACTTTTTGTCAATGAAAACCGGTGTGTGTGTCTCTCTCTGCTGGATGTCCCTCTCACTCTCTGCTGAATGAATAAAAGCATTTTATTAAAAACGCATTTGCGTTTGTCTGGTATTTACTTTGGTCCTTTTAACTGTTTTTCCATCTACTGTATTGCTTTGAGATGCCACTTTTAAAGCTGATATGTAAAATAATGTTTTTTATTATTGTTATAGAGAAACATGATCAGATTTTCCCCGGTTCAGAAAAAAAGATCTAAAGTATACTAGTTTGTCACTCTTCTCATCCCCTCTCTGCTAAATGGCTTTTGAATAGAGTCACATGAAGAGAGAGGTGAAACAGCCCTACACAGCCCTGTCGCAGTACACAAATATAATTATATCTTATTAATTTCTTTAGATACGCGATTCTTTTAATACAGTCTTTGCTGTGCTCTTGAGGGTCCTTGTGATATTTCGAGCTCTGGTTGAATGATAAGTGTCGCAGTTTAAATAATTGTCATATTTAGAAATTACGAAATGCTCTGTTAAAAGAAAGGGAGTTTTTATGTCCGTTGCAGTAAAAGAAAATGCCTGACAAAGTAGGGCTTGGACAGATTCCAAGTGCATTTTTGCAATTTACGTTGCATTGTGCATTGTGCTGCTGTAATACAGTTTAAAATAATTCAAAGTCTAAACTGTATCAGCTTTATTTATGGGTTGCAATTTAGAAAAAGTCAAAAACCGCACTCAAAATGCAATTTAGAGCTTTCTGGCAAGAGGAGACACCCAAATTAATAATGTAACATGCCACTGTTTGTGCATGAACAAAGTTATACTGCTATTTCCTTAGATATGCGATTAAAAAAAATAAAACAATTTTTGAATCCCCGGCGGAACACATTCCATAAGAATCAGCGCTTTTATATATCGACTTTAAAGGTGGCTTCTCATAATGCTTTACAGGATAAAAACAACAATAACAGCAACAACAACAATATTGTATTTCATTGCACTTTGAAAACCAAGTAATAACTTAACTATATGTGTAAACGTTTTATGATATGTCGCTGTTGTGAATGTCTGTGGAGTGTATCTTATTTGCCTGTCTGTCCTGGCTCTCTCGCTCGCCCTCCCCCCCTCTCTCCCTCGATTCAATTCAATTCAAGGTGCTTTATTAGCATGACAGATGGGTACAATCAGTGTTGGGTATTTACTTTGCTTTGAGATTCCACTTTTAAAGGTGATATATAAAATCACCGAAAGTATTACAATATTACAATATGTATCTTTATAGCAGGTGATGTACAACTTTTTAGCATAGATTACACTTTTATAAAATGTATTTAAAAAATAAAAACGATTACAATCTAATCTTTCCACGTTTGATCCCAAGATCCCAAGAAAAATAAATCTAAACGGGAAGAAAGTTATGCTGAAAGTTTATTAAGATACTTAGAAGACAAAGATATCAATTTATGTTGCATTTGTCTGATTGTGAATGAAAAAATACATATATTTAAACACGCGTTTACGATTTAAATCAAACCGCGATTTAAATCAATATAAATGTTTATATTGTAACGCATAGGTGACTATTCATTGTTATTAAAATGACTTAAATTCGATCATGTTGTGATATTTAGAAATATAAATTTGTTTGGTGCGAGTGAGGTTTTATTTAATCTCTGACCAAGGGAAACGTTTCATTTTTTCAAAGAAATGTTTGTTAAAAAAAAAGTCATGGTTCCAGTGGGATTTGATCACAGACCATGTGACATGGGAGTCAGGAACCTAACCCACAGCACCACCAGCAAGGTCACATGCATAGTATTGAAAAAGCACTACAGAAACATTATCAACAGACAATGTACAGCGTGTACTATTCTTGTGTTGCGGTACATGAATATAATTATATCGTTATTAATTTCTTTAGATACGCGATTCCATATTATATTCCCTTTTAATCAAATTCTAAAAGTATGCTTGTTGACTCCGGTATCTCGTTAGTTAAAGACTTCGATGCTTAAAATGTTTAGGGAGAAATGAAATAGTGGTGTGGATTTTTTCTTTAAAGTACCAAGACCAGCCATATACTGTATGTTTATGTTCCAAAATTAATATCGTTTATGGCCTTCACACGCGTTACAGTATGCTCCTATTCTTTTTATGCTCAGCTACTAAGATTTCCCTTCAGTGGTAAAATTCCATATAAATATTCAATACTAAAACGGGCACAGTAAAGACGTTTACTGTAAATCTTTCTACGACAGACCAACGGACCACGAGTGCCCCTGTCGGTCAACCAATCATGTACCGCGATACCGCGCGTAATTGTGTGTCACAATGCGCGACGCCGTAGCCAATTACCTCCAGTACGTGTCTGTACCGCACACTTTGAATGGCTGCATCTGTACTTCATGCCAATTTATTCTATTTTAGTTTTTGTAAGTTGCATGTTTTTGAACAAATTGGCCTATTAAGACCTAGAATAACTATTTTATATTTTTATATGTTCATTTGTCTGTGCACATTTATGCATATATCATGCTGCTAGTTTGATATAAATAAAAAATAATTATTATTATTATAATATGTCTTCAAACCAATTTAACAATTGCTAAATGAAGGATCTATTGAATTCATGTGTAAGGAAATCATTTGGCCTTACCTGGTTAGTGGGTGTATTTCTAGGATTGTGAGGTTCCTATTCATTATGTGGTATCCAGGTTTGAAGTGAGAGAGATTTAAGCGCAGGTTGTATTCTGCTTAGTTCACAAAGCAGCTTATCTCTTTTCCTGCCCATTGAAGGCATTATTTTAAGAGGTTATTTTGTAGCAGTCTGGGTTTTTTTCAGGGTGGTTAAGATGTTACGCCTCTGGGATGCCCTATTTGTAAAATGGTAAATAGCATAACTAGTTTATTTTATGTTTATTTTGTGTGTAGTTTAGTGTGTTTTTTGTCATTGTTGAGAAATATGTGTTTAACCCCGTGTGCCTTACACTCTTTTCACATATGATGTGCTACAGAGTAAAGAAATAATGTGCCTCTAAGTACAGATCCAGGCATTCAAAATGTGTGAGGTAAGCTGCGTTAAAATGCGGTGGGCGTGGCCCAATATACTGCATCTTACCACATGTTAATTGTAATATGATAATAGCATCCGGAAGCACCTTGTAAAACTGCCAGGTGGAGCTAATAAGGCTTAATGTCTCATGTACCGAGACATTAGAGACATGTACAGAGACAGAGACATGTCAGCAGCCATATCACTCTGCAACTCCCAACTGGCAACCCACTGAAGCTAAGCAGGTGTGAGCCTGGCCATTACCTGGATGGGAGATCTCCTGGGAAAAACTAAGGTTGCTGCTGGAAGAGGTATTAGTGGGGCCAGCAGGGGGCACTCACCTTGCAGTCCATGTGGGTCCTAATGCCCCAGTATAGTGATGGGGACTGTCCTTTGGATGAGATGTAAAATCAAGGTCCTGACTCTCTGGTTTTTAAAAATCCCAGGGCGTTTCTTGAAAAGACTAGGGGTCCTGGCCATATTTCCAATTGTCCCTTACCAATCATGGCCTCCTAATAATCCCCATCTATGAATTGGCTTCATTACTCTACTCTCCTCCCCACTGATAGTTGATGAGTGGTGAGCATTCTGACGCAGTGTGGATGCTGTCGCATCATCTCAGTGGATGCTGCACATTGGTGGTGGTGGGAGTCCCTATTACCTATAAAATGCTTTGAGTGGAGTGTCCAGAAAAGCGTTATATATAAGTAACTATTATTATTACAGCATTTGAGCTGTCACCAGAAAATGTCTGGTTTCAAATCCCAGTACCTGCTGATGGACAATTTTTCCAATTAAGAATTTAAGTTGTGTACTGTTTAGACTTTTAATAATTTTAAACTGTGCATTACAGCATGTTAATCATTAAACATTAAAAAGTCGGTATATTTTATAAAAGCAAGACTGCTCAGTTGGTCAAAAGTACACAGCCTTCCATCTTCATCATAAATATTTAAATTATGCACAAATATTTTATGCATCAAAGTCTTTAACTTGGTAACATGGGTTCTGGTTTTAACGTGCTTGTTGTAATATTATTAAGCTTATATTCTGTACTTCATAAAAAGTTATGAAGTTTTATCCTTTTCTAAGAATCAAACGAAAACGAAGTAAAAAATAAGATACAATGAAGTGCCTAAAACATTTCATGACTTTAAAAGCTGTAAATAACTGGTTTAGATAGTGTCACGAACAGTTCTTTCCGGGCCCTATGCAGATGACACGATCCGGATTAGTGAGGAAGCACTGGGGAAAAAGCCATGCAGGAGACGGTATGGAGACAGGGAGGCGTGTCCAAGGGGTGCAGGTGTCCAGGGGTAGTGATGCCGGGGCGAACAATCCATGTAAAAGTCCAAACGAGTAATCCAAGACAGAAGTGAGAGTCCATAGCCAGTCGATCCATCCAGGGGTTTAAAACACGGGAACCGGGTCGGAACTGGCGGGGGGGATCAGGAACGGAAGGTTAAAATTATAATGGAGCCAGACGCAGCAGGACCCAGGCTCTCACGAAGCGGGATTCAATGAGGAGCCAGGAGTGACGTCTGCGTCTGGCTTTTAAGGTGGAACGGAAATAGGGAACAGGTGCAGGTAATGGGAGAGAACTAGGAAGGGCTGGAGCGCCCTTAAGAGGAGGAGTAGCGATCATGACAGATAGTTAAAAAAACATTTTTTATGGGTGACAAACGAGTGATTTTTCTTCCTTGTGATCATCTTAGAATCTTGTAATAGGTTTATTCCATGCTGAAAAAAAGAAGAAAGAGAACACAATGTTTCGGCCGTAGAGCCTTCTTCAGGTGTGAAGAAGTGTCATGTCAGGTGTTCTCACACCTGAAGAAGGCTCCACGGCCGAAACGTTGTGTTCTCTTTCTTCTTTTTTTCAGCATGGAATAAACCTATTACTTGTTCCTTTGCAGCCTATGCATGCTGACGCAGCTACCCACCTGAACTACTACCATCTTAGAATCTTTGTGTGCACTGCAAGATTTTTACTTTTTAATTAAACGTTTAAAATACTTTAATTTAATAAAAGTTGTACTGATTTAATACCTCTTGATAGTAATATTAATATGGAGTCATGTAACTAAGCAGCTAAAATATCACAAGGGGACATTTTGGAAACATTTGCCATTCGTTTTTTTATATATATTATTGTCCTTATAATGGTAATAGACAATGGACTGTCATGTACTGCACTGCACCCAGGCGGTTCAAAGCCCGATTAGAGAATTACTTTGTTTCTTACATAGACGAATATATAAAAATAGTCCACTATTATAGCTTGTTGTTGGCTATGGTGTGAGGGTGTGTATCTGGATGAATAATTTTAAGTGAAGGTTTAGGATTTCTTCATGCAATTCTTTAAGTTAAAGGAGGGAAAAGGGTTATATTTACCCATTGTGTATTGCCTCTTCTTATATTTGTAAAAACATTCTAATTTAAATGCATTAAGGAATATATTATTAATAACATTTTAACAAATTCAGATTCTTGGGCTTGTGCCCTCGCTGCTCCTTCCCCCATCCGTCCTTCACCACATGGGCTCAAACACAGGTTTCCTATGTTGCTTAACAGAAGTTTATCCAGCTGAGCTATAGAAGACCTCATTCAGCACCAGCGGACAGCAGCCTTGTTATGTGCAGGGGAGCAGAGGGATGTACGGTCACCGCGTTGCAACCGGCATGTACTATCTGTATGCCTGTTGTTCGTTACAATATTAATAATGAATGACCATGAACGAGCTGTGAACCGAAGAGTTAGAGAAGACACTTTGAGTCTTGTCTATTCAGCTTGGAATTTATCCTTTACAGCGATCCTTTTGGCTATATTTTTTACATAACCGGATGAGTAAAAATAGATTGGATTAATAACTGGAGTAAGAAAAGATATTTCACACATCCTTTGAAACAAGCCAGCAGCCATGTCACACTGCAACTTACAATTGGCAACCCACTGAAGCTAAGCAGGTATGAGCCTGGTCAGTACCTGGATGGGAGACCTCCTGGGAAAAACTAAGGTTGCTGCTGGAAGAGGTGTTAGTGAGGCCAGCAGGGGGTGCTAAACCTGCAATCCATGTGGGTCTTAATGCCCCAGTATAGTGACGGGGACACTATACTGTAAACAAGCACTGTCTTTCAGATGTGATGTAAAACCGAGGTCCTGACTCTCTCTGGTCATTAAAAATCCCAGAGTGTCTCTTGAAAAGAGTAGGGATGCAACCCTGGCATCCTAGCCAAATTTCCCATGCCTCCTAATAATCCCCCTCTATGAATTGGCTATATCCCCCCCCCCCCCAACTCTGACGGCAGGCGGAGTGACGGTCCAGTTGGAGTATTCTCGGTCGCATTTAATGGCAACGTCAGCTAAAGGATTTGGTTCAAACCACCAAATGGAGAAGACTGTGCTGATTTGGGATTAACGCTTGGATGAGAGAGAGACATACTATGAAACCATACAGCTTTGGAACAGCGGGAGGTGAGACCCGGCTGGAATTTGTGTATTTTGATTTTACATTTGCGAACCATAATCGCTACAATGTTATAATACCGTTGAAATTTTGGAATGAAAAAAATAAACCTTTGTTGAGTTTGCACAAGAGACAAAAGCTACCTTTTGAGAAGTTGTGTACTGCTTGTAAAGTAGTAGATTTTGACAAACAGCTAATTTTGCTTCAAGAATTTGTTGTGTATCTTAATAAAGAGCCGTTCTTATATTATTTAAACTATTTTATTAACTACACAAATCACGCCCTTACACCATATATTCCCGCCTTCTACTCTGTCGTTCTGTTGTCTCGCAATATCTACTCACTATACTACATCCCTTCCTTTGTTATTTTTAAAGTCCATAACTTTACCATACAATTGTAACAATTCTATATCAACACACAGTAAACGGTTATTAACTATTACAACAAAATGTATGTAAAACCTTCCATTTCTATTCAACACATTCAACTTTTTTTTTCTTTTTTTTACAACTATTTCTATGCGTACTAACTCAAATTTTAGTTCAATTTCTACTTAAGTCACTTCTAAATATCATCTCATTTCTAGCAGTCTAAGCAACATCTACATAGATAAAACAAACAAAATAGGGCAATTTAACATTTGGAGAGCTATGCAAGTCCTATATTTTTAAATGTCTCTGTAACGAGCCGGTTTCCTGATAACCCTGCCACGTCTGGTTGTTACTTCACTTCTGGGTAAAGTTACTGGCTCTCCTATGGATTTACTCTCCACTGTCTGAGGACTCGGCACTTCCTGCATGTCAGAAAGTCCTATATTCTCAGCATTTTCTGTTTCTGCAGATTCAAAATCAAGATCCAATGGAGGAGTGCATCGAAGATGTTTTACATTTCTCATTATTTTTGAGCCATCTTCCACATTCACTAACTCAAAAGAGTTACAAGAGGTGTTTCTCAATAACACATAGCGAGTTTCTTTGAACTTGGCATCCAATTTACCATTGTCTAGGCCAGCCACAAACACTACATCACCGACCTTGAAGTTGTGATCCCTTGCTCGATGTGTCTGGTCCGCATATAATTGCATTTTGTCTGTGTACTCCTCATGATGTCTATGGATACCTTTCGTCTTTTAAATGTCCCTCGGGTCTTCTTCTTTCTTTTCCACGTTTGGTAGTTTAGTCCGGATATCACGTCCAAAGATAAGATTAGCTGGGGTTTCTCCAGATGCCCTGTGAGGTGTTGATCTATAAGCCAGCAGAATCTTAGGGAGTTCCTCTTTCCATTTTTTTTCCTTCTGTCGCAGCTGCTCTCAAGGCCTTTTTCAGGTATCTATGAAATCTTTCAATTTTGCCATTACTTCTCGGATAGTAAGGTGATGCACGGATGTGTTCCACAGTTAGTCAGAAATGATTCAAACAACTGTCCTATAAATTGCCTGCCATTATCTGTTACTACCTCTAGTGGATAACCAAATCGTGCAAAGATGTTCATCAGCTCTCTAATAACTGTGGCTGAAGATATATCTGATACAACAACCGCCTCAGGGTAAGAAGTATAATAGTCTATGACAGTCAATATGTATTCATTCTGAATGGGACCTACCAGGTCAATGCCCAATTTTGTCCAAGGCCTTGGTGGTAATTCAAGTGGTTGGAGAGGGTGATCCTCCTGCAATGGCTGATTCAACACACAAGTGGAACAATTCCTGACTAGTCTTTCAACATCACTGTCCATGTTGGGCCAGTAAAATTTGCTTCTCAGGTACTGTTTTTTACGAACCACACCCTGATGTGTCTCATGTGCTATTTTCAATGCTTGTCTGATTTTTGTTTTCGGTAACACAATCCTCTGTCCTCTTAAAAGCAGTCCATCATACACCTGTGGTATGGCTGCAGTTCTTCTGGAACTGGATTAGGCCATTGTCCTTTTTTCACTATGGACATCAACAATTTCAATGTGTCATCTTCGTTTGTTGCTTGTTTAAGTTCCCCAAGTGTCAGTGCATGCAGTTCATAAGTGCTGATTGAAAGCACTCTATCAACATAGGTGTCTACATAACCAGTGTCTTCTGTGTCCAGTAAAGGAAGACGTGACAATGAGTCTGCAACATTGGTTTTCCCTACTATGTGTTCAATTTTGTAATTATATGGCCGTAATCTCAATCCAAGTCTTTGTATCCTGGGTGATAACAATGTTGCCTTTTGGGATTGAACATGTAAATGAGGGGTTTATGATCCGTTTGAAGTGTGAACTTGCCTCCCCATAAATATGTCCTAAAATGTTCCACTGCCCAAACACAACCTAAGGCTTCACGCTCTATTTGCGAGTAATGCCTTTCTTTTGGGGTAAGTGAGTGACTTGCATATGCCACTGGCTTGTTCTGTCCATCTTCTTGTCTTTGTAGCAATACTGCTCCAAGTCCTACAGGACTCGCGTCACTGATCACTACTGTTGGCGCATCTAGTTTGAAGTATGCCAGACATGGTTCAGTTACAAGTGCTCTTTTCAACTCGGCAAAGGCTTTCTCAGTTTCCGATGTCCATTCCCACTTCTGTCCCTTCCTCGTTAGTTTTCTGAGGGGTTCTGATATATCTGCATAATTAGGAATGAATTTCATCAAAAATCCACAAGTGCCTAAGAACGACCGCAAAAGTGCAACATTCTCAGGTCTCGGTGCACTGCAAACAGCTGTCACCTTTTTCGGGTCTGGTTTTATTCCTTCTGCAGTGACCAAATGTCCCAGTATCTCAATCTCTTTCAGGCCAAAGATACACTTATCTTTATTTAAAGTTAAGCCTCTGTCTTGGAATCTTTGGAATACTTGCCTGAATCTCTGTTCTAGTTGTTCTTCATCTTCCACATGTACTACAACATCATCCATATACCATACAACACCTGGCATTGCACACAACATCGAGTCCATAGCCTTCTGATAGGCCTCTGGGGCACTAGACAAGCCAGAAGGAACTTTTCTGAAACGGTAACAACCCCTGTGTGTGATGAAGGTAGTCAGGTGTCTTGATTCCGGGGCCAACTCAACTTGCCAGAACCCTTTTCGAGCATCTAACTTTGCAAAAACTTTGGCTCCTTGCACTGCTTGGAATATGCTGTCAACGGTAGTAGTTCAGGTGGGTAGCTGCGTCAGCATGTGTAGGCTGCAAAGGAACAAGTAATAGGTTTATTCCATGCTGAAAAAAAGAAGAAAGAGAACACAACATTTCGGCCGTGGAGCCTTCTTCAGGTGTGAGAGAGACAGGGCAGTAGGCAAAGGTAAAGTAGCGGGAGAACAAAGGTTGGGAGGGAGGAGGAGTGAGAGGCGAGAGCAGGGGACAGAAAGAGAGGGCCCGAGCCAAAAACACCCCCCGGACCATCAACCCGATCAGGAACTCCCGCCATAACAACCGCATTCCTTTGGTGCTCCCTTACCACCCTAACACACTTCTTATCCCCAGGACCATTAACCACAACTTTTCCATCCTACAGGATGATCCCTCCATTGGGGCCCTCTTTTCTGATCACCCTATCATCTCATATCGCCGACCACCTAATCTGCGTAACCTCCTTGTTCACAGCTCCCTTGACCGCCCTCAACAACCATCCACACCAGGCACTTTCCCTTGCAACAGAGCTCGCTGTATCACCTGCAAGTACACATCCACCACCACACTCATTCAAGGCCCCTCAGGACAATTCCGGATCACCCAGACAGCATCTTGTACCTCTAGCAACCTTATTTACTGTATCTCTTGCAGTAAATGCCCAGCCATCTACATTGGAGAAACAGGAAGGAGACTCGGAGACCACTTCAGAGAACACGTCAGGGCTGTGAAGATTAAAGATCTCTCCAAGCCCATTGTTTCTCATTTCACCTCTGATGGCCACGACCACTCTAATCTCTCCGTCTGTGTTCTCAAAGACGGTTTTCCGAACTCATACATCAGAAAGACCACCGAAACTAAAATTATTCTGCAGCTAGGATCACACATTCTCCCTTCCCTTAACGACAGACTACTGTTCTTTTAAATTTTCTCCATTCATTGGAAGTTTCATTTCACACCTCTCTGCACCCATTCTGACTTCACACCTCTTGATTGGCCTCTCTTTCTGTCCCCTGCTCCCGCCTCTCGCTCCTCCTCCCTCCCAACCTTTGTTCTCCCGCTACTTTACCTTTGCCTACTGCCCTGTCTCTCTCACACCTGAAGAAGGCTCCACGGCCGAAACATTGTGTTCTCTTTCTTCTTTTTTTCAGCATGGAATAAACCTATTACTTGTTCATATGCTGTCAACTGTTGGTACTGGATGTCTCTCTCTGATAACTGCTTTATTCGCTTCTCGCAGATCCACACACAGTCTCACTTCCTTGGTGTCTTTTTAGGTATTATCAGAATATTTGAGATCCATTCTGCACCTTCATTCACGTCTTCAATAATTCCATCATCCAACATTTTATCTAACTTTTGATTAACAGCTTCTATCATTGGATACAGTACTCGTCTCAGACTTTGAGCTACTGGCGAAACTTTCTCATCTACTGTAACCTTGTGACTGTAACCCTTGATCTGTCCTAAACCTTTAAAGAGTGACTCATATTCCTGTGCTAACCGCTTAAACCTCTCTGAAGACTGGTCAACCGCATTGACAGTGTCTCCTACATTCAGAATCTTCAGATCAAAACATGCTTTTCTTCCCAACAACGCTTCTACATTTCCTTCAATTACATAGACTTTGTCCTTTATTACATTTTTCTGCCATTTCAGCTGTGCCTCGAAGTAACACACTTAAGTGGACTAATTTGTGCATAGGCATAACATTTCTTCTTAGTCTGCTGAAGTTTAGTTCTGTGTGCAAACACTTTCTTGAAAAGTTCTACTCCAATGAAGTTTCTTTGACTTCCTGTATCTATCATCATTTTTATCTCTTGGCCATTTATTCGAACAGTTTCTTTATCTTCAGGGTCAATGGAATTAACAAATTCATCTGAGTCTGAAGAAGGTTCTTGAACTGTTAGCAGTTTTGTCCCTTCCTTATTTGTATTAATTTTCTTTTCCTGATGGGAACCGTCTTTCTTTCTACACACTCGTGCATAATGTCCTGTTTTCTTACAGTGTAGACATTTTGCTGTTCGCACTCCGCATTCATCTGCTTTGTGTGTTGTTAGTCCGCACCTGTAACATTTAATGTCAGCCATCCCCCGTTCTTCTATATCTCTAGCTTGACTGCGTCCTGCTGCTCGGCTTTTGTTTGTAAAGTTTGAGCGAGCGCCCCATTCGGTGTTTCTTGTGAAGTAAACATGACTCTCTCTAGCTTTGTCACTGTGGTCAGAAAGCATTCTTGATTCTGCTTGAGCTGCTTCATGAATTCTAGTGACTGTAAGAGCTCTTTCTAAAGTGAACTCTTCCTCCTGCAACAATTTATCACGCAGTCTCTTATGTGCACATTTTTCCACAAGTTGATCTCTTAACATGTCAGCTTCCAATACTCCAAAGTCACACGATTTAGCCAGTTCTCTTAGTGCATTCACAAAAACATCAACAAATTCGTCCTGAGACTGAGTTCTCAGCCTAAATTTATGCCGTTCCAAAACCAAATTTCTCTGCGGTGTAAAGTAAGCATCTAAGGCAGCTACAGTCTGTTCATATGTACCTTTTTCCCCAGGGAGGTTGGCGAAAATCCGCTGCACGGACGCACCAATACAGTGCAGTAATGTAGCCCGTCTCACGGCATCCGGAGCTTCTGTAGATCCACAAATCCAGAGCTCCGAGGTTCAGTGGAAGCGGTGGAGAAAGTTGGGCATAAGCAAAGCTTCTCGGCACGGCGGGCATATCTTCCATGGCGCAAGCTAAATGAACAGTCTGAAAATTCAAATGTTCGTTTCTACCAGCAAGAGAACTAAAATCTGCAGTGTTCTGCTCCCTTTGAGTTCATCAAGCACTCATCTCTCGTCGCCATAAATGTTGTGTATCTTAATAAAGAGCCGTTCTTATATTATTTTAACTATTTTATTAACTACACAAATCACTTCCTTACACCATATATTCCCGCCTTCTACTCTCTCGTTCTGTTGTCTCGCAATGTCTACTCACTATACTACAGAATTTAAAATCTGCCTGTACTGTAGCTTTATTTAATTGAGCAGAAAGTCACCTTGCTCTTACAAGCGGCTTTGTTAAGCAGAATTTGTTTTAACATATCACACCCTGTGAATGAGTTTTAATCAACTTTGTCAGTGAAAAAAATGACTGCAGGCACTTTTCCTTCCCCCCTGGTGTGAAGTGACAATGCAGGAAATGTTTTTTTTATTTTACTGAGAGTGTGAACATTGAGTGAGCACTGGGGTGTACAGTGAGACTAACACAGTGAGATTACTGAGATGGATAGTTTTAGTAAATATGTTGACAAACGTCTGAATTTTTGCAAGATAAAATTGTATCCAGCTGTGAATCAGCTACATGACCTTGCCACGGTGAAATTGTGGTAAAGAGTTTTAGTGGGCTTAATATACTGTACAGTATAACAGTATAAAACAAGTATGTTTTTTAATGTTTTTAATCGCTATTCTTGCAAGTACATTTTGTATTCAGTTTGCTTCTGTGTGTTAGCTGGTGGGCAAATGTTCAAGGTGAAAATTCTTCCACAAAGAGTGTACCTTTAAAACAGAGAAGACTGCGCCAAACTTTTTCAGCTCTATATGTCCTCTTTGACATTTTCTTTAGTCATAGAGGTAGGAAGATGCCTCCCTATCCCCCTTCGTTTTGCCTACCTGACCTGTTCCCATTTTTAACCATTCTGTGTCTGAATTGCAGCGGGTGAGAGAGAGTAGGGAGAGACAGAAGAAAATTGAAGCCTGGTTTAATTTTTTATTTTATAAGTTTGTATTTTACTTATTTTTTGGTATTCAGATTTAACGTATGTTTGAACACAGTCTTGCAAATTAATGTTTTTACAAGATATGGAAGTACAACAATTTATCACAGTGCGAATTTCAATACTAATTATTGATTACTAATTGTTTATGCTCCTGACACCTGCATTTATTTAGATGTATATAAAATATTGAAGTGCAACATAACATCCAGAAATGCAATCAAAAAATAGTCTGTGATGCTTGTGTAGATTTAACTTTTCTCAAATTTAATTTGAAAAAACATTAAAACGATTAAAAGCATTTCACACCATGGTAAGACAGGAGAATGTGATTGTACTGTATCTGTATAAAATGTGTGGTTGCGTTTACAGAATTTAAGTGTTTAAAAAGTTTAATTAAAAAGTAAAAAAAACGTATAGCTTACACAAAGATTCTAGGCTGATCAAAAGGAAGAAAAATCACCCGTTTCTCGTGGATTTCATGTTTTTAACTATAACTTTTTAATGATATATATAAATTTAATTATATAGTTATTAATTTCTTTAGATATTTAATTCAATATTATACCCCCATTAATAAAATTCTAGAAAATAACGAGAGCAAGTATTCAGAGAAAAGGTTAAAACATTATAACTTTTTATGAAGTATATAAACTTAAGATAGAGCACATATACCTCAGAAGGAAGCACGTAAAAACTTTTCGAAAATAACCACAGTATGTAACCGAATGAAAGACTTTGATGCTTAAAATGTTTATAAAGAAAGTGGAATACTGATGTGTATTTTTATTTAAACTACCAAGACCAGCCATATACAGTGCAGTTTAAATACTGTAAACGCCTGGAGAGTAGGGTAACCCTGGCGGGCTAAGTAGGCCACGTCTGCGGTGACCGGACCCAGTGGCTCTCCCGCTAGGTGGCAGCGTTGGGCCAACCTCACCCGCAGCAGTTCCGGCCCCTCCCCTCTCCCGCCGAAAAGCCTCCAGAGGGCTGACACCAACGCCGCGTAGTTGTACCGCTGGTCCCTGGGTACATCCAGCAACCCCTTCCCTTCCAGGACTGCGGTGAGGTGACATTATTTCTAAATATCTAAATATCACAACATTGTACACAGCGATCCCCTCAGATTCCAGCTAGTGTGTAATAACACATTGCTGAAAAACCAGAGGTTTAAAAAAAGAGAATTAGCTCACTGATAGTTTTATGTGCAAGCTGTGAACATTTTCACAACTCGTGGTCTATAAAATGCATTTGGTTTGAAGGCTTTCTGTGTTTCCCTTCCGAAGATATGAACAAAAGAATATTCGAGCGTGATCAAAAAAATAGCTTAAAAAATAAATAAAAAATTAGATATAATGATATAAACATTTACTGCAATACATTTACTTGGCTGGGTAGCCACGTCAAACTGCAACATTTCTGCTGTGAATCCTTTTTCAGGTGTGAGGGAACAGACAAAGCAGGAACTTATTGTACTTTCTAATGACATTACATGTGGAAAGATTACAGATTACAGATTTTAATCGTCTTTAATTTTGTTATATATTTTAGAAAAGTTTCATCTATGCATACACCACAAAACTATTTTTGATTGTATTTCTGAATACTATGTATAAAAAAAACTTGCAGCTTACTCAACGATTCTAAGATGATCATGAGGAAGTGTATGGCATGTCTAATGGTCTAACCCCATTTTCCCCATTTTGATTAAAATCACAAATGTGTGTTTAATTAAATGCTTTTATTGGTTCACAATCTGACAATGCAATGTAAATCATTATCTTTGCCTTCTAAGTCCCTTAATTAACTTTAAGCATAGCTTTCTCACTATTTAGATTTATTTTTCATACCATCGTTAAACAAGCAGGAGTGTATACTACTTCCTCATGGGATCAAACGTGGAAAGCTTAGAGTAATTGTTTTTATTTTTTAAATAAATTTTAGAAAAGTGTCATTTATACAAAAAAGTTGAATTTAATAGCACTCAATAGTTATATTAATAGAGATAAGCTCTCTATTGAAGCTCAGATCAAAGATCAAACAGCAATATCTCATACACTGGGACTGATCTGTGATCTGTGATGTGGTTGAGTGTGAATTGTGGCGCTCTAGCAGGCAAAGTTTTCTGTGCCGAAAAATAAAAACCTGTTTAACAACTCTTAAGCATACTGTAGTTTTTGTTAGACCATTAGACATGCAATACACTTCCTCGTGATCATCTTAGAATCGTTGAGTAAGCTGCAAGTTTTTTTTTTATTTTATATACGCAATACTGCTGACAGCAGGAAGATTCCTATGCTTTTACTCAGCAGCTTGTTAAAAACAGCACCAATGGTGTTCAAACAGATTTTTTTTACACAGAAGACTGACACAGCTTCGCGCTGTGAATCTGTTTTTCTAAGAAAACGAGTCCATGGGGGGAGGTGTCTTTCGCTGGAAGACTCGCCCCCTTCTACTTTGAAAATACCTGTGAAACCGGTTTAATTAGTCACAGCCAGCACTCCCGCAGAGAGTGGTAAAATTCCATATAAATATTCAATACTAAGCGGATTAAAATGTGCACAGTAAAGAGATTAAATGATTAAATATTTCACTAACGACCAATACACCAGGAGCCCAAAAGCACAACATTATTAATAATATCTTCTGTATCACATTAACATTGGAATGTTTTTTTTACAAGTGTAAAAAGAGGCGATACACAACGTGTCTCCTCTATAACTCTTCAGTTTATACAGAAATTCCACCAGAGCCTCACAACATTGTCCAATAATACTCTTCTTGTGTCTAATTTTTAGTTAATTTGAGCTACAAACCATAAAAAAATTAATCCACCTGCGATTAACAAAATGTGTTTACAAAGAAAGTGGAATACAGTGGAATACAGTAATACTACCAGCCATATAGATACATAGATTTAGATATTTAGATCCTTAAACTAATATTATTATTAATTTCTTTAGATACGTGATTCCATATTGTATTCCGGATTATAAAACAGATAATTCCGGTCCTGAGATCTGATTGGCTGACACCCTTCTGAAACTATGCTATATTCTCTCGTATACGCATACCCCAGAATTTTTACTTTTTACTGTGTGGTAAAGAAATTTGAAAGACTACTTCTTAGCGTAGATAAGAAAGAATAGATAAAAAGGCTTGGATTCTCATGTATCTGATACACATATCTTTTCTGCTGTCTTTGTTGTGCTCTTGAGGATCCTTGTGATATTTTGAGCTCTCGTTGAATGATAAGTGTCGCATAGTTTAAATCATTTTCATTCTTAGAAATTACGAAACGCTCATTAAAATCAAGGGAGTTTTTATGTCTGTTATTGTAAAAGAAAATGCCTGACGAACTAGGGATTGGACAGTTTTTCGGTGCTTATACAATCGATGGAAATGTTCAAATAAATGTGCTAAAGAAATAAACAAAAAAAGTTGTGTATTCCTTTGTCATATTGGCTAGCTAATGTCCTGTCCTTGTTAGTTAGTTAGATCAACGAAATGCTGTGGTGTTACTTTTTGTCAATGAAAAAATAAAGTATTTTAGTTTAAAATGACGGTTAGAAAGAATGTGGACCATCGTAATACTTTGAGTTTACAGCTTGTCCAAGGTCATTCATTATTAATACTATTAGTAATATCTTCCGTAAAGGCTTTGATGCATAAAATATTTCTGCATAATTAAAATATTTATGATAAAGGTAGGTTGTGTATCACATATCTTCGATAGTATTCTGACATGGTTTTTGAATTCGAGTAGTATCTGATGATTTCGAATAATTTTTTTCTTATATACATATATATTTTTATTATGTTATATAAAAGGGTTTATGATTTTTAAAAGTACTGACAGGGAACATGATGGTCTAGGTAAAAAGCATTGACAAAATCCCAGCTTCCTCTTTTTTGTCAGATATGTTTCATACCCATCAGCTTATAGAAATTTACAAAAATTTGTTCACAAGATTAACAACTTATCCAATAATGAAAATGCATGTTTCAAAAGGTTTTACAGCAAAGAAACGTGAAATTTAAGAAATATGTTTCCTCTACATTCTAAAGAGAAAATGTTTGCGAACCTCATAGATCTATATTCCTGTATATTTAGAACTAAAATTTAATTACACATATTGTGAAAACTAAGGCACCAGTACAGCTCTTTCTTTATTATGATATCTCACACACTTTACATTAACCATAAACAAAACTGAACAGGCGGAATCAAAATGAATTGAGAAATTTTCCAGTAGTGTAGCCTTCTGTGCCAATGAACTTGTGAAGATGTTGTGAAACAAAAATATGCACAATAACTTTCAGAACAATTATAAAACTGAAGTAGATATTAACTCTGTTACATTATATTCAACATGTAGATTTTCCAATGGATGCATGAATGCACAGTCACTCAGTAGCCTACAACTACAGATGCAGCCATTCAAAGTGCGCGGCACAGACACGTACTGGAGGTAATTGGCTGCGGCCTCGCGCATCGTGACGCGCATTGACGCAAAATAACACGGTACGTGATTGGTTGACCGACAGGGGCACTCATGGTCTGTTGGTCGGTCGTAGAAAGATTTAAATGTCTTTACTGTGCCCGTTTTAGTATTGAATATTTATATGGAATTTTACCACTGAAGGGAAATCTTAGTAGCTGAGCATAAAAAGAATAGGAGCATACTGTAACGCGTGTGAAGGCCATAAACGATATTAATTTTGGAACATAAACATACAGTATATGGCTGGTCTCGGTACTTTAAAGAAAAAATGCACACCAGTATTCCATTTCTCCCTAAACATTTTAAGCATTGAAGTCTTTAACTAACGTGATACCGGAGTCAACAAGCATACTTTTAGAATTTGATTAAAAGGGAATATAATATGGAAAAGGGCTTTTTCAGCACTCTGCATGTGACTTTGCCAGTGCTGTGGGTTAGGTTCCTGACTCCCATGTCACATGGTGAGTGTTTGAATCCAGCCGAAGCCATGACTTTCTTTTTTTAACAAACATTTCTTTGAAAAAATTAAACTTTTCCCTGGGTCAGAGATTAAATAAAACCTCACTCGTACCAGACAAATGTATATTTCTAAATATCACAACATGATCGAATTTAAATCATTTTCATAACAATGAATAGTCACCTATGCGTTACAATATAAATATTTATATTGATTTAAATCGCGTTTTGATTTAAATCGCAAACGCGTGTTTAAATATATGTGTTTTTTGATTCACAATCAGACAAATGCAACATAAATTGATATCTTTGTCTTCTAAGTATCTTAATAAACTTTCAGCGTAGCTTTCTCCTCGTTTGGATTTATTTTTCTTCGGATCTTGGGATCAAACATGGAAAGATTTGATTGTAATCGTTTTTATTTTTTAAATACATTTTAGAAAAGTGTAATCTATACTAAAAAGCTGTACACCACCTGCTATAAAGATACATATTGTAATACTTTCGGGTTCGGATAGGACAGACACAAGAACTCAGACTTGCGGAGTTAAAGCAAGTTAAAGCCTTGATTTTATATATCACCTTTAAAAGTGGCATCTCTAAGCAAAGTAAATACCCAACACTGATTGTACCCATCTGTCATGCTAATAAAGCACCTTGAATTGAATTGAATTGAGAGAGAGAGAGGGGGGAGGGCGAGCGAGAGAGCACAGCCAGGACAGACAGGCAAATAAGATACACTCCACAGACATTCACAACAGCGACATATCATAAAACGTTTGCACATATTGTTAAATTATTACTTGTTTTTCAGGAAGTTAAAAAAACACTTGAATTACTTATCCAGTCTCTCGAAATAAAATTATTTTTCAAGCAATGCAACTAACGTCGGGCAACGTGTTTTTTTTAATCCAACATTGACAGCCACATCTTAAATCTTGTCAGTCAGCTCCTTTTTCTCTATTTGAATTGTGGCGATTCAAACAACTTGGGATAACAAGTGGTCTCGAAGTCATCGAGCTCACAGAGCTTCAACAACAGATGACAATTCCCTTAGTCCTTCCTTAGTCTTCCTGAAATTGTCAGATTATGAGTGAATAAAAGCATTTTATTAAAAACACTTTTGCATTTGTTTGGGAGCTATATTATGTATTTTTCATATGTAAGATATAATGATGTGTTCCCGCTTACACATCACACGACTTTAAAAGCTAGAAAAACAGGTTTCGATTCACAATATCTGGCGAGCCTTGTTTTGTCAAAGGACAGCACAAAAAAACAGACAATACACAGGGGGGAGGGCAAGCGAGAGAGAGAGTTTTTTGCCCTCTGTCAAAAAAACCCAAATCACTCGGGGCAGAGACTCTGGGGGGATCATTGTGTGGTACAGAGCGGAGCTCAGTCACTCCAAACAAGTAGTAAAGAGAGAAGAGTCAACAATTGATTTGAGGACGATCTGTCAAAGTGCAATGAAATACAATATTGTTGTTGTTGCTGTTAATGTTGTTTTTATCCTATAAAGCGTTTTGAGAAGCCACCTTTAAAGGCGATATATAAAAGCGCTGATTCTTATGGAATGTGTTTTCTTTCTTCTTTTTTTCAGCATGGAATAAACCTATTACTTGATTCTTATGGATGCCCGGTTCCGCCGGGGATTCAAAAAAAAATATTTTTTTTTAATCGCGTATCTAAGGAAATAGCAGTATAACCTTGTTCATGCACAAACAGTGACATATAACATTATTAATTTGGGCGTCTCCTCTTGCCAGAAAGCTCTAAATTGCATTTTGAGTGCGGTTTTTGACTTTTTTTAAATTGCAACCCATAAATAAAGCTGATACTGTATAGACTTTTAATTATGTTAAACTGTATTACAGCAGCACAATGCACAATGCAACGTAAATTGCAAAAATGCACGTGGAATCTGTCCAAACCCTACTTTGTCAGGCATTTTCTTTTACTGCAACGGACATAAAAACTCCCTTGCTTTTAACAGAGCGTTTCGTAATTTCTAACTATTAAAATTATTTAAACTGCGACACTTATTATTCAACCAGAGTTCGAAATATCACAAGGACCCTCAAAAGCACAGCAAAGACTGTATTAAAAGAATCACGTATCTAAAGAAATTAATAAGATATAATTATATTTGTGTACTGCGACAGGGCTGTGTAGGGCTGTTTCACCTCTCTCTTCATGTGTCTCTATTCAAAAGCCATTTAGCAAAGAGGGGATGAGAAGAGTGACAAACTAGTATACTTTAGATCTTTTTTTTCTGAACCGGGGAAAATCTGATCATGTTTCTCTATAACAATAATAAAAAACATTATTTTACATATCACCTTTATGTGATATCACCTTAAGGACAGCACATACAAGGGTTAATTGCACAATGGACCGCGCAAAGAAATTTAAAATAGTCTTCTTTAGGTGTGAGGGCAGGAGTGGATCGCAGCAGGCATAATCAGCAAATTAGGAAAACAAAGAACAGGACAGGTGAGACGTGTATCCAGAGAGCGAGTGATCAGAAAAAGGAACAGCTGTTACGCCCAGGTTTTCAACGCAATTGTTTTAACTTGCTAATGCATCAGACACATTTCCTGGTGTCCTGGTATTAGCTCATCGGTATGGTGTAAGTTTTATCTGTACCATACTATACAGTATATAGGTACAGAATTCAAGCTGCACCACCGTATCGCTTTGGTAAGGAGACGGACTATGGCCAAAATCACGAAGACTCTCTCACCAAATAATGAAGATGAAAAGAAACAGGAAGTCAACACGGGACATTGTACAGCACTTTTCTTGCATGTAAATACAACTACGCACATTATTTTTAAAACTAACTGTTGATCTCTTTTTTTTCAAGTCCTATTGTGCGAGCTATCGACAGACTGACTGATGAAAATGATGAGCGATGCAAGTCCAAAGACGGCTATGGGCTGACCTCGGTGCGAGCGTTAGTCCGACATCGATAAGAAGAGTGCGCAGGAGGCTTGCATGGAGATACAGAAAAACCAACACATGCCCCATGATAAGGCTAAAAAACAAAGAGGAAAGACTCAAACAAGCGCTCCAATGGATTGAACAGGGGGAGGCATTTCATTATGTACTTTTCACCGACGAAACAACAGTGGCTCTGGAACAGTTTTCAACAATGTCATTTTGCAAAAAGGGGAGATATGTGGACAAGCCAAAGCCCAAATATCCACTGAAAGTTCACGTCTGGGGGGGTATATCTAGAAGATGCCCGAAACACACAGCAGCAAGGGCGAGGCTTGTAGCAGAAGGAGTGAACTGGGTGAAAACTCCAGCCGAATCCCCAGATCTAAATCTGATAGAGGTGGTTTGGCATTCGTTAAAAGACTATGTTCGGAAAACTGCTAAGCCCGTCACAAAGCAGGAACTGATCGATGCGATCTATAAATTCTGGGAGGAAGATCTGACCGAATAAAATTGTAACAATTTTATTAACAGGCTGTTTCGTGTTCTTCCTAGGATTGTTGACCGGGGCGGGGGACATTTGGGAATGTGAGTCTGAGAAAGACAGTCTCACGTTTGTGGACAGTCTGTCCACAAACAAAACATTCCTGTTAGACAAGAGGAATGTAAAAAAAACAATTACTTTTTGTCAATGAAAACGGGTGTGTGTGTCTCTCTCTGCTGGATGTCTCTCTCTCTTTCTGCTGAATGAATAAAAGCATTTTATTAAAAACGCGTTTGCGTTTGTCTGCTATTTACTTTGGTCCTTTTAACTGTTTTTCCATCTACTGTATTGCTTTGAGATGCCACTTTTAAAGGTGATATGTAAAATAAAGTTTTTTATTATTGTTATAGAGAAACATGATCAGATTTTCCCTGGTTCAGAAAAAAAGATCTAAAGTGCTTACACCTAACTTTCTTAATTAGATGTATTTAAAACAGTGAACTACTGTAGGTGTAACATAACATTCAGAAATACAATCAAGAATAGTTTTGTGGTGTTTGTATAGATGAAATGTTCCTAAAACGTATAACGTAACAAAATTAAAGACGATTAAAATCTGTAATCTTTCCACTTGTATGTCATCGGAAAATACAAGAAGTTTCTGCTTTGTGTAAGGATGGTATCAAAAAGTAATCTAAGTGGTGAGAAAGCTGTGCTCGATGATAATTAAGGGACTTAAAAGTAAAAGGAGATGCTTCATATTGCTTGACTAATTTTAAAAACTAAGTTATAAATGCAGACGCTCTCTCGGTGCCGCGCCGGGTCTAAATATCTAAATATACATTCGCCCCTGGCAGAGGCCGAAGAGCGCCCTGCTGGGTTGCGCGGGGATGAGCAGGACAGGAGTGAAAGTGGTCAGGGCGGGGTTTAGGAAGGCCGCAGACCAGTGCGGCTGTCCCACAGTGAAGCGGGCGTACTGTCTGGGGAGGTATCCGTTTTCCTTGTAAATAGTTCCCTGCTTCTGCACCCCAGGGTCTTACTCTCTCTCTCTTTTCTCTCTCTCTCGGGCACGCGGGCAGTGTGTTGGCTCGCGCTGTTGGCGGGCGGGGGCGCGGGAGAGCCGGGCTAGCAGGTGGTGACGGAGAAGAAAAATAAAGGCTTTCACTTCCTTTAACTCCGCAAGTCTGAGTTCTTGTGTCCGTCCTATCCAAACCCGAAAGTATTACAATATGTATCTGTATAGCAGGTGGTGTACAGCTTTTTAGTATAGATTACACTTTTCTAAAACGTATTTAAAAAATAAAAACGATTACAATCTAATCCTTCCACGTTTGATCCCAAAATCCCAAGAAAAATAAATCTAAACGGGGAGAAAGCTATGCTGAAAGTTTATTAAGATACTTAGAAGACAAAGATACTGTATCAATTTATGTTGCATTTGTCTGATTATGATTCAAAAAACACATATAATTAAACACGCGTTTGCGATTTAAATCAAAACGCGATTTAAATCGATATAAATGTTTATATTGTAACGCATACTGTACAGCCTCCATTTCTCTATAAAAATTTAAAAGATCATGTGCGCAGCCTAAGAGGGGGGTCCACTGTCAGTGACAGCTGACAATCCTCCATACACCCATGTGAAAAATTAATAATGCCAATGTAAACGTCGTATTTACAATTTGTTGATAATAGAAATGTTAGGTTCTCTAAAGCTTTGCGATAGTTGACCCAGGCAGCAAAAGATCAGCTGCACTGGTAAGATGCAACACCAAAGATATGATTAATAACCTTTTAAATCTGAAGGGAGATCTAAAGGGATCCCCCCCCCCCACACACACACAATAGAAGCAGGAAGCAGAAGCAGGGACCGTTGTCAGAAGGGAAGAAGGTGACTATTCATTGTTATCAAAAATGACTTAAATTCGATCATGTTGTGATATTTAGAAATATAGAAGTCAATTAATTGTCCATAATACTGCTATTCTATTTTTTCGAAGCAATGTTTGTTAAAAGAAAAGTCACAGTGCCAGCTGGATTTGAACACACAATCTGTAATCAGGCACTTAGACCAGTGGGCTACTAGGGAAGTCACATGAAGAGAGAGGTGAAACAGCCCTACACAGCCCTGTCGCAGTACACGAATATTATCATATCATTATTAATTTCTTTAGATACGCGATTCCATATTATATTAGCAGAAAAGCTTAAAACAACCACTTTTTTACACGCTATTTCACATGTTAGTTAAAGACTTCGATGCTTAAAATGTTTAGGGAGAAATGGAATACCGGTGTGTATTTTTTCTTTAAAGTACCGATTCCTGGAATCTGACTGGCTGACACCCTTCTGAAGTGGTTCCATAATATCTGGTATACGGAAAAGAAAGCATTGATAAAAAAGCCTGGATTCTCATGTATCTGATACAAGTATCTTTTAATACAGTCTTTGATGTGCTCTTGAGGATCCTTGTGATATTTTGAGCTCTGGTTGAATGATAAGTGTCGCAGTTTAAATAATTTTCGTAGTTAGAAATTATGAAACACTCTGTTAAAAGCAAGGGAGTTTTTATGTCTGTTGCAGTAAAAGAAAATGCCTGACAAAGTAGGGCTTGGACAGATTTCAAGTGCTTGTACAAATGTGCTAAAGAAATTAGCAAAAAAAGTCATTCGTTTATCGTATTGGCTAGCTAATGTCCTGTCCTCGTTAGTTAGATCTACGAAATGCTGTGGTGTTTGTCAAAGAAAAAACTAAAAGTATTTTCGTTTAAAATGACAGTTAGAAAGAATGTGGACCAGCGTAATACTTTGAGTTTACAGCTTGTCCAAAGTCATTAATTATTAATACTATTAGTAATATCTTCGGTAAAGGCTTTGATGCATAAATATTTCTGATAAAGGTAGGTTGTGTACTTTTGTCCAACTGAGCAACCTTGCTTTCATAAAATATACCAACTTTTTAATGACTGATGATTAACATGCTGTAATACACAGTTTAAATTTAAAAGCTCAAATGCTGTACATGAGAGGTTAAGCTTTATTGGCTCCTCCTGGCGGTTTTACAAGGTGATTCCGGATACTTTCTGGCATGACGCCAAATGACACGATATACAGATGCAGCCATTCAAAATGCTCGGGCGATACTGCATTATTTTCCGGTACGCTGTACGCAGTCTACCGCAAGTTACCGTTAAATACCGCAAGTTACCGGTAAATACCGCAAGCAAAATAATAGTATCCGGAATTTACGCAAGGTGGAGCTAATAAAGCTCAACCTCTCATGTTTGAGCTGTAGCCATCAAAGTCTTTAACGAAGATATTACTAATAGTATTAATAATAAATGACCTTGGACAAGCTGTAAACTCAAAGTATTGCCCTGGTCCACATTCTTTTTTTCATTGACCGTCTTTGTAAAAGTAACACCACAGCATTTCGCAATCACGCATTTTTTTCCAATCATGCAAAGTACAGTAATTTTTGAGAATCGATTCACCATGCCTTTCACATGCTCATAAAAGAGATTGATTTAGGAACATAAACGTATTACCGTATGCAAACTGTACTGTATACAATATGTATATGTATATTTAATGTCTTAACTGTGCCCATTTAAGTATTGAATATTTATATGGAATTTTACCACTGAAGGGAAATCTTAGTGCCTGAGCATAAAAAGAATAGGAGCATACTGCAACGCGTGTGAAGGCCATAAACGATATTAATTTTGGAACATAAACATACAGTATATGGCTGGTCTCGGTACTTTAAAGAAAACATACACGAAACATGGTTTCATTATGACCAGAATCGGTCTTGAGATATTTTTAACTTGATTTACAGTATTTGAGAGGTATGTCTTGACACCGATACTACGTAAGTACTGCTCACGTACTGTATATGTTTCTAGGTTTATATTATGCATTTCATACGGTCAAATTACTTTTGAGCAACTGATAAGAAGCGCGAAATGGTATGCCCAGGGCGGTTTAGTTTCGTTTTGTGCGGCGACTGCTTTAACTATATCGCCGTGGATTGATTAGAGATATCAAGTACATACAAGTCTTTTTTTAAATGTTGTAGTTTGTCTTGTAAAAATGTTACGAGAACATCATCTGTCAACAATTACACAGGTTCTGTTTCCATATTGCGGATTTTGGTTACGTAATATTATTTTCTAATTTGACGTTGTGAATATATGATTTGGGCAAACAGAGCCGCAAAGAAGTACATTATGGGTTGTTGTTTTTTTTTGCAGTTTTATCTAGAACAAGCGATACTTAAACCTTTGTCTGATTCTTGTGAAACTATCCACACGACAGTTACCCACAGTAGGAGTTGACTTCAGTGATGTCACTGTTGGGATGTTTCTAAAAATCCATCCTCTGTAAAACGTCTTCTCTAGTTGTCCTGCATATGTATTCGCTAATGAAGCTGTGTGTTCTGAGCCTGGATCTCTACATTTCTGTATGAACCAGCTTAGAGGGCTAAAGACAGCTTGTGTTTAAATTGAGTGTAAGGTAATTTATGCTTCTAAAGTCATGGTCAGCATTTATTATTGTACTGTGCTTTAAACTTGTTCTGTGCCTAGTCACATTATTTTATAGCGTTTTTAAAGCGTTATCAAATCTGGTGGCGCTGTGTGTTAGTTTCCTGACTCCCATGTCACATGGTCTGTGATTGAATCCCATGGAACTACTGTACAGTATCACTTTATTTTTTAACAAACATTTCTTCGAAAAAATGAAACAATTCCCTTGGTCAGAGATTAAATAAAACCTCACTCGCACCAAACAAATTTATATTTCTAAATATCACAACATGATCGAATTTAAGTCTTTTTAATAACAATGAATAGTCACCTATGCGTTACAAAATAAACATTTATATTGATTTGAATCGCGTTTTGATTTAAATCGTAAACGCGTGTTTAAATATATGTGTTTAAAGGCGATATACTGTATAAAAGCGCTGATTCTTATGGAGTGTGTTCCGCCGGGGATTCAAAAAATTTATTTTTTTTAATCGCGTATCTAAGGAAAATTGCAGTATAACTTTGTTAATGCACAAACAGTGGCATGTTACATTATAATTTGGGTGTCTCCCCTTGCCAGAAAGCTCTAAATTGCATTTTGAGTGCGGTTTTTGACTTTTTCTAAATTGCAACCCATAAATAAAGCTGATAAAGCTTAGACTAACTGTATTCTAAACTGTATTACAACGTAAATTGCAAAAATGCACTTGGAATCTGTCCAAGCCCTCCTACGAAAATTATTTAAACTGCGACACTGATCATTCATCTCTAAATAAACTTTATTTTATATAGCGTTTTAAGCGAATAGGTAATTAGATTGCTCATAAACCTAATCGCTTTTTCTACATAAACACAGCGTGATTGCTCTCTGAAAATGCTTTTCCTTTATATTTAGACTCAGATTTCAACTATAGATCGCATTATTATAAAATTTCTTGGAAAAATGTATTTTATGTAAACCATGTTTGCTATTAATTCATTTAGGGCTAAAAAACATTCATTGTCTTCCAATCGAGTCGAGTTGACATTGGAAGCTTGCCACTCCCGGACTGTTACACCAACGCATTAGCATGTTAAAGCGACTTAATTGAGGTGCCCAGCTACCAGTTAACACTGTACTTCCTACTTTAAAAATAATGTGAAACCGGTTTAATTCGTCACAGCCAGCACTCCTGCAGAGAGGGGGTTGTACTCGTAAAGTAGAAGCAGGCGAGATTTCCAGCGAAATACACCTCCCCCCCTCAAAAACCCAGTAAGCAGCAAGGCTTTATGTTGAAAATTGAGGTGGATTTTGTTTATGATAAAGAGGAGAAACTGGGATGGGAGGAGGGTTTGGTTTTGCATAAGGGGCGGGATTATGATAATTGGAGGAATTTGCGAGAGTATAATGGTTTGATATATTTGATTTTGTATTGTGGTTGTTATCTATGTTTTTGGTTGGTATTATGTTTATATGGTTGTTTTTGTTGGTTGGTTGTTATTATGGTTATTAATAATACGATCTATAGTTGAAATCTGAGCCTAAATAAAAAGAAAAAGCAAGTGATTAGGTTTATGAGCAATCTAATTACTTATTCATTTAAAACGCTATATAAAATAAAGTTTATTATTAATTTGCTGGACAGAGCGGTGAACATTATTATGCATAAGACAAAGATAACGATCCTGATCAGTTTAGAAATCTGTGTACGCTGTAAGGTTTTTACTTCTTAAACTTTTAAAATACATGTTTCGAATAGAAAGAAATCCTCTTCCTGGTACAGTCACATGAAGAGACAGGCGAAACAGCCCTACACAGCCCTGTCGCAGTACACGAATATAATCATATCGTTATTAAATTCTTTAGATACGCGATTCCATATTATATTAGCAGAAAAGCTTAAACTACCACTTTTTCACACGCTATTTCACATGTTAGTTAAATTTAATTTATTTATATATTATATATTTATATCTCCGACCAAGGGAAACGTCTCATTTTTTCAAAGAAATGTTTGTTCACAACGGCGACTGTCAGAAGATAAGACACAGCGGCTCAGGCACCCGCTGAATGGAAAAGGGGCACTTTAATGTTCTGTATGGCTAATACTAAAGCCAATACTAATATTCAATACTTTAATATCCTTTTCTGTATGTTTAACAATAGTGGGTACTGGCCTAATTCGTCCCTGCTCCTGTTGTTAGGTGTTAATGTGTTGTTAAGTGTGAATTTGTAGCTGTTTCCCTGGGGTCTGGCTTTTTTTCTTGAAAACCATAACTGGTCTTGTCCAGATTGACTGTCGGCGCCCAGGTCTGACAGTGCTGCTCCAGCAGTGCCAGGTTCTGGCGCAGCCTCTGTTCTGTGGGCGACAGCGGGACCAGGTCGTCTGCACAGAGCAGGAACTCGATTTCCATAATTAATGCAGATCAGTAAATCAAGGGACAAAATAATTATTGCGCCCGAGTCCTCAATGGGCTTTGACGTGCTAATGCGTTGGTTTAACAGTCCGGGTGTGGCAAGCCTCTAATGTCTCCCGACTTTGAAAACCAAGTAATAACTTAACTATATGTGCAAACGTTTCATATGTTGCTGTTGTGGATGCCTGTGGAGTGTATCTTATTTGCCGCGCGCCCTCCCCCCCTCTTTCCCTCAATTCAATTCAATTCAAGGTGTTTTATTAGCATGGCAGATGGGTTCAATCAGTGTTGGGTATTTACTTTGCTTTGAGATTCCACTTTTAAAGGTGATATATAAATTTTTGACTAAAATAAATTGATATCTTTGTCTTCTAAGCTCTCTGTGTACAGTGGAGCCTCCTGTCCAGCCAGCACATGTCCACAGACATTCACAACAGCGACATATCATAAAACGTTTGCACATATAGTGTGCAAAAATGCACTTTATTTACTAAAAATAAGACAGAGATACTGTATCAATTTATGTTGCATTAGCCTGATTATGATTAAAAAAACACATATAATTAAACACGCGTTTGCGATTAAAATCAAAACACGATTTAAATCAATATAAATGTTTATATTGTATCGCATACTGTCCAGCCTCCATTTCTCTATAAAAATTTACTCTATTACACACACACACAATAGAAGCAGGAAGCAGAAGCAGGGACCGTTGTCAGAAGGGAAGAAGGTGACTATTCATTGTTATCAAAAATGACTTAGAATCGATCATGTTGCGATATTTTGAAATATAAAAGTCAATTGATTGTCCATAATATCGCTATTCTATTTTTTCGAAGAAATGTTTGTTAAAAGAAAAGTCCAGCACCAGCTGGATTTGAACACACAACCTGTAAGTTGTTAATCAGGCACGTAGACCAGTAGGCTACAAGACAACTCACATGAAGAGAGAGGCGAAACAGCCCTACACAGCCCTGTCGCAGTACACGAATATAATCATATCGTTATTAAATTCTTTAGATACGCGATTCCATATTATATTAGCGGAAAAGCTTAAAACTACCACTTTTTCACACGCTATTTCACATGCTAGTTAAATACTTCGATGCTTGAAATGTTTAGGGAGAAATGGAATACCGGTGTGTATTTTTCCTTTAAAGTACCGATTCCTGGAATCTGACTGGCTGACACCCTTCTGAAGTGGTTCCATAAAATCTGGTATAAGGAAAAGAAAGCATTGATAAAAAAAGCCTGGATTCTTATGTATCTCATACAAGTATCTTTTAATACAGTCTTTGCTGTGCTCTTGAGGATCCTTGTGATGTTTTGAGCTCTAGTTGAATGATAAGTGTCGCATTTTAAATCATTTTCATAGTTAGAAATTATGAAACGCCCTGTTAAAAGCAAGGGAGTTTTTATGCCCGTTGAAGTAAAACAAAATGCCTGACAAAGTATGGCTTGGACAGATTCCAAGTGCTTGTACAAATGTGCTAAAGAAATTATACTTTGAGTATACAGCTTGTCCAAAGTCATTCATTATTAATACTATTAGTAATATCTTCCGTAAAGGCTTTGATGCATAAATATTTCTGATAAAGGTAGGTTGTGTACTTTTGTCCAGCTGAGCAATCTTGCTTTCATAAAATATATACGCGATTCAATATTATATTCCCTTTTAATCAAATTCTAAAAGTATGCCTGTTGACTCCGGTATCTCTTTAGTTAAAGACTTCGATGCTTAAAATGTTTAGGGAGAAATGGAATACTGGTGTGTATTTTTTCTTTAAAGTACCAAGACCAGCCATATACTGTATGTTTATGTTCCAAAATTAATATCGTTTATGGCCTTCACACGCGTTACAGTATGCTCCTATTCTTTTTATGCTCAGCTACTAAGATTTCCTTTCAGTGGTAAAATTCAATATCTACAACGGGCATAGCAAAGACGTTTACTGTAAGTCTTTCTACGACAGACCAACGGACCACGAGTGCCCCTGTCGGTCAACCAATCACGTACTGCGGTGCCTCGCGTCATCTTGCGTCACAATGCGCGACGCCACCTGCAGTACGTGTCTGTAACGCGCACTTTGAATGGCTGCATCTGTACCGCGTGATACTGCGTTTTGACGCGACACGCCCACCGGGGTATACCGCGAAATACCCCACCCATTTTGAATGGCTGCATCTGTATATAGCCGACACTCAATAGCCTACAATAGCCAACTGCTTTAGTATTTTCGCTTCCCGCACAAGCGGATTCAAGAATTTTTTTCTTGCTCTGATATTTTCTAAATTTGTTTTCATAAAACTCAATAGGTTTCGACACATACTCGTTGTGTTTTGTCTCCAGGTGTCTATGTAATTTGTTTGGCTTTAAAGCCTCATTTGATAACACTTCAGAACACACAACACACAGCGGCACTGGCTCGTTCTCAGTTGCCGCGCATGTAATGCCCAGAGCCTGGTATTCACTCCTACTATATATTTTCTCTTTTTTAGTTTGGATTTGGATTTTGGGTTATCAGTGTGAGACACTGAAGCAGTTTCTTTGCTTGTAGATGGGCCTTCCTCTGGGTCTTTCCTCGTAAAAGAACCAAACGCAAGCCACTTATCTATGATATGAAGGGTAATTAGGCAGTTAAACTACATTCATCATTAGCATTCTTGTCATGTCTTGTCATATAATGGTGCTAAATGGCAGTCACATTGGTCATGCAGCATGCTTAGCCATAATATCTATAAAATATTTATATTATGTTATTTATATTATAAATAAATACATATGACTCTTTTACAATTACAACAATCATTTGATGGCCCCCTTGCAGTACCACGGTACCACAGGTTGAAAACCATTGTCCTAGAACATGTATGATTGAGTGAAGGTTCAAGCAACCCTCCTAAACCATCTGATCCACAAGAAGCAGAACCCTACCTTTGACTCCTTGATTTTCACAGAAATTACTTGTTTCCTTTGCCGGATTATTTCCACCAGCTCATCACATTCCTCCATCAGCTTGGCTTCATGCACAGCTGTGTTCACCTGGAAACAGACAGAGCAAGTAGAAATGATGGAGAAAAATGCCTTTGCAGAATTTACTCTACAATTGAAGGAATGTAAAAATTTCATTTATTCTAATCAGGGATAATTGCAGCTGGCATGCCGCTAGAGACCACACTAGAGAATAATTGAATATATATTTAGTTTAGGAATGCATATATTCACATGCGTGTAATTAAGGTTTTGTTTGTTATTAAAAGGGCACACAAGGTGATATTACAGTTGGGTTTGTGTTTTTTTTTTGTGCTGACTGAAGAAAGATACAAGATGTGAAGAAGGGGTTAACTGATTCCTTTCTAAGCAACAGACTAGAGTTATGGCAGGAAAGGGAGATAAGTGATAAGGATTCCAGATGCCAGCTAGGAAACCCCCCAGGGAGGGTAACCTAAAGCCCTGACCATTTGGCCAAAAGGCTGTGAACTGTCCAAATACTGTGATCTCTTCCCCCATTACCATGATAATGAGTTACGTCAGAAGCGGCAGGAAAGGGCTATATAAACTAAAAGTTTGTACCGGCACTTTGAACAATACTTCGGTTTTGTTGTTTCTTGTGGGAAACAAGACTTCGGTTTTATTGTTCCTTGCATGCAATAAACTCATCTGTTTAACTTCATCTCGGGATCCAGAACTTATTCTTTCTATTACAACATGACATTGGTATTTGCTGTTTTATGGCCTATTAAAGACCATAAATAAAGCCTGCTGGACATAACTTTTTGTAGTCATTGTGGGACAATTGCTACAAAGTCAAATCAGCATACCAACTAGTGTTGATTTAATGGTGTCTGATACACAGCTCCGTACTAAACTAGTACATTAGTAAAATACCAATTGCAATGAACATAGATGCTGACATTAATTCCCACCTCCGTACTAAAAATATTCTCAACTGCAACAAACCCAAAGTAATGGCAGCTTCCCCCTACAGTTAAGGGCTTAATTTATACCATAATAAGCAGAACAGTCGATTGCACACGAAAGTTCAGAATGTAGCAGCAGCCTGTCACTGAAATAATATTGTTACTATGTAATGATTTTAAGCATATGTTACTCGAAAAATATTTTGTATTATACAATTCAAATTGTTATTCCAACCACAATACATGAAACTTATGTCTCATATTCTGATCGTGAAGGAAGGTTTTAATAGTATTACACCTAAGAATGCACATACAGCTTGTAGTATGCCATAGTGAGCTCTGAGATGTGTATTGAGATATTCAGTGGAAGAATATGGGATGTGACTCTTAAGCATGCTCAGTCACATAATTTCAGCCTATTTGTTTGGTTATTTACTGTGATGGTGAACATGCAGATCCATAGAGGTATAGTGGACAAAATGTGTTATTTTATGTAATTAAATGTAAGGGTATATTAAAGATTCTTATTGGGGTTTTTTCAAAAGTGATTATTTATGACAGTTCTTCTACCCCTTCCCTGCGATTGAATAATAACAGTGTCAAGACAGCCCATGTGTTGTCTGTCCTGGACATGGAACAGGTGGCTGATCCCAATCTGATGTAAAGCTGTAGATGGCTGTACATGACAGTAGGATGCTGCTGGTTTTTACTGGACTGGTACTCTGAATTAGGGAAAGACAAGCAACATGCTGAAATTCTGAAGGTTCTCTCAATGTGTATTATTGTTTTTTTTATGACACATATCACAACTCTGTTTGATGTACAGCAGTGACATGAGTCATAACACTCATATCACAGCTGCATCTATCTAGTTGCAGCCATCTAGAATGCATGGCAGTGAAAAGCAGTCCTGTCTCGTATACTGCTTTCAGCCCTTCACAGTTCAAAAGAGATCGGTACTGATGTTACTGAAATATTGGAATATTGGAAATAATGGGCCACCTAGATGTACATCTTACAGTTCATTTTAGGAAACAGAAAAAATGAGAAATACCATTGCAGAGTTTTCTTGACAAACTGTTATTGTAAGTTACATAAATAATTTTATTATTACATACTGAAAAGAATAGAAACAACAATATGTGTAGCTAAATAAACTTATTTGCTGATTCCAGTTTTTTGGCCTTTTCACAAACATTATCTGGCTATATTTATCTGGCAACAAGTATTGCTTGTTGATTATAGTAGTAGACATGTCTAATTATCTGATCATTAAGAGATTTTTATTTTTTATTTTCTTTGCCATTCCTAAACATAATTCCAAAATGAAACTAATTGCATTTTTATATCCCTTAAGAATGTTGACACTATTTACACAACTTGTTTTACCTATTAAGCTGCACCATGTGCTTTTTCTATATATATTGAGACATTATTATTATGAAACGAAAAGCTTTTTGAAAAAATATTGCCTACTTTTTTTAACGTTTCAATAATACAAAATGCACTGCCATTGTAGGATTACCATTATATTCTAAGGAGAGAGCATTTTCATTCTTTACTTATCATTTCCCTGCTCCCACTCAAAATGTTGCCAGCAGTTTGCAAAAAGCTGTTTGGCATTAAATTCCATGGGATGTGTCTTTATCATATAAATTGATTCAGAAGCCAGTTATTCAAATGACCCATTGTCAACTTATCATTAGAAATATTCCCTGCTGTCTGGGGATTCTGATATATTTAGCATCTGTTATCATGTGGGAATTAATCAAGATTCAAAATCAAGATCTTACTATTTTAAAACTTAGTCAATAAGCACATTTTCTGTATGGGTTTGAATGAACATGAATATACTTAAACACAGCCTAAATCAACAAATCAGATGCATATTTTATCAGTGTGAAAACATTAGGTATGTACCTGTTTAGGAGTACTATACCATACCACATAACTGGTACAACACACATTTATGAATCATAGTATTAGGCTATGATAGCAGCATAATCACAGTTATATTTGCCATTGTATTAACAGTTACGAGAGTTACAAATTCTAAAACAAATATGAAATGTTTTAAAGTGGAAGTTACTAACCCTTTCAGTGTCACTTGTGAAATAAGGGTGTGGCCAATGGGTGTTGTGTTTAAATTAAAGAGGATGCAAATCTTGAATGAACACCACAGATTCTGTTTAAACACCTCTTTAGAAAAAAACATACTTTGACCATTTTATTTTGTTCACTTTGTTTAGTATAATTTTATTTTGGAAACATCGGATCTCTGGTTTCTGAACTGCTGCATTAGCAGACACCTCGTTTGCTCTTAATGGCAATTGTACGTAGTTATTAATGTTACACCATAGTTTGGTATTTGTTAGATGGTCTCTAATGAGTCAGTGGAAGATGAGTCTAAAGACACAGGGAAGTATACATTTGTAGGAGTTTTGTGCATTTACTGGGACAATTATTAATTGTAGCAGTAAGTCACAAAATTATTCTTTGATGGCTATTAGAAAACCGACCTTGTGGGATAACTCAGCAACGGACACACACAGATACTAATACACGACAATACATTTATTAATACATAAAATGTGCATATAAACATAACAGATCTTATAGTGAGGGTTAGCAGAATACAAAAGGTATATATTCAATCATGAAGAGTTACAAACCAAGAGAAACATACATTCAGTATACCATTCATTTATACTGTTTCGTAAATGAGCTTTGATTACAACTTCTACACTAGATACTCAAAGGCAAGTACATCACTCATAGGAATTAAATTGATATCAACTGGGGTTGAGGTAACAATTGAATTCTCGAGCTGTAATACAGAATGTTGAATACTCATCCAATCTGTGTGGATTCAGATCTCCTGCAGACACAAGGGAACAGCGACAAGCTGTTGCTGCGTCCAATTGGCGTCCTCTGGCCCTGTGCCAGGCAGTCCTGGTTCATCAAAACATTAACCTTGAATATCCACATTACTTCTCGAGAATTCATACAGGAAACAAACATTATGAATAACATCTGCTAGTACAGATGACAAGTCACACTCACATGAGAAGCTGACCATCACTTAGCTTATCATAACACCTGAAGCATGTATAACCAAGTTAGGAGACATCATCTTAGTCTAGGCTTTACACATCAGGAAGTTCACTGTCAATATCTGATACCTCTGTAGTAGGCAGATATTTGGGGAGAGGTCACTTCATTTCTTTTGACATGCTACATTTGACTCATTCATACTACCCAGAGTACGTCTTGATGTGAGAGTACAGTATCCAGAGTACACCGCCAGTCATGATCCAGTCATCTTTGGTACCTACCAGGGTGGTTTGGAGGTTTGTTCCATTAAAGACAAACACAACTACCTGTACCTCTTCGAGGCTTACTGTTTTTTTTGGATGTTACTACCTAATTCAACAGTGTGGCCCCTGAAGACATCTACGACCACAAGTTCGGTCTTACAGATGCAGCCATTCAAAACAAGCGGGCGATACTGCATTATTTTGCGGTGTGCTTGACACAGTTTACCACAAGTTACCGTATTAATACCATAAATTCTCGTACCGCAAGTAAAATAATAGTATCCGGAATTTCCGCAAGGTGGAGCTAATAAAGCTCAACCTCTCATGTTTGAGCTGTCGCCATCAAAGTCTTCAACGAAGATATTACTAATAGTATTAATAATGAATGACCTTGGACAAGCTGTAAACTCAAAGTATTGCCCTGGTCCACATTCTTTTTTTCATTGACCGTCTTTGTAAAAGTAACACCACAGCATTTCGCAATCACGCATTTGTTTCCAATCATGCAAAGTACAGTAATTTTTGAGAATCTCTGATTCACCATGCCTTTCACATGCTCATAAAAGAGATTGATTTAGGAACATAAACATATTACTGTATACAAACTGTACTGTATACAGTATGTATATGTATATTTAATGTCTTTACTGTGCCCGTTTAAGTATTGAATATTTATATGGAATTTTACCACTGAAGGGAAATCTTAGTAGCTGAGCATAAAAAGAATAGGAGCATACTGTAACGTGTGTGAAGGCCATAAACGATATTAATTTTGGAACATAAACTTATAGTATATGGCTGGTCTCGGTACTTTAAAGAAAAAATACACACCAGTATTCCATTTCTCCCTAAACATTTTAAGCATCGAAGTCTTTAACTAACGTGATACCGGAGTCAACAAGCATACTTTTAGAATTTAATTAAAAGGGAATATAATATGGAATTGCGTATCTAAAGAAATTAATAACGATATAATTATATTCATGTACCGCAACACAAGAATAGCACACGCTGTACAATGTCTGTTGATACTGTTTATGTAGGGCTTTTTCAACACTCCGCACGTGACTTTGCCAGTGGCGCTGTGGGTTAGGTTCCTGACTTATACATCACACATTGGGTGTTTGAATCCAGCTGGCGCCATGACTTTTTTTTTAACAAACATTTCTTTGAAAAAATAAAATAGAGTTAGTGTTAGGGTTACTGTCAAACTTTAAATCAACAATTGATTTAAGGACGATCTGTCAAAGTGCAATGAAATACAATATTGTTGTTGTTGTTTTTGTTGTTTTTATCCTGTAAAGCGTTTTGAGAAGCCACCTTTAAAGGCACTATATAAAAGAATGGAATATGGAATGTGTTTTCTTTCTTCTTTTTTTCAGCATGGAATAAACCTATTACTTGATTCTTATGGATGCCCGGTTCCGCCGGGGATTAAAAAAAAAAACCCATGGAATCGCGTATCTAAGGAAATAGCATTCTCTCCTCATGTACAGCATTTGAGCTTTAAATTTAAACTGTGTATTACAGCATTTTAATCATCAGTCATTAAAAAGTTGGTATGTTTTATGAAAGCAAGATTGCCCAGTTGGACAAAAGTACACAACCTACCTTTATCATAAATATTTTAATTATGCAGAAATATTTTATGCATCAAAGCCTTTACTGAAGATATTACTAATAGTATTAATAATGAATGACTTTGGACAAGCTGTAAACTCAAAGTATTACGCTGGTCCACATTCTTTCTAACCGTCATTTTAAACGAAAATACTTTTATTTTTTTCTTTGACAAACACCACAGCATTTCGTTGATCTAACTAATGAGGACAGGACATTAGCTAGCCAATACGATAAAGGAATGAAGTTTTTTGCTGATTTCTTTAGCACATTTGTACAAGCACTTGGAATCTGTCCAAGCCCTACATTGTCATGCATTTTCTTTTACTGTAACGGACATAAAAACTCCCTTGCTTTTAAAAGAGCGTTTCATAATTTCGAACTACGAAAATTATTTAAACTGCGACACTTATCATTCAACCAGAGCTCAAAATATCACAAGGATCCTCAAGAGCACAACAAAGACTGTATTAAAAGATACTTGTATCAGATACAGGAGAATCCAAGCTTTTTTATCTACAGTACGCTTTCTTTTCCGTATACCAGATATTATGGAACCACTTCAGAAGCCCGATGCGGCACCGAGAGAGCGTCTGCATTTTTAACTTAGTTTTTAAAATTAGTCAAGCAATATGAAGCATCTCTTTTTACTTTTAAGTCCCTTAATTATCATTAAGCAAAGCTTTCTCACCACTTAGACTACTTTTTGATACCATCCTTAGACAAAGCAGAAACTTGTTGTACTTTCTAATGACATACAAGTGGAAAGATTACAGCGAATGAGAAGAGTGACAAACTAGTATATTTTAGATCTTTTTTTCTGAACCAGGGAAAATCTGCTCATGTTTCTCTATAACAATAATAAAAAACTTTATTTTACATATCACCTTTCAAAGTGGCATCTCAAAGCAATACAGTAAATGTAAAAACAGTTAAAAGGACCACAGATTACAAAGTAAATACCCAGACAAACGCAAACGCGTTTTTTTATAAAATGCTTTTATTCATTCAGCAGAGAGAGAGACACACACCGGTTTTTATTGACAAAAAGTAATTGTTTTTTTTACATTCCTCTTGTCTAACAGGAATGTTTTGTTTGTGGACAGACTGTCCACAAACGTGAGACTGTCATTATCAGACTTTCGTGATTTTGGCCATAGTCCGTCTCCTTACCAAAGCGATACAGTGGTGCAGCTTGGTCTGTACCTGTATACGGTATGGCACAGTTAAAACAACATACCGATGAGCTAATACCAGGGAAAAACACTCCTATCTTATTTAAAACACAATACGCCAGGAAATGTGTCTGATGCATTAGCAAGTTAAAAAAAACTGCCCTGTTCTTTGTTTTCTTATTTATTTCCTGATTATGCCTGCTGCGATCCACTCCTGCCCTCACACCTAAAGAAGACTATTTTAAATTTTGTTTGTGCTGTCCATAGTGCAATTAACCCTTGCTAATACATTTGTGGTCTTTTCAAAGTATGTGCTGTCCTTTGACAAAACAAGGCTCGCCAGATAATGTGAATCGAAACCTGTTTTTCTAGCTTTTAAAGTCGTGCGATGTGTAAGCAGGAACACATCATTATATCTTACATATGAAAAATACATAATATAGCTCCCAAACAAATGCAAACGTGTTTTTAATAAAATGCTTTTATTCACTCATAATCTGACAATTTTAGGAAGACTAAGGAAGGACTAAGGAAGTTGTCATCTGTTGTTGAAGCTCTGTGAGCTCGGTGACTTTGAGACCACATGTTATCAAAAGTTGTTTGTATCGCCACAATTCAAATAGAGAGAAAAGAGCTGACTGACAGGATTTAAGATGTGGCTGTCAATGTTGGATTTAAAAAAATACATTGCCCGACGTTGGTTGCATTGCGTGAAAAATAATTTTATTTCGAGAGACTGGATAAGTAATTCAAGTGTTTTTTTAACTTCCTGAAAAACAAGTAATAATTTAACAATATGTGCAAAAGTTTTATGATACGTCGCTGTTGTGAATGTCTGTGGAGTGTATCTTATTTGCATATCCTGGCTGGTGGAGCTCATCCAGCTGTGTCTGGATATCTCGGTCAAATATTCGGCTAGTTTGTATTGCCTGTTTAGGGTTCTGTAGCATTCCACACGGCTGGACAGCTTGTTCCCCCCTCCCGCCCCTCTCTGTGTACAGTAGAGCCTCCTCTACTGGCTGGACAGGAGGCTCTACTGTACACAGAGAGGGGCGGGAGGGGGGAACAAGCTGCACAGCCGTGTGGTTGAAGCTGATACCCTGGATTCTCTCCAGACACAGCTGTATGGGCTCCACCATCCAGGACAGGAGGCTCTATTGTACACAGAGAGGGGCGGGAGGGGTGGACAAGCCGATACAGACTCTTAAAGTTTGATTAATAGGGAATTATCTTTCATCTAAAATCATCTAAAATCTAAAATCTAAAATCCTGCTTGAATCCTTCTAAACTAAAAATTAGACTCGAGAAGAGGCTCTGGTGAAATTTCTCTTTTTTTAATTTCTCTTTTTTTCTTGGAAAAACATCTTACCCGCTGCAATCCGGGCACAGAAGGATTAAAAGAAGCCAGACAGGTAGGGGGAAGAGTGAGTTCTAAATAAAGAGGTATTCAGGTAACAGTAAAGGTAACAGCCACAGACGTGGCCTACTTAGCCCGCCAGGGTTACCCTACTCTCCCGGAGGAGGCCCAGCGGGAGATAGCGCTCCAGGCGTTCCTCTGGACCCTGGTGCTGACTGAGGTGCAGCGCCACTTGATGCTGGCTGCGCCAGTCCCCTTGGAGGAGGCCCTGGCTCTGGCTGAGCAGGCTGATGCCATATTCGAGGAGACCGGTGGGCACCAACGGAGGGGTGCACGGGGAATCAGATTGGGAGGAGGTGACGGCCAGCGCGGCGATGCTGGGGGAGCGACGGCGGCTGGTCATCTGCCACCGCTGTGGGGAGGGGGGGCACATCGCATGGGAGTGCCAGGCGCTGGAGCCCCGGGGACTCTGGAGGCCGTCGGGAAATAGGAGTGGGGCGGCCTAAAGGGGGGAACGCCGCCTTTGAGCGACGCTACCCCCACTCTGGAAAGCCAGAAGGAGCGTTTCACCCCTCCTGCTGCCGTGGGAAGGGTTGGCCACAGCCGGGGCTTATTTCTTCCCTACCTCATCGAGGGTAGACCCTGCCAAGCCCTTGTCGACTCCAAGGCAACCCGACCCCCAGGGCGCTCACCGTGCACTTTTGGGCTGCAAGGGTGAAACACCCCTTCTACAGTACCTTGCCCAAGTCCGTGAGGACTGTATACTGGGGTTGGACTGGTTGCAGCAGGTGGGTGGTTGCCTTGACTTGGACTGGCGAGAGTTTGTGGGGCAGGGGGAATGAATCAGTCTCGCGGTGGGCGGGGCGGGAGGGGTCCGGGGTGTGTGGGTTGACCGGAGCGGGAAGCGGAGGTGGCAGCGGCGGGCGTCGCTTTGGCTTGTCGGAACTGCGGGTGTAGGGGTAAGCGTGCCAGAGCTGACTCTCAGTACGGTGAGATAAGCTTGCCCCTACCCGGTCTGTAAGGCACTCTGTGCACTGTGGGAGGCCTTGGAGGTCAGGGACGGGGTGCTGCGCTGGGGGTGGCAGGTGCCCTCCAGCGGCGAGGTCACTGCTAGGCGGCCTCCGGCTGGCCGTGCACCACTTGGAGAACTGCCCCACGGAGCGACCGCGACATCACAAACTGCAACCCGACCTCGCCGCTGGAGGGCACCCGCCACCCCCGGCACAGCACCCCGTCCCTCACACCCAAGTCAAGGCAACCACCCACCTGCTGCAACCAGTCCAACCCCAGGATACAGTCCTCACGGACTGGGGCAAGGTAGAAGGGGTGTTTCACCCTTGCAGCTCCAAAGTGCACGGTGAGCGCCCTGGGGGTCCGGCTGCCTCGGTGCCCGGCAGGACACCAGGCCGCAGCAGGGTGATGGTCGAACTGGTGTCGACGAGGGCCTGGCAGGGTCTGCCCTCGGTGAGGCAGGGAAGGAATAAGCCAACTCTTCCCACAGCAGGCGGGGTGAAGCACTCCTTGCTTAGAATAGCAATATTATGGACAATCAATTGACAATAAATATAGAAAAGCACATATTAAATTTGGGAAATTTGGTTTCAAAAGTCCTCATATCAACGATGCCTATACTGTTTTCCTCTACAGTATGCTAATCTATTGTAGTGCATTCGCCCCCCTCTTAGGCTGTGCAAACGATCTTTTAGATTTTTATAGAGAAATAGAGGCTGTACAGTACGTGTTACAATATAAACATTTACTGTCAAACTTTAAATCAACAATTGATTTAAAAACGATCTTCAAAGCGCAATGAAACCTATAACTCGATTCTTATGGACTACCGGTCCCGCCAGGGATTAAAAAAAAACATGGAATAGCGTATCTAAAGAAATAACAGTATACAGTAACTATGTTCATGCACAAACAGTAGCATGTTACATTATTAATTTGGGTGTCTCCTCTTGCCAGAAAGCGCTAAATTGCATTTTGAGTGCGGTTTTGGACTTTGTTTTAAATTACAACCCATAAATAAGCTGATACTGTTTAGACTTTTAATTAATTAAAACTATTACAGCAGCACAATGTGCTTTTTCATGAAGATGGCTGGTGGCATGTTCCATAAGAGTACAGTAATTAAAAACCATTAATACTTTCGTTGGAGTTTAAATAAAGTTGATCTAAAGTTTATCTAGGGGACTTCTAAACTGTGAAAACATGTGTCTGTCTTTCCGTTGGGGGAAGGGAATCTTTTTCCTCACCTTCAACCTTATCGCTCATCCTTTACTCTCACCATCTGATTAAGAATGAATAAAAGCATTGTATTTTTATCTGGGTGCTGACAAAGTAAGCACTCTCTCTCTCCGCTGGCGTTTGTAATCGTTTTTATTTTTAAATACTTTTTAGCAAAGTCATGTATTTTAAAAATTTTAAGATTTCTATATTTATGTCTTTATTTAGTGGTTTCTTGGAAAAATGTATTTTATGTAAACCATGTTTGCTATTAATTCATTTAGGGCTTACTGACAGAATTGCTGTTTTTTATGCATGCCAAAAAATTTCAGTGCCGTCGTCTCCACTTTAAAGGTACCCCCGTGCTGGAAGAATTTTACCTCGGAACGTTTGCCCAGCGTACATAGGCACATCCCGGAATTTTGACTTCACTGTGTAATGAAGAAATATTAAAGACTACTTAGCATAGATAAAAAAGCTTGGACTCCCATGGACAGTATCGTATACGCATATCTTTTTCTGTTGTCTTTGTTGATCTCTTGAGGATCCTTGTGATATTTTGAGCTCTCGTTGAATGATAAAAGTGTCGCAGTTTAAATAATTTTCGTTGTTAGAAATGATGAAACGCTCTGTTAAAAGCAAGGGAGTTTTTCTATCTGTTATAGTGAAAGAAAATGCCCGACGAACTAGGGATTGAACAGTTTTTCAGTACTTGTACAATCGATGGAAATGTTCAAATAAATGTGCTAAAGAAATAAAAAGTTATTCCTTTATCATATTGGCTAGCTAATGTCCCATCTTTGTTAGTTAGATCAACGAAATGCTGTGGTGGGTGTTACTTTTGTTACTTTTCAGCTTGTTCCCCCCTGTTCCCGCTGAAGACTCGACCACTTGAAAATACCTGTGAAACTGGTTTAATTCGTCACAGCCAGCACTCCCACAGAGAGTGATGAAAAACACGTGAAAGACTTTGGTGCTTAAAATGTTTAGGGAGAAATTAAGTATTGGTGTGTGACTTGCAGAGTTAAAAGCTGCCTTTATTTTATTTCTTTCCGTCACCACCTGCCAGCGAGCTCTCCCGTGCCCCGACCAGAGAGAGACACACGATGAAAAAGCACATTGTGCTGCTGTAATACAATTTAAATTGTATTTCAATGCACTTTGACAGATCATCTTTAAATCAATTGTTGATTTAAAGTTTGACAGTAAATGTTTATATTGCAATGCATACAGCCTCCATTTCTTAATAAAAATGTAAACAATCGTTTGTGCAGCCTAAGAGGGGGGGTCTGCTCTCACAGTCCTCCATACACTCAAGTGAAAAATTAATAACGCCAATGTAAACGTCGTATTTACAATTTGTTGATAATAAAAATATTAAGTTCTCTAAAGCTTTGTGATAGTTTACCCAGTTTACCCATTGTTATTAAAAATGACTTGGATTCGAACATGTTGTGATATTTAGAAATATAAAAGTCAATTAATTGTCCATTTCTATATGTATGTCTTTATTTAGTGGTTTCATTAGTGACAAAGGCTAAACTTTCTTGGAAAAATGTCTTTGCTGTCTTGCTGATAGGTTAAGCTTTCGAAACTCAGCCCAAAGTCATGTGACTGATTTTTCACCCTGTTTCGTTGGTTAAACGCAATGATCACAAGCACCACCATGGTAACTGGGATGTGTAGTTTTTAATTCAGTTTGAATTATAACTACGTACTGTCTTCATATTTGGCCAGGGCTTTAAAGAGAGGGCGCACCAAAAATTTTTGGTGCTGTCGTCTCCACTTTAAAGGTACCCCTGTGCTGGAAGAATTATACCTCGGAATGTTTGCCCAGCGTACATAGGCACATCCCGGAATTTTGACTTCACTGTGTAATGAAGAAATATTAAAGACTACTTAGCATAGATAAAAAAGCTTGGATTCCCATGGACAGTATCTTATACAGTACACATATCTTTTTCTGTTGTCTTTGTTGATCTCTTGAGGATCCTGCTTCTGCACCCCTGGGTGTTTCTCTCTCTCTCTCTCTCGCTGTTGGCGGGCGGGGGCTCTGTGTCTCTGGTTGGGGGTGCGAGAGAGCCGGGCTGGCAGGTGGTGACGGAGAAGAAAAATAAAGGCTTTTACTTGCTTTAACTCCGCAAGTCTGAGTTCTTGTGTCCGTCCTATCCGAACCCGAAAGTATTGCAATATCTATCTATATAGCAGGTGGTGTACAGCTTTTTAGTATAGATTACACTTTTCTAAAATGTATTTAAAATAAAAACACACACACAATAGAAGCAGGAAGCAGAAGCAGGGACAGTTGTCAGAAGGAAAGAAGGTGACTATTTGTTGTTATTAAAAATGACTTAAATTCGATCATGTTGTGATATTTAGAAATATAAAACGTCAATTAATTGTCCATAATATTGCTATTCTATTTTTTCAAAGAAATGTTTGTTAAAAGAAAAGTCACAGCACCAGATGGATTTGAACACACAACCTGTGGGTTACTAAACAGGCACATAAACCAGTAGGCTACTGGGGAAATCACATGAAAAGAGGCGAAACAGCCCTACACAGCCCTGTCGCAGTACACAAATATAATTATATCGTTATTTATTTCTTTAGATACGCGATTCCATATTATATTAGCAGAAAAGCTTAAAACTACCACTTTTTTACATGCTATTTCACATGTTAAAGACTTCGATGCTTAAAATGTTTAGGGAGAAATGGAATACTGGTGTGTATTTTTTCTTTAAAGTACTGAGACCAGCCATATACTGTAATACTGTATGTTTATGTTCCAAAATTAATATCATTTATGGCCTTAACATGCGTTATGCTCCTATTCTTTTTATGCTCAGCTACTAAGATTTCCCTTCAGTGGTAAAATTCCATATAAATATTCAATACTAAAACGGACACAGTAAAGACATTTAAATCTTTCTATTACCGACCAACGCACCACGAGTGCCCCTGTCGGTCAACCAATCACGTACCGCAGTATTTTGCATCATCACGCGTCACGATGCGCGAGGCCATAGCCAATTACCTTCGGTACGTGTCTGTGCCACGCACTTTGAATGGCTGCATCTGTATTTCCAACCAGCATGTGAGTTCAGGACGTGTGTAACCAGCAGGTGTTGTGTTGAGATTTTTGAGTGTTTTCAATGAGCACCAGGGTCTATTTCATAAAGTATTATTACTCAGTCAGATAGCTTTAGTAAAAAGAAACATAAATATGGATTTTCAGTTTCACAAGGCAAGATCAAATTAAATTCAGTAAGGTGACTACAGTAGCTGTCTTTTAATGCAGCTTGAAAGTTGCTCATTCTTACTTTTTTAAATACATGCCTCGAAAGAATGGGTTGTAATTTTAAATATCTTTATTGTCTTAATGTCAGTTTATTAAAAAAGAATACAATGAAATTCTCCATAGAATACTTCAGCTTTAATAATAATAATTCCTTACACTTATCGCTTTTCTGAACACTCTTCTCAAAGCGCTTTACAGGTAATGAGGACTTCCCTCCACCATCACTAATGTGCAGCACCTACCTATGGATGCAACGGCAGCCATAGTACACCAGTATGCTCACTATGGTATGCACCAGCTATCAGTGGAGAGAAGAACAGAGTGATGAAGCCAATGAAGCCAATTGGTGGTGATTGTTAGGAAGCCATGATTGGTAAAGACCAATGGGAAATTTGGCCAGGATGCCCCTACTCTTTTAAAGAAATGCCCAGGGATTTTTAATGAACACAGAGACTCAGGACTTCAGTTTTACATCTCATCCGAAGGACAGTGCCATTTTATAGTACAGTGTCCCTGTCACTATACTGGGGCATTAGGACCCACACAGACTGCAGGGTGAATTATTGTTGGGTTATTGTGGCAAAAGATTTAGTTTAGCGTTAGAATTCTTACTTGCCATGCCAATGACCCAAGTCCAGTTCCCAGCAAACATACAAGTATTTTTAAAGAAAACACAAGAATTTTCTTAAAGAAAACCCTTTATATAAGGCAGACTTGCAATATACTGTATTTACTGTACAGTATATGACCATACGTAATTCAAGTCATTACTGGCCTCTGTTTTTGCTATTAGGTATGATATGTTTTTAATATAAGATGCAGCCATTGAAAACGAACGAGGTACGCTGCAGTAAAACACGGAGGGTGTGTCGCATCACAACGCGTCATAATGCGTCATACCATATAATTACCACAGTTATGGTAATAGTATCTGGAATCACCGCCAGGTGGAGATTATAAAGCTTAACCTCTCATATACGGCACTTGAGCTGTTGCCAAAAAACCCATGGTTTCAAATTCCAGTCACTGCTGAAGGACAATCTTTATCCAATTAAGAATTTAAGTTGTATAATCTTTATACTTTTAATAATTTTAAACTGTGTATTACAGCATGTTAATCATTAAACATTTAAAAGTTGGTATATTTTATAAAAGGAAGATTGCTCAGTTGGACGAAAGTACACAACCTGCCACCTTTATCATAAATATTTTAATTATGCAGAAATATTTTATGCATCAAAGTCTTTACTGAATATATTACTAATAGTATTAATAATGAATGACTTTGGACAAGCTGTAAGCTCAAAATATTACCCTGGTCCACTTTCTTTGTAACCATCTTTGTAAACGAAAATACTTTATTTTTTCATTGACAAAAAGTAACACCACAGCATTTCATTGATCCAATCACGTATTCAAAGCCAGATGGAACTATTCGGTTCCGTAATAATTTCAAAAAGTTAAATGAGATCTCGCTGTTTGATTCATACCCTATGCCCCGTATAGATGAGCTAATCGAGCGATTAGGTAATGCGCAATAGATTAGTACCCTAGATCTAGCGAAGGGATATTGGCAAGTGCCACTGGCCGAAGAAGCTAAAGCCAAGACCGTTTTTGCTGCTTTTGATATGCTTTTACCAGTATCAGGTCCTTCCATTTGGTTTACATGGGGCTCCAGCTAATTTTAAAAGATTAATGGATTGAATACTTAGACCTTATTGAGATTTTGCAGCTGCATACTTGGATGATGTCGTAATTCATAGTGCGACATGGGAACAACACCTACAACACCTGGAAGCAGTGACTGGAGCTTTCCAGAGAAGTGGATTAATGGCCAGTTAAAATAAATGTTGTCTAGGGGCCCGGGAAGTCAATTATCTCTGTTTTACGAGTGGGAGAGGAATGGTCATGCCACAAGATCGGAAGGTGCAATTAATTAAAAACTGGCCTAAACCTTCTACGAAGAAGCAAATACGAACGGTTTTGGTGCTTGCAAGTTATTATCGCCATTTCATACCAGGATATGCCACCATTGCCACCCCCTTGCATGACTTAACATAAAAGAGTTGTCCTAAAAAAATTAAATGGACCGAATTGGAAGAGAGGGCCTTTCAAGAATTAAAAACAACCCTATCTTCTCAATCAGTCTTATAGGTATCAAACTTTAAAACATTCACGGTACAAACTGATGCTTCCAACACTAGAATTGAAGCCACACTATCACAAGAAATTGATGGACTGGAGCACCCTATTTTATATATTAGCCATAATTAAATCCCGCTGAGATATATTATTCTACCATAGAAAAAGAATATCTAGCAATAAAATGGGCCCTTGACTATTTAAGGTATTGTTATTGGGAAGACAGTTTTTATTGTACACAGATCATGCGCCATTAACCTTGATGTTAAAAAATATGGACAAAAATGATTGAATTACTCGATGGGGCCTTAGGTTTCAGTTCTGAGGAATATATAGACCTGGAAGAAAACAAGGTAATGTAGATGCCCTCTCTCGAATGCACTGCTTATTTTTATTTAGATAGCCCAAGGACGGGGCTGATCTCAGGGGGAGGGAATGTGAGATGACCAGGGGAAAGGTCATTAATGGCAGGTATTTCCGGAAACAATATGCTTAATATACTCAATATAGACCTGAGCAAAATGGCCGACAAGAAGAACCAGCTGACCTGCTTATAGAAAAGGTTTATTCAGCGAAACAATGAGACGCAGGTAAGCCGCATCAGGAAACAAAATATAAATGCCCTGGAAGCGGTGAGCCAGCGCAGAAGCTGATAAGGTGAATGCGGTTTGGAGGAGAAAGAGGAAGCAGGGTTGTGTTTATGAAAGGATTAAAGAATAACAGACTAACAAAAGGAAAAAACGGATTACTGTTTACGGATTATGGCTTGGATACAGCGTGGGTTTGTGTGGATTTACGGACTTTGGAATTTGGAGAGACAGAGAAAATGGATTACAGACTGGGTTTGGAAGATAAACGGAGAAGAACAGGGTGGTGTGAGTAACAAATCTCATTTACATCAACTTTTCCATAGGCGACACCACAAACGTTATATACAGATGCAGCCATTTAAACTGCGTGGAGCAAACCTGTACCACACGCAACTACCCACAAGCCACAGCAGCGTACCGTGGTATGTGATTGGCTGGGCAAAATGACCGACAGGGGCACTTGTGGTGCATTGGTCGTTAGTGAAAAGATTTAATCATTTAATCTCTTTGCTGTGCATGTTTTAGTCCGCTTAGTATTGAATATTTATATGGAATTTTACAACTAAAGGAAAATTTTAGTAGCTGAGCATAAAAAGAAGAGGAGCATAACGCATCTGATGGTCATAAATGATTAATTTAGGAGCATAAACATATTATGTAAACTCTATATGGCTTGTATTGGTAATTTAGAGAACAAATACACACCAGTATTCCACTTTCTCCCTAAACATTTTAAGCAACAAAGTCTTACATGAGGTTAATTTGGTAACATTTTCAGATGCTCCTTCTGACCATATTAAGTTCATATACTTTGTGAAAAGTGATAATGTTTTTACCTTTTCTGTGAATTTGCTCGTTATCGGCGTAAACAAAAGCATACTTTTAGAATTTGATTAACAAGGAATATAATATAGAATCGTGTATCTAAAGAAATTAATAACAATATAATTATATTCATATACTGTAGCTCAAACAGTAGTATAAGACTTTCTATGGGTATGTGTATGGCTGTTTCAGTGCTTTCTACATGACTGTCTGTGGCGTGATTGCTTAAGTGACTGACTTGTAAGCCTGAGGTCTGGCATTTGAACCCAGCTATAACCATGAGTTTTAATAAACATTTCTTTGAAAAACTAAAATAGCAAATGTTATGGACACTACTGTATATTGACAAATTTAATATTTCTAAATATCACAACTGTCTGAAGCTACAGATGCAGCCATTCAAAGTGCGCGGCACAGACACGTACCGCGGGTAATTGGCTACATCCTCACGCATCTTGACGCACGATGACGCGCAATATCGCGGTACGTGATTGGTTGACTGACAGGGGCACTCGTCAGTCGTTGGTGCGTTGGTCGGTCGTAGAAAGATTTAAATGTCTTTACTGTGCCCGTTTTAGTATTGAATATTTATATGGAATTTTACCACTGAAGGGAAATCTTAGTAGCTGAGCATAAAAAGAATAGAAGCATACTGTAACGCGTGTGAAGGCCATAAACGATATTAATTTTGAAACATAAACATACAGTGTATGGTTGGTCTCAGTACTTGAAAGAAAAAATACACACCAGTATTCCATTTCTCCCTTAACATTTTAAGCATCAAAGTCTTTAACTAACATGTGAAATAACGTGTATAAAAAGTGGTAGTTTTAAGCTTTTCTGCTAATATAATATGGAATCACGTATCTAAAGAAATTAATAACGATATAATTATATTTATATACTGCAACACAGTAGTACACACTGTACAATGTCTGTTGATTCTGTATGTGTAGGGCTGCTTCACCTCTCCTCATGTGACCTTGTGGGTGGTACTGGGGTCTATGTTCCTGACTTCTGAACCACAGGTTGGGTATTCAAATCCAGTTGAAGCTGCAACTTTTCTTTTAACAAACATTTCTTTGAAAAAATAGAATAGCAAAATTATGGACAATTAATTGACTTTTTATATTTCTAAATATCACAACATGATAGAATTTAAGTCATTTTTAATAACAATGAATAGTCACCTTCTTTCCTTCTGACAACGATCCCTGCTTCTGCTTCCTGCTTCTAACGTGTGTGTATGTGTGTGTGGGAGGGATCCCTTTAGATCTAAAAGGTTATTAATCATATCTTCAGTGTCGCATCTTCCCAGTGTAGCTGATCTTTTGCTGCCTGGGTAAACTATCACAAAGCTTTAGAGAACTTAACATTTCTATTATCAACAAATTGTAAATACGACGTTTACATTAGCATTATTAATTTTTCATTTCTGGAGGACTGTTAGCTGTCACTGAGAGCAGACCCCGCCCCTCTTAGGCTGCGCAAACGATCTTTTAAATTTTTATAGAGAAATAGAAACTGTACAGTATGCGTTACAATATAAACATTTATTTTGATTTAAATCGCATTTTGATTTAAATCGCAAATGTGTGTTTAATTATATGTATTTTTTGATTCACAATCAGACAAATGCAACATAAATTGTTATCTTTGTCTTCTAAGTATCTTAATAAACTTTCAGCACAGCTTTCTCCCCGTTTAGATTGATTTTTCTTGGGATTTTGGGATCAAACGTGGAAAGATTAGATTGTAATCGTTTTTATTTTTTAAATTCATTTTAGAAAAGTGTAATCTATACTAAAAATATGTATTTATTTAATACCACTCGATACTTATATTAATGGAGTTTAGTTTATGCTGTTTAAACTTTTATTTTAAATTGTATTACAGCATTGTACACATGCTTAAAAGAGAAGAGAGAAAACGCAAGCCTTCTTCAGGTGTGAGGGTTTCTGCTCAGAATGAAACGCTAAAATATAATGTAGGCTCTGAATGGGTTCAATTCAGTGCGAACTGTAATACTAATTAAATGACCGCAGCACTTTCCACCCCCTCTGACAGCAGGAACTCCTATTCTTAGCTCAGCAGCTCATTACAATATAGGGTGTTCAAACGTTTTTTTTTTACACAGTGACACAGCGTTGCGTTGTGAATCTGTTTTTCCGTGTTTACAAAGAAAGTGGAATACAGTGATACTACCTGCTATATAGATACCTATGTTTACATATTTAGACCCGATGCGGCACCGAGAGAGAGAGAAGGGGTGGAGCTCAGCAGTACAAAACGAACGTTCTGCTGCCTGGAGCGCATAATGGCACAAATCGCGCCTGCATTTATAACTTAGATTTAAAAATTAATCAAGCAATATGAAGCATCTCTTTTTTACTTTTAAGTCCCTTAATTATCATTAAGCACAGCTTTCTCACCACTTAGACTACTTTTTGATACCATCCTTAGACAAAGCAGAAACTTGTTGTACTTTCTAATGACATTACAAGTGGAAAGATTACAGATTTTAATCGTCTTTAATTTTGTTACATTATACATTTTAGAAACGTTTCATCTATACAAACACCACAGAACTATTCTCGATTGTATTTCTGAATGTTATGTTACACTTAGTTCACTGTTTTAAATACATCTAACTTGAAAGTTAGGTGTTAGCATAAGTAATTAGTAATTAGTAATTAGTAATCAATAATATTAAATTTAGCTCTGTAATAAGTTATTGCACTTACCCCCGCATCTTGTAAAAATATATTTTCATTGTTAAATATACATTAAATCTGACTATCATATGATAAGTTAAATACAAAACTAAAGAAAAAATAGGGTAAAATATAATTCAAAATATTTTTCTAACAATGTTAACTGTTTATAAATAATAAAATGTATTAACTAAGGAGTAGGATGGCACAGTTGTAAGTATGCTTTTTGTTTTCTTTCTTTTTCATAAATACAACAGTAGTACCTGATGTCTCAGTGGCTTTCAAAATTAAATTATGCATGCAAACCTGTGAACTAGAAAGATAACTAAAATATCCATCCATTTCTAATGGTGGCGAAGTGGTTAGCATTGCTATCTTGCAACACTGGGGTCCTAGGTTCAATTCCTGCCGTCCTGTGTGTGTGGGGTTTGTATGTTCTCTCTGGGTTACATGGTTTTTCTCCATATGTGTGATATGACTCCCTCTCGCACTCCAAAACATACTGGTAAGTTAATTGGTTTACGGGAAAACTGGCCCTGGTGTGTGTGTTTGTGTCTGTCTGTCCTGTGATGGACTGGCGCTATGTCCAGGGTGTATTCTGCCTTGTGTCCGTTGCTTACTGGGATAGGCTCCAAATCCTCTGTACTGGATAAAGAGATTAGAAATGGAAGTAAAGGCACTGTGTGGATGGAACTATACACAGTGTTAGAAACCCACTATGAAATGGCAGCATCTCACTGAGAATAAAATATTTTATAGTGCTGGCTTAAGGAAACAGCCTTTCCACCTCTCTTGCACATCAGTATCCATACCTAGTTATTTAAACAAATTACCTCTAATTATAAACATCTTAATATGCTGGCTCTGTGGATCAGCATCAGCTATGTTTGCCCATTCCTTCAATTCATGTGCATCCAACACACAGTTCAATGCTAGCAACTACACAAAATCTAAAATACAATCCTCATTTCAGTATCTATGTAAACATACAGTCTGTTAACTTCATCATCTTCATCAAAAGTATGCCTAACCCCGTTAGGAAGTGTTCTTGTTATCGGTGTATTCCTCAACTTTCCCAAAATTATCTTTTTCTTACCAACATCTCTAGTCTTTTATCCTGCAATAACTCAGCCAACACTTAAATCCCCAAAAGCTGCTTGTGTTAATTTCTTTAAATCACAAATATCATATGTAAATACTGGCCATGTAATACTCTGCATTGTGGAACAATAGTTTATTTTAAAGGGAACTAGAGAAACTAGGAACTAGAGAAATCAAGAAAGGCTTTTTTTTCTAGAATTAATAAATGCACATCCTGTTCACTGTGGAAATTAAATCCACACTGAGCAATCTTCAATATCTTCAGAATATGACAGCGAGAATCCTAACAGGGATGCATTACACCTGTCTTCAAGTCCTTGCACTGGCTTCCTATCAGGTTTCGAGTCAACTTCAAAATCCTCATCCTCATTCAGTACCTACTGTAGATCACTGGCTTCAAACAGGTTGGGGGTGCAGTGGAGGGGAACCTGGAGATGGCCAATGAGTTGAGCCAGTTTTTTAACAGGTTTGATTCAGGGTCCTCTGTGGCTCGATACCCATCCCCCCACAGCCACAACCTCCCTAACCCTTCACAGCTGCGACTGCCCAACACCTCCTCCATCCCCCCACAATCATGGCCGCCTACAGCTACAACCCCCGACAGCTACTCACTCCCCCATCCCCTACAGCTGCCACTCTCCAACACCTCTGCCATTAACACCGGCAGCACTGAAAGCGCTATGAGCACCATCCCCCAGGCCAATCTGACCGTCACGGCTGACAAGGTGAAGAGGGAGCTGAAGAGGCTGCACCAGGGTAAGTCCACAGGACCAGGTGACATCTGTCCAGGAGACCTCTGGTTAGCTCATCACTGGACACCCTACAGTTCGCCTACCAGCCCAGTGTTGGTGTGGAGGATGCAATCATCTACATGCTGCAAAGGGCCTACTCACACCTGGCTGGCAACACCATAAGGATTATGTTTTTCGACTTCTCCAGTGCCTTCAATACCATCCAGCCCTTACTTCTAAGGAGGAAGCTGGAGGAGATGCAAATCGATGCCTCCATGATCTTGTGGATCACTGACTACCTGACTGGCAGACCACAGTCTGTGAGACTTCAAAACTGTGTGTCTGAACAGGTAGTAAGTAACACAGGGGCTCCTCAGGGGACGGTTCTTTCTCCGTTCCTCTTCACCCTCTATACCTCAGACTTTTAATACAACTCAAAGTCATGCCACCTGCAGAAGTTCTCAGATGACTCTGCAATTGTGGGATGTATCAAGGGTGGGCAGGAGGAAGAGTACAGAGGACTGGTCAGCAGCTTTGTGGAGTGGTGTGGGGAGAACCACCTGCAATTGAATGTAGCAAAGACTAAGGAGTTGGTGATAGACTTCAGGAGGAAGACGGTCCAACCTACTCTTGTCTACATCCATGGGAGTGGCGTGGAGATGGTGGACTCATACAAGTACTTGGGAGTGCACATCAACGATAGATTGGAATGGTCTAAGAACATCAAGGCCATTTACAAGAAGGGTCAGAGCCGACTTTACTTCTTGAGGAGGCTCAGGTCCTTCAATGTGTGTAGTAAAATGCTACATATGTTCTATCAGTCGGTGGTGGCGAGTGATATTTTCTACGCGGTGGTATGCTGGGGCTCTGGGATTAGAGCAGTGGATTCCAACAGGCTGAACAAGCTCATCGGGAGAGCAAGCTCTGTCATTGGGTCTGGCCTGGACCCCCTGGAGGTAGTGGCTGAGAGGAGAATGGTGTCCAAACTAGAGGCCATCATGGACAATGTCTCCCATCCCCTCTATGACATGCTTGAAGAAATGAAGAGCACATTCAGCAATAAACTGATTCATCCACGGTGCGACAGGGAGCGCTACAGGAGGTCATTCTTGCCTTCTGCCATAAGACTGTACAACGCATCCACCTTGTGTCTGGGCAGAGGCAACATTGACAGTGACCTGTTTCTGGACTGAACAGTAAACTGATGCATCTGTTCTTTTTCTTTTCCCGTTTTAAACTGTTTTTTAATAAAAAAAAGTTTATTAAGATACTAAGAAGACAAATCCACGTTTGCGTTTGCGATTCGCGTTTGCGATTTAAATCAAAATGTGATTTAAATCAATATAAATGTTTATATTGTAACGCATACTGTACAGCCTCCATTTCTCTATAAAATTGTAAAAGATCGTTTGCGCAACCTAAGATGGGGGGTCTGCTCTCAGTGACAGCTGACAATCCTCCATACACTCAAGTGAAAAATTAATAATGTCAATGTAAACGTCGTATTTACAATTTGTTGATAATAGAAATGTTAAGTTCTCTAAAGCTTTGTGATAGTTTACCCAGGCAGCAACAGATCAGCTTCACTGGGAAGATGCGATGAAGGTGAAACAGCCCTACACATACAGAATCAACAGACATTGTACAGCGTGTACTACTGTGTTGCAGTATATGAATATAATTATATCATTATTAATTTCTTTAGATACGCGATTCCATAGTATATTAGCAGAAAAGCTTAAAACTACCACTTTTTTACACGCTATTTCACGTTTCCCTTAAATGTTTAGGGAGAAATGGATTACTGGTGTGTATTTTTTCTTTAAAGTACCGAGACCAGCCATATACTGTATGTTTATGTTCCAAAATTAATATCGTTTATGGCCTTCACACACGTTACAGTATGCTCCTATTCTTTTTATGCTCAGCTACCAAGATTTCCCTTCAGTGGTAAAATTCCATATAAATATTCAATACTAAAACGGGCACAGTAAAGACATTAAATATACATATACATACTGTATACAGTACAGTTTGCATACAGTAATATGTTTATGTTCCTAAATTAATATCATTTATGACCTTTATGACCTTCGTTATGCTCCTCTGCGTTTTATGCTTAGCTACTAAAATTTCCCTTTAGTGGTAAAATTCCATATAAGTATTCAATACTAAGCGGATTCAAATGTGCACAGTAAAGAGATTTAATGATTAAATCTTTTCACCAACCACCAATACACCACATTATCTTCTGTGTCGCATTAACATTGGAATGTTTTTTTTACAAGTGTCAAAAGAAGCGATCCACAACCTGTCTCCCCTATAACTCTTCAGTTTACAGAGAAATTCCGCCAGAGCCTCACAACATTGTCCGATAATACTCTTCTTGTGTCTAATTTTTAGTTAAGCAGGATTTGAGCTACAGACCATAACAGACCAAAAAACAGAATCCACCTGCGATTCGGGTGTTAACAAAACATGTTTACAAAGAAAGTGAAATACAGTAATGCTACCAGCTATATAGATACATAGATTTAGATATTTAGATCCTTAAATTAATATCATTATTAATTTCTTTAGATACGTGATTACATATTATATTCCCGATCATAAAACAGATAATTCCGGTCCTGGAATCTGACTGGCTGACACCCTTCTGAAACGCTACCATAATCTCTGGTATACGGACACTTTATTGGCTCCTCCTGGCGGTTTTACAAGGTGATTCCGGATAGTTTCCGGTATGACGTCAAATGACGCGTTACACCGTGTGATACTGCGTGAAACTGCATGAAACTGAGATTTGATGCGACACGCCCACCGTGGTGTACCGCGAAATACCCCACGTGTTTTGAATAGCTGCATCTGTAAGTCATAAAGTCATCTGTAAGTCTGTAAGTCAAAAATTTGCATTCGCGACTACTGTCGTTATTACTGATAATATTATCGACACTATATTGAATTTGTTGGTCTTTCTAAATATCAGAAAACATTCAAAGTTAAGTGATTACCATTTTCCATGAATACTTGTGCTCGTTATCACAGTAAATGAAACTCATACTTTTCAGAATGTTATTATTTAATCAATAAGGCACTCAAGGCCTGTGCTATATCATGGATATAGTTACAGTTAAAAGGTGTGGTTAGGCCCGATGCGATGCAGAGGGCCAGCAAACATTTAACTGTGACTATATCCACGATATAGCACAGGCCTCGAGTGCCTTACTGCTTTTATAAAATGGTCCCCAAATATGCGAGTGCATATTTTAATTTAAAAAAAATTAATTTTAATTTTAAAAAAATTATTTAACACAAAAATTAAGATGTTTACGTTCCTCTGCCAGAGAATATAGTCCCTCGTTGCTACGCAATGCTGAAACACAGCCACAAGCACCATTAACTAGCAAAGAGGACATTAGCTAGCCAATATGATAAATACATGGGAAAAAAGCAATTGGGAAAAAAAGACCTGCTGATCTGTTCTACATACCAGGATATGATTTTTTCTGTTTGAAACATGTGTTGTCTTTATGAAATTCATGTATTTTAAACATTTAAGAAGAAAAAACTTATAGCTTACACAAAGATTCTAAGCTGATCACAAGGAAGAAAGATCACCCATTTTTCGCGCATAAAAACTGGTTATTAACTATCGAAACCTGTTTTTATAGCTTTTAAAATCATGCAATGTCTAAGTTAAGGAGTAACACATCATTATATTTCATTTTTTATTTCTTTTTTAAAAACTAAAAAAATATTTTGCCCAGCCTAACAGTGTTTATAATATAAGGGCATATCTAAAGAAATTAATAACGATATAATTATATTCATGTACTGTCTGGCAGAATAAACTGAAGTGTTAGTTAATGCAACACAGAAGATAGTATTCATAATGTAGCACTTTCAGGCTCACGCCCTACCAGCTGGGGAACTGAACCCAGCCCTCCAGTATCACTTAACAGGGAAGCAGCCAATCAAGCTACAGTGAGATCTGTCTTTAACTCTGACTGACCTGGTCCCTCCTATTTATATGGAAGGCAGTGACGTCACAGCGCTGGCAAGCCCTCATCAAAGTTTAACTTGTTCAGAGCGCCCTACATTACAAACTCCAAGTGTTTCATTTTGAGCTGAAGACCCTCACACCTGAAGAAGGCTTCAAAGCTGAAACATTGTGTTTTCTCTCTTCCCTTTTGAGCATGGAATAAACCTATTACTTGTTCCTTTGCAGACCTACTAAAAGTAGTTGCAGTATATGTATTGCAAGGTGCTCTGTTTTATTAACAGACACACCGACTCAAGTGTTGTAGAATGATAATAGACATGGGTAATGTCATCCCCATTAAACAATGTGCTTATCACGCAAATCCTGCTAAACTAAAAATTAGACACAAGAAGAGTATTATTGGACAATGTTGTGAGGGTCTGGGGGAATTTCTCTGTAAACTGAAGAGTTATAGAGGAGACACGTATCACCTCCTTTTACACTTGTAAAAAAAGAACATTCCACTCAGTGGGCGATGCATTGTTATCTCAATCACCTGCTTATTCGTTTTACACCACAGGAAGTCAGGAGAATGTGATTGTACTGTATCTGTATGGAATGTGTGTTGCGTTTACAAAATTAAAGTGTTTAAAATGTATAATTAAAAAGTAAAAAAAAAACTTACAGCTTACACAAATATTCTAAGATGATCACGAGGAAGTGTATTGCATGTCTAATGATATAACCCCATTACCCCAGTTTTGATTAAAATTGCAAACACGTTTCACAATCTGACAACAGATGATGCGTAATTGTGCATCAATCAAAAGCCCGAGTTTTCCCCGAGTGTCAGAAAAAATAATTAGCTCACTGATACGTTTATGTAGGGGTTGTGAAAATTTTCACAAGTCAAGGTCTTTAAAATGCATCTGGTTTGAAGGCTTTCTGTGTTTCCGTTGCGAAGATATGGACATAAGAATGTTCATGTGTGGTCAAAAAAATGGCATAAAAACGACAAAATGAAGGCTGTGAAAACATTCACAATGTACTTTATACACAAAGCAAGTGTTCTCACAACTCTAGGAGGTTTCGTGAAAACGCTACAGGCGTGCCAAAATCATTTTCGAACTTCAAGCTAACTTTACCCCAGTGTTTAACGATAGTATGAAAAATAAATCTAAACGGTGAGAAAGCTATGCTTTAAGTAAATTAAGATACTTAGAAGACAAAGATAATGATTTCCTGTCAAGGATGTCGGAAGGGACAAACAGTGGAATAGCAGTAGAGGGGAAAAGAACCTATGCGAAGCAGCGGAATGGGGGATTAGCCCAGGCTCAGCAGTTCAGGAGTCATATAGAAACCAATGCCCTCAGGTAGCGGATGTGGGGCGACCTGCTGCTTGGCAGGTCTCAGGATATCCAAACGTCAATGCTGAGCAAAGGTGAATGAGTGACCCGGAAATATATAGCCCCAGAGAGAGACACTGGAAGGACAGCGAAGCACAGGAAACTAGGGACAGAACAAAGTAGGAGCTCCGTCTGGCTGCAGAGGGTGTGACAGTACCCCCCCTTCCATACAAATAAGTGAGCTGCACAGCACTGGGAGAAGGAAAAAGCTAATTTAACAGAAAACCTCAGGGAGTCCATGGCTGAGAGCTGCCCCCTCCTCCAGGGTATAAACCTTTATTGGGTAGTGGAAGGGGTGGTCAGGTAGAGCTCTGAGGGCTTAAAACAAAAAAGACAAGTACACAAGCACAAACACCAACAAAGATAAACCTGGGAGACCAGGGAAACAAACCACAAAAAACAGATAGGAACCAAAAGTTCCAAGACACACTGAACAGGGGGGCCAGAGAGTAGGGGAAACCAGGAAGTGAAAAATCAAAACACCAAGCAAAAAACAAAAATAAAATACCGCAGACTAGGCTAAAGGCACGTTCACATTCTATCACTGATATCACAGTGGACAACCTGAGGAAAGCCGGGCTGCAGCCCACTCACAGGCACGGATGTCAGGAAGGTTATATCCAGCAATTAGAATGGGAGAGGAAAAAAGGCTCACCACCCTATTGCCGATATCGGAGGGGACAACCCGAGGAAAGACAGGCACACGGCCCGCTCACAGGCACGGTTGACTGGAGTGATATCCAGCAAAGAGGATAAGAGGGCCAGCTCAACATTCAATCACAGATGCTGGAAGGACAACCCGAGGAAAGCCAGGCAGCAGCCCGCTCACAGGCACAGGAGTCGGAAAAAGCATCCCGCGATTAGAATAGGAGAGCTGAGAGATAAAAAAGCCCAGAGAAAAAAAATTGCGGAAAAACAAAAATGCGCCGCTCGTGGGGTCAGTAGGAAGCTCAGCATTCTGTCAAGGATGTCGGAAGGGACAAACCGTGGAATGGCAGGAGAGCTGAAAAGACCCTATGCGTAGCAGCGGAACAGGGGATTAGCCCGTGCTCAGCAGTTCAGAAGTCTTATAGAAACCAATGATCTCAGGTAGTAGACGTGGGGTGACCTGGTGCTAGGCAGGTCTCAGGACATCCAAACGTCAATGCTGAGCGAAGGTGAATGAGTGACTCAGAATTCACATAGCTCCAGAGAGAGAGACACCTGAAGGATGGCAAAGCACAGGAAACTAGGGACAGGACAGAGTAGGAGCGCCATCTGGCTGCAGAGGATGTGACATTTACGTTGCATTGTCAGATTGTGAATCAATAAAGGTATTCAATTAAACACACGTTTGTGATTTAAATCGAAATGGGGGTAATGGGGACTCTCTTTTTATTTATCTATTATTATCAAAACTCGTTCAATTGTGGTTCTTTTGGAAACATTTTGTCATGTTCCTTCTAACTACACTGCTGTCAATATTGTAGAAATAGACAAAATTAAACGTTTGGAGTTTGTAATGTAGAGATTTCTAAATGTCTTTATCTAGTGGTTTCATTAGTGACAAAGGCTAAACCGGCCTGCCTGCCACACACATGCCTCAGGACCGTGACGTCACTGCCTTTCATATGAATCCTTTCATATGGAAACATTTTGACACTGCACTTAACAATCTTAGGAAGAGCACAAAACAAGCCTGTTAGCCTGTTTTTTGCCTAAAAAAATCACACTCAAGAAAGTGAAGTAGCATTAACTAGCAAAGGTGTTTCGCAGACATAGGCATAGTACGTTATTCAGGCTTTATGAACTCTAATAATTAAAAACCCTAATTAATCGAATCCCAGGTGTGAGTTCATAATGCCTGAATTACGTACTATGCCTACATCTGCTAAACACCTGATGATCTACTCTAAAGATTTCAGTGCTTTGTGTATATTCTAATCGCAGTGGGGGCAGGGTGTGTGGGGACAGGTTTAGGCTGAAATTGAATTGGGGATCTATATTCTTCACACCTGGAACGTTTTCTCTGAAATCATTTTCTTCCCTGTTTAGGTGATCTTTTGCTGCCTACGCATGCTTACACAGCTCCCTAGGTGAATTATCATACTTGACTGAGAAAGCTTTAAAGAACTTAACATTTTTATTATCAACAGATTGTAAATATGACATTAACATTGGCATTATTAATTTTTCTCTTAAGAGTATGGAGGAGTGTCAGCTGTCAATGAGAGCATACCCCCCTCTTATGCTGGGCAAATGATTTATTTTTTTTTAAAAGAAATAAAAAATGAGGTATAATGATGTGTTCCTGCTTAACTTAGATATTGCATAACTTTAAAAGCTATAAAAGCAGGTTTTGATAGTTAATAACCACTTTTTATACGCAAAAAAACGGATGATTTTTCTTCCTCGTCGTAAGATCTTTCTTGGAAAAATGTCTATGTGTTGCAAAACACTGACTTGCTTTAACAAAATATCTACCGCCTAGCAATCTACCCGAATGCCCAACTACCTGAGAAGCAGAGAGAGGGATATGTGTTGATGTTGCAGGAGTCTGCTTTAGCCTATCAAGAGAGTTATACAAGCTTTGAAGATAGGTGGGATAAAGGGCCTTCAGTTTGGTCAGGGGACAATAATACCAGAGCCTCTGGCGTGGCCATTCTTTTCAAGGGATGTACTTTCAAATTGAAAAGTATCCAGAGGGTCATAGATGGCAGGTTGCCCCTTGCTCTCTCTAAACTAAGTGTAAAGTGCTATGAGGAGGAATACATGAAGCTACTCTCACATTTTTATGAAAGCCATAGTTTTTTAAATCGTTTAAATCATGGGTGCTCCTACAGTTGAGAGGTCTGCATAAAGGACCCAAAGAATCTAAAAGTTTCGCAGGTCAAGGGCAAAGGATCCATAGATTTTGCCAAAGCTATTTGAATCAAATGGCTTTTTTTATTCCTTTTTGGGAACATATTTATAGCAAATAAATTATGCCTAGGGATGTTATTTTTACAGCAAGAAATTATGTTCTGTCTGTACAACTGAAACACATTTTGGAGTACTTTCACAATGCTTTTCACAATGCTTTTAATGACGCCCGCATTGTTATAGACAATGAAAATGTCTCTGGAATAGGCATACTGTATAAATGATCAAACGGAGGCTATGGAGAAAAAAAAGTCTCAGCGGGAGCACAGCTGCAATGGAAAGCAACCGATTTGTTGCTGAACATGTACAGTAAAATGTGACATCTCTGGAGCGTCGAGTACATATCCAACACTGTGAGCTTGTTTGGTGCTGTGCTAGCTGTGCCAAAAAATAAAACGCCATTATTCATTCAACAAGTGTCTGAGTCACTGTGTCCATCCTCGCCGAAAGCAAAAATACCAAAATATTATAAACACCCTTAGGCTGTGCAAAAGATTTTTTTAATTTTTAAAAAAGAAATCAGTAATGAGATATAATGATGTGTTCCTGCTTAACTTAGACATTGCATGATTTTAAAAGCTATAAAAATAGGTTTAGATAGTTAATAACCACTTTTTATGCGTGGAAAATTGGTGATCTTTCTTCCTTGTGATCAGCTTTGAATCTTTGTGTATGCTGTAAGTTTTTTTCTTCTTAATTAAATGTTTAAAATACATGAATTTCATAAAGACAACACACGTTAGGGATTAATAATACTGGCTGGTTCCCTGGGGAGACGGACTGGTTTGATGCCCCTAGTAGTGGGAGCACAGCCTGTCCTACAGACCCTAAAAAAAAATGATTCACTTTTTTCTCTTTTCTCACCCACTGCGATTCAGGCACAGATGGGTTAAAAAGAGGTCAGATAGACAGAGGGAAGGGGAAGGGGGAGGGGTGAAACTGTTACCTGTCCTGGATAAAGCGGTTAGAAAATAGGTGGATTTACACCTGTGAAAAGCATTCCAATTTTAATGCAATACGGAAGACATTAGTCATAATAAATGATCCTGGACGGTCTGTAAACTGAATATTTATAGAGGAGACACGTTGAGTAGAATTTGCTATCTAATTCTCTATTGTAGTATTGTAGGTTGTTAATTGAAGCGGTGCAGGTGAACAGGTGCTGTAAGTTTGGGAACCTCCAGTAGAGGGAAGACATGACCTAATACCTGGCGAGTGGGTGTGGGTTAAGAAGATACCCTGCCAGATGTTGCAACTCCGCTGGGGAGGGACTATATCAAGTGATACTGACTACCGACTCTGCCATCTGAGTGACAGAATGAGATTGCTGGATCTACGCGTCGCACTGCCACCGAGCCACTGCACTAGAGACTGAGTGAACAGAAATAATTATGTTGTTACTGTTTCTGTATCTGCCGGGCTTCCTGAGGGGGGCCTGACAGTGTGCCTGTTAAGGGTAAGGAGTGTTACTCTAATAATGGGAAATATGGAATCAATACTTTCTTTGTGTTGTCATATCTATCAGCCACAAATAATAATCAGAGTTAATGCTGGGTTGTATTGCTATACAAGATGCTCATGGGAGTAATCCCCTTTGATAGAGATTATTATTTAGGTTTATTGGCATGGGTAAATAGTTCTGCTTTTAGTCTGTGTGTAACTCAAATGTATTAGAATGGAACTAACCATATGCTCCCCGCTATAATCACAGTTCTAGGCCATCCTCTATTAGGGTGATAAACAGCTGTTTAGGTGAGCGAAGACTATGCAGTACTCGTATTCCAGACAATTCTGAGCACATTCATGACTTAGCACAGCACATCTATGATGAAGAACAAAAAAATATCATAATTATAATCCAGATGACTGGGAAATTGGTGAGTGGCTACAGTCTATGCTAGGAACATGGGTAGGGTCTCTGGTTCAATACATATTTGTGGGTCTGGTATTAATCGTAATGATCATATTGTTAATATCCTGCTTGAAAAACATGTGTTTTAAAGCTGCTGCTTCTGTATTAATTGTACGCCCTGAGGGGATCAAGAGTTTCAAGAATGATTTCATGGAAAAGGTTTCTACATCTCTTATCTAGTGGCAGAACATGATTGGTAGAAAAATATGGTTCTAAGGGGGGAATGAAGAGATAAGAGAGACACCTGGGAAGTGAGATAGTAATATAATTTCCTGTGTTTGTATTTTTGCAAACTATGCAGTCTAGTGGCTTGAAGTTGGCTTTGCACCCAAATAAATAAAGATGCTGCCTGTCCTTGGTCAGTAAGATAAAGGGCATGTATTTGGTAGGCTGGCTGTACGCCCAGAATGTGAAAAGAACTAACTGTTGTGTAGTCTGCAACTTAGATATAATTAATTGGCATGAGTTGCTGTCTTATCATTTGTTTAGAATGTGTCATAGTAACTGGTTTGTTTTAAGGTATAAAGGACCATCTTCATCTACTTATTTTTAAGTCTGGTGGTTGCAAGCTGGACTTCCATATGCATATGAAATAAGGAGACTTCTGCTTCACAGACACCTATTTTTTTTATTTTCATGACAGAACAGAAAAAATAAAGTATTTTCGTTTACAAAGAAGGTTACAAAGAAAGTGGACATGGTAATACTTTGAACTTACAGCCTGTCCAAGGTTGTTCATTATTAAAACTTAGTAATATCTTCCGTAATGACTTTGATGCATAAAATATTTCTGCATAATTTAAATATTTATGATAAAGGTGGTAGGTTGTGTACTTTTGTCCAACTGAGCAATCTTGCTTTTATAAAATATACCGAATTTTTAATGTTTAATGATTAACATGATGTAATACACAGTTTAAAATTATTAAAAGTCTAAAGAGTATACAACTTAAATTCTTAATTGGAAAAAGATTGTCCCTCAGCAGTGACTGGGATTTGAAACCATGTGTTTTCTGGCGACAGCTCAAAGGCTGTACATGAGAGATTAAGCTTTATTAGCTCCACCTGGCGGTAATTACAGATACTATTATCATAACTGCGATATTATATAATATGATGCGTTATGACGCGTTGAGGTGCGACACGCCCACCGCGTTGTACGGCAGCGTACCCTGCTCGTTTTGAATGGCTGCATCTGTACTTCTTCCCTTTTCAGACTATGCATGCCGACGCAGCTACAGATGCAGCCATTTAAAATGCAAGGTACAACTCCATACCGTACACAATTACCCAAAATGCACCGTGGTGTACCACGGTACGTGATTTGGCTGGCCAAAATGACCGACAGGGGCACTCGTGGTGCATTGGTTGTTAGGGAAATGATGTAATTATTTAATATCTTTACTGTGCATTTTTAATCAACTTAGTATTGAATATTTATATGGAATTTTACAACTAAAAGGAAATTTTAGTAATTGAGAATAAAAAGAAGAGGAGCATAACACGTCTGAAGGTCACAAACCATATTAATGTAGGAACATAAACATATTATGTAAACTGTATATGGCTGGTATTGGTAGTTTAAATAAAAAAATACACACCAGTATTCCACTTTCTTCCTAAACATTTTAAGCATCAAAGTCTTTCATTCGGTTGCATACTGTGGTTTTGACCTTTTCTGTGAATACTTACGCTCATTATCGTAGTAAAAAACGCATGTATTTTAGAATTTGATTCATAGGGAATATAATGGAATCACGTATCTAAAGAAATTAATAACGACATAATTATATTGATATACTGTAGCTCAAATTATCACGGTAGTACACTTTCTTTGGAAATGTCTGCATTAGTTTCACTTCTTCCCACATGATTATGTTTGTGGTGTAATGGGTTTGCCATGTGCTTTCTGTCATGTAAGTTATGGCTTTGAACCCAGCTGTCACTATGTGTTTTCTTTTAACAAATAAAACTTCCTTTCAAAAACTAAAGTAGCAAATATTATGGACACAATATTGACATTTTTTATATTTCTAAATATCAACATGTTCGAAGCTAAATCATTTATTATCAATGAATAATTTCAAACTTCTACTACAATTATAACTGATAATAAATATTATCAACAATATATTGAAATTGTTGGTATTTCTAAATATCTCAAAACTTTTAAAGTTAAGTGAGGTAAGTGATTAACAATTTCCATGAATACTTGCGCTCGTTATCACAGTAAAACAAACACATACTTTTTAGAATTTAATTAGTAGGGAATATAATATGGAATCGCATATCTAAAGAAATTAATAACAATATAAATTTAGGGATCTAAATTAATGTATTTATATAGCTGGTAGTATTACTGTAATCCACTTTCTTTGTAAACACGTTTTATTTTTAATTTGACTCATTTCACACATGATGAATGGTGAGAGAGTGAGACAAGACGGAGGTTTCTTGTCAAAACAACATTCCCCAGAATGCAGTGGGAAATAATGTACCACCCTCAGTCACCCGACCAGCTGATGTGTACATTCTCACTGTATCAGAGAGAATGACGGATAGATTAGCCTATTAAGAGTGCAGTTCACACTCTAGAATATGTATTTAACACTCCAGAGATGTCACATTTTACTGTACGTGTCAAACCAGTTGCTTCCGTTGCAGATTTTTTTTTCTCCATAGCCTCCGCTTTATCATTTATACAGCATGCCTATTCCAGAGACATTTTCATTGTTGATAACAATGCGGGGAGAGCGTGTAGATTCCAAAACACTTTACAGCAGCAGAAGTGAGCAATTACCTGCTCGAAAACGAATGTGTTCCGAGAAGCATATACTGCACAATTATCGCAACATTTGCAAACATTCCCGAAACATAACAATGTTACTTACTCTGCATTGTTCTATTTTATACCGTGACAGGAGAATACACAGTGTTTAAATTATTGTTGCTGCTGCCTTCAAGCTTTGAGTTGCTTACTTACTTCTTTGACTAGCTTGCAGAGAAAGTCATTGCCCTGCTTTTTGTCTATCACTTAATAAAAAGGTCAATGTAGAACACGTCATTTATTACTGTGAATTTATTTTGGGGTGTTGTCACAGGGAGGGCAGGAGGGGTGCCCAAGTGAGTCCTTTTAAAAATAGAATGATGGCTCAGCCGCAATTGCACTTAGGTGCAAAAGTGATGGTTTATTAGGACAGTGCTCCCCAGAAACAAACAATTATATATACCAAAAAAAAAACCAACAACAACAAAATGGAACAAAAATACACAAAAAATCTCATAAAACCTTTTTCTAAGAATTAGAGACCAGGAGTCCTACCACGCTTAGGACCTATTGGCACCCCTTACTCAGCTACAGCAAGACTAAGCTGGTAGTATATAGCTATAACTAGGTACTGTATAGCCCTGCCCCCTCGGACTGTACCACTGTTACATAATTATTGAGCTGCATTTCCCCAAGATAAACTAATTTCCAAACATAGCAATCCATTAATTATTTTAAACAATAGCATATACAGAATGTACAAAGCCAAGCTGAAAACGGGTATTGGGTTTGGACCAATGAGGCCACCATACCCGGAAGTCAGACTGCAACACGGAGAAAGATGACAAACAAACAGACAGAGTGCTCTCTCACACAGCTAAGTACTAATAAACAGAAACATAACGATAGACCTTCAGAGTTTGTGTTTGTTTCTCTACAGATAACAGGAACTGATTTTGAAATAAAATGTGGTAATATTTTGCGTGTATGAAGTAGGCAACTGCTAGCCAAGCCCCGAGTGTGCACCCTCATGAGCTAGCTAGCCGACAGGAAAGTATGCATGAACGTATGTAACTTAAGGTAAGTCCCCATTACTCCCATTTTGATTAAAATCACAAACATGTGTTTAATTAAGTCCCTTAATTAATTTTAAGCATAGCTTTCTCACCATTTAGGTTTATTTTTCATACCATTGTTAAACAAAGCAGGAGCGTAATGTACTTCCTAATGAGATCACAAGTGGAAAGATTAGATTGTATTAGTTTTTATTATTTTATTTAATTTTAGAAAAGTGTCATCTATACAAGAAGTTGTATTTATTTAATACCACTTGATAGTTATATTAACAGAGATAAAAATTTAAATTGAATACTGTTTAGACTTTTAATCATTTTAAACTATTATAGTATGTTAAACATCAAACATGAAAAAGTCGGTATATTTTATAAAAGCAAGATTGCTCAGTTGGACAAAAGTACACAACCTACCACCTTCATCATAAATATTTTAATTATACATAAATACTGAGATGGATAGTTTTAGTAAATATGTTACAAGATAAAATTGTATCCAGCTGTGAATAAGCTACGTGACCTTGCCCTTCATGAAATTGTGGAAAAGAGATTTAGTGGGCAGCATTAATCACAGTGTAGTGACCATAGAGTGTTTTAATACACTGTACAGTATAACTGTATAAAGCAAGTGTGTTTTTTAATGTTTGCAATCGATATTCTTGCAATTACATTACAAAAACAACAAGCACTAAAGATTACTGACATTATGAAACAAACTAAAAAAAAGCTGTTTGCATCTCCCTTGAACCCCTGGAAGCACATAAAAAATCTACTCTACTATTCTAGGTTAGACATTTTCACCCACTAACTCCCACTAATGCCATAAATGGGAATGCTCCACACAACTAACTGGCTACGCTGAAATAAACTAACCTAATAGAAATAAAAAACAAATACAAAGTTGCCTAGCTCTCCAACAATACTCCGCCCCATAACATCCCTAAGAACAAACATCACTGCCCGACATCCAACAAGATCCTACAATTCTCTGCAAACCAGAACTCAACAGTTGAATTCCACCTCCTCCTTTTCTGGGGCAGCATCCTTTAAACTTGTGGTGTTCCCTTGTTGACGAATCACTGACAGGTTACGGAACAATGACATAATATAATGATTAACAGAAACCTGGCTTAGACCCACTAACACTATTCCTTTAGTTGAAGCCTCACCTAATGGATATACTTTTTTACAGAAAGCTCATTGCTCAGGGCGTGGAGGTGGCGTTTTAGCCACCTTCAGTGAGTCTCTGAGAATTTAATAAAAAACTATTAATGACTTTCACACATTTGTAGCAATACTTTTTAAAATAGCACCCAAATTATCTACATACATTCTTTTAGTGTACAGACCCCCAAGACCATATGCATTGCTTCTTGCCAAATTTGGTGAATTGCTCTCTGATTTAGTTCTTAACTTAGACAAAGTTGTAATATTAGGTGACTTTAACATACATATGGACATACAGACAGACACCTTCAGTAAAAATTTCTTGTCTCTCCATTACTCTATAGGTTGTAGTCAGCATATAACATGACCAACACACATATACAATCACACACTAGACTTAATTATCACTCATAGAACTGATATTAATCATGTACTAGTCCATCCCATCAGTGCCTCTTTTCTGACCACTCTTTAATTACTTTTGAGATTCGACTGCCCTTGATAGCTGCCAAGGAGAAGACTATAACAACACGACACATCAATGGGGGTACTTCATTAAATTTTATGAACACGATGAGCAATGCTAGCTTTATCTCCAGTAATAATGTTGACAAAATCACACATAACTATAATACAGTAGTCAGACTGGCCCTTGATGAAATTGCCTCATTAAAGACTAAGGTAGTCAAAGCTAGACACTCTCCATTGTATAATGATCACACGTTCCCTTAAAAAGGAGTGCCGCAAACTAGAGCACAAATGGATATCTACTGGTCTACAAGTATTCAAATCTGCATGGACTGATTGCCTACAACAATATAAGAAAGCCCTATATAGAGCTCATTCAGTCTACTACTCTGAACTTATTGAAAGCAATAAAAATAACCCTTGCTGCCTATTTAGGACAATAGCTAATCTTACAAATAAGACCGATTCTATAGTACCATCTAACTGTAGTAGTGACGATTTCATGAACTTCTTTAACAATAAAATTAACACTATCAAATAGGCCACAAAAAAGTCTGGTGTAGAAACAATATGAACACCTCTTTAGTGTTTTTCAATTAGTTAATGAACAAGAACTCAAGAAGTTAATTGTTAAGACAAAGTCAACTACCTGTCCGCTAGGTCCCATCCCCCCTCAACTAGTCAATGATTGAACTACTGGCAGGACCTATAATTAGTATGATGAACATATCCCTTGTATCAGGCGTTGTAAATGATCAATTTATGGTAGTGTTGGTTAGACCGCTCCTTAAGAAGCCAAATTTGGATCCACAAGTTCTTAACAACTACAGGCATGTCTAAAATGTCCCATTTCTATCTAAAATTCTTGAGAGATAAGTTGTGGCCCAACTTCAATCTTATCTGGACTCAAATAATATACTTAAGAATTTCCAGTCTGGGTTCCACCCAGGCCACAGCACTGAAACTGCATTAACAAGAGTTGTAAATGATATTCTGTTAGCTACTGACGCGGGGAATGCAACTGCGCTTGTGCTTCTAGATCTTAGTGCTGCCTTTGACACTGTTGACCACTCTGTTTTGTTACACAGGCTTGAGTTTGAGGTTGGCTTATCTAGAACCATCCTTAAGTGGTTTACTTCATGTTTAAGTAATAGTAAAGACTCAGCATGTAACCTAGGTGTCATATTAGACACAAGGCTCTCGTTTAACTCTCATGTTAAAACAGATTCGAAAACATGCTTCCTACAGTTAAGAGATATTGCAAAACTAAAGCAGTTTTTCTTCTCTCAAGACACAGAGAAACCAATACATGGTTTTGTATACAGCAGATTTGATTATTGTAATGTCCTACAATTAGGGAGCACCTATCGCACTTTCAACACCTTACATCAAATTCAAAATGGGGCAGTTAGAATTTTTATCAGGAGCAGAAATTGCAACCATATAACACCTATAATAAGCTCTCTTTATTGGCTTCCTGTCAGGTACAAGGCAGACTTAAAAATCCTTCTGCTTACTTACAGGGCTCTCAGACGTCAGGCACTTGTCTATCTAATGGAACTTATTAATGTATACAAACAAAATCACTTGCTTAGATCACAGAATGCAGGTCTTCTTCACATTCCACGCATTCATTAAAAAAAACAGTTGGCGGTAAAGCCTTTAGTTACAGGGCCCCTAGCTTATGGAACAGTCTCCCACCCCATGTTCAGGATGCCGAGTCAATCTCAGTATTCAAATCCAGACTGAAAACCTATTACTTTAGCCTAGCCTACTCACACCTTACATCATAGCCTGCTGCAACCATGGCTGCTGGTGCTGCTGTACATGCCATTGTGTGTCTGTTTTGGCCCACCAGGTAGATACATCTGTTCTGACCAAACTATCCTAATTTCCTCCCCACATGTCTGGATGGCGCCAGGCTGGGCACCATCTGAGTTGGATGCTGCATCACTGCCATGGATCCAAGAGGGACATCATGAATAAATCATTTAGGAGGATTTTGCTGGTCTACAGAGATCTGCATGGAGTACTGACATACAGAAGACATGATCTATGGATTAATACCTTTATTCATTTTTTTTATTTGTATTATGTTAGCATGCCTAAAGGCAGTGGGCAGCCAGTTGGCCTTGAACCCGTAGAGGTTTTTTTTGTCCCTACTAAGGAGTTTTTGGTTCCTCTCCTCCGTAGTCTTTTTGTCTTTTCTTTTCTGTATTCACAACATGTCTGGTCCCTTGCTTTGTTAAATGCCTTGGGGCAACCTTGTTGTGAAAGGCGCTCTATAAAAATAAATTGAATTGAATTGAATTGATTTGTCAGCTAGCGACCACATCAGTCCCAGACAGTCCTGCAAAGGAAAAACACCCACAGCCTGAGCAAGACTGCCTATTCCAAATTAACAAACATGGCAGGATGTAAGCATGTGATAGTGCATCATCTACATCATTCTCCATGCCCTTCTTGTGTCAAATTTCCAGGGAGTAACTCTGTAACATAAGTATCCCGGCCCTATGTCTTGAACTCCAGTCCTGCATTTCAGTCTTCATCCTGCACCCAGTCCAAGCTTTCATCTGCACAGTTACTTCAATACCAGCTTTCGTCAGGATGTCTGTCTTCTTTGAGAAACACCAAAGCTGTTAAAGTGCATTCTCACTTAGCGCCTATGCCCTCACAGGGGGAGGGAAACTGTGTGTGGGCTGCACTCTTTTAAACAGCATTTAAAGATAATGTCTTCCGTATTGTATTTAAATTGAAATGTTTTTACAATTATGCATCCACCAATCCATCTATTTTCTAACCTCTTTAAGCACAGCGACCACCAACATAAAACAAAAATATTACACATGATCAGGTAAAGAATAAAGTGTGGCTTTTTTGCTTTCAAGTTTCATAGTCACAAAACCATCAATGTATTTATCTACTCTGCTGATGATTTTAATCAAAGTGAAAATATCACGAAACCTGACAATGATACTTCAGTAGAAGTAGTTCTGTAAACCTGGCATATGTAAATTACATTCCTTCAAAAAGGTCTCAAAATGTCATATTCCGTGTGAGTGCAGATTGAAAAGTTATTTTTTATGCGTTACCATGCACATTTCCAAATTCATTACTGAAACAATCTATAGTTTCCTTTTCATTTTTGTTTGCATTTTTCACAAAATTAACTTCATGCTGGTGAAAAGCCCAAAAATGCTTTGATCAATGTGGGCATAGCACATTAACCCCTCTACTGCCTGCTCCTGTACAGAGTGAGTTGTTAATAGCATGTGGTTGCGAGGATCAAAATGCCATAGTGACCCTGTATTGGATAAAACAATTAGAAAATGGGTGGATGGATCACAAGAGACACTTTCTCTGTGTTTTGTCCTGAAGTATGAGATTCAGTGAGGGCAGTAATTGGCCATCCATGTACTGGCCAGGCTCACACTCGCTTAGCTTCAATGGATTGCTAGTTGTAGGCTAAAAAGGTGAAATAGCTGCTGGCTAACTGGTTTTCTTTAACTCCCAATGGAAGTTTTCACATGCTTGCTACCATTGAGAAGAAATGTAACCTGAAAGATTACATGTTCTCTGTTCTGAGTACAATATACCACAAAAGTGAGAAAATTGCTATTGATCTACCTATCTAAGGCCCTTCCTTAGATACTCTTGCTAACTCAATTGAATTTTGACCAAGTCACTATAGAAACCAAAAACAAAAACTGAAGAATGCATTCATCTACATTTTTTTCCACTAATCATCCATAAATCCACATGTGGATTAGGTTACTTGTTATTATACTGAGCGTTAATAACCTGAATTTATCCACTGGTTTCCCTAATTTATTTTAAGAAGCAACATTCTGGGAGACCCTTCCTAAAAAAATAATTTATCTGATATGGGGCCAATTCATGGAAACAGTCCAGGACAGGACCCCAATTCTCTGTCCTTAAATGTCACCAAATTAAAGCTGTTCTGTAAAGAAGAATGGGCTACAATTAGGTAAAACTGATGCAGGAAAGGATAAACAGTTATAGGAAATACTGTAAAACATTTTACAAAACAAGATTGTGTATCTGGACAGTATACACCAATACTACTAGTTACAGATAGAGGAGCCGCAGAGGCGACAGAATGAGTAACTGGTTCGCTTTAAGGTGTAACATGTCTTTCACCTCAGTCATGGTATGGTTTCAACATATTCATAAGCTGCTATCTAGTTACTGGCAATTGTAAAATAGACATTAGCTGCTGATCCTTCGGTTGCATCTAAACCTGCTTATTATAGCTCAGATTTTGAGAAGGTGGACAAGCAAAAGGAATGTCATTTTCTCTAAGAGAAGCAGCTACACAATTGTCAGTTAAATTGACAAAATCATGCAGGTTAGTGTGCAACATCAAATGCAGAAAACACCTCAGGAAAAGTATGTGCTAGTTCACCCAAACCACTTATGACAACACTCTCCCACCAACCAAGTCGTTTCCCAGAATGAAAGCCCCTTTAATAGGAAGTCTAGGTTGCACCCCTACCTTATCAAAGCCAGTAATTAAATAAAAATGTTAATGCATATTATGTAGTGGCACCTTTACTCCACACTGGAGTCATAAGAAGTCTGGTTCGAAAAAGGCAAAATATTTGCAAGAATAAAAGACTGACCAGCACCAACATCTATACATTTTTTTATAATCTTCTGGTCTTTCTGTTTTCCAGTTATTGACACAAATCCATCTAAAATAAATGGATCATACCCTCATTGTTTTAGATTACATTCAAGCACATGAGGACATTTCTGATTTAAAACAACATTATGACTGAGGGCTCCCTGTCACCGGCCATGGGAAGTGCTTTACAGAGTACAGGTGTTAAAACAACACAACAATAATTCTGTCAACCTGAACTACTGCTATATGTTAACCTGCCTAACAGCTGGCTAGTCACGAGGGTGCACATTTGTGGCTCGGCTAGCATATTTCATACACAGGCAAACATACCTACATTTTACTCCTCAACCAGTGTTAAAGTAAGAAATCAGTCACACACATGAGTGTTACTTTCTGATTGTCTATTTGTATTTATCTGTTGTTTAAAGAGTGCTCTTGTCTGTCTGTCTTTTTCCTTGTTGTAATGCTGTACATCCTGGGCTTCTGACTTCCAGGTATGGTGAACTTGGAGGTCCAAACCTGTACTCTGCTCTCAGGCTGGCTTTGTAGTGCTTGTGCTGAAGAGAGCATGCCCACATTTCTGCAATGGGAAGCACCATTGCAGATAATATAATTCAAATATTTTTTTTTGTAAAGTATGAATGTGAATAATTTTAAGAGACGGTGCTATGTTCCAAACGAATGGAGCTAACCTTAGGCAAGCTTCAAGCTAGGAGGGGAGAGAGTTAAGAGAGATCAGAGTGTGATGAGATTCCATAGTTTGATGTGTTTTCTGTTTTTTTTTCTTGAGTTATTTCCCACTGTATATTTGGTTTTGGGAGCACTGTCAAATAAACTTTCACTCTTGCACATAAGTGCTATTGTGGCTGGACCATCATAATTTGTGCACTGAGGAACTAATTCAACAACCGACTTAGCCCTTCTACTGACAAACACTTTTGGAACTTTGCTGTTTACACTTAAGCATAAGGCAATCAGCAATCAAATGGCCTGGTTTATGGCAGTAAAAAACACTCTCAGTTTTCCTTAATCTGCAAAAAGAAACAGCCCTTGAGTTTACATTGGATGTCACAGTAAATATTGGAACTGTCAAGACTTTATTATTTCATTGAGAGGGGAATCAACCAGAAATATTAAACACGTGTTAACACAAACTCATCTGCTAACACAACCACTTGTGAGTACAAGGTAACTTTCTGCTCATTCAAATACAGATGCAGCCATTCAAAGTTCACAGTACAAACCTGTACCGCACGCATCTACCCACAAACCACCGCAGCGTACCGCGGTACGTGGTTGAATGGCCAAAATGACCGAGAGAGGCACTCGTGGTGCATTGGTCGGTAGTGAAAAGATTTAATCACTTTAATCTCTTTACTGTGCGCATTCTAATCTACTAAGTATTGAATATTTATATGGAATTTTACAACTAAAGGGAAATTTTAGTAGCCAAGCATAAAAAGAATAGGAGCATAACGCATCTGAAGGTCATAAACGATATTAATTTAGGAACATAAACATATTATGTAAACTGTATATTGCTGGTATTGGTATTTTAAAGAAAAAATACACACCAGTATTCCATTTCTCCCTAAATATTTTCAGCATCAAAGTCTTACATGTCGTTATTTTGGAAACGTTTTTACGTGCTCCTTCTGCCCATGTTACTGTACGTTTATATACAGTACTTTGTGAGAAAAGTGATAGTTTTAAGCTTTTCTGCAAATACACTCGATATCAGAGTAAACAAAAGCATAGTTTTAGAATTTGATTAATAGGGAATATAATATGGAATCGCATATCTAAAGAAATTCATAACGATATAATTATATTCATGTACTGTATATACAAACAGTAGTGTATACACATACCTATTGATATGTGTACGGCTGTTTCACTACTTGTCATGTGACTGCTTCGGTGGTGTGATAGTTTACAGTAAGTGACTGACTTATAAGGCTGAGGTCGGGTGTTCAAATCCAGCTATCACCACAAGGTTCCTTCTTTAACAAATAAACATTTCTTTGAAAAACTAAAATAGCAATAGCAAAATAGCAATATTATGGACACTCTATTGACTTTTTTATATTTCTAAATATCACAACATGTTCGAATCTAAGTCATTTATTAATAACAACGAATAGTTTCAAACTGCTACTGATATCATGATGTTTTTTATGGTCTGTAGCTCAAATCCTGCTTAACTAAAAATTAGACACAAGAAGAGTATTATTGGACAATGTTGTGAGGCTAAAGAAATCAAGAACGATATTAATTCAAGTCACCATCTTTCCCTCTGAATAGCTAGCAGGGACCTGTGCCGTGTGGATCCCTTTAGATCTCCCTTCAGATTTAAAAGATTATTAATAATATCTTCAGTGTCACATTAACATTGGAATGTTCTTCCTAGTGTAAAAAGAGGCGATACTCAATGGGTCTCCTTCATACATTTTCAGTTTACAGACTATACAAGATCATTTTTTATGAATAATGTCTTCTGTATCGCATTAAAATTGGAACGCTTTTCACAGGTGTAAATCCACCTATTTTCTAATCACTTTATCCAGGACAGGTAACATTTTCACAACACCCTTCCCCCTGCCTGTCTGAGTTTCTTTTTAACCCTTCTCTGCTCGAAATCACATCGGGTAAGAAAGACATTTTTCCAAGAAAGATCTGATGACGAGGAAGAAAAATCACCTGTTTTTCGTGCACAAAAAGTGGTTATTAACTATTGAAACCTGTTTTTATCGCTTTTAAAGTAATTAAATTTCTTAGTTAAGCAGGAACACATCATTTTTATTTTTTTTTATTAAAAAATTGGATTGCCCAGCCTAAGGGGCATTTATAATATTGTGGCATTATTATATAGGACGGACACAGTGACTCAGGCACTCGTTGAATGAAAAATGGTGCTTTATTTTTCAGTACAGCTGGTACATCACACCCCCCCCACACACACACACATACTATTTCATTGACAAAAAGTAATACCACACTCTCTTCTTTAATGCACACAGGCAGCTGAAGCACCACCTCTCTTCCCATAGAAAGTCTTTGTCTCCATACAATGGCCGCTGTAGTGCAGGTTCGTGGATTTTTTTGTAACGTGAACTCAGCCCAATACCTTGGGTGTATTTATATTATATTCTCATATATGAGTAGAATAGGTTCATTGTCTTCCAATGAAAGACAAGTTCCTTTTGGCCAAGACAGTCAGGGGACAGTAGAAACTCGCCACACCCAGACTGTTACAGTAACTCAACCAACCTTAATAGCCTTGCAAATGAGCTCACACTATTGGATATATACTCGACGCTCCAGAGATGTCACATTTTACTGTACATGTCAAACCAGTTGCTTTCTATTGCAGATGTTCTCCTACTTGGACTTTTTCTCCTGATAGCGCTTTACACTTAGTTCAAACTACTGAGTGAAATAGGTTTAAGACAGGTGGGTAGCCACGTACAGCATACGTAGGCTGTAAAGGAACAAGTAACATGCTGAAAAGAGAAGAAAGACAACACAACGTTTCGGCCTTTACAGGCTGCGCTGTTTTGCTTCCTATGGTGATATAAGGGTTTTTCGCACAAAGCCGTATTGAGCAGTATTTCTCGCATTGTGATCATGTGTACACAGCGATCTCCCTGGGTTCCAGTTAGTGCGTAATTAAGCTTTGATGAAAAATTTAAAAAAGAGAATTAGCAAACTGATAGTTTTATGTGGAGGCTGTGAACATTTTCACAAGTCGTGGTCTTTAAAATGCATTTGGTTTGAAGGCTTTCTGTGTTTCCCTTCCAAAGATATGGACAGAAGAATATTCGAGTGTGGTCAAAAAAATGGCTTAAAAACGACATAGTGAATGAAGGCTGTGAAAACAGCCACATGTACTTTGGACATACAGCAAGTGTTTTCGTAACTCTAGGAGGTTTTGTGAAAAAGCTACAAGCGTGCCAATTGTAATCGTTTTTATTTTTAAATACATTTTAGAAAAGTGTCATCTATACAAAAAAGTTGCATTTAATACCACTCGATATTAATATATTAATAGAGATAAGCTCTCTATTAAAGCTCAGATCAAAGATCAAGCACAGATCAAACGGCAAGATCTCACACACTGGGACTGATCTGTGACTTGTGATGTGGTTGAGTGTGAATTGTGGTGCTCTAACAGGGCTGGCTGTGCTAAAAAAAATGGTTAAACAACTCTCAAGCATACTGTAGATTTTTTTAACACAAGTTTATCAGTGAAAAGACCATGGGCATTTTTCCTCTCCCCTACATTCTCAGAGTAGAGTAGAATTTATTATTAGCACAATTTATTACAGTGTTAAATTTAATATTATTGATTACTAATAGTTTATGCTAACACCTAACTTTCTTAATTAGATGTATTTAAAACAATGAACTTAGTGTAACATAGCATTCAGAAATACCACCAAGAATAGTTTTGTGGTGTATGTATAGATGAAACTTTTCTAAAATGTATAACAAAATTAAAGACGGTTAAAATCTGTAATCTTTCCACCTGTCATTAGAAAGTACAATAAGTTCCTGCTTTGTCTAACAATGGTATCAAAAAGTAGTCTGAATGCTGAGAAACCTGTGCTTAATGATAATCAAGGGACTTAGGAGTCAAAGAAAATGATCTACTTTGTTTAATTTTAAACACTAAGTTATGAATGCAGATGCAATTGGTGCTTTACGGCCATTGTGCAATACTGAGCTCAGTGCTTCCTCTATCTCTCGGTGCCGCCTCCCCCTCTGATGCAGCGCAGTGGGCGGCACGTTGTTTTCAGAGCCTGTGATTGAGGAAAAAAGGCCTGCTGATCTGTTCTACATACCAGGAAGACAACAGAATATGATTTTTTCTACTCAAAACATGTATTTTAAACGTTTAATTAAGAAGTAAAAGCCTTACAGCGTTCACAGAGATTTTAAGCTGATCAGGAGAAAGACAAATCACCCTTTTTTCACGCATAAAAAGTGGTTATTAACTATCTAAACCTGTTTAATACCTTTTAAAATTGTGCAATGTCTAAGCAGGAACACATCATTATATCTTGATTTTGCTTTATTTTTTTAAGAATTAAAAAACAACCTAATTTTAAAGACCTCTACTTGTGAAAATTTTCGCAGCCTGTACATAAAACTATATACACAATACTGCTGACAGCAGGAACATTCCTATTCTTTACTCAGTAGCTTATTAAAAACAGCAGCCATGGTGTTCAAACTGTTTTTTTACACAGAAGACTGACACAGCTTCGCGTTGTGAATCTGTTTTTCCGTATTTACAAAGAAAGTGGAATACAGTAATATTACCTGCTTTATAGACATATATTTAGATCCTTAAATTAATATCATTATTCATTTCTTTAGATACGTGATTCCATACTATATTCCCTATTATAAAATGGATAATTCTGGTCCTGAAATCTAATTCTCTGATATACGCACACCCCAGAATTTTGACTTTTTACTGAAATTTTAAAGACTACTTCTTAGCGTAAATAAAAAAGCTTGGATTCTCATGTATCTGATACACGGTCTTTTTCTGCTGTCTTGGTTGCGCTCTTGAGGATCCTTGTGATATTTTGAGCTCTCGTTGAATGATAAGTATCGCATAGTTTAAATCATTTTCATTCTTAGAAATTATTAAACGCTCCCGCAGTGAAAAAGAAAATGCCTGACGAACTAGGGATTGGACAGTTTTTCAGTGCTTGTACGATCGATGGAAATGTTCAAATAAATGTGCTAAAGAAATAAGCAAAAAACAAGTAATTTATTCCTTTATCATATTGGCTAGCTAATGTCCTGTCCTTGTTCGTTACTTGTGGCTGTGTTTCTGCATTGCGTAGCAACGAGGGACTATATTCTCAGGCGGAGGAACGTAAACAGCTTAATTTTCGTGTTAAATAAATTTTTAAAATTAAAATTCATTCTATACAGCAATCGCATATTTGGAGACCGTTTTATAAAAGCAATAAGGCAATTGAGACCTGTGCTATATCGTGGATATAGTCACAGTTAAAAGGGTTGCCGGCCCTCTGCATCGCGTTGGGCCTAACAACACCTTTTAACTGTGACTATATCCATGATGTACAGTAGCACAGCCTCTCGTACCTTATTGCTTAAATAATTATATTCTGAAAAGTATGAGTTTTTTTTACTGCGATAATGAGCGCAAGTATTCATGGAAAATGGTTATCACTTAACTCACTTTGAACATTTTGTGATATTTAGAAATATAAAACATGTCAATATACAGTAGTGTCCATAATATTTGCTATTTTTGTTTGTCAAAGAAATAATTAAATATTTCTGCATAATGAAAATATTTATGATTAAGGTGGTAGGTTGTGTACTTTTGTCCAACTGAGCAATCTTGCTTTTATAAAATATTCCAACTTTTTAATGTTTAATGATTAACATGCTGTAATACACAGTTTAAAATTAAAAGTCTAAAGAGTATACAACTTAAATTCTTAATTGAATAAAGATTGTCCCTCAGCAGTGATCGGGATTCAAAACCGGGTGTTTTCTGGTGACAGCTCAAATACTGTATAGGACAGGTTAAGCTTTATTTACAAGGTAATTCCGGATACTATTAACATAATCTAAATTGCATACACCGCGTTGTACTGCAGCATACCCCACTTGTTTTGAATGGCTGCATCTGTAAGTTACAATATGGTCAGGCAAACAGTTTTTTTTAATTTTTCAAGCAAAATAATATGCCAAAATCAGCTACTTCACAGAAGTACAATTCTCAAAACAAACCCCTTTCTCGTGTGCAATCTCAATAAAGGTTTGATTTGCAATTTTTTAAAATATAATTTCAAAACTTTTGATGATACGCCTCAGGGACTAATTCATAGGTGTGTATACGATGCTTTAAGAGTATCATAATCCGACCTTTCTGCTAAAGTCAACGCAGAATAAAGCAGTACCCTGGTGCTCATTCAATCTTTACACCCTCAGTATAATCAAAACAAAACACCTGCTGGGCACTCAGTGATCTTACATACAGGGGTGCAATTCTGTAGGATTAATAACTTTTGTTTTAAAAGATTTCAATTTTTAACATTTTGATCTGCTGAAACTCTTAACAAAATGTCGAACATAATTGTGATTCTACTGTTTGTCGCCTAATATTACACATATGTTGCACCAAAATAAGCAATGATCGAAGGGTGATGTCACAATCTGAAATAGAAGATGGGGGTGGTGGGGCAACTTCATGAAGCTTTAGAATACAGAATAACTGGTTTCTGGATTAATTAACATGATAAAGACACCACTAATGATGTTTTGAATGGAAGGGGACAGTTTATATGTTTAATGTTTATATTGGCTCATCCATGTCATTATATCCATGTTATATAACATAAAATTGTTATATTGGACTTACTATGATGTATAAAATAAATACAAATCTCAATATAGTACATATGTATTATTTATTTTATTATTAAAGAAATAACTAATTTTATTAAAAACACAAATTGCATGTTGGTTGGGAACTGAAAGTGGGTTGCCTACATGGCAGACAAGAACTCTACCACTGAACTAAACCACCGAACACCTAAACTCTAAATGTGTTCTATTACACTATAAACAACGATTTTAAATATAATATAAAATATATACTATATATATATAATATATAAGCAACACACAGCCACCAATTAAAGTAGTTTAAATAGGTGGCTGCATCAGCATGCTTAGGCTGCAAAGCAACAGGTAAAGGTTTATTCCATGTGGAAAGGAAAATAAAAGAGACACAACGTTTCAGCTGTCGAACCTTTTTCAGGTGTGTGAACTGTTGTGTCTCTTCTCTTTTCCTTTCCATGTGGAATATACCTTTACCTGTTCCTACACAATTAAAATGACTGATGCTATACAGATGCAGCCATTCAAAACGAGCGGGGTACGCCACGGTAAAACACGGTGGGCGTGTCGCGCCATAACGCGTCATATTACATCATATCGCGGTTTACCGTATAATACCGCAGTAAGTTAATAGCATCTGGAATTACCGCCAGGTGGAGCTAATAAAGCTTAACCTCTCATGTACAGCATTTGAGCTGTTGCCAGAAAACACCCATTTTCGAATCCTGATCACTGCTGAGGGACAATCTTTATTTAATTAAGAACTTAAGTTGTTTACTCTTTAGACTTTTAAATTTAAACTATGTATTACAGCATGTTAATCATTATACATTAAAAAGTTGGTATATTTTATGAAAGCAAGATTTCTCAGTTGGACAAAAGTACACAACCTACCTTTATCAGAAATATTTATGCATCAAAGCCTTTACCGAAGATATTACTAATAGTATTAATAATGAATGACCTTGGACAAGCTGTAAACTCAAAGTATTACCCTGGTCCACATTCTTTGTAACCATCTTTGTAAACAAAAAAGACTTTATTTTTTCCATTGACAAAAAGTAACATCACAGCATTTCGTTGATCCGATCACGCATTTGTTTCCAATCATACAAAGTAATTCTTGAGAATCTCTGATTCACCATTCCTTTCACATGCTCATAAAAGATATTAATTTAGGAACATAAACATATTACTGTATGCAAACTTTACTGTATATGGCTGGTCTTGGTATTTTAAAGAAAAAATAAAAACGAGTATTCCATTTCTCCCTAAACATTTTAAGCATCAAAGTCTTACATGTGGTTATTTCGGAACATTTTTACGTGCTCCTTGCTCATTCTGACCATATTACTGTACGTTTATATACAGTACTTTGTGAGAAAAGTGATAGCTTTAATCTTTTCTGCGAATACGCTCGATACCGGAGTAAACAGAAGCATACTTTTAGAATTTGATTAATAGGAAATATAATATGGATTCACGTAAATTAATAATGGTATAACTATATCCATGTACTGTTGCACAAACAGTAGTAAGAGACTTTCCATTGCTATCCGTGGGGCTGTCACATGACTTGCCTTGGTGATGTGACAGTTTAAGTGACTGATTTATAACCCTGAGGTTGGGTGTTCAAACCCAGCTGTCGCCATGAGTTTTCTTTTAACAAATAAACATTTCTTTAAAAAACTAAAATAGCAAATATTATTGTCTACATTGTTTGTAAACACAATTCACACTCAACCACATCACTCCCAGTAAATGAGATATTGCTGTTTGATCTTTGATCTGAGCTTTAATATAGAGCTTTTCTCTATTAATATAACTAACGAGTGGTATTAAATGCAACATTTTTGTATAAATGACACTTTTCTAAAATTTATTCAAAAATAAGAACAATTACTCCAATCTTTCCATGTTTGATCCCATGAGGAAGTAGTATACGCTTCTGCTTTGTTTAATGATGGTATGAAAAATAAATCTAAATAATTAGAAACCTATGCTTAAAGTTAATTAAGGGATTTAAAATGCAAAGATAATGATTTACATTGCATTGTCAGATTGTGAATCAATAAAGGCATTTAATTAAACACGTGTTTGCAATTTTAATCAAAATGGGGAAAATGGGGTTAGACCATTAGACATGCAATACACTTCCTCGTGATCATCTTAGAATTGTTGAGTAAGCTGCAAGTTTTTTTTATACATAGCATTCAGAAATACAATCGAAAATAGTTTTGTGGTGTATGCATAGATGAAACTTTTCTAAAATATATAACAAAATTAAAGACGATTAAAATCTGTAATCTCTAATCTTTCCACGTGTAATGTCATTAGAAAGTACAATAAGTTCCTGATTTGTCTAACAATGGTATCAAAAAAACAAACCTGTGCTTAATGATAATTAAAGGACTTAGAAGTCAAAGAAAATGATTTACGTTGTTTAATTTTAAATACTAAGTTATGAACACAATTGGTGCTTTACAGCCATTGTGCATTACTGAGCTCCAAGCTCCCTCTCTCTCGGTGCCGCCACCCCTCTGACACAGTGCAGTGGGCAGCAAGCTATTTTCAGAGCCTCTGATTGGGGAAAAAAGACCTGCAGATCTGTTCTACATACTAGGAAGACAAGAGAATTAGTTTTTTTCTATTCGAAATGTGTGTTGTTTTTATGGAATTCATGTATTTTAAATTTTTAATTAAGAAGTTTTATAAATATCAATACCAGCCATATACAGTTTACATGATATGTTTATGTTCCTATATTTATATCGTTTATGAGCATGTGAAAGGCATGATGAATGGAGATTCTCAAAATTTATTTTGTATGATTGGAAACGAATGTGTGATCGGATCAACAAAATGCTGTGGTGTTACTTTTTGTCAATTAAAAAATAAAGTATTTTCGTTTACAAAGACGGTTACAAAGAATGTGGACCAGGGTAATACTTTGAGTTTACAGCTTGTCCAAGGTCGTTCATTATTAATACTATTAGTAATATCTTCGGTAAAAAGACTTTGACACACAAAATATTTCTGTATAATTAAAATATTTATGATAAAGGTAGGTTGTGTACTTTTGCCCAACTGAGCAATCTTGCTTTCATAAAATATACCAACTTTTTAATGAATGATAATTAACATGCTGTAGTACACAGTTTAAATTTAAAAGTTCAAATGCTGAGGTAAAGCTATATTGGCTCCCCCTGGCAGTTTTACAAGGTGATTCCTGATACTATTAACATAATCAAATTTGCGGTATGAAGCGAAATGATGCGTTATACCGCGTTTTGATGCGACATGCATACCGCGTTATACCGCAGCGTGGCCCTCATTTGAATAGCTGCATCTGTATAACTACTGCATGATTTCTTTATCCGTTTCAGCTACATGATGGAAATTAAATGAGTCAGAATCTCGGAGTGTCAATTTTAAAAAATGTTTAACTTAAAGAATTGAGTGAAGAAATCCTTAATCACAATATCATCACTTAATTTATCCAGATACACAAATTCACGCCAGAGCCAACAACAAGCTATAATAGTGGACTATTTTTGCATTCAGCTATATAGGAACCAAACCAACAGTAATTCTCAGATCGTGTTTTGAACCTCCTGGGTGCAGCTCACTACATTACAGTGCTCATTACCACTACGAGAACAATAGAAGTTTTTTGAAAAAAGAAACAAATGTCAAAATGTTTCCAAAACGTCCACTTTTGATTTTAGCTGCTTAGTTAGATGATTCATATTAATATAGCTATCAAGTGATGTTAAATCACCACAACATTTACGTATTATACGTATTATTGGAAAAGGATAAAACATTATAACTTTTTATAATGTTTATAATATCATTATAAGTACAGAATATAAGCTTAATAATGTTAGAACAAGCACATTAAAGCCATGTAAATTACCAAATTAAAGACTTTGATATATAAAATATGTATGAATAATTCAAATATTTGTGATGAAGATGGAAGGTTGTGTACTTTTTTCCAAAAGCACAATCTTGCTTTTATAAAATACACCAACGGTTTAATGTTTAATGATTAACAAGCTGTAGTACACAGTTTAAAATTAAAAGTCTAAAGAGTATACAATTTAAATTCTTAATTGGATAAAGATTGTCCCTCAGCAGTGATCAGGATTCGAAACTGGGTGTTTTCTGGTGACAGCTCAAATGTTGTACATGAGAGGTTAAGCTTTATTAGCTCCACCTGGAGTTGATTCCAGATGCTATTATCATAACTGCGGTATTATGTGGTATGATGCAATAAGACGTGTTATGATGCGTTCTGATGCGACACGCCCACCGTGTTTTACTGCAGCGTACCACGCTCGTTTTGAATGGCTGCATCTGTACATATTTATTTTTTATTATTAAAATAAGATTTACTGTAGAGTATGTTAGACCCAATGCTTAAGGATATACTGTGCAACCTGGTGGTTTTACAGTGAAGTACAGTCCTGTAGAGTATTTGAAAAAATAAAAAGGTGCGGGGTGTTACCTTCTGAGGTACTGTGGTATGTTATTTGCAGCATGTAGAAAAACATGACAATCATTCTAAGTGGCTGAATGTGGCTTAATTAGTTGTTTATATTTCAGTAAACTGCTGTTATTTTACTCACAGAGAAAGGATGTCCCTCCAATTAACAACAAGAAAATTCATAACTCTAAATACAACTCACTCACCTCTACCTGTTGACAGATTTGAATGAGCTTGGCCATCTGATTTTCTAACTCAGTGTTTCTTTTCACCAAGTTTGTAAGATTGTTTTCCAGAGTTTGCTGGTGAAAAAATAAAAAGGATGGGAAAGTATGTGTTAATCAATGTAACAGAAAGGCACAAAATTTGCAACATTCCTTTTTTTGCAGTGCATGCAGACAACATCCTTTTACAACAGAAATAAAACAGTGTAGAAGACTATCAATTCATACCACAGCTTTAGTTAATTGACCCAAGGTGTAACAACAAAACAAAAAGAGAGAAAAATTCAATCATCATAAAATATAATTCTTAGCGCCTAGCAAAAATTACCCCTTTCCAACTAAATTCCATTTCCCTGAAATACAAATTACGTATTCACATTTTTTCAAAGTCAGTATTTTTTTAATCAAAATTTGAATGCTCTAATTGAACACATAATATGCAAAAGAAAATATGTCAATAAATAACTAAAATGTTGTTTGCATTGTATTCACCCCTTTTGCTAGTGTAAAACCAAATCAGCTCAGGTGCAAGATTACTTTGACAATTCACTAAATTAGCTCAAAGTAGAAAGGCACAGATCAGGTGAAGGGTATAAACAAATGTCAAAGATACTGAATGATCCTTTGTGCATGGTGAAATTGAGCTTTAAGAATGTGAATGGTATATCATATTACCCAGACTGCCTAGATCAGACTGTCCCTCCCAACTGTTGCAGACAGGCAAAGAAGCAACTGTTAGGAATGAGGCCAAAAGCGACTTAGAGTTACAAAGTTAAATGGTTGAGATGGAAAAAAATGTCCTTTACTAAGCACAAAGAGAAGCAGGATGCACAGCTTTAGTCTGCTCTATTGAGTGTGCTCTAGTTGTTATATAGGTATTATAACCATTTATTGTTAGTTATACAGGTGTATTTGGGGTAATCAAAATAATGGCCAGCACAAAGAGTGCTATGGTTAATAGAAACAGCACTAAGCAACATATTACTGAGTACCTAAAAGTATATCTGTTTAATTCCAAAGTTGTACTTCGTTATTTGTATACTTGCATACTTTTTAAAAATTGTATTCTAATATTGAATACTTTCATTCTAATACTTATTGTATATTAGTGAATACACACAAATATACAGAGCATCAAAAACAAACTTGTCAC